>NC_059105.1:32582500-33182500 GCF_020740685.1 Jaculus jaculus | reverse complement strand
AATGATGAGATATAGATGCAGTGACTGATGATTCCATTTTAATTTTTTAAAATAGCAATTACTATCCATCTATTTCTGAGGAAATGTGGTAATCAACAAACCTAGGGGTGGAGATGGGCAACACAATTGAACTCTGACACTCTGTGCTGTCACTGTTAAGTAACTGCCTAGCATAATATTCCCCAAGGTTGATCTAAATCTTCCAGTCACTCTTCCCTGCATACAGGCGTTCACAGCTTGCTCTGATTGCTTTGAATTTGGTCTAATTGCAGCTGTTAGTGCTCCTTGGTTTTGTCTTCAGAGTCTGCAAAAAGAAGAAAGACAGAAAGAGGTAACTATTTTAAAAATGCATTAGTAGGCTCTGTTTTCCTCAGCTTCTCTTTTGCTCCTCTGTTCACCAGGTTCCAGTATTCAATTTGGCTCAGTGACCCAGGGGATGCATGCATGAGGCAGATTCTCAGGGGAGATAAAGCCGCAAGACCTTCATTAGAATTTTCACACACCAAAATGAAATCTGGCCTCTTTCTTGACCTCAACTATTTCTGTGTGCTGTCTCTCTGGGCACCTTCACTTCTCATCTGTATTGTGTACGCAGCCACCACCTCAGCTCTGCTTTGACTGTGGACCTGGCTTCTTAGCCATGCTCCAATCCTATTTCTCCATAGATAGCCCCATTCCAAAGCCCACTGTGCTGTACATTTTCAGAATGGAAGCTGCACTGGATTTAAATAAAAGTGTGGAGGTGTGAGTGAAAAACCTGAATGCTCAGCCACAAAGAAACCCACATCAACCTTATTTTTCATAAAATATGGGGAAAACTCAGATGCTTTTGAGAGCAGAACGCACAGATGCATTTGTGCACATGTCCGTCTTTGAAGTTCCTTTTGTCCTTGTCTGCTGTTCTGCATGACCAGGTGACAAAGACCCCAAGAGCCCCTGGCTCTGGGAATTTTAGTGACCACTGAGTGTCCAGTGCTTTAACACCCACGCTATGTCTGCCCAGGGTCTGTGTCTCTCACAACCCACAACAATGCTTCCGAAAGCGAAGATCCCAGGTGTTGATGAACTTTCTTACTTCGTTTTCTCAGTCTCCTTCTCTCATACCCTTCTGAAGAGGAACCCTTCTTGCTCTTTCGGCTATTTTTAAAGAATTGAGTACAAAGGGGGTTTGTAAGTGGGGCATGGTGGCACACGCCTTTAATCCCAACACTCAGGAGGCAGAGGTAGTGAGAGACCAAGGAGAAGTAACGTGCTGCACCTGGCTCCTGTGACCTCGCTTAATGGCTGGACAGTGGTGCTGCCATTTAAAATCAGACAGCCATTGTGACTCAGATGAGGAACTAGCTGACTAATGTGCTAGTTTTGTTTTTGTATCTGTACTTGCTTAGCTGTATGCCTCCTCCCCTCCTCTCAATTCCTGAGAAACCTCCACCCAAGAACATTCCAGAGATACCTAGCCACAGAGGCTCTAGCCTCTTGCAAAAGATAAGTTCTGCAAACAACTCTTGCAAAAGATAGGTTCTGCAAACAAGTTACTGACCTAAGATAAGCTGGAGTTCCCACGTGCGCCTTCTCTGAAATTCCCGCACGCGCCCTCTTAGAACCAATCATTTTAAAAGTCACAATATGATGTAACCTCAGTAATCTTTTTTCTTTATAAACCCCTTTGCTTTGAGGATCTGGGCTCTCTCTCTCACTCCTGCTGTGCCAGACTATGTGGATGGAGCCCAGGCCTAGGTTTGCAATAAAGAAAACTGCTGCTTTTACATTTGAGTGTCTCAGCTTCTGTGGTGGGTGACTCCTGGGTGACCCGGGGTCTTGGCTCCTGGTCAGGGGTCTTGGCACCACAGTAGGCAGATTGCTATCAGTTCGAGGCCACCCTGGGACTACATTGTGAATTCCAGGTCAGTCTGAGCTGGAGTGAAACCCTACCTTGAAAAACAAAAAGAAAAATAATTTAAAAAAAATAAAAGAAAGGGGGGGCTGGAGAGATGGCTTAGCAGTTAAGCGCTTGCCTGTGAAACCTAAGGACCCCGATTCGAGGCTCAACTACCTAGGACCCATGTTAGCGAGATGCACAAGGGGGCGCAACGCATCTGGAGTTCGTTTGCAGTGGCTGGAGGCCCTGGTGCACCCATTCTCTCTATCTGTTTGCCTCTTTCTCTCTCTGTCTGTTGCTCTCAAATAAATAAATAAACAATAAAAAAAACTTTAAAAAAAAGAAAGGGTTTTGTGAGGATGATGAGATACGTGAGGCCAGGCCTGAGCAAGTGTGTCTTGGAAGAGTCTGAGATGAATATAACATGGAAGCAGTTTCAATATAAAAAACAGTCACTGATATTTTATCCTCCTTTCAAAGTGTTTAAGAAGTGCAAGGAAAAAATGGTATTTACAAGTGCCTCTGGCTGCCAAACTCCATGCTCTTACCACAGCTTCATCTTTATATGTGGGGGGAGGAGCCACTGCCAAGAGCAGCACAGAGACCCGGCCTGTGTCTCCACTCACCGTTGGACTTAGCTGGGTCTCTTCCTTTGAGGCGGTCACGGGAATACATGCTGCTTCTCTGTTCTAAAACTAAAATTAAATAAGATATGTTGGGTTTGGAATATGACTAATCACCTGTAGATTCTAAGTTGGTGCTTTTCAAACTGTAGACTAGAACCCATTGTAAAAAAAAAATGCATTTAATATTACAGCCCAATATATGCATTTGTGCACATACAAATCAACCAAACATTACATGCAACAATACTTTTTCTAATCCAGTATTGCATATCATTTCTTTAAAAAAGATAGCCTTTTGTTTTTGGGGGTCATTGAGGTAGGGCCTCACTATAGCCCAGGCTGACCTGGAATTCACTATGTAGTCTCAGGCTGGCCTCGAACTCACAATAATCCTCCTACCTCTGCCTCCCAAGTGCTAGGATTACAGACGTGCACCAGCATACCCAGCATGTTGTCATGTTTTGATACATGATCTTGCTATGTATCCCAGGCTGGCTTCTAATTCACTACTCTCCTCCCTCAGCCTCCCGAGTGCTGGGTTCATAGGCATGTGCTACTAAGCCTCGCTTAAAAATCGTTTTATACTTACCTTGTTCATACTTTGTTCTTCTTTGCTATCCTCTCCTATTTATGTCACTGGGGGAAAAATACCCTAGTCTTTTATTAATTTCATAATATTTCAGTGGGAAAATGCTAGTGATTAAGTTGATTCCTGATACCTTTAATTTGTTTTTACAACCCATAGGAGGTTATGAACATTGTTCCCATGATATGAAAAGCACATTAGAATATATTTGATTTTAATGTCCATTCTACAAGTGCCTGCTAAATAACCTATATTGTTTTTTTTTTCCACCTTTCCACCACTCAGAATTTTTTTAGCATACAAAAATCACTTCATTGGAGGTTTAAGTACCTAAAATCTTAATTAGCAATTTAAATTGTAAGTATTCTAGGGAATGAATACATTGTAATTGGCTCTCCCTTCCAGCTGAGAGCTGCTGGTCACCTTCTTCCTGACATATCTTAACAGTTTTCTCCAGGGTCTTGGTGCATTCCACCTTCTCATGAGGTATTGTTTAACCTTGATTGGCCTTCCTAGAAATAATCACATTGCACTCAGATACAATCTAGGCCTCTTAAGAGATCTGCTGTGGCTGGGACTCAGAAAAGCTCACCTCTGGGCAATGATTTGGGCTGCATAAAAGTCCTCTGCAGAGCTAATGATACAGCCAGATTAGTTCAGTAGGCCTGATCCCACCTATTTCATATTTTGTTCCACCATCTTCCAGGCATCAACCCTACAGCTAAACAAAGCATGGCCCTTACCTACTTCCCAGGGTTGCTTGTCCTGTTTTGCATCCTCTTGGAAACAAGTTTTTATTACCCCAGGTTTGTCTTGGTTGCCTGAAAGGACTCCTTCACTATTTTCCTTCTGGCAGGATGCCTTGCACAGCCCCTTAACTCCCCTCCCCTCCCCTCCACGTGCATACCTTTTCTCTACAACACATGAGTGAACCCTGCCATCCTTTTATCCCACTCCCATGTCATCTGCTCTAGGAAGTTTCAAGTGTGCTCCCACTGTATTCTAGACTGCTTCCTTATCAGAGCACTCACCTCTTGATAAGGTCTGAATTGAAGGACCCAGACACTGAATGATGCCATGTCAGGCTTCAGTAGAGTGCTGCCCTGGTTAGGACTAAGTTACAAGTTTAGCTTAGACAAAGGAACAAAGGGGCGGCTGCCCTGACCCCTGCCCAGGACTTGCCGAAGACTTGTCTCTTCTACCTCCCTGCCCGGGCCAATTAAGAGATTTGTCCCTCCTACTACCTATCTCGGCCAATCGAAATACATACAAATGTTATTGCTGTTTGTTGCTTAGTTACCTAGCTCCCGCCCACCAACTTGGCCGCCAAAATCCTAAGCCAATCAGAAGAGTATAGGGGCAGTTACTGTTTAAATCAACCAATCATGTACCCATCCCCTTCTTCTAGGTTCAAATCCCTATAAAAACCCTACCCTCCCACTACTCAGGGCTCTTGTATGGATCCACTGCGTTGAAGTCAAGAGACCGAGCTTAAGCCCGAATTAAATCTCCTTGCCCTTGCATACGTGTTTGGTTCTCCTTGGTGGTCACTGGGGGTGCCGAGAACTGGGCATAACATGAATGTTGGTGTCCTATACTGGCACCAATTCATGTGTTGCAACCTAAACCCTAACATGAGTATACTAAGATGTAGGATGTTTGTGAGCTGATTAGGTTGTAAGGTTAAAGCCCTTACAAATGGGCTGACATCCTCATAAAAGAGGCCAATGGGAATTCATTTATCCTTGTCCACTATGTAAGGACAGTGAAAGGTGTCATCTATACCAGAAAACTGGTTCTGACCACACACTGAATCTGCAATACCTCTGCCTTTGCAAGCCCCTTGAACAGCTGTGTATGTGATACCTAGCTTATGTTCATTTGTTGTAGCAGCCTGGACAAACTAAGACATCGGTCAATAGGGTACTGGCCCCATGGTGTTTAGTACTTTTGAGGGCTGGAACCATGTTTGATTTATTTTTAACATACCTACCACCTAGCACAGTTCCTCCCTCCCTCCCTCCCTCCCTCCCTGTCTCTCTCCCTCTTTCCATCATTTTGTGATATAATACATATAACATGAAGCCTACCTTATTAACATTTTGAGTATACAATACAATGCTGTTAACTGCGTGCAGACTACTGTACAACAGTCTTGTACCACAGAATGTCTTCACCTTGTGTGACCCATCTATCATTGTTTCTGCATAAGAATGACCTAACTTGTTTAGCCTTAGTCACCTTAATTCCCATATAGATTTCAAGACATGTTTAATTTTTCTTCCTTATACATTAGAAGATCTTTCCTCTCCTTGTGAGTTTTCAGATGGCCTATCCTGTATTTTCCTTCATTTTGACCTCCTTGAACTGTTCTGTTATGCTTTTAGATCCCTTGTGTGTCTTGGCAGTTCCTAGATCTTGGTTCCTTTCCTCCTACAGTCTGCGTATCTAGAAGTTTCTTATTGTGTCCTCCAGCTGCTCATAGCAACAAGCACTTAGACAGTGCTCAAGAAATACCTGGTAATTTTCTCCCAGGGTTTAAGTGCCAGGCATGGTGGTGTACGCCTTTGATCCCAGCACTAGGGAGGCACAGGTAGGAGAATCTCTGTTCAAGGCCAGCCTGAGACTACACAGTGAGTTCCAGGTCAGCCTGGGCTACAGCAACAGCCTACCTTGAAAAGCCAAAAAAATAATAATAATAATAAAATAAATAAAATAGTTCTTATTTTTTGAGATGCAGATAATTAAAACCTAAACGATTTTATGCCTAATGCATGATCAATCCTTTCTCTAAAACTTAGCGTTGGTTCTCAGTTTTAAAACAAGGATGCTGTTTCACTTCAGTGTACTCACCATCTACCACCTTGGGCCTTCCTTGCTTGCCATCCCTGATAGATTTTAGAAATTCTTCATGTTTTTGGGTTAATTCCTCTTCTAAATGCCAGGAAATTAAGTGTTAAATTAGTTGAAGAGATTTAGCAAACCTCACACACAAATCATCTCATTGGTAAATTAATAGAGATCTCTGAACTAAGAGGGTACAACACCCCTTGTTCTCTCTCTCCCTCTCTCCTCTCCCCACTTTCTCTTTCCAGGGTCTTATACAGCTCAGTTGGCCTCACTGTGTATTCAAATATGACCCTGAACTTTTGCTTTTCCTGCCTCTACCTCCCCAAGTGCTGGAATTGCAGGCATGCACGATTACACACAAGGGGTTCCCCAGGGCCTTGTGTATGCTAAACACGCCCTCTGCCACTTCAGCCTCTTCTATAGCTCCATCTCTTTACTTTCCTTTTTATTTATTTATTTTTAAGCAGACACACACACACACACACACACAGAGAGAGAGAGAGAGAGAGAGAGAGAGGGAGAGAGAGAGAGCGCATTCAGGGTCTCTAGTTGCTGAAAACAAACTCCAGTTGTATGCGCCACTTTGGGCATCCAGCTTATGTGGGTACAGGGTTGTTTGGCTTTGCAGACAAGCACTTTAACCACTAATCCATCTCTCCAGCCCTGCATTACTTTTCAAGATACTGAGTCTAGAATCTCTGAGGCAGTTTTCTGGGGTCAAGATCCAAAGACCACAGACTCAAGATTGGTATTTCTTTCACAGAACTCTCTTTAATACAAGTACAGATGAGAAATTTAGGACTTGCTACCAATCAATGAAGCCAAATTTAAGATCACAGATTTGTGGGTCATTTTGGCCTAGTAAAAGGAATGTGTAGCTCTAGTCTTCCAAACTCAGGAAGCCACCCAGAGGGCCTAGAAATTTTGACAAGACATTTTGAGTTAAAGCCACTGGACTCTTATATAAGTGTAGGCCTATAGCCACCACCTTCATTGAGCCTGAGTTGCTTTGGTTTGACTGAGTTTTGGGTAGTTTAGTATCAGCCCAAACTAACCCTTAACCACACTCTGCCCACATCCCCCCCCCCTTTTTTTTTTTCCTGGAGATCACTTTGCCTTTTCTCCTATCGCCTGAACTTTGACCTCTAAATCGATTCTGGTCTTAAACAATAGCCTTCTGTTGGCTTCTGCCAATTTCTTTTTAATCACTTTATTTTGAAAGGCAGTAAGTGTTGGATGGTTGGAATATTAGATACTTTCAGTCTCACCCTTCATTGGACTTTTAAATTTTATTTCTGTTTATTTCTCTCTCTATGCCATATAGATCTCCAAAGCGACTTCATCTGCAATCTTGCCATTACTATAAACCTCCTTGCCTCCCCTCCTTATTACTCAAGTGCTAAGTAAACATACAAAGTGGGATGGGTTTTCCATTCCATATTCAGTTCTTCTGACCGAATCACCTCTTCATGTATTTAAAGTACCAGTAAAAGAAGGACAAGGATGGGGGCGGGGGGGGGACGGCTTTTGGGAGTGGTAATAACTTGACATTCCAAATAAAGTTGGCATAGAAAATGTCATATTTTTTTGGAAATACAGTATAGTGCAATTTTCATTCAAATTTCACGAAGTGGTAGTATGCTCTATATTTTGGGGTTTGCTACAAATCGGGAACATTTCACTCCTGTATCCAAGCAGCTGGACATTTTTGCAGGACATTCTACATTGACATGCTGGATTTATAATTTCATGGTCCTTGACTTCCACTGAATGGGCAGCTCTGAAAAAAAGATCTGTACCTTTTCTAGGTAATAATCCCCTTCCTTATGCTTTTCAAACTTTCCTTCCTTCCTTAATCTGCAGCATTTCCCCGAGGTTTCGACTCTCACTGCCTGACTTTGTGCTTGTTCTCTTCTGCCCTCTGCTTGCCGACACAGTTACTAATGTCAAGCCTAGGACTCTTCTGTGCTAATTTGTTATACTAATTCTAGAAAATTAACACATATGGCATGCATAAAATATAAGAGGTCATAGTGCTTTTTTATTCAAGGTAGGGTCTCACTCTAGCCCAGGCTCTCCTGGACTTTACCATGTATTCTCAGGGTGGCCTCGAACTCACAGCAATCCTCCTATCTCTGCCCCTTGAGTACTAGGATTAAAGGCATATGCCATCATACTCGGCTTCTTAGTGCTTTTTAAAATGTAACTTTTTTAGTGTCATTCTTATATTTTTCAATTTTTATTTGTTTATTTAGTTATTTGAGACAGAGAGAGAGAGAGAGAGAGAGAGAGAGAGAGAGTGTGTGTGTGTGTGTGTGTGTGTGTGTGTGTGTGTAGGCCCACAAGGGTCTTACTGTTGCTGCAAACAAAGTCCAGTCACATGTGAAATTTCATGTGTCTGGCTTTACATGGGTACTGGGGAATTGAACATGGGTCTTCAGGCTTAAAAAGCAAGCCCTTTTAAGCACTGAGCCATCTCTCCAGCCCTGGTCTTCTTAAAAAATATATATGTTTATTTATTTAGACAGAGAAAGAGAGAGAGAAAGAAGGAGAGACAGAGACAGAGAACATGGGCATGCCAGGGCCTCTTGCCACTATAAACAAACTCCAGATGCATGCACCACTCTGTACATCTGACTTTACATAGGTACTAGGCCCAGCCCTACTCTTGTGGGTTTTAAATATATATATTATTTATTTATTTATTTGAGAGAGAGAGAGAATGGGCATGCCAGGACCTACAGCCACTGCAAACGAACTCCAGATGCATGCGCCCTCTTGTGCATCTGGCTTATGTGGGTCCTGGGGAGTTGAACTGGGATCCTTTGGCTTTGCAGGCAAATGCCTTAACCGCTAAGCCATCTCTCCAGCACTATTCTTATGTTTTAAAGACACACTGAACATGGAAATTTAATTTGTTAATGATTTAGTTTAAAAATAAATATGGGCTAGGGTTATCTATATTAAAAGTGACTCAATTTTAATCAGTATTTACTCCCCTTTTAATATCAGTCCAGTGAAACATAACATTACCTGTTCGGTCTGGCTTAAAATCTTCTAAGTCTCCAAATGCAACAAGTTCCTCCTGTTGAAAAATTTTATAATCAGAGGCTTAAACTATTACAATTATTAAAGTATTTTTTTAGTAGGAAAATGCTTTGGTTCTTATTTTAATAAAGAACAAATTTTTTAATTTTTTTGTTTATTTTTATTTATTTATTTGAAAGCGATGGACATACACACACCCCCCGAGAGAGAGACAGAGAGAGAGAGAGAGAGAGAGAGAGAGAGAGAGAGAGAGAGAGTGTCAGATAGAGAGACAGAGAGAATGGACGTGCCAGGGCTTCCGGCCACTGCAAACGAACTCCAGACGGGTGCGCCCCCTGTGCATCTGGCTAACGTGGGTCCTGGAGAATCAAGCCTCGAACCAGGGTCCTTAGGCTTCACAGGCAAGTCCTTAACCGTTAAGCCATCTCTCCAGCCCAAGAACAAATATTTTTAACATACCCAAATTCATAAAACCTGGTGAACAGTGTGCTTCTGCTAATTTCACCAAACTTTTATTACCTTACCATTTGTCAGACTACAAAGCAAATTGAACCCATAGAAAGCCAATGTTTGGCCTTGTCTTGATCAAATCAGTTTGTTATTACCATTATCAAAGTCAGTTTACCTGAATGAGATCACCTGTCATTGTGGCCATTAGTGTTTGATCTATTTCCACATCTTCCAGATCTGTAAGAACCTTCCAAGTTCCATTCTCAAATTTCACAGGCATAGAAAAGACAATGCCTACAGGAAGACCAAACTCACCTGCAGTGAACAAACGCGAAGCAAAGCAAAAATAAACAAAGAATCCAGGAAGGATTATAGAAAAGGACACAGTAGAACACGGTTCCTAATGACAATGATGGAGCCACATTTCTGGAATTCCTCTCCAGGAAGGATGGGAAGAGTACTTGTTTAATATTGACTACATAATTGCCCATGTTCTGACCATTGTCCCTTCTCTATTTATTTCTTACCCAAGGATAATGTTGGTACGCAGCTATTGATCTTGTGAATGCTTTCTTTTCTGTATCAATCCATGAGGACCACCAGAAGCAATTTGGCAAGGCCAGCAGTATACCTCTATTGTTTTATCTCAAGGATATATTAACTTTCCAGCCCTGTGTCATAACGTAGATAGTCGAGATCTTGATCACTTGTCCCTTCCACAGGGTGTCACGATGGGTCATTAAATTGATATTTTGCTGACTAGATCAAATGGGCAGGAGATAGCAACCACTCTGGAGTTGCTAGCATAGAACATGCATACTAGGAAGTAAATTCCACTAAAATTCAAGGACCCTTTACCTCAGCAAAGATTTCTAGGATTTCAGTGGTTTAGGCCATGCAGAAACAGACCTTCTAAGGCGAAGGATAAGTTGTTGCACCTGGCCTTTTCTACCAATAAGAAAGAAGCACAATGCCTCGTGGGCCTGTTTGCATTTTGGAAGCACCACAGTCAGTCCTCACTAGGGTGTGTTACTCCAGCCCATATGCCGAGAGACTCAGAATGCTGCTAGTTTTCAGTGGGACCCAGAATGAGAGAGGTTCTCTTCAACAGGTCCAGGATGCTGTGCAACCTGCTCTACCACATGGACCATATGATTCAGCAGATCTGATTACGCTTGTAGTGTCAGTGACAAGTAGGGATACTGGGTGAAGCCTCTGGAAACCCCCATAGGTGAGTCAAGGCTGAGGCCCTTGGGATTTTGGAGCAAGACCCTGCTTTCATCAGCAATGTATTACTCTCCCTTTGAGAGACAGCTCTTGGCCTACTATTGGACACCAGTGGAAACCGAACGTTTGGCAATGGGCCATCAAGTTGCCATATGACCTGAACTGTCCATTATGAGCTGGGTGTTATTTGACCCACCAGGCCATAAAGTAGGACGTGCACAGCAGCAGTCCATCATCAAGTGGAAGTGGTATATTCGTGATCCGGCTCAAGCAAGTTCTGATGGCACCAGTAAGTTATATGAGGAAGTTGCCCAAATGCCTATGGTTGCTACTCCTGTTGCAATGCCTTCTGTCCCCAAGCATGCACATATGGCATCATGGGGTGTGACCTATGATCAATTGACTGAGGAAGAGAGGACTAGGGCATGGTTTACAGATGATTCAGCATGTTATGTGGGCACCTCTCAGGAAGGGACAGCAACAGCATTATAGCCCCTTTCTGGGACAACTGTGAAGGACTGTGGTGAAGGGAAGTAAATGAGCAGAAGTTTGGACAGTGCACATGGTTTTGCATTTTGCTTGGAAAGAAAAATGGCCAAATGTGTGGTTATATACTGATTCATGGGCTGTGGCCAATGGTTTGGCTGGATGGCCCAGGACTTGGAAGGAGCACATTTGGAAAATTGGTAAGAGGACATTTGGAAAAGGTATATGTGGATAGAGCTCTCTAAATGGGCAGAGGATGTAAAGTTACTTGTTTCTGATGGAAATCCTCACTAGAAGGTGACCTCATCAGATGATTGTTCTGCCCAGTTCTTGGCACTCCCAGTGACCACCAAAGAGAACCAGACACGCATGCAAGGGCAAGGAGCTTTTATTCTGGGCTTAAGCTCAGACTCTTGACTTCACCAACACAGTGGGTCTGTACAAGAACCCCGAGTAGTGGGAGGGTAGGGTTTACGTAAGGATTTGAACAAAGAAGTAGGGGATGGGTACATGATTGGTTGATGTAAACAGTAACTGCACTTATACTCTTCTGATTGGCTTGGGATTTTGGCGGGCAAAGTTGGGGGCAGGAGCTAGGGGAACTCCAGGCGATGAGGTAATCTACATTGCGATTGGCTAAGCAAGTAGCGGTAACATTTGCGTGCTTTCAATTGGCTGGGGCAGAAAGGCAGAAGGGACAAGCCTCAGGCATGTCCTGGGCATGTCTAGGGGTGACTCAGGCCCTTGGGAGGATATCTTTCATGACTATATGTCAGGGTGATTGCCTTCTACTTAAGCAGGAACCTGAAATTAAGGCCTAGCCAGGGCAGCACCTTACTGAATCCCTTCATGGCACCAGTTTAGTTTCTGGGTCTTTCAATGGTGACTAACAATTAAGTAGATAAGCTGACCCATTCTGTGGCTAGTGGTCAACCTCTTTCCCCATCCATCCCTGTCTTTGCCCAATAGAGACCATGAACACAGTGGCCATGGTGGCAGGGATGGAGGCTATGCATGGGTTCAGTAACATGGACTGCCATTAACTAAGGCTGACCTGGCTATGGCTGCTGCTGAGTGCAAATATGCCAGTAACAGAGACCAACACTGAGCCTCGGTATGGTAGCATTCCTCAGGGTGACCAGCGAACACTTCTGTGGCAAGTTAACAACGTTGGACCATTTCCATCATAGAGAGGTCAGCATTTTGTCCTTACTGGAATACTTATTATGGGTATGGATTTGCTTTTCCTGCAGGTAATTCAATCAACCACCATCTGTGGACTTCCAGAATGACTTGTTCACCATCATGGTATTCCACACAGCATTGCTTTTGAACAAGGAACTCACTTTACAGCCAAGGAAGTATGGCAGTGGGCTCATGATCATGGAATTCACTGGTTTTACCATGTGCCCCACCACCCTGAAGCAGCTTGCTTGATAGAATGGTGGGATGGGCTTTAAAGAAACAGTTACAGTTCCAACAAGGTGGACATAGCCCGGAGGGCTGGGGTAGGATGCTCCAAAAGACTGAGTCTCTGAATCAGTGCCCAATATGTGGTACTGTTTTTCTGATAGCCAGAGTTCATGGGTCCAAGAATTAAGGAGTGGAAATGGGAATGGTACCACTTATGATCACTCCAAGTGACCCATTAGCTAAGTTTTTGCTTCCTATTCCCACAACCTCCAACTCTGCTGGTATAGATGTTTTGGTTCCAGGGTGGGGAGTATTTTTGCCAATAGGCACATAATCAGTCCATTGATCTGAAAGCTAAGACTTCCCTGTGGCCACTTTGGTTTCCAGATGCTTTTGAGTCAACAGACTCAGCAAGGAGAAAGAAAGAAAATTATTCTAGTCATTTCACACACTAAAACAAAACAAAAAAAAATCCAGTGTGCCATATAAAATACCTGTAGAAGGTTGACCCAGAGGAAGCCCTGCTTTCAGCGTAGACACTAATGAAGAGGACATTTGCATCTAAAAGGTAGATTATAATATTCTGTCTGGGAGAGGAACAAAATATAAGTATGGAGGAGAGAGATTCTAGTTTGGGAGATTTGGGATTAAACTGTCCTTAAGCAGCACAGAAGTCACTGGAACCAGGGGGAAAAGGGAAACACTGATGATCACATAAGGGTCATACACAGTGATTCTAGCAGGAAGGAATCAGTAAGTTGAGCTCACTGTGTGTTGGGTTGAGTGGCAGCCTGACAACCTGATGGCCATGTTTCCCAGAAACTCAGGGAGTAAATAATCTTAACGAAGCCTAAAGGGGAGAAATGGTTTAGGGAGAACCTGTAGAGGACATAGCATCGCTCATCCTCTTGCCTAGTTGGTAGGAGTGGGAGAAGCTTCAGAGTAGTCATTAGCAGATTACAACACCAAGGTTGTAATTTTTCTCTGCAGTGTCCACATTCCCAGTGCTGCCTAGTCCCTAAAGGTCTGATCTCTATTGTGCCTCTTTGCACACTGCCTGTGGATGTTCAGTGCCTTCCCCACTTGTCTTCTAGGCCTATGCCATGCAGACGTTGAGGCTTGTCATAGTATCTTATGAAACTTGGCCTGATTCAGCCCATTCCCTGCTTAGATGGGATCTTGCTGAGTGCATGGAGAAAAACTTCATAAGACTGCTTTGCTTAGGGATTTGGTTCTCTTTACTGCAGGTTTCCTGAAGGCAGGGGCCAGGCCGCATGTCTATGTTCCAAATGCATTCACACAAAACATTGCTGGTTTCTTTAAGTGGATAATGTAATGGATGAATAAATTCTAGTACTGTGAAAACCCAGGCAATCTATAGATCATGCTAAGGCCTAAACAAGGAAGTTTTTGTTTGTTTTTTTGTTTTTCTAGTTAGGGTCTTGCTCTAGTCCAGGCTGACCTCGAATTCACTATGTAGTCTCAAACTGACCTCTAACTCACAGTGCTCCTCCTACCTCTGCCTCCTGACTGCTGGGATTAAAGGCGTGTACTGTCATGATTGGCAGAAAGAGAAAGAGGGAGGGAATGGGTATGCAAGGGCCTCTAGCCTCTGCAAACAAACTCCAGATGCATGCGCCACTTTGTGCAATTGGCTTTATGTGGGAACCGGGGAACTGAAAGTGGCCAAGCCATCTCTCCAGTCCCCAGGACGTTTTATATATAACAAGACATGAAAGTCTACATTACCTTCGCTCAGTACTCCTAAGGAAACAATCTCTCCAGGGGGAGAGCCATGGTACCAGTATTTCAGTGTAGTGGCTATGCTGTGAGCAGCCAAAATGCCTCCATAATTTTTTCCAGTGTCAGTTAAGTTTTTAAGAGTCTCTACAAATTCCTTTTGCACCCACTCACTGCAAAGTAAAAAAGACACTTTTTTTTTTTTTTTCAATAGAAAGAGGGAGGGAAAGGATTTTCCTTGGGTTAGTGGAAGTAGTTAGTACAACAAGGCATCTCACAGTATAGAGAGATTATGACTTCATATGCCCTTGCTTCATGTGCCCTCACTCCTCATAAAAGCACAATGAGAAAATAATGTGACATAGCAGAAAGGAATCCCGAAACTACAAATTGAAATATAGTAATAACATAAATGTGGAACACAGAGATGTGGTGAAAGACTACAGGGACAATTTCATTACAATGAATTGATTCTATGCAGATGCTTTCGTAGAGCCAGTCCTTACCCTTCATTTAAAATAAAGCGATGACATTAAGCAGTGAATTATTCACATTGAGGTTTGGAACGATATAGGTTCTGACAGTCCAAAGTCTAAACTCAGGGAAAAGTCCACCTGGATACAAGTGAGTGTGAAGGGTTTGCCCCATAGCAGGCCAGAGTGCTCCACAGTTCCGTGTAACACCGACCTTGCACAGGTTGCAAATGCAGAGGCTTCAGGGTCTGGCAGGGTAAGTCCAGACACACCATTCCTAGGCACAGGACATATCCCTGTGCTGTGAGTGGGGGCAAATCAGGGGTAATGAGAAGGAAGTTCCACAGTTGAGGAGCTGTTGCCTGGAGAAAGGGACTTCAGAAGTGCTCCTGCCTCTTTCTCCTCATCTGTCATGTCTTGGCATTTACTGCACTGGCCTGAATTAATCTATTGCATCTTCCCACTGACTACATATGGGTGATGCCGTATTGTTATTTTCACTATGTTAATGGAGAATTGAGACACTGGAAGTGATATAACTTCTCTAAATTCCAATCTAGCAGGCTTGCTTGTGGACCGTGTGCTAATCACCACCTTTCATCTGGACTCAACACCCAACCTTACCAGCCTGCTTATCATCTTAATTCCTCTTCCTCGAAATGTTTTTACTACTTTTAACTTGCATATGTATCTATCTTTACATTAAGTAAGATTCTTTTTGTGCATATTTGTTTTAAAGATAACTTTGAAATATAAAAATGAGACTGAGGCCTTCATGACCACACAGTGAATATCATAACCCCACTGAGGAGGGCCCTGGGGTAATGGAAGTAGTTGGGGTGGGGGGATGAAAGTGTATAACCTATTACAATATAGATAAAATAAAAAAATTATATACATGATTTTAAAATAAGACAAATTGGGATAGGGATCCACTAGTTACTCTTATCTGTGAGATTGTCTATGCATCTTCAGTAGAGAGCATGAGCCAACATGTAGATACAAGGTATTTTTTCTTAAGGATTTATAAGATGATTCTAAAGGCCATAACAACTATTACATATTTATCTCACTTACTTTATCTTATTAGTATTCATTACTTCAAAATATACTGTACCTGTCAAAAATCAGATTTAAAACTGGTTGAGAATATTGAGGAGGTCCCCAAATGGCACTCTCATAATTGTAAACCTTTGCTTTCCTCAGATCAATGTAGTTATTCCCACTGATATTTCCCCAAACTATCACATCTTTGATGCCTAAGTGGAACAGAAATAAGGACTAATCATTGATGTGAAAATTACTTATTCCATATTTTTAATATATTTATTTGTTTACTTTAGGATTAATCCACTGGCTCATTTGTTAACAATGAAGTTTATATGCCTTGTATAAATGATATGGTTCACTTACCTAATCATCAGGGTTTGGTTAATCCTAGTAATACCCAGTTAAACGTTGTGAGTATAGTATTGAATTCAAGGGATACTGTAATGTGTCCTGAAAGAAATTGCTAGTAAAAATTGTATTACATGGGTTGGCCTTAACTTCATTATATATGCAGAGAGACAGAAAGAGAGAGAGAGAGAGAAAGAACTTTTAAAAAATCTACTTTGCCAAGGCACTTTTGATTCTAGACAGAAATAGAAATTTGTGCAAATTACTTAATTCTCTGGATGGGTTTCATTATTTATTGTAAAATGATGGTGATTATATTTGAAGTTGGAAGTATTTCTAGGAAGGAAACAAAATAGCCCCAAACCCCTACAACACTCTGAGCAGAATCAGTATGGAAATAAGTACTATGCAGTGATATACCTGCTTTTTTCTAAGGAGAAAAATAAGAGGATTCATATTTAATATGATTTAATAAGAATTACTATTTAATATGACTTAATAAGAATTCATATTTAATATGATTTTACAATTGTGAGATTTTGAGGAATGTATTCTAGGAAAATAAGTAACTTTCTTTACTTGTTAACATATTTATTAACTTAAAATATGAATTTTTTCTATAAGATCATACCACTTTCTACTATGGAGATTAAGGTATTTCCTATTCTCTTGTAGGAAATAAAATTATTTGGGGCTAAGGAGAAGGTTCAGTTTTTTCTTTTTAAATTTTTTTTTGTTTATTTTTATTTATTTATCTGAGAGCGACAGAGAGAGAAAGGCAGAGAGAGAGAGAGAGAGAGAGAGAGAGAGAGAATGGGCATGCCAGGGCCTCCAGCCACTGCAAACGAACTCCAGACGCGTGCGCCCCCTTGTGCATCTGGCTAACGTGGGTCCTGGGGAATCGAGCCTCGAACCGGGGTCCTTAGGCTTCACAGGCAAGTGCTTAACCACTAAGCCATCTCTCCAGCCCAAGGTTCAGTTTTTAACGTGCTTGCTATACAAGCATGAGGACTTGAATTCAAGTTCCCAGCAGCCATGTAAAAGCAGGGCAGCTTACTCACCCGTAATCCTAGTGCTGGGGAGGTGAGGACAGGAGAAACCATGGGGTTTCCTGGCTAGCTAGTCTAGCTGAATATTGAGCTCTGGGATCACTGAGAGACCCTCTCTCAAAAACAAAGTGGAAAGTGATTGAGAAAGATGCATGATGCCAACCTCTGACCTCTGACATCCATATGCATATGCACATGCATACACACATGCATGTATACCACACACATACACATACAAAAATATTTTTAAAAATTAATGAGCATTAGGGCACTGGAGAGATTGATTAGTGGTTAAGGCATTAGCTTTCAAAGCCAAAGGATCCTGGTTTGATTCTCCAGGACCCACATAAGCCAGATGCATAAGGGGGCTCATGCATCTGGAGTTTGTGTTCAGTGGCTGGAGGCCCTGGCTCACCCATTCTCTCTCTCTTCCCCTCTTTCTCTCTCAAACAAATAAATAAATAAAATATATTAAAAAAATTAATGAGCATTAAACTGACCATTAGAGTAAGGCACTAAAGATGCAAGCATGAATATGGAAGTTAGATCTCCTCTGTAAAAACAAACAAACAAAACAAAACAAAAAAAAACAAAAAACAACGAATGGCATAGCAACATCTGTCATGTTGGGTACTCACTAAGATCCTCTACTGCTCTGATTTAGACTATTATGGGTTCACAGTCACTGTCTTCCTGTTTATTTGAGAGAATGCCTTGTACCTCCTTTCACTCTCATTGGATGCCCTTGCACCTACTTTAGTTAAGGACACAAAGATCTAAGTAAGATATCTGTATGTCATCATGGTCAGGTCCAGCCTCATTTTCACACCATTTTGGTATCTACCAGGTGAAAGATGAATAGCAGAAACTAAACAGAAATCTAAACCTCTGGATAAGTTTAGCCACCTTGCAAATGTTACCATGTCCCAAGACTTTCTTCTAGGCACTTTAGACCTATCGTTTCATGGACTGTTCACATCCATTACAGTAGGGAGGTGCTTTTAGTAACCTCACTTTATACATGAAGAAACTGAGGCACAGGAAGATTGACTGCTTGAGGTCACATAGATGGGAAATGGGGCAAAGCCATTTTAACATAGCCCTAATATTTTTTTAAATTAACACTTGGGATGAATCCCTCAGGTAGGGAGGCCTATAGTGCTAAGTCAACAGTAGTAAAACATTTTTTTCCCATTGGCATTCTACTTCTATGGCATATATCTAGGATGTTACAGGAGGAGGCAGCCTTCTTTCCTGCCTACTTGAAATCACATTCAAAGCACAAACAAAATGTTAGTAGGAGTTTACTTGCAGGAGGCAGTTGTTTTCAACTTTCTTGCCACTGTGGCTTTTGCTTGGCCTTCCACTCCCAGTGCTACAGCGACAATGTTCTTGGAGATGCTTGGGGCATACTTCATAAGCAAAACTGCTTTCAGATTCACGAAGGTTTTCCCTCCCACGATCACCTTGACACAGTTTTGAGCGTTTTTCTCCATCAGGTACCCATGGAAGCGACATATAGGGACTCTGCTCCGCAGGTAGCTCTCTAGGGTGTATACCTCCTTCCTTGTGTTTTCGTCCAGGACAATGACGACTTGGGCATGGAGGAAGGCCTCCTCCACAGAGGTGCAGAAGGACACGCTGTGGAGGACTGGGGATGCTAGGTCCTCCGTTTCGAAAACCAGGCTTTTAAGACACTCTTCCATTACCTTATCGTCAAACAGGGTTAAGCTGATCTGTGTGTGCATCCCAAACACTTCGCCACTCACCAAGATTGGGATTAAGTTGTAGGAGACAGAGGAAGTTGCACTGATAAAAATGCAAAGTTTGGATTGCAAATGGTTAGATCCATTGCCTCTGTTAAGCATTTTGTTTTTAATAGACTTTTGCACATGCACTAATAGGATGATTTAATATTTTACTGAAGTAGTCACACAGCTGTGGTGACATCTTACCTAAGCATCTACACAGCTGCACAGACATTTTAAAGGCTAGGAATCAGAACACAAACTCTTCTCAGTACTAACCACTTATTTGGAGCATCTGAAGACAATTTCAAAATAAGAAATGCATCTATGGAAGTGAGGAGATGGCTCCATCAGTAAAGTGCTTGCTATACAAGATGAGGACCTAAGTTCTCATCTCTAGCACACATGTTAAAAAAAAAAAAAAAAGCAGGGCTGTAGAGATGGCTTAGCGACTAAGCCACTTGCCTGAAAGGCTAAGAACTTATGTTTCAATCTCCAAGTCCCACGTAGCCAGATGCACATGAGACAAGCACGCAATGTTGCACATATGCACAAGGGGGCACTCATGTCTGGATTTAGTTCATAGCTGCTGAAGGCCCTGACATGCCCATTTCTCTCTCTCTCTCTCTCTCTCTCTGACTTTTTTTCCTCTCTCTCAAAATAAGTAATAAAAAGGTAAAAATTTTTTAAGTTTTTTGTTTTTTTTTTTAAAAAGCAAGTTGGTGGGGGTGGTGGGTGCCTGTCCCAGTGTTGGGGAGGCAGAGACAAGAGGGTCCCTTGGGGATTGCTGGCTATCTAGTGGAACTGAATTGGTGAGCTCCAGGTTTAGTAAGAAGCCTATCTCAAAAAATAAGGTAGAGAGTGATTGAAGTCAGTCTGGTCCCTACATGGACATACATGCACATGCACATACATACATGAACACAAAAATGCACACCACACATAAACATGCAAACAAGAAGAAACACAGCTGGGTACTAGGTTTTTCAGAATTCCAGAGGTGCAGAAAACAAAGTGTAAAAGTTCTGTCTCCCATTATTTTATATATGTATTTATATTTCCTCTTGAAAAGAGAAAGGTATGTGTCTGCCATAGCTCTTTATCTATAAAGGAATGACACATTTTTTGGAGTAGATTATCTTTTCCACAGTCTCACAAAGAAAAGTCTTACAAAGGTGGCTAGGATAAGCACAGGTTGAATGATATCTGAAATCATATGTAGCTGTGTCTTCTGTTTCAGTAATAATCAATGGTGGTAGTTGGGAAATGCATCTGAGAATTTCTGATATTCATGGTGAGCTTGGGGATTTCAAGAACACTTATACCATTTTAATCCTTTGAAGATGTGTTTATTGCATCTGCATGACAGGCCATATATGTTTATTGCATAATTTTCTATTCTTCTCTGTATTTTTAATATTTCACAACAAGAAAGAGTTTTTAAAACAAGTGTGTGCATTAGGATACACATACAGTAAGAACAGTGTAAAAGACAGACTGAAGAGGTGGAGAAGGAGGGTGAAAGAGACTAAGAATAACAAAGAGAAAAGCAGAGACAGGAAGACAGAAAGCAACTATAAAGACTGAGTATTCCCTCAGCTGGGAACAATAAAGAGATAAGAAAAGGTGACAAGAAAGAGCAAGCTGAGAGAAGGGGTTGCCCACAGTGAGTGAGTGTTGAGGAAGAGACAAGGAAATCTAGCAAGTGGAAACAAGGGAAAAGCAATGATCAGAAAGGGCACATGGCAAGAAAGTTGCTTCTAGGTTAATGTGCACATGTGCATGTATGTATACGTAAAACTTAAAACACATATATGGAGTTATACTGGAAAATATATACATGTGTGCAGCCATGTACATATGCAACCACATGCCTACGCACACACACATCTCAAATCTGATATTCAAATATTCTTCCAGCATGATCCCCCCTCATAGCCTTTTCTAAAAAGAAAAGGCCAGTCTCATAAGTCCTGGGTTGACTGTCATACCTGGTGATCCAGACCTGTAGGGGGCTGGTGACATCTTTCAGGGATTCTTTCTCCAGTTCTTCTTCTACGCATGTGTCCAGGTTCTCTTCAGCAATGATCATCATCATCTCGGTACTCATGCTGGAAATGACCCCATAGTAAAGCTAAGTATTGGAAAAGAAAAAGTCAGCATCAGAGAAGAGCTCATTACCTGAGAACGTGATCATGGGAAAGAGAGAGGAGAGAAGGTCTCAAGAAAGCAAGGTATTTGAAACATAAAGTAAGAGAATGATAACTTTGGAACAGATAAGTTAACTTAATTTGTGAACCTGGGCATGCTCCAAGAACTCATTATATCCTCCCAAAAGCAAACCCTTTCCTCCACGATCCAGCAGCTCTCTCCAGATGATGGGGGAATTTGTGTGATTCCAACCATTCTCTTCACACACCTCTTTCAGCCACTCCTATGGAGGAACACTCAAAGAAAGGTCACAGGTTAAGTCTGCTTGAGGACTCAGGTCAAAATGTAGAATTCAATCAACAAAATACTAACTTGTTTAATGCTACTAATAGAGATCTAATACATTTAGAGACTTTTAAACAGGAAAATATAAGCCTATAGAATAGTGGTAAGTAAAGTAATAAAAAATAATATTTCTCAAATCCATTTTGACCAAATGTTCATTCTGAAGATTTTTTTTACCTTTTTCTAAGAAGACCTGAAGTCTAAATCTTTAACTTAAAGAGAGGCCAGTGTTCTAATTTGAGTAGTTTAAAAATATTAACTTTTTTCTTACTCTGCTTGCATATGAGATAATTCCAGTTTTAGAGCCGCATCAATTTTAGTATTGCTTTCAAAACTTGTAGGCATGGTTTATATGGTTCAGGCTGAATTAATGAACTAAAAGTTATTTGGATGATTTCTAATAATATTTATCAGAAAAAGTTTGAGTTAAAATTATCTGGTATGGGTGAAGCAAGCTCTCCACTGATAAGATCAGTGAAGTACAGTGGAGCAATCTTAGAGCCATGCCACTGGAGACAAGAACACGAAGGCCTTCTTACAAATAAAATTTTGAGAACTTCTTCTTGATGGTATTGAAGAGGTCCCAGTTCTTATTCCATGTCAAAGCAAGCAGATTGAGGAGTCCAACATCGTCTGTCTATTCACTGCACAGTCTGACCTGTGACAGCATGTGCCCAGTTGCTCTCTAATTGGACTGGAGGCTTGATCTATGGGAGGGAATACATGCCTGGTACTGAAAACCTAATCAAAAGTCTATGGCAGGGAAGGTCATGAGCCTTAGGGGCATAAAGCCTGCTCTTGTCTGGTTAAATGCATATATTACTCTCACCAAATTGCCCTGAAAGCACTACACTTAATGTTCATACTCATATATTAATGCTACTCTCACTTCTGGTTAGAGAAGCTTCTCTTTTCAGATGGCAGTGACCACTGGGATGAACCAAAAGCCAACATAGTGCTGAGAAGAAGTGACTGAGTCCATCACAACCTCAAAGGTTCAGGGTCCATTGTGGAAGACGTGGCAGAAAGAATGTAAGAGACAAAAGAAGGGTACTACTCCTTACAATGCAACTGTCCAGACAGAAATTGGCCTTGATATTCCGACCTTGGAGTGCTTAGCAATACCTTCACAAGACCCTCATATCATAATATGAAGAAAAGGTGATGACATCAAAATAAAAGGTAGGCTAATAGAGAGAGTGAGGGGATATGATAGAGAGTGGAGTTGTGAAGGGGAAAGTGGGGGAGGGGAGGGAATTATCATAGTTTATTGTCTGTAGGTATAGAAGTTGTCAGTAAAAAAAAATTATGCATCAAATAAAAAAGAGGGCTGGAGGGATGGCTTAGCTGTTAAGGCATTTGCTTGCAAAGCCAAAGAACCCTGGTCAATTCCCCAGGACCCACATAAGCCAGATGCACAAAATGGTGCATGCATCTGGAGTTCATTTGCAGTGGCTGGAGGTTCTGGATGTGCCCATTCTCTCTCTCCTTCTCTCAAATAAATAAAACTTAAAATATAATTTTTTAAAAAAAGGACTGACAGTTTGCAAGGAGGGAGCATCGCTTTCAGGTTGTGATATGTCAGGAGAGCATTCTGCTTTAATATGCAGACTCTCCAAATCCAGGAACCAGAGATTGAATTAAGAAGGACCCTGTTCACCATCCTTTCCAGGGACCCACTTGAGAAATCTTTATTTCCCAAAACTCCTTTACTCTAGCCTATGTGGACTAGGATGTTTTAAATCAGAAAGGGAGTGATTCTATTAGGGGACATGGGAAGAGTCAGTTAACTTTAAGGTATAGCTACCATTGGTCACATTGGGGTAAGGGCCAGTGCTGAGAGACCAGCAGGGAGTGACTGTCTGGGAAGGGGTAATCAGCCTTGCAGATCAGGAGCGTGTAGCACAGCTACTATTCAGTGTGGACACTGAAACCCATTTATCATCTGGGTTATATTTCAGGGCATCTCTGGTGATGTTCTGTTAAATTTTCACAGTAAACGTGAAAGTTCAACAGTCATGGCTTGCAGAGGGGTTGGGACTTACATCCCTTGAGTACACAGACTTAGGTCATCACACCTAACAAAGTCACCAAGAGCAGCGGGAGGTAAGAGGAACCTATAATGATGGTAGTGAAGAGAGGGCACTTGTGTTTAGTTTATGCAGTGGGGATACAGTCCATTACTGACCCTTCTTCTAACAAAGCTGCCCCAGGGCAAGATTCAGGCCTGAATCTGGAGAGCTCCCACCAGATGGCATGAACTCATTTTATGGAGCACATGCATCCAGAGGCACGGAGGAGGCCTGAAGCAGATGCTGTCAGGCACAGTCAGGATGTCCCCTTCGTAGCCAAGGCTCTTGTGCCCTCAGCCAGCAGGGATATTTAAGGCTGATGGCCTAGTGCTAAATCTCCAGGATTAAACAGCCAAAAGGAGTCCCCTTGCCTCAGGGTAAATCACCTTCCTGGGGACAGTCTACATTAGGTTGATATGAGAGTCCAAAAAAGCTCAGCTACCTTGCTTCTACATGGGACACCTCTGACAAGCATCCTGGAATGAGTTCCCTGGAGGATCTTCTGCACCCTTTGTTGGAGCTGTATTCCAGTTTAGTTTCTTCATTTGCTCAGTCCTGCTGCTTTCATTCCTTCTTGGGAAGTTGTTACCAACAGTACTTAACAGGGAAATCTCTTTTCCAAAATTTCCATCTTGAAGCATACTTAGGGAGCAACATGCCACAAACACGGGTATCTCAAATGAACATGTCCTCTTCCCATCCGAGATCGGTATCAAGAACAGAAAGTAAGCAAGTCAAACTACCCAGGTTCTCAGTGGGGCTGGAGGCAGCACCACCACATGTACTCTGCCTCCTGGACAATGTCTCATTTGATTTAATAGGTATTAGCAATGAGTAGGCACTCATTTTTAAACTAATTTTCAAATATCACTAACACATGGACATATTAGTATGATACACTAGATGAGATTTTATCAAAGTATAACTTTTTTCATACTTAGATTTAACCAACTTTATCATAAAGACTGCTTACCTCCCAACTATCAGGGTGTTTTTTGATTTTAAAAACCTGAAAATTAGGAAGATTCTTTTGTAAATAGTCTGCCAGAAGTTCTGCCTTAGCATAGTATGGACAATTTGCTCTCCCTAGAAGAGATCAAATGCTTTCTGTCAGAACACACCAGTTACCACGGAGTTACCAACTTTTCTCAAGTAGGTACATCATTAACCATATTTACAAAATCATAACACAAAATTATGGCATAAGCTTTCATGACACAAACAACTGAATTTTGTTAAATATAAATAAGACACATTTCACAGAAGGTTAGGTTCTTGAAAATTTTGTAGAAAGGAACTAAGTTTGAAAATTTATTTCCTTCAACTACTGTGTTATACCCTATGCAAGGCTGCAAAATACTAACTAAAAGTGAAATAATAAGAGTGAACTAATCACTAGAAGCCACTTGAAGGAAGGTAAAGTGTGAGGTAAGGAGTAAAGTCACTTTTGGATTTCATGAGTGGTCCATCATTGTGAGGGGAAGAGAGAGAAGAGTATGGGGATAGCTTTTATTTTCTGGCTTTGGTAAATGCTGACCTTACTGGAGAGAAATCAAAGGTCATAAGTTATAGCTTCTGACAAGTGAGTTGCAGGTTTCTGCGGGGCATGTGAGCAGATATAAATAGGGAAGTCCAACATGTCAGTTT
This sequence comes from Jaculus jaculus, assembly GCF_020740685.1. Classification (NCBI taxonomy): domain Eukaryota; kingdom Metazoa; phylum Chordata; class Mammalia; order Rodentia; family Dipodidae; genus Jaculus; species Jaculus jaculus. The sequence goes on along the minus strand of NC_059105.1, from coordinate 33,157,312 downwards.
CAGGTACAGGTGACATGAGGGAGCTTCAGATGCACATTTTGTAGCCAGCAGCACACAGGGAGTTAATCCACCAAAGATCATGGGATGGGTATCAGATAAAGTAGGAGGGACAGGCCAAGCACAGCATGTTCTCTATACAGCCTTCTCAGTTGCTCCACCAGTTCCATGTAGAACTTATAAGACATCAACCCTTCACAGCCTCCCTTTGTCTATTAGCTTCTCTATCTACTTCAAAGGCATTGCTCATTGCTTCAAAACACCCAGTGACTCATGTGTTTTTAAATTTATTTTTCAAGGTAGGGTCTTAATCTAGCCCAGGCTGACCTGGAGTTCACCATGTAGACTCAGGGTAGCCTCGAACTCATGGTGATCCTCCTACCTTTGCCTCCTGAGTGCTAGGATTAAAAGCGTGTACACACCACACTTGGCTTTAAATATTTATTTATTTGAGAGAGGAGAGAGCAAGAATATGAGAATGGGCATAACAGGGCCTACTGCCACTGCAAATGAACTCCAGGTGCATGTACCACTTTGTGCATCTGGGTTTATATGGGTACTGGGAAATCAATCACAGGACATCAGGCTTTGCAAACAAGTGCCTTTAATGGCCGAGACATCTCTCCAGGCATGACTCATGTTTTAATGGTCATTTTCTGTTGTCTTTATGAGAAATTAGCCTGGTAAAAGCCCTTCACTCTAGATGAACTTAATTTCCTGTCTTCTCTGAGCCTGAGTCCAGCCTGTTAGGCATCACTGGAGAAGCGTGTTGGGAACAGTTAAGGAGGTACCACTGTAAGTTCCATGTCCCCAACTCTGTCTGGAGATACCTTCATTTCCCTTGCCAGAACTTTCTTCTGTTGTTCTTCACAAACTATTTCAAATTTTATCCACTTCCTCCAAATATCTCCCCTTTTCTTAATTTTCTCTGCACTATCAGAAGACAGATGTTGACCCAGCTTTCTGCTTTACAATAACGACAAGCCAAACAAAAAGGCACCACTGAGGTTGCCTAACCTCCTGTCATTATACTTATGAGCCTTGCTGAGTTCCAACACTTCCTTTCCTTCCTCAGTTTTACTAGGGAGAGGGATCCTTCCTCCTGTCTTGGCCTAATTTTACCAGTTATTCACCAAATGCTTCTTTTCTGCCTTCTCAGGAACTTTGCTCAACTAATGATTCCATCCTTCCAGAATCATATTTCTTCTGCTAATTCCTCCTTACAAACATATTTAAGTATATTCAAGGTAAATTTCATGTCTTCTTTCCTCCCTCCTCTTCAAATATTGCTTTATTATATTCCCTTTCTAATAAAACTTTTTAAGTTATTTATTGATTTTTAAAAATTACACTGGTTGTACTCTTAGACCCCCTCATCCCCATCCCAGTTCTGCTGAGTGTCTTCATTGTGGGGAACAAGAGGCCACAGTCAGCCTCTGCACGGGTGGGGGAGACATGGCTGTATTAAAATTTTTAGAAAATCCTCTACACTTGCCATCCTCAATTATCACATTACATTTCCTTTTATTTAAAACTCTATAGGAATCTGGTTTATCCCACATTTCTAGAGTATTATAAGATGGATTTTGTCACCAGGTTCCTAGCAATCATACTCCTTCTCCTATGTTCTTTATGCCTATTTCACCAATTATTATTAAATGCCCAAACTTAAAAAAGATGTCTGTCACCCCTCCAATGCTCAGTGAACGATGCAGAGGAGGGGATAGAAATAAGGTGAAAGCTGCAGGATGAAGAGCAGTGCTGTGCTATGCTGTCTTTTGGACAGGACATGGCTAGTGCACTCATGAATGTACAGAAGCTCTGGTTAGAAGCATAAGTTTTGTATAAGATTGGGTCTATTAACACTCCATCATTAACTGCCCACCTCAGTATCTTCTTATAGAGTGGTGGGACCTCATGAGTCCTCTACCACGTCCATGATGATTGGCTTTTGATATAAAGGGAAGAGAAAGGAAGGGAGGAGGGTACTTAATAGGATGGTATTGTATATATATAAGTAGAAGAATAGATTAACGGCGCTGAAAAGGCCCAAAGTGAGGTCAGGGGAAGAGATTGAGTAAAGGAAAGGTGGAGGGAGGGCTAAACAAAATCTAAGAGGATGCAAATACATCATGTGGAATCCTCCAGTTTCAGACAATGGAATATTCAGGAGCTATAGATTGTTGTTAGAAAATTTTCAGTGCCAGGGATGGGATACCTCCAGTGAGTTGTTGACCAGGGAGGTCCCTGATGCCCCCAAAACATTACAGGCCATTGCCAAGGCCCTTGGTTTCCCACCAGGAATAGATGGTAAGACCCTATTGCTGAAGACTCCACATACTTGCACTGCAAGGCCACTGAGAAATCCTGCTGGAACTGAGTGATAACCTCCTCCATGTAGACCAGCTGACAGAAAACTAGAAGAAGCCATTCTACATGTAGTTCAATGGGAGAAAGAAATACCACCAGCGAAGATATTCAACAGTGGACACTGCAAGCTTTATATTTGGCCAGCCAGGCCAAATGAGCCAATGGATGCAATATTGGCAGGTCTGTCATGGTGGAAACCAATTGCCCTCAAATTGGAGTGGAGGCCTGCTTCATGGGGGGGGTGGACACATCCCTGATACTGAAAACTTAAAACAGGGGTAGTCATGAGCCCTAGGGATGTAACATCTGCTGATGTCTGGAAAAACGTATATATTATGCTTATCAAACTGCCCAGTAAGCACTTCTCTTAATATTTATACTCTTATATTAACGCTACTCTCTCTTTGGGTGGAGAATCTTCTCTTTTCAGATGGCAGTGACCTTGGGATGACTCAGAAGGTATCATAGTGCTGGAAAGAAGTGACTGGAGTACTGACTAACATCTCGATCACAACTTCCAAGGCTCAGGGTCTAATGCAGAAGAGGTGGTGGAAAGAATGTAAGAGCCAAAGGAAGGGTAGGACTCCTTACAACGTGCTCCCTCCAGACATAAAATGGCCTGGATATCCATGACCTCACAGTGCCTGACACTACTACACAAGACCATCATAAGAGGAGGAAAAGATCATGCCATCAAAATAAAAGAGAGACTGATTGAGATGGGAAGGGGATATGATGGAGAATGGAATTTCAAAGGGGAAAGTGTGTGGGGGGGTATTACCATGGGATATTTTTATTATCATGGAAAATGTTAATAAAAATTGAGAAAAAAGTAAACCTATTATGAACAGTATTCTGTCTAAAATTTTTCAGTGACTCCCCATTGCATTCAAGATACAGTTCAACCAGTTTTTGCCAGGTATATAGTGGTCTGGCTTCTATTCTCTAGTTCTAACCTAAGGGGTCCTGTCACCTTCTTCTGTTTACTCTTATTCAGGCCCCCAGTAAGACCATGAGTTTTCTAGCCATTTCGTCTATCTGGAGTGATGTCTCCGTTCCAAACATTCAACAGCCGAGTCCCAGTAAGGTCCCCTAGTTAGTTCCTTATTTCTACCTCTCCTACCCACACTCCCAGAATAGGGGTGCATTTCCTAGAGACCTGTGCTTTTCTTCCTCATTGCATATCAAAAGTATTCCCTTGCCTGCTTCCGTACCCCATGTGTGTATGAAAATTACCCGAGGGTCGGTGTGTATTCTTCCCCCCATTGCAGCCCCAGTGTTCAGCAGGGCTTGTCGCACTGTCGCCTTCCAATGCATGTCTTTGAAAGAGCGTAGAACAGCCCGAGGTGGTGAACATCGGGGATGGAGTTGCAGATTAGAAGCCAGTCAACAAGGCCACAGACAAGTGGACCCCCGGAGACGTGCTGCTGTTGACAGTTTGGGCATCTATGGGCGGGACGCGACGCCACAAGCACTCACCCGCGAGCACGAATTTGGCCATGGTCTTAGGGAGCAAGATCCAGCCGCCCGGAGACCTGGGCGTCTCGGTTTCCTAGCAACCGAGCCCCCGAGAATGGCGCAGGCGCAGTGTGAAGCCGGTGAGACTCGAAATCGATTGCTCAGCGAGGGAGACCGCGGTAAAAGCATTATGATTTGAATGCTTTTCGTTTCGGTCCACAATCATACATCGCCTTTCTAATAAACTCAGCGGCCTCCAGCGTCCCTCGACTCTGTCGGGAAGACAAGTTATTCTCACCGGGGACGCCCTGTTCCCGCTCCAGGAATGAGCGAAGGCCACCGCGCACACTTTTTGGCCTTTGAAGGAACTCGTAGCGCCTCGCATCACGTGGAGCGCCCGGGCAGCTGTCATGGCGGTGCCTGTGTCTGGCCACGGGGCTCGGCGGTAAGGTGAGTGGACGGCTAGAAGGACGCAGCGGCTGGCAGTCTCGTGCCTGGTCTTTTTGCGCTGCGGAGGAAGGTGTGAGGAGTGGTCCCGGCTCTGAGTTCAGCATGCTGAGTGGCGCAGTGGAGGGAGGAAGCTGGTTCCGGGAGCCTGGCGAGGCCGGCACCGGGCACTTTACTTTCGTGTCTGCTTCCTCTTCTGAGCCGGCCCAAGTCCGTGTTCTTCGCTGTGGGGATTCGGCCGCTCCTCCGTCATCACGTTAAAGTATCAGTCAGTGTTATATTTCAGTAAACATCTCCAAGGCAGTGTGAACACGGATCCCCGCCGCAGAAGCTTTAGGGAACATTTCCACCAGACCCCTGCGTGCGCGCGCGCGTGTGTATGTGCATTGTATAGTACCTATGGTGTGTGCACGTGTGTGCGCACATGTGTGTGTGTTGTATAGTACCTATAGTGTGTGCACGTGTATGTGTGTTGTATAGTCTGTGGTGTGTGCACATGTGTGTGTGTTGTATAGTATCTGTGGTTGTATGCACATGTGTGTGTTATATAGTATCTGTGGTGTGTGCATGTGTGTGTGCACATGTGTGTGTTTTGTTTAGTACCTATGGTATATGCACGTGTGTGTGTTGTATAGTATTTATGGTGCGTGCACGTGTGTGTGTGGTATAGTATCTGTGGTGTATGAACATGTGTGTGTATTGTATAGTACCTGTGGTGTGTGCACATGTGTGTGTGTTGTATAGTGTCTGGTGTATGCACATGCATGTGTGTGTTGTATAGTACTTATGGTGTGTGCATGTGTGTGTGTAGTATAGTGCCTGTGGTATATGCACGTGTGTGTGTATTGTATAGTACCTATGATGTGTGCACGTGTGTATGTATAGTATAGTACCTGTGGTGTGTGCACATGTGTGTGTGCATGTGTGGTATAGTATCTGTGGTATATGCACATGTGTGTATTGTATAGTACCTATGATGTGTGCATGTGTGTGTGTTGTATAGTATCTGGTGTGTGCACTGTGTGTTTTGTGTAGTACCTATGGTGTTTGCACATGTGTGTGCACATGTTTGTGTTTTGTATAGTACCTGGGGTATATGCATGTGTGTGTGCATGCACGTGTGTTTGGTATAGTATCTGTAGTGCCTGCACGTGTGTGCACATGTGTCTGCCTAGTACTCACTGATGCACCGGCTAGAGGAAGACATCCAGTGGTCCTTTAACATCACTCTTCCGCCTTATGTTTCTGAGACAGTCTGTGCACCTGGAGCTTTGCGAGGCTGCCCACTGAGCTAGAGGGACCCACTGAGCCAGAGGGATCCTCCTGTCAGTCCTTCTCAGCACTGGGGTTGCAGGTATGCTTGACCACGTCTGACTTTTTTTGACATAGGCTCTGGGAATCCAACTCTGTTTTGCATACTTGAGCAGCGTCTGGCTGAGCCATGTTCTGGACCCCTTTTCTTGTTCTTTTTTATTTTCAAATTACTTTATATGATAGCACTTCCTAAAGAGGTTAACTTGGGCCCTTTATTGTCACATACACACTGTAGAAGTGGAAGAAACTCATACTGATGAAATAGCTTTTACTGTTTTAATATAAAGCTAGTTAGTGTGTAGGTTCCCATGCTTATCTCTGTTAATGCATTTCATTTTAATGAATGTTTTCTTTGAATTTTTTTCTTTGATTAACCTGTCCCCTGCAGGTAATTAATATTATATATCATCTTTCATTGATCAGGTGACTTTTGTTTCATCTTGAGAACATTAAGCTACTTGACAGTGGTTCAGAGGATAGCAAAATGAGTAACAAGGCAAGTTCACTTCTTTGGAACCTCAAACGATTCAGTACTTTAATCCCAAGAAGCAAAACTTTGAGGCTACATCCTTTGGGATTTTGCAGACCAAAAATTGTCCATTTAAGCTGGAACCTAAGAAATCTTCTGTTAAATGATTTTGATGTTGGAAGAGGACCACCTGTTAGATATCTCTTTCATGATGCATTTATTTTGAAAGCAGATGATGGTTGCGCTCAAACCAAAGGCTTACACAGTGCTGCAGACTTTAGAGTTGACAGAATGCTTTGTCCTAGAAGACTGTCCTTTGACTCAAAACATTCTCTTGTCAGTGATAGAACAGTGACTTCCAATGAGGGCATGCTGTCCAAAGGAATAAGACCAACCCCTGTAAGTCGTAGAAAAGTGTTTGAGCAGTGTAATTCCCTAAGTGATGTGTTGGATATGTTTTCAAAAGCACCTACATTTCCTAGTAGTAACTATTTCTCAGCAATGTGGACAATTGCCAAAAGAATGTCTGATGACCAGAAGCGCTTTGAAAAACAACTGATGTTCAGTCATCCTGCATTTAACCACCTGTGTGAGCAGGTGATGAGAGAAGCCAAGATTATGCACTATGACCACCTGCTGTTCAGTCTCCATGCCATGGTGAAGCTTGGAGTTCCTCAGAATACTCTTGTGGTGCAGACTTTGCTGAGGATGATTCAGGTAAAACCAAAAGGAGACTATAGTGTGGTTGTACTGTGTTCAGTGTGTTTTGCAATAATGTGGCTTTCTTAGGAGACTACCAGTGGAATATATGTTTTTATATGTATTATGAAACCATAAGTTACCTAGGTCATTTCTTTTTTTTTAATATGTTTATTTATTTATTCTATTATACAGAGAGAAGGGGGGGGGGAGAATCAGTGGGCACACCAGGGCTTCCAGCCACTGCACGTGAACTCCAGATGCATGTGCCTCCTTGTGCATCTGACTAACGTGGGACCTGGAGAATCAAACCTGGGTCCTTTGGCTTTGCAGGCAAATGCCTTAACCGTTAAGCCATTCCTCCAGTCCATCATTCTTTTTTTTTTTAGACATTTATGAAAACCTGCCCTGCTTACCTTCTCCAGGGTTGAGAAATAACAAAGGCTAGAATAAAGAGAGATGCAAAATAGGTAAAGAAAGAATAGTTGAAGGAAAGAAAGAAGTGAAGGAAGAGAGGGGAACTAATATTTGTTGAATATCTGTTTATGCATTTTACTTATATAATCTTATTTAATATTCTCACCAGCACTGAAAAGTTGTTGTTATTTTTGTTTTATAGATAAGGAAACAGACTCAATTATATCAAGGAATTCAACTAAGGACATACATCTAGTAGATTTCTTTATGTACAATATTAAATATATTGGGTGTCAGCTATGTACAAGGTACAGCCTTTGTCACTAGCTGTATAAAGATATGTGAGACACAGTGATTCCTTATCGTTACAAAGACTGTTATCTAAAAGGGAAGGCAGATATTTTGTAGGCAATTACAAAAGTAATAACCAACATCCCTTTAATGCTTCATGGTATATTATAAACCCTGTGCTGAACTCTAGGGAATACAATTATATTCAAAATACTAATCTTTTAGAGCTTTTAGTGCAATAATAGAAAAGCATAGAATCTCACAAAACTGAGTAATAGGACTTCCAACCTAGTCTGTCATTAGGACACAGAGGTGAGATGAGAGGAGCCTTCAAGTATCTGAGTATAGAATTTCCTAAATGTCTAGCTCTTTAAAGCACGTATTGTTAACTCATTTTGCTGATTAAGAAGCTAAAACTTAAGAAGTTGATTACTTGCCCAAGGTTATTTCTGCTCATCTGTAGTCATATGCCTCTCATTCTCCTAATTTGAAATGCCTGTGACAAAAAGGGTTTTCTGATTTTTGAGTTTAAATACTTTGGAATATTTGCATAGTTTTTTTTTTGTTGTTGTTTGTTTCCACTTAAGCACCTCTAATCATAAAGTCCTCCATCCTAAATGGTATAAAAATCCAAAACTTTTTGAGAGTCAGTGCTTTCGTTAAGATACTTGAATTAGAGATGCTCAACTTCGTAAGTATTTTCTGGTGAACAAGTCCAAGGCAGACGTGGGATGTAAGAACAGTAGATGGTGTCTAAGCCAAGTCCAAGGAATGACAGGCCATTGTGAGAAGATTGATAATGAGAGGTTGGGATTTCAGGAGAGACTACATCCCCAACACCCCAGTGGAAGAGTTTGCCTAGTTCTAGAGATAATAGCAGTTTGATGTGGCTAAAATACAAAATGATAGGGTTGTGAGTTTTGTTTGGTAGGAAGTAAGTTATATTTGTGGTGGTTAAGGAATCAGAATGAGGGACAAGGATATCAGGTTGAAAAAATAGGAACCAGATATAAAGAATCTTTTTTGCTGGTAGGAGTGTGCATTTACCTTGTAGGCAGTAGGACTCCATTAAAGGATTTTGAGCAAAGCACTGACATGCTTAAGTTTGTCTGTTTGATTTTTTGATCACTTAATAAATGAAAAATATATTAGAAGAAGGATGAAAGTAAATAGGAGAGTCACTTTCATTTTCAAGCAAGGGTGTCAGTGCTTTAGTTGATGTCACTGGAATGGTACTGGATATGAATAATCACTTTTTGGAGTGGCCACCTTAGATGCTGGGAGAATGCTCCATGGATAAAGTGCATGCTATTCAAGCTGGGGTCCCAGCATTTGACCTCTAGATTCCATATAAACTCAATGACATATAGCATGTTTCTGTGATCCCAGTATGTTGACCGTGATGACAGTGAGATGGGACACTTCCCAGAATCTTGTGGCTATCACAGCACAGAACAGCAAAGCAGGAATCCACGGTGAGAAACCCTGCCTCTCATGAGGTGGACAGGCAAGGACAGACCTGAACACTGTTTTCTGATCTCCACAAATGTTCCATGGCATACGTGTGCACCACTCACTCACACCCATTAAAGAGATGCATACATGCATGAACATGCACACACATTAATAAAATGAATTTTAAAATGTTCTATGAAAGAGTGTCCACTTCAGATTCTAAACACAATTATAATTGACTTTTAAAAATAGAAGAATTTCCTGAAGATAGTAGAACACATGTTCTGTGTTTCTATAGAATTGGCGAATTGGGTTTATAGGTATTATGAGAGTTTCTAACTTTCTATATTAACTTGATTTCCATTTGTCCTCACCTAAAAGCTAACTTTTATTTTTATGTGTTTGTGTAAACCATAGGATAGGCATGTTTGTTTGGTAAGTTCTGTATTAGTTTCCAGTGTAGTTGTTTAAAAGTGACTGCTGTGTCACTTTACCTGCACAGTAATTCTCCCCCTGTACTAGATTTTGGACAAGTGTTCATATCAGCATAACATCTCCACTGGTGACATGTGAGCAGTAGATAGTTGGAGTCAGAAAATCTCTGTGTGATTTTGTCTCACTGGTCTGTTGGAATATCCCAAAGACATTCAAGCCAGAAGTGAAAAGACATTGTGCTATCAATGAATTTGTCCATTAAGCTCATACTGAAGTCCTTTCATAGCAGATGTTGATGGAGCATATAAATTAATATGGAAATAGTGTCTTGGGGATGAATCTTTTTTTTCTTTCAGCCTTATCTATTTTTAAATCATTACCAAGTTATGACTCAAAACTTTGTCGTTTGCAGCAATTGTAGCAAAGAGCAAAAAGATTCCTTGTATGTGATCATAATTACTTTTATGAGACTAGATGTCATCAGATTGTGTAGTACTAGGGAAGCTGTATCTGCAAGGTTCACGTTCCACGGTATACCCACTGCCATTTCTGGGATCTAAAGCAGTACTCTAACTCAAGGGACCTGAAGGAAGAGTCTGGAGCCCAGGCTCCCTATAGGACCCAGATAGTGGTGGGAAAATGTAGTGATGTGAATAAGAAAATTCACAATGGAAATTATAGCTTGAGAACCAGAAAAGGCTATAGGGAAATTATATGAAGACAGTCTTCTAAGGGTCTTTAGCAAAGGCAGTTGCCCTGTGTACTTCAGTCGCTCTTGCAGTATCCTGCTGTCTTGTCGACTTGATGGCTTTGGATCCTAAGGAGCTGTAAAAATTATGTTTGCCAGAAATAACTGAATATAATCAATAAAGGATGGATTTCCTATGATAAAGGTAAATTTAAAAATAAGTGTGGATGTAAAAGAGGGTGTGTATCAGTTATTTGGAAAAGACACTTAAGTATGGCAGTTTGTTTCCCCAAGTTGTTTATTGTGGGATGCCTGTCTTATTAGTTTGACACCTAGTCATTTAGTTAAAGCATCAGTTTGGTGGTTTTCCTTGGGTGAGTTAGTCTATCAAGAGATCATTACCTTTGGTGTTTTTTAAATTATGCTTTAATAGGAACGCATCAATGAGTGTGATGAGAGAAGTCTTTCGATTTTATCAACTCTGTTAGAGGCAATGGAGCCATGCAATAATGTGCATGTTCTTCGAGCAGGACTGAGGTAAGAGCTTGATATGCTTTCTTCTTGTGCTTCTCTCTTTTCCTCTTTTAATGGGAATTAAAAGTTGAGAGGAAAATTAACTCCTTTATTGGGAGGCATGGGGAAGGAAGGCAATGTTGGTAGTTAATACTTTATTAACTTAAAATCCTGACTGGGTGAGATAAGGCTGGAAATAATACTTTGTATTTTTTTATTTTCAGGATCTACCACATAAAAATGTGGTCACTATTGTGATCTAAGTTGATTTTTTCTTAAATTTTATTAAAATATAGTTCTGATACAAGGTAGGGAAGGAGAAATGATAGGTATATTCAAGTTGGGATAGTTACTTGGGCACTGGGGTTATATTCTGCTGGCTTAATTTAAGAATTTTTGAGATTGAAACAGCCAGGGCTGGGGAGATGGCTTAGTAGTTAAAGGCACTTATTTGCAAATCATACCATCTCAGGCTCCATTCACCAGTATCCACATAAAGCCAGATCCACAAAGTGGCACATGCATCTGGAGTTCATTTGCAGTGGCAAGAGGCCCTGGCACACTTATATTCTCTCCTCTCTCTCTCCTTGCAAATAAATAAAAATGTTTTAAAAAATTGATGCAATGATATGATATTGTAGATTATTGAAAATAATTCTTCATTGACTATCCATACAACGTTTTATTTTAATATTACATTGATTCATTTTAAAGCAGTGTAATTGTATGAGAGGAAATAGTACTAGATTGGTTTGGATCTTTCCCTAACTACTTAGAGTCCTTTTGAGCAGGTAGATCGCTTCTGTCAGAGGTTGATCAAATGATATTTTAAGATTTCTTTTCTGGCATTGTAGGATTGTAATATTTATTGTGTCTAATAACAGGATACTAGTCGATCAAAAAATTTGGAAAATAGAACGTGTTTTCACATTACAAACTGTGATGAAATACATTGGAAAAGATACACCAGTTGCTCTTAAAAAGAAATTGGAGGTAAACACCTAATTTTTCTCTAGTAGGTAAGATTTGACCAAAGAAACAAAAGTAAAAACCTATTTTTTTTTTGTTACTATTTGTTTTTTCGGTTTTTTGAGGTACCTCTCCTCCCGAGTTCTGGGATTAAACATGTGCGCCACCATATCTGGCTCCCTATTTCTTATATTATGTCACTTCCTAAAGTTAATTTTTAAGGAGGACATTGCTATGGTTTTAGGTTTCTCTTTGCTGAAGTGAGTTAAGGTATAAGTCTCTCTGTATATATACATATATATGTGTATTTTTTCTTAAGCTTCATCCTTTTTATTTAAAAGTAAAGCTTATTTTTCCACAAGCACTAAATTAAATGCATGGTTGTTTTTCTTTAGATGAAAGCCTTAAGGGAATTGGACAGATTTTCCCTTTTGAATAGCCAGCGCATGTTTGAAGTACTGGCTGCCATGGACCACCGTTCTGTGGTACTTCTGGATGAATGCAGTAAGATGGTCATAGGTGAGGAGACATTTCTTCATGATTTGAGCACTTGACATATTTGTCTTGAAAACTTTGCTTTTATTGGTTTGTTTTGTTGTTTTTTCAAGGTAGGGTCTCACTCTAGCCCAGGCTGAGCTGTAATTCACTGTGTAGTCTCAGGGTGGCCTTGAACTCATGAAGATCCTCCTACCTCTGTCTCCTGAGTGCTGGGATTAAAGGCATGTGCCACCACGCCCCGCTAAAACTTTGCTTTTTTTTTTTAAAAATTTTTTATTTATTTATTTGAGAGCGACAGACACAGAGAGAAAGACAGATAGAGGGAGAGAGAGAGAATGGGCGCGCCAGGGCTTCCAGCCTCTGCAAACAAACTCCAGACGCGTGCGCCCCCTTGTGCATCTGGCTAACGTGGGACCTGGGGAACCGAGCCTCCAACTGGGGTCCTTAGGCTTCACAGGCAAGCGCTTAACCGCTAAGCCATCTCTCCAGCCCAAAACTTTGCTTTTATATGAAGAAAAACTGATAATATGGTTACATGTAAATTTTATCCAGTTTCTTTTCTTTCTTCGGTTTTTTTTTTTTTCCTAAAGAGAAAGTTGTGTGCCACGAATTTTACATTCAAAACCAGTTGGTAATATTTGTTTCTTTACATAACTTCTTCCTGAAGATAATATCCATGGATGTCCTTTTAAAATACTGATGAACATATTGCAGTCCTGCAAAGACCTTCAGTACCGTAATTTAGATCTCTTTAAGGGAATAGCAGATTATGTGACTACAACTTTTGATGTTTGGAAGCTGAAACAAGTGAGTATCCTATCATTTGGGAATAGACCTCAGAAACCTGTAAGAAGTATATGAATTCATTTGTTGTATTAAATATTTCTTTTTCTGCTTTGTGGCACTTAGGATAGCAAAACATTCTGGGGCTAGCCATTTACCATCTTTCTGGGGATTGCACACTGATACAGTATTCAGTCTTGTGATCATCTTTCTATTGGACACAAAAATTTTATACTGCCCAAAGTCTGTTCTCCTATTTGGGTTTCAAAAGGTCCTATGATGCCTTGAGTTAGATATTTAGCATGGTTATCCTTTCTCCTTGTTAGACTTTGAATGGTAAAGACGTACTATAACAGACTTACAGTCTAGTATGATGGATTTAGGTTTCTTGAAGAATAAAACTTCATGATCGTGCCTGCTGTTTTCTCAAACATTTTTGCCTTAAGTAGAGTAGTAATATTTAATAACACAAACATCTAAGTGATGTAGCTTGTGAACTTTATTTTCCCAGTGAAGTAGTTGGCTACTATGGCAGATCTCTAGATTTAGTTTACTCAGGAGAGTAAGATGAATACTGAATTTATTACAAAAAGTGAATTTGGAAAGATTAGTTATTGCAGTAAAGATAATTAAGAGGGAAATTAGAGAAGAAATGGAAAATTTATCTTGATCATTATATTTTAGCTTAATTTTCAGTTAATGAAATTAATATAAAATATAGAAATGTTTATTTCATATATTACAATCTAGGAAGTATCTAAGTTTGGGAGTAGGAATAAGTCAAGATAGAGTTGATCATTTTGAAAAACTTCCAAAAGGTATATTTGAAAGTAATATTCAGGGGCTGGAGTGATGGCTCATCAGTTCAAGGTGCTTGCTTGCAAAGCCTGATGACCTGAGTTCAATTGCCTAGTACTAATTTAAAGACAGATTTACAAAGTGGTGCTTTTGTCTGGAGTTCCTTTAGTGGCTGGAGGCCCTGATATGCCCAGTCTCTCTCTACACCATTCTCTCTTTCAAATCAATGTATATTTAAAAAATAATTTTCAGAGCTGGAGAGATGGCTTAGCCATTAAGGCATTTGCCTGTGAAGCCTAAGGACCTAGATTCAATTCCCCAGGACCCACATAAGCCACATGGTGGCACATGCATCTGCAGTTCGTTTGCAGTGGTTAGAGGCCTTTGTGTGCCCATTCTCTCTCTCTTCCCTCTTCCTTCCCCTCTCAGTCTGTTTCAAATAAATGAAAATAACATCTTTAAAAATGGTAATAATTTTTAGACCAGTACTATGAAAAAATATAGAAAAGGATTTACTTTTAAATCAATTAAAGCTTGGAAGCCATTTTATGTTCAGGTTCCCAGTTTATAAAAAGAGATTACTGGGCTGGAGAGATGGCTTAGCAGTTAAGTGCTTGCCTGTGAAGCTTAAGGACCCTGGTTCAAGGCTCTGTTCCCCAGCACCCACGTTAGCCAGATGCACAAAGGGCCGCACGCATCTGGAGTTCGTTTGCAGTGGCTGGAAGCCCTAATGCGCCCATTCTCTCTCTCTCTTTCCCCCCTCCCTCCCTCCCTCCTTCTCTCTATCTGTTGCTCTCAAATAACTAAATAAAAATAAACAACAAAAAGAGAATACTTACTAAATTTATATCTGATTTAAGAATTAGTAAAACAATTAATAAAGAAAATAAAATTGTTCCTTTGTAGGCAGTATTTTGTTGATCAGGAAAATTGCTTAAGTTTTCTTTCAGATCTATAACATATTGTTACCATTAAATAATTTTTCCTCAATTTTCTGTATGTTTAAGGTTATTTTTCTCCTCATCTCATTTGAAAATCTTGGCTTTCGACCTGTTGATTTGATGGACATGCTTATGAAGAAAATAGTAGAGGAACCTAAATGCCTAAACACGAAAAACATCCTCTCTATTATTCACGTGTACTCTTCTCTCAATCACTGCTCTGGAAACCAGAACAAAGAGTATGCTCTTTTTCCTTTTGTATTGCCACTGAATAGTGTAGATGGGGTTATAAAGCATAAGCTAAGCAAATTCTTATTAGAAACATTTATAGCCATTATTTATGTCATAAAGTAAATCACTGTTTCTTACTCATAAACGTGAGTAGACTGATGCTTGACTTTTGTGGTTCTTTGTTCTTCCTAATGTATTTTTCATTTGGTGTAGGAGTTTTCATTTCAAATTCTTCAGGTTTATTCATCATTTGTTTTAACTTTATTGAAAGCTGAGCAATGCATCTTTAAATCTGTTTATTTATAATTTTGTTGTTGTTGTTTATTTGAGAGCGAGAGAGAAAGAGAGAGAGAGAGAGAGAGAGAGAGGGAGAGAGAGAATGGGCATGCCAGGGTTTCCAGCCACTGCAAATGAACTCCAGACGCCTACGCCCCTTGTGCATCTGGCTAACGTGGGTCCTGGGAAATTGAGCCTCGAATCAGGGTCCTCAGGCTTCACAGGCAAGCGCTTAACCGCTAAGCCATCTCTCCAGCCCTGTTTATTTATTATGGTGGTAAGAATGTTCAGCATGAGATCTACTCTCAATATATTTAAAAGTGGTTAATATAGTATTGTTAACTATAGGCACAGTGCTGTACAACAAATTTCTAGAACTTAATCATCTTACACAACTAAAATTGCCCAATTTCTCCTTTTTCTCCCCATTCTCTCTACCTTCTACTGTTTCTGTGAGTTTAATTTTTTAAAGGTTTCTCTTACAAGTGAATTTATGCTTGTTTTACTTAGCCTAATGTCCTCCTAGGTCATCCACATTGTTCTGTATGGAAGGATTTCATTTTTAAAGGTTAAACAATATTCTTGTTGTATGATTGCATCACATTTTGTTTATTCATCTTTGACATACATTTAGAGTTTTGCATATCTTGACTTTTGTGAATAACAGATGAAGAACACAGGAGTGCATGTAACTCTTGAGATCTTTCTTTCAGTCTTGCAAATTAAAGTATCTCTAGAAAGCTAGGTATGGTGGCTCACACAGTAATCCAAACAGCAAGTGGTTGAGGCAGGAGGATTGCCAGGAGTTTGCCACCAGCTTGGGCTGCAGATTGAGACCATCTCAAAACCACAAACTGCAACAGGAACAAAAAAAGAAAAGTACTCGCTGTGAGACTGACCAAGCACGTAGTAGTTCTACTTTCTTATTTGTAGGTCTTTTGAGGAGTGGTTCTTCCATGAACTCTTAGTACAGGTTATCACATTAATTAATTTCATATGCACATACCTTGGTTTCACTTTTATGTGGTGTATTATTCATCCTTTTTTATTTCATAAGTGAATGTGTATATGGTGTGTGTGCATATATGCGTGTTCATACACATGTGTGCAAGTGTATGTGCACATGCCTGTGGAGGCCAGAGAGTGATGTGAGGCATCTTCCTCAGTGACTCTTCCCTTTATTCACTCAGGTAGAATCTTTCACTTGAAGCCACAGCTCACTGAGTCGGCTCGTGTAGCTAGCCAGTTTGCCCCAGGAGTCCTGTATCCACCTATCCCCGGTGCTGGGACTTAAAGTCTGCCCTCCATGTCCACCAGCATTTATATGGGTGCTGGGGAACTGAACTCTTTTCTTAAGCTTGCAAAGGAAGCACTTTATATACTGAGCTCTCTCTCCAGTCACTTTATAATTTTTTACTGTGCTGTTGAATTTGGGTTCCTAAAGATTTTTTCATTTATGTTCATTAGGAATGTAGGCCTGTACTGTTCTTATAGTACATTTGTCTGGCTTTGGTGTTAAGATAATACTGGTCTCATGAGTTTGGAACTGTTCTGTCCTCTTCAAATGCTTGGGTGAATTTAAGAAAGATTGTTAATTCTTATTTCAATATTTGGTAGAATTTACTAATAAAGCTTTCTGGTCCTGGGCCTTTTCTTTGCTGGGAGGTTTTTGATTACTGATTCAATTGTCTCATTTATTATTTGGCCTGTGAGATTTTCTTTTTTCTTTATAATTTAGATTTTTTCTTGATTATCCAATTTGTTGGCATATAGCTTTTCATAATACTATCTTATGATACTTTTATTAATTCCTTGGTGTTGGTTGGAATGTCTCGTCTCACATTTTTACTTTTATTTACTTAAGTCTTCCATATTTTTCATTAGTCTGGTTACAGGTTACAATACAGTTAAAGCTTTTTTGTTAAAAATAGTCTTATTTTTGTAGATCTTCCCTCTCGTTCTCTATTTGCTTCTGCCCCAAACTTTATTACTTCCTTCTACTAACTTTGGACTTTGTGTGTTATTTTCTAATTTCTTGAAATACAAATTTAGGATTTTTTTGAGAGCTTCCTTTTTGAGATAGGCATTTATTACTACAACTTTTAATTGATATTCTTTTTCCTGCATTCTGTAATTTTTAAAATTAGAGTCAGAGGGAGAAAGAATGAGCATGCCAGGGATTCCAGCCACTGCAAATGAACTCTCGCCACGTGAGCCCCTTTGTGCATCAGGCTAACGTTGGTCCTGGGGAATTGAACTTGGGTCTTTTGGCTTTGCAAGCAAGCAAGCACCTTAACTGCTAAGCCATCCCTCCAGCTTTGCATTCCATAATTTTAATTTGGCAGTGTTCTGTTGAGATGTTTTGTAACTCCCCATTTGCTTTCTTCTATGACACATTAGTGTTTTCAGGAGTTTGTTATGTAATTCTTCCAGTTTCCTTTTTGTTATTTGATTTCCAGTTTTATTTTATTATAGTTTGAGCAGATATTGATATGGTTTCAAATTTTCTTAATTTTGTCTACTTTTACACAAAGTAACGTGTAATTTGTCCTGCGTGTACTTGAGAATATCTGTTCTTGTGCTGATAAGTAGCATGGCCTTTATGTGTCTGTTCATTTCATCTGTAGTATTATTCAAGGTCTTTATTTCCTTGATAATTTTATGTCTTAGTGATTATTGAACCTTTTTTTATTATTGTATTGCTGTCTATTTTTCTTAAGATCTCAGTGTTTGATTTATATTTGTAAGTATTCTTGTATTGAATTTATATATATTTATGGTTGTTCCTCTCTCCTGATGAACTGAGCCTTTCAAGATTATATAATGTCCTTCTTTTGTGAGAAGTTTTTACTAAAATCTGTTTTGCCTAAGTAAAATATGACCACCCCTACTTTTCCTCGGTTACCATTTACATGAGATGTTTTTATCTATTTGCTTTTTTTTTTTTTTTTCATTTTCAGAATGTGTGTCCTTAAATCTAGCTTCTCTTGTGTATAGCAGATGGTTGGGTTTCTTTCTTTCTCTCTGTCTTTATGTTTTTTGATTGGGGGCTTAACGTATATATTGGTTAACATTTTTCAATCCTATGACAAAATGCCTAACAAAAGCACCTTAAGGAAGGATTAATTTTGTCTCATAGTTTGAGAGCCCAGTCAGTCCATCCTGATGGGAAGTCACGGCAGCAAGAGCATGTGGCATCTGGTCCCATTGCATCCACGCATGAAGTGGAAGGAGTTGCATGCTGGCACCCAGCTGGCTTTCTTATTTTTATACACACCAGGAGCCCAGCCCATGGAATAAGCCTTGTTGGAAATATCCTTATAGACATACCCAGAAGTGTGTTTCATGGTGATTCCAAATGCAATCAAGTTGACAAGGAAGATTAAGTATCACAATACATTCATATTTAAAACTTTTATTAGGGCTGGAGAGATGGCTTAGTGAGTGGGTAAGATATATGCCTGTGAAGCCTAAGGAAGAACCCAGGTTCAATTCTCCAGGTCCCACATTAGCCAGATGCACAAGGGGGCACATGCGTCTGGAGTGTGTTTGTAGTGGCTAGAGGCCCTGGCGCGCCCATTCTCACTCTCTCTCTCCCCTCCCTCTCCCTCTCTCTGTCTCTGATTAATAAATAAGTAAAAGTAAATTTAAAAACTTATTAATAGAGGTCTTACTGTTGTCATTTAGCTTTCTTAATCTTTTTTCCTCTGTTTTCCCTTTTATGTAATTAGATATGTTCTCTTATTCTTTGTCTTTTGTGTATCTATTGTAAGTATTTTACTTGTGGTTGCTGTAAGCCTTACATCACTATGTTGTCATTATAGCAGTTGATTTAGGCTCACAACTTTAGTCACATAAAAAATCTGTACAATTTTGCGTCTCCCATATTTCATATTATTGTTATATCTTTAATAATTTATATTCATTTAAAATATATAACTGTATTATTCCTAATAATTTTGTCTAATTTTTGTACTAGAATTAAAAGTAGTTTATAAACAACCATTTTAATATTATAAGTCTGTACTTACGTGTGTATTTACCTTTTCATATACTTTTGCATTTCTTTTATGTGTCCTTTCATTTCAACTAGAACTCATTTTTGTATTTCTTGATAAGAAGGCAAAGCTAATCATGATAGTCTCCCTCAGCTTTCTTTCATTTGTTTGAAAATCTTTTTCCTTCATTTTGAAAAATTGTCCTTAGTATAGTATTCTTGGTTGGTAGTTTTTTCCTTTCATCATTTTGAATACGTTATCCTTCTCCATTATGGCTTACAAGATTTATTTTGAAAAGTTTACCCTTAGTGTTTGTGTCTTCCCTGAATTGTGCATGTAGACTCCTAGAGGGGATTTTTAGTTACATTCTTTCCATGAGCCTATAATTGCTGCCTCCCTTTGTAGTCTGACTGCTGAACTGTAGGCTGGGACATTGGAGGTACACCTCACTTCTTTCCCTCCCTCTGTAGAGGTTGCTCCTTCTGTTGAACTTGCAGAGAGCTCTGCTGTAAGCACCCCACCTCCCTTTTTTGTCTTTTTAACTTCTCTTAGATAGCTGCCCTATGCAGGCTGTGTTGCATGGAGATGTGAAGACTGAAACTGGCCCCTCAGGCAGCTCATTGAAAATCTAAGATGTTGAAGGCTTGCTTCACTCCACTCCCCTGCTTCTCCGGGGGAGATCTATCCTAAACTCTGCACCTTCACTCTCAATCTTGCAGACCTGAGTTGGGTGCAGGAAGTCACCACCACTGATCTTTTGTTCTTAGTTGCTCAGAGGCATCTAAACTATGCTAGTTCCATCCTTGCTTCATGGGAGGTGAGACAGAAACCAGTCCCTGGGTCAGGTCAGTGAAAGGCTGGAGCACTAGTGCATCCTTCTCACCCCCCCCCCCCAGGAAAAAGTCACAGGCCAAGATGACCTGTCTGAAGCCAGGCATGTTGGCTCAGGCCTTTAATTCCAGCACTCAGGAGGCAGAGGTAGGAGGATCACCATGAGAATGAGGACAGCCTGGGACTACATAGTGAATTTCAGGCCAACCTGGGCTAGAGTGAGACCCTACCTCAAAAAAAAAAAAAAAAAAAAAAAAAGAAAAAAAGATAGCTGGGTGCTGAGTCATGCCAGCTTGAGAGAGGGGCTGGCATGAGCTAAGCTGTTCTGATCTGCTCCTGTATAGGTGTCCTTGGCTTGGTGCTCCTGGAGCACCACATCTTCACTGGGTTCTGGACTCAGAAAGGCTTTTTGGTCTGTGAATCTTGGTTAAATAAGCACTTCTTTGTGACATGAGTTGGCTTCCCATTCTGCTGTTTTTGTTGACACCATTCTCCTAAGCTACCACTTTCTCCTCTTTGGATTTTGTCTCAACCATGCAGCAGTTCCAAAGCCATGCCAGTTTGTTTCATGCCTATGCCTTCCACCCGGAGCATCTTCTCTTCCTTTCTAGTCACTTAGGGCTCATGCAGAACAGAAATCTCCATTAAGTAGTAGGTTTGGAAAGATTGATTAAAATCAGACTTTAGAGACAATTTTGTTAGGTGTGAATTTCAGCCCTGTCCTCCATTATGTACTTGACCTGGCAAGTAACTTCTCTTCATCTGGAGATAACCTGTATCAGGTTTGTAAAACAATATCTGGCACTAATGTAATTGTAAGATTGAAAAAAAAATTGCAGTGTAACAACACACAGAGGTCCTGAAAGAACAAAGGCTGTACCGAGAGTGTTGGTGACAAGATTCACAGTCCTTCCCTTTCTTAGAAAATAACTTGACTTCATCAGTATTCTAGCCTATGATCTTCTTGATGTGCAAGTTTACAGAAATAGCTAAGTGGATGAGTGTTGGTTAGATGTCCACCCCTTGGGGCAGTTAATCAGCAAAACACTCCCGGGTCTCTAACGAAGCAGCTGCCCACTGTGCTGTCCTGAACAGGCAGGCACAGTCAGGCCGTGTTTCCTGGGCCTTCTCTAATTGTCTCCGCCAGAGCCCTTGTGCTCACCATGTCTCACACAGGTCTCTGTGGAGTCCTAAACACATGGTTGTAGCTGTTTGTCAGTAAGCCTGCCTGTACTCCTCAGTTGGCAAGCACTGTCCAGTCAGATCCAGTCTGCTCTTATTTTGAACACAGAGCAGGGCCTGGCAAAGAATAGACATTTAATAATGGTTGAAAAATATTCCCTGAGTCCATTCTTCCTCTACTGCCCTGGTTTGAGCTCTGATGAGGCTGACTCCCATCAGCCTCCTTCACTTGCCAGTACTATTGAGCTGTGTGGTAATTAAAACTTGAGGAAAGCTTTGCCGAGTCTATGGATTAGGAGAACAAGCACTGAGAAGTTATGGACTTTCTCAGCTAAGAGGGAACTTCCTCTAATAAAAATTTTATGTTGGAAATAGAGGAGAAATAGCAAAGGTAACAGAAGCCAAAGAATCCAATAAAATAGCAAAGTTAGCACATTAGAGGGTTATAAATGGTGCCTTTTTGTCTGTCTGCTCTGCTTTCCTCTAATCTAGTGGTTCTTCACCAGGGGTAATCTTGCCTGCAAGGGGACATTTGACAGCGTCTCAAGATAGTTTTTGTTGTTACAGCTGAAGGAGGTCTGTGCTACTTGGCAGCTGGTAGACAGGTACCAATAATGGGGATAACATGCTATGGTGCATGTGTTAGAGCCTCCACCGAGGAATTTTCTAGCCCCAAGTAGTATCACTAGTGCTGAGATTGTGAAGCTCATTCTAATCGTTAGTCTCTACCTCTGTGTTTCCGCTGTGGAAAAGTCGAGAGAACGGCCAGTAGTTTGTAGCTAGCAGTCATCTCAAGTGCCCATGAATGTGCGGTTACCTGAGTTTGGCACTCAGAGGACGAGAAGAACGAAATCTGTGTCCCTGACAGTTGATTTCTAGGGAATTTTCCCTACTTGTAAAATGGCAGTGGTCATCTATGTCTTACAGAAAATCAAGCATAATGAGTAAAAGACTCTGGAGCAGATAATTTAGGTGCAGGAACCATCTGTGCTATTTCCTAGCTCCACAGGCCACCCTCTTCTGTAATTAGTTCATGGACTGAGCCTGTTTACGCATCTCTATTTATTATGAGAACAGTTATGATATTCCATAGAGCCTTAGTAGGAGTTAAATGATTGGAAGTCTATACAAATTTTTATGTGAGAAAGACATAGAGCAATCAGCCATCATTTATTGACCTTGGACATTTCTCAGACGTAGCCACTTGTCCTATGGAAGCTTTTTGATAAGCTTGATTTTTTATATTTTTTCTTTGGATTCCTTAAAGACTTTGGTTTTATAGCATTGTGTTAGCACTTTATGACCTTGTCTCTTAACTATTTGAAATCTGACTTTCCTTTGTTCTCCAAAAGGTTCCTAGAAGTTATGGCCAGTGGACTGACTGGTTGTCTTCACCACATCTCTTCTGAAAATCTATTGAATGCTGTGTATTCATTTTGCTTGATGAATTATTTCCCCCTGGCTCCTGCTAATCAGCTTCTCCAAAAGGGTGTAATCAATGAGCTACTGACATCAGGTAGTATGTCAGGTCACCTTGTAATTCAGAATGGGACTTGAGAGCAGATTTAGTTAAACTGTTATAAAGCTGACAATGTAGAGGTGAAAGATCAGTGCTTTACCCCATCCAGGGTTCAGGGAACACTGCAGATGAGGGGTGGAAAGAATGTAAGAGCCAGATGATGGGGAAGTGCTGCTTTGGAATACTGTCTTGTGGAAACAAAGTTGCCATTGCATTCTTGATCTCACAGCAGCTGTTGTTGCCTGCACAAGACCTGCATAATGTTGGGCCCATCAGCATTCCATCACAGATAATGGAGGAGGAAACACACACACACACAGAATATCAAAACAGAAAAGTTATAAGCTTAGTCAGAAATAGGGGGTTCAGTGGGAGGATGGATTTGGAGGACAAAAGGTAATCAGAGCTGATTATTATCAAAATACATTATGTATATGCATTAACAGTAAATAAAAAGTTAAGCACAGAGAGCAAAAAGATCAGTACTTCAAAAGGAGCCGACAGAGCCTCCTTTAGCTGCACATCCTACGCACAGCAGGAAAGAATGTGGCTGCATCATCACCATTCTTTTGACTTTAACCGTGTGCACATGTATACAACTTGCTCAGTGTTCAGGGTCTTCTTAAGACCTGAGAAAGATGCTTGCGGTTCCTCATCTCTGAGATAGCATGTAAGGCCAGCTTAGCTCAACATTTGTAACAGTAAACAGTCAGTTATGGCCTGATGAAGACACCGCCTATTTAATCAAGTAACCAAATAGCTACCAAATTTGTGAATTTATTAATTCTTGGAAACATAGTAATTGTTGACTTTTAAAGAAGGAAAAACAATGCCTGGGTAGATGAATGAAATTTGATATATCTGAAAACAAAGTAACTATAATTAACTTTATAAAGTGTTATAAGTCCCCAAATTGAGTTAATGATTCATGACTGTACACTGATTTTTAAATGATGTAATGTTGGAAAATAGCCTTAAACCCAGACAATGTGGATTCTAGCCCTGAATTTGCCTCTAATTAATCAGGAGCCTTTTAAACATTCTTTTTTTCACATTTCAAAAATATTTTTATTCATTTTCAAGCAGACAGAGAGAGAATGAGAGAGAAGGAATATGAATGTGTTCACCAGGCCCTCTAGCCACTGCAAATGAACTCCAGATACATGCTCAACTTTGTGCATCTGGCTCTATGTGGGTACTGGGGAATTGAACCCAGGTCTTTAAGCTTTACAGACAAGCACCTCAATCATTGAGCCATCTCTCCAGCCCCTTAAACATTTTTGAACATTTCCTCTTCTATATAATGAGGAGTTAGGACCAAATTTATTTTAACATAGCTTAGTTTGAAACATTAGCAAATGTAAGGTATTAACATAGATACTGAAAACCAGGGAGACATTAGCATAGTCCCTGTAATGAGAAAGAGATAGTTGAAAGGAAGGAGGCTAGCACCCGGGAGAGAGGATAAATGAGGGTAATGGGGATGAATATGACCAAAGCTCATATATGTATATATATATGCATGCATGCGCGCACATAGGGATATGATCTAATCCATTATTTTATATAGTTATGCTTTAAGTAAAAGAGAGAAATGATTAGAAATACCAATACATTAATGTAGTTTTTAAAATACGGCATTAATATTTTCATGATGAGGATTGTTTTGAATTTTTAGGTGACAGAGAGAAGAATGTTCATAAGCTTCATGTTTTGGATACTTGTCTGAAACTTGATGAGACTGCTTATCACAAAGCTATAGACATACAGTTGCCACAGCCACCATTGCCACCATCCTATCCAAACACAAAGGTTTCAGAGGTGCTGAGAAGCCTTCTGGGAGGTGACGAATGCTTCTTGAAAAATGTGCAGTTGCCACATAACTATTGCATTGGTATGGGACTTCCTTTATTCATTTTGCTTTGTTTTTTACACTTTCTTTTGTTCTGACAAAAAGGTTAGGGTGTACTGCAGCAGATTACTGCAGCCTGGCATTGTCTTGGACCTAGACTGCCTAAGTTTGGATTCTTGCACTGCCACTTACTAGAACTGTGGCTACAGTTTCCTTCTGCATGACAGAGCAGTAGTGGTACCTCATAGAGTTCTCGAGACTAATCAATAAAACCATGTATGGAAAATCCCTAGGCTAGTATTTGTCACATAGTAAGTTCTCAGTTTGTTTTAGTGACTATTATCATTTCTGATGATGCAATATTAGACATTTTGACATGGCAAATCACTTTGAGCAGTGCTTAAGAAATTAATATCAATTTTTTCTTTCAGATTTTGAAATCAGAATGGATTCTAACAGGAGCCAAGTGCTTTCATTTTCTGACACAGACGTAACTTCTGCTACACATATCCAAAGGTTGCTTAATGTAGTCACTTGCTGAGCTGTCTGAACGTAAACTTAGTTGAATGACATCATGCTAAATAGCAGCAACAGTGAGATCCTTTTCATGTGGAGCTCACAGCACCCCAAGACTTTCTTATCCATTCATTTGCTGTTTATGTACACATGTGTGCATAGGCTTGAGTGCACTTTCTGAAATGGGCATTCTTTGCAAGTTTGATTTGAAGCTGAATAATTGAGTAAGATGATGTTAACATACTTGAAACTATCAGTGTTGTGGAAGCTTCAGACAAGATAATACAATGTGAAGCTTCTGCAGAAATCAAATTCCTAATAGGCACTTTGACTCTATCCCCACACCCTTACCAAAACACAGAAGCTGTAGTTCTGTGGTTTTTTTCCCTGTGTACATCTATTTGGTTTATGCCTTAGGTGTCCTTTTTTAAAAAAAATTAGAGACAGAAAGAGGGAGAGAGAATAGATGGGAGAGAGAAAGGGGGGGGATGAGAATGGGTGTTTCAGGGCCTCTAGCCAGTGCAAATCAACTCCAGATGCATGTACCACCTTGTGCATCTGGCTGTGTGGGTCCTGGAGAATATAACCTTGCTCCTTAGGCTTTGCAGGCAAATGCCTTAACTGCTAAGTCCTCTCTTCAGCCTAAGGTGTCTGGTTTTTTTTTGTTTGTTTGTTTGTTTTCAAGGTAGGGTCTCATTCTAGCCTAGGCTGACCTGGAATTCACTCTGTATTCTCAGGGTAGCCTTGGACTCACAGTGATCCTCCTACCTCTGCCTCCTGAATGCTGTGATTAAAGGCGTGCACCACCACGCCTGGCTCTAAGGTGTCTTTTTAAAGTATTGTCTACTTCACATGTGTTACCCTTGGGCCCTTCAAAAAGGCCTTTTCTCTTACCCTGCTGAAATAACCTTTTTCTTTTCTAAGTACCTTGTAGTTCTGACATAAAATAATATATAATATTGGGAAGTAAAAAAATCTGAGTAGACTTTTAAAAGTATTAAAATTTTTCTTGTAAAAGCCAATGTGAGTGGAAGACAATAGGAATATAAATATCTTGTTTTTTTTTCTTTTTTCCTCCCAAGAAACTTATTTCTATAATGCAGAGAATGATGAGAAAAATTACACTGGCCATATTTTTTTTTTTTTTTTTTTTTTTTTTTTAATTTTTATTAACATTTTCCATGATTATAAAATATATCCCATGGTAATTCCCTCCCTCCCCACCCCCACACTTTCCCGTTTGAAATTCCATTCTCAATCATATTACCTCCCCATTACAATCATTGTAATTACATATATACAATATCAACCTATTAAGTATCCTCCTCCCTTCCTTTCTCCACCCTTTATGTCTCCTTTTCAACTTACTGGCCTCTGCTACTAAGTATTTTCATTCTCACACAGAAGCCCAGTCATCTGTAGCTAGGATCCCCATATGAGGGAGAACATGTGGCGCTTGGCTTTCTGGGCCTGGGTTACCTGACTTAGTATAATACTTTCCAGGTCCATCCATTTTTCTGCAAATTTCATAACTTCATTTTTCTTTACCGCTGAGTAGAACTCCATTGTATAAATGTACCACATCTTCATTATCCACTCATCTGTTGAGGGACATCTAGGCTGGTTCCATTTCCCAGCTATTATAAATTGAGCAGCAATAAACATGGTTGAGCATGTACTTCTAAGGAAATGAGATGAGTCCTTTGGATATATGCCTAGGAGTGCTATAGCTGGGTCATATGGTAGATCAATCTCTAGCTGCTTTAGGAACCTCCACACTGTTTTCCACAATGGCTGGACCAGATTGCATTCCCACCAGCAGTGCAGAAGGGTTCCTTTTTTTCCACATCCCCGCCAACATTTATGATCATTTGTTTTCATGATGGTGGCCAATCTGACAGGAGTGAGATGGAATCTCAATGTAGTTTTAATCTGCATTTCCCTGATGACTAGTGACGTAGAACATTTTTTTAGGTGCTTATATGCCATT
The DNA here is from genome assembly GCF_020740685.1 of Jaculus jaculus. NCBI lineage: Eukaryota > Metazoa > Chordata > Mammalia > Rodentia > Dipodidae > Jaculus > Jaculus jaculus. Next base: position 33,130,375 of record NC_059105.1, on the reverse strand, counting down.
CGTATTTCTTCCTTTGAGAACTCTCTATTTAGCTCCTTAGCCCATTTTTTGATTGGCCTGTTTGATTCCTTATTAGTTAACTTTTTGAGTTCTTTGTATATCCTAGATATTAATCCTTTATCAGATATATAGCTGGCGAAGATTTTTTCCCATTCTGTAGGTTGCCTCTTTGCTTTTTTCACTGTGTCCTTTGCAGTGCAAAATCTTTGTAATTTCATTAGGTCCCAGTGGTTAATCTGTGGTTTTATTGCCTGAGCAATTGGGGTTGTATTTAGAAAGTCTTTGCCAAGACCAATATGTTGGAGGGTTTCCCCTACTTTTTCCTCTAGCAGTTTCAAAGTTTCCGGTCTGATGTTAAGGTCTTTAATCCATTTGGACTTAATTCTTGTGCATGGCGAGAGAGAAGAATCTATTTTCATCCTTCTGCAGATATTTATCCAGTTTTCAAAACACCATTTGTTGAAGAGGCTGTCTCTTCTCCAATGAGTATTTTTGGCATTTTTATCGAATATCAGGTGGCTATAGCTACTTGGGCTTACATCTGGGTCCTCTATTCTGTTCCACTGATCTACATGTCTGTTTTTGTGCCAGTACCATGCTGTTTTTGTTACTATGGCTCTGTAGTATAGGTTAAAATCAGGTATGGTGATACCACCAGCCTCTTTTTTGTTGCTCAGTATTATTTTAGATATTCGAGGTTTTTTATGATTCCAAATGAATTTTTGGATTGTTTTTTCTATTTCCATGAAGAAAGCCTTTGGAATTTTGATAGGGATTGCATTAAATGTGTAGATTGCTTTAGGTAAGATTGCCATTTTCACGATATTGATTCTCCCAAGCCAGGAACAAGGGATGTTTCTCCACTTTCTAGTGTCTTCTGCAATTTCTCGCTTGAGTGTCTTAAAGTTCTCATTGTATAGATTCTTTACTTCCTTAGTTAGGTTTATTCCAAGGTATTTTATTTTTTTTGATGCAATTGTGAATGGGAGTGATTCTCTGATTTCATCCTCTGTGTGTTTGTTGTTAGCATATATGAAGGCTACTGATTTCTGTGTATTTATTTTGTATCCTGCTACATTGCTGTAGGTTTTGATTAGCTCTAACAGCTTGCTAGTAGAGTCTTTAGGGTCCTTTATGTATAGAATCATGTCATCTGCAAATAGTGATAACTTGATTTCTTCCTTTCCAATTTGTATCCCTTTTATGTATGTCTCTTGCCTTATTGCTATGGCTAAGACTTCCAAAACTATATTAAATAGAAGTGGAGACAGTGGACACCCTTGTCTTGTTCCTGATTTTAGTGGAAAAGCTTCCAGTTTTTCCCCATTTAGTAATATGTTGGCTGTAGGCTTGTCATAAATAGCCTTTATTATATTGAGATATGTTCCTTCTATTCCCAGTCTCTGTAGGACTTTTATCATGAAGGGATGTTGGATTTTGTCAAATGCTTTCTCTGCATCTAATGAGATGATCATGTGATTTTTGTCCTTCAACCCATTTATGTAATGTATTACATTTATAGATTTGCGTATGTTGAACCATCCCTGCATCTCTGGGATAAAGCCTACTTGGTCAGGGTGAATGATCTTTTTGATATACTCTTGTATTCTGTTTGCCAATATTTTGTTGAGAATTTTTGCATCTATGTTCATGAGGGAGATTGGTCTGTAATTTTCTTTTTTTGTTCTATCTTTGCCTGGTTTTGGTATCAGGGTGATGCTGGCCTCATAGAAGGAGTTTGGTAGGATTCCTTCTTTTTCTATTTCCTGGAAAAGCTTAAGAAGCAATGGTGTTAGCTCTTCCTTAAAAGTCTGGTAAAATTCAGCAGTGAATCCATCCGGGCCTGGGCTTTTTTTAGTTGGGAGATTATTGATAACTGCTCGGATCTCCATGTTTGTTATAGGTCTATTTAAGTGATTAATCTCATTTTGATTTAATTTAGGTAGGTCATATAGATCAAGGAAATCATCCATTTCTTTCAGATTTTCATACTTTGTGGAGTATATGCTTTTATAGTACGTCCCTATAATTTTTTGAATTTCTCTGGAATCTGTTGTGATGTTACCTTGTTCATCTCTGATTTTATTAATTTGTGTCTCTTCTCTCTTTCTTTTGGTCAGATTTGCTAAGGGTTTATCAATCTTGTTTATCCTTTCAAAGAACCAACTCTTTGTTTCATTAATTCTTTGGATTGTTCTTTTTGTTTCTATTTCATTAATTTCTGCCCTAATCTTTATTATTTCTTCCCGTCTACTACTTTTTGGTTTGCCTTGTTCTTCTTTTTCCAAGGCTTTAAGGCGGAGCATTAGGTCGTTTACTTGCGACCTTTCTAATTTCTTAATATAGGCACTTAAGGCTATAAATTTACCTCTTAGAACTGCCTTCATTGTGTCCCAGAGATTTTGGTATGTTGTGTTCTCATTATCATTTGACTCTATAAATTTTTTGATTTCCTTTTTGATTTCTTCATTGACCCACTCATCATTTAGTAGTGTATTGTTTAGCTTCCATGATTTTGTGTATGCTCTATAGCCTTTCTTGCTACTGATTTGTAGTTTAATTCCATTGTGGTCAGATAGAATGCAAGGAATTATTTCAATTTTCCTGAATTTGTTAAGATTTGCTTTGTGTCCTAATATATGGTCTATTTTAGAGAATGTTCCATGTGCTGCTGAAAAGAATGTATATTCTGCAGCCTTTGGATGAAATGTCCTGTATATATCTGTTAGGTCCATATCTTCTATGACCTCATTTAGTCCAGATGCCTCTCTGTTTATTCTTTCCCTGGATGACCTGTCAATTGATGAGAGTGGGGTGTTAAAGTCACCCACCACCACCGTGTTTGGTGTTATCTGTGACCTTAGTTCTAATAGTGTTTGTTTGACGAATTTGGGAGCCCCCATGTTAGGTGCATATATGTTTAGGATTGTAATGTCCTCCTGTTGGAGTGTGCCCTTAATCAATATAAAGTGACCTTCCTTATCTTTTTTGACTAACTTCGGACTAAAGTCCACCCTGTCTGATATTAGGATAGCAACCCCTGCTTGTTTTCTAGGCCCATTTGCTTGAAACACCGTCTTCCAACCTTTCACCCTAAGATAATGTCTATCCTTTGTAGAAAGGTGAGTTTCTTGAAGACAACAAATTGTAGGATCCTGCTTTTTAACCCAGTCTGCAAATCTATGTCTTTTCGTTGGGGCATTGAGACCGTTGATATTAAGAGATATTATTGAAAGGTGTGTATTTATGTTTGCCATTTGTGTGTGTGTGTGTGTGTTACTTGTTCTACCTGTGCTCTCTTCTGTTAACTGGTATTTGAGTATGGCTGGTTTTTTCTAGGTTCCTTATATGTGTGCTTTTCCTTTTGTTCAGCATGGAGGATTCTATCAAGTATTTTCTGTAGAGCTGGTTTTGTCTTCAGATATTCCTTTAACCTGCTTTTGTCATGGAATGTCTTTATTTCTCCATCTATTTGGATGGATAACTTTGCAGGATAAAGTAACCTTGGTTGACAGTTGTTATCTTTCAGAACTTGGAATATATCACTCCAGGCCCTTCTGGCTTTAAAAGTTTGTGTTGAATAATCTGCTGTAATCCTGATGGGCTTGCTTTTGTAGGTAACTTGATTTTTCTCTCTAACTGCTTTCAATATTTTTTCTTTGGTTTGTGTGTTTGGAAGTTTGAGTATAATGTGGCGAGGAGAGTTTCTTTCTGGGTTTTGTCTGGCTGGGGTTCTAAAGGCTTCCTGTATCTGTATTGGCACCTCTTTCCCAATTTGGGGAAAATTTTCCTCTATGATTTTGTTGAAGATGCCTACTATGCCTCTGGAGTGGAATTCTTCTCCTTCTACTATGCCCTGAATTCTTATATTGGATCTTTTCATAGTGTCCCGAATATCTTGAAATTCCCACTCGTACTTTTCTATAAGTTTGTCTTTCTCTTTGTTGGACTGCATTAGGTCTGCCACCTGATCTTCTAGCTTAGATATTCTGTCCTCTCCCTCATCCATCCTACTGGTGAGATTTTCTACAGAGTTTTTTATTTCATTAACTGTGTTCTTCATTGCTAATAATTCTGACTGGTTTTTCTTTATTATTTCTATTTCTCTATTTATGTCTTGTATTGCCTTCTTTATTTCATTAAATTGGTGTCCTGCCTCTTCTTTGATTCCTTTGATTTCCTCTTTGATTTCTTCTTTGGTTGTTTTCATGTGTTCTTTGACCTCTTTGAACATATTTATAATTATTCTTTTGAACTCTTTCTCAGGCATTTCCTCTAACTCTTTCTCACTGGAGGACATTTCTGATGCATTAATACTTTTAGGTGGATTTATATCGTCTTGCTTTTTAGTGTTTCTTGTGTTATAATGTATATATTTTTGCATCTTGGATTAAGTTAATGCTTGGATTTTCTAGCTAGCTGTGTATTCTTAGCTGTATCAATTGATTTGGTGTAAAATATTTTCAGGGTAGGACCTTAAGGTATTAGGTGTGGCTCTTAAGACTCTCAGAGTATCTACAAAGATGTTCTTAGGGGTTGAGTTTCCCTGCTATAGGAGTATTCAAGCAGGCTGAGTGGAATAATATACTGGTAGATTCTAAAATTTAGCTAAACACTGTACCCATTCCATCAACAACAGCCCCGAGTATGTATGCAAGAGTAGTTATTATAATGACCAGATCCTCTATCAACAAAGAGGTTTAGATTTCTGGTCTGTTGAGGTATCCAAGTCAGCTTGTGACCAGGTGAGACCCTTCCCTGGTGCAATCCCAGTTACCTTGGGTGATTGTGGTCTCAGTCAAGTTGCTGCCTGGGTCGTCGGGCTGCTGTTCTGATTTCTGGAGCTGGGCACTTGCTTTTCCTACGGGGCAAACTGAGCCGCTGCCGCCTCTGCAGCTGTTGTAGGTGTCTCCGCCGGAGCCCCCACCACTGCTGAAGCTGCCGTTGTCGTGTCCACCGCTGCTGCTCACCCCGAAGCCGCTGCTGTCCTGGGTCCGCTGCTGCTGGGGCCACTGGTACCGGTGCTGGAGCCGCTGAAGTTGCTGCCAAATTCTGCTCCTGCTTGGGTCCCGCCGTCAGCCCAAGTTGGCGTGGCCGGGTCCCGGGCCGCTGCTGTGTTCGCTGGAGCTGGGTTCAGGCGGCAGGGGAGGGGAGGGAGCCGCGGCTGTTCTGGTTGTATCGTGTGCTTTTACCTCGCGGTCTGCTCCTCCCTCCGTTGCTCGCTGCCGCTCTCCCCTCACGTTTCCCGAGTTGCGGAGAGCGCGGTGTGAGGGGAAAATCCCGCACCTGGCTTGTCCTGCGGCTCGAGCCGGGAGTCCGGCGGTTTTCTGCCGCTCCGCGGTTGCGGCGGGTAGCCAAGCGGCCCGGAGCCGCTGTTCCCGGCTGTGCAGGCTCTGGATGCTCTATAACTCTTCCACTTCTCCGCTGCCGCCTCAACTTCCTATACACCTCACTTTTTAGTAAAAGTGTGTATTTTGCTGAGTTTATTTTGGTCTTTCCCCCCCCAGGCTGTTTTGGCGTGGTACCTACGCCGCCATCTTAACCCACACTGGCCATATTTTTGTTATAGATTTTACTTTTGTAAAAAGTAGGGTTTTCTTTGTCTGGTTTTGAAATGTTGCTCTGTATGTCTATGTGCAGGACAAGCATTGACCATGTCATGTTGCCCACCAGTGCCTCTACTGCAGCCTTCAAAAGTAGCTGTTCTTAAAAAGGACTGACAGATAACTATTGGCATAAAATGTTTTAGTTTGGGTACACGGAGCTGTCTTTGTATTCTACAGTATCTGCAGACTGAGTAACAGAAGGAATTGAAGGACTGAGATAGGAGGTAGTGATGAGAATCATGTTCTGTGGAGAGCTGAGCTCTAAAATCTTCAAGAGCAAGAATGCAGCAAAATTGCAAATGCTAATCTCTGTAACTGTGTCTGTTGCTTCTTTTCAGAGTAGCTGTGCTGTGCATTCCTCGATCTCTTTATTGTTGGAATTCAAGCCACCCCAAAGGATTTCTTGCTATGAAAATGCGGCATTTGAATATAATGGGTTTTCATGTAGTCCTGGTAAGAATAAAAATGCAAATGAAACAATTATTAGTGACATACATTCTCACAGTCACTGGGAGTGTTGTGGGTGAAGTTGATAACTGTTGTTAGCATGAGTGGAGCATGAGGTTTGGTTACTGTTTCCTTTTTAAAAATATTTTATTTTTATTTGTTTGAGAGAGACAGAAATAGGGAAAGAGGAGAGAGAGGGAATATGCACAGCAGGGCCTCCAGACTCTGCAAACAAACTCCAGATGCATGCACCCCCTTGTGCATCTGGTTTATGTGGGTCCTGGGGAATCAAACCTGGGTCCTTTGGCTTTGCAGGCAAACTCCTTAACTACTACGCCATTTCTCCAGCTCCTGGTTACTGTCTTGCAGAGGAACATTTCCTGTACATGATGTGGCTTTACTCCACTGATCACCAGCATTTACTAGTTTTATAAATGTGATTCTGGTCAATGTCAATCCTTTTGTTAATGAAGAATGTAAAAAAAATCTCTTATTCAATACAAATGAATTCATTTCCAATTTTCAGATTATTTTAACTAAGGGAAGAAAAGATGCAAAAGCTTTGTCTTTTTGCCATTGTGAAGCTGTTGGGTGCTTGCCGCCTACTTGTATAATCCTCTTCCCTCTCCCACTTCTCTCTGTCCCAGAGCACCACAGCGAGTTTGAATGGCTTCTTCAGATACTTCTGTCTGTAGCCAGAAGCTTACAAATAGAGCTGTTTTTTTTTTTTTTTGATAGGGTGGGGTCTGTCTACATGTTACTCATTTTAGTCCTACAAATAATTTGAACAGCTGAAGCTTCCATTATTACAGAGATATTTGTGCATCGATTACTGAGATTTGATATGGCCCCTTTCTATTTATTTGTAGGTATATTTAGTTTTTAAAATTTATTTTATTTATTGCAATTGTATGCATGCATAAAACATATTTTGATCATATTCCCTTCCCAGTTACCTTCTCTTGTCCCCCTTTTACTGAACCCCTTCTTTTTCCCAACTAGTCCCACTTTTATTTTGATTTTTTTCCCCAGTGACTCACCGAGTTTAATTAGGGTCGCTTGTATGAGCATGGGAGAGGGGTTATTTAGGAGCCTGGACAACTGACCAGTGCTGTACCTCTAAAGAAAATGCCTCCACCAGCCCCAACAATGAGGAACCCTGCAAGGAGGGTGAATGCCTCACAACCTTGACGATTGGCTTCTTTCCCTTAGTGTATCACGTTACTATTTAAGATTTGGTTTTCAAATTTGTCCAAAGAAAATAGTTTTTGTAGAAGTTAGAGTCTTAAAGTTTTGTAGTATTCTCTGTCACTGCTTCTCTGGATCCTAGCATGCAGCCTTATTAGCTCTTTAAAGTATGCATATTAACATGGGAGCATTTGCTTATTAAATAAAAGTGGGCGATTTTTGGATCTCTGAAGTAGCTTTTATTCTGTGTTATTGTCTTTTCACAAACTGATTGTTTTGTTCTTTCTCTGGTAAGGTCCATAACTGGGAAATAGAAAAGCTAAAGATGGAAGATGCAGTCTCACTTTTGAAGACCAAAATCTATTCAGTTGAAGCCCTTCCTACTTCTGATGTAAATTTGCAAAGCACATATTAAAGTAAAAGTCAACCTTATCGTATTAGGACATCTGCATTTGTAAAAATAACCAATAAAGGCTGCAATTCAGTTATCGATATAGTTAACCTGGCTGCTTACTGTACTAGAAAATGTTACTTTGGTTCATGGTTAAAAGTAACTAAAAATAGAAGAAATGTCTTTCTACCATTTTAGCTATTCTGAAAATATTCCAGAAAAGTTATGTTTTCCAACTACACCTATTCTTTTTACTACCTAGATATTTGTCACATTCATAAATGGTTGGCTCACTTTTTCCTCATTAATTTTGATGTGTTAAGATACGATTTCTTAGTTGTGTTATGAAGAGTCACAAGCTTGGTGGTGGGAACAGTCCTTGTGTTTACAGTGAATATTTAATACTTTTTAAAAAAAAATTTTTGTTTTATCGTTATTTATTTATTTGAAAGTGACAGACAGAGAAAGAGGCAGAGAGAGAGAATAGGCACGCTAGGGCCTCCAGCCACTGCAACGAACTCCAGATGCATGTGCTTCCTTGTGCATCTGGCTAACGTGGATCCTGAGGAATCGAGCCTCGAACTGGGGTCCTTAGGCTTCACAGGCAAGCGCTTAACTGCTAAGCCATCTCTCCAGCCCTGAATATGTAATACTTTTAAGATAAGCTGTGAGTTGATATTGTAATCTTTTGTAACCATTTTAAGTTCCTCCTTTTTAAATTTTTTGACAATTTTTATATGTGTGTGTGTGTATAATTGTTTTATTATATGCTCCTCCCATTTCTTTTCCCACCTTCCTTCTATGGAATCCCTTCTTTCCAATTTGTCCCTCTTCTATTTTTTTTTTTTTTAATTTAACAGAGAAAGAGGGGGAGAAAGAGAATGAGATTGAGAAAGAATGAGCACACCAGGGCCTCCAGCCCCTACAAACAAGCTCCAGATGCGTGCACCCCCTTGTGCATCCAGCTAATGTGGGTCCTGGGCTGTCAAACTGGGATCCTTTGCTTTGCAGGCAAATGCCTTAACCTCTAAGCCATCCCTCCAGCCCCTCTCTTCTATTTTGATGTCTGTGTTTTTGCCCTCCTCTATCATCCTTGAGGACATGGTGATGGACTCAACATTGTGCAGGGAACAACAGCCTCTGCTTCATTCCAGTAACTGCTGTTTCTTTCCTCTTATCTTTTCCACCATTCCACGAGACCTTGTAACTTGCATATACAGCAGAACGGTGAGTCAGACATGACCAGTCTTTTTCAGTTATGTCTGTTCATTCACATACTTATTCAAATTCAAGTATTCGCCATATCTGTCTTGCTGCCGTCTGACTCCCTGGGATACAGTGGTGCACTAGTGTGGCCCCTGTGGAACGTCTAGCATGGATTCCCTGCTAGTTGTATTCTACCCCCAGGCACCCAAGATGTACAATTTTTTTGATATCTTACTATTTTCTTTTTTGTTTTTTTGTTTATTTTTATTTATTTGAGTGTGACAGAGAGAGAAAGAGGCAGAAAGAGAGAGAGAGAATGGGCACACCAGGGCCTCCAGCCACTGCACATGAACTCCAGATGCATGTGCCCCCTTGTATATCTGGCTAACGTGGGTCCTGGGGAATCAAGCCTTGAATCAGGGTCCTTAGGCTTCACAGGCAAGCGCTTAACCGCTAAGCCATCTCTCCAGCCCATCTTACTATTTTCTTATCATGACTAAGTAAGTGTATGGTATTCTCACCTCATTATCTTAAGAATGGTTTTAAGGTAGCTCTTCTTAGGACCCTCCATGGGATTTCATTTCTTCCCATCTTTATGTGGATAATTTATTTGTCAAGGATGTATAGATAGCAAGGCAGGGCTAGGGTTTGAGTGTGAGCTGACATGTTCTTCTGCCAAGAGTCATGGTGAATTCTCCCAGCTAGCAATTAAAAACCTGCATCAGTATAACACCGCCTATCCACTGTTACCATTCCTTTAAGGAAAGATCTAGATGGAAAGGAAATTCAGTGATCATTTAGTAGACCTCTCTATGGAGGTCTCATCTATGGATGAGGAAGTTAAGGCTCAAAGAATTATATTTTCCTGAGGCCTCAGTCATACCATTGATTTCCATGTCATTTCATCCTCGTACTCTGCAGCCTGTGTCCTAGGAGGTCTGCTTTCTGATCTCAGATCAGACATTGTCTGGCTTTGTGTGCTTGGCCACATGATCTATGAGCCTATGAATGCTTATGAACTTCAGAATAAGATGAAAATATTCTGTTATTGTGGAAACTAAGGCTTATTCTTTAATTGTTAACCATGCATCAATTTATCCTAGTGGCTAGTTAGGATTTATATTGAGCGACTGAACAAATTTATCAATAGTAGAATAGTCATTTTATTGAATTTGACCTGATTGGCAGCAGATAAAAGGCATTCTTGTTTTACTGCAGGTGTTTGTGTGGGCTAAGTATCAAATTGTGTGCTTGAAATGGTTTCATGCAGTTCTTGATCAAGACACTTTAATAAGATCTTCAAATTCTTGGTAGTTACCATTGACATGAAGCTGTTTATAAAAGCAGGTGAGAAAACAATTTAAAACTTTTTAAAATCATTCAACACTGAAAATTATGATTCTAGCCTATTAGCTCTCCTTTTTTTGTCACTATTGACAGAATGGGGCATTAGGTTTTTTTTTTGTGTGTGTGTGTGTTTACAAATGCAACTAAATTTTTAGTATCAAGTCTTTCTACAAAATGACGATATTCTTCTAGTTTATAGCTATTTCTAAGCAAGTAGAAATATCTCTCTGAGAGATTTAGGGCATCTACTAGAGCTGTGCCTATAAGGAGCTGGTAGTTTTCAGACTACAACAGACTATATTTTATTGAAATTATCTAGCCTCTGGGAGTTTTCTTGTCTGCAGTGGCTTGGGACTCTCAGCAGGATGCCTGTGAGGCTGCTCAGGTGTTGGGACACATGCTTGGCTTCATCTCACACCACTGCAGAGCAGCAAGGGCCGGCCAGTGCTTTTCATACCCATCAGCCATCCAGACTTAGAGGTAGACCATCACACCCCTCCCAGTTTGAAATACTTTCTAGGTAGCCCATTCTAGAGAGGTTATTTGCTAAGAGGGCTTTGGCTTTTTGCCTTTTGGCTACCAAGAGCCTGAGGAGGTAGACATACCTGCCCATTTTTGCACAGGAGGGTGTCCTGATAGACCAGTGTATCCCCAAAAGTTCCAGTATTCTTCTCCAGATCCCCTTGCATCTTGAATTCTGAATGTGACTTAGGCTTGTCCATGCAGATGAACCTGCTTAAATTAGGTGGGTCATATGAGCAGAAATCCCTTTTCTCTTGCATTGGCCACTAGCCTTCAGGCAGGAGCAGTAGCAGAGGTCCTAGGGTGTGGTGTGGCAGGTGCAGCATCCTTTTGTTGGAGGAGATAATCGCTAAGGTAGTATGCCTCAGGCATTTGTAATTGGGTGGCTTCATCATGATTTTCCAGTTTCTGGGCTCTCAGTGGAGGCAGCTTTTTCTGTCAGACAGTTCTGTGATGGTGTCCTGACTGTCACTTCTGGACATTAGCAAAAGGCCATTACTTCAACTGTTTTTACACGTGACCTCATGCACAGCATGATTCTCCACGAAGCAATAAAGTTTACCTGACAGACAGGTGAGGGAAACCACCCACCTTCTTTTGTTTCCACTTGTTCTCATTGCACTCAGTTTTTACCTTCCTTCCCCATAGCTCACACAACTCTTGCCAGTTCCTTTTCAGATCACCTCTCCACACTAGACCTTGTGTATCCTGAAGAAAGAAAAGAGAAAAAGAGGATAGCATCAAACTTACCCAGTGGCCTTAGGAAATGTATTTCTGGTTTTTGTTAATAAGTGCAGAAGGGGGATGTTGGAGACAGAGCTCTGCAGTTAAACGTGCTGGCTTAAAAATCCTGCCAGCCCAGTATTCAGTTCCCAAGCCACCCATGTAAGCATGACACAAAATGTGGTGCAAGTGTCTGGTATTTGTTTGCAGTGGCAAGAGACCTTGGTGTGTGTGCACATGCACATGCACACACACAAATACACACACACATATGTGCAAATAAGGTGCTCTTAATAAACAAGAAATGCAGAAAGGAGCAGGTAAGGAATTTATTAAATGAATAATTAAGGCTTCCATCTTGTCAAAACTAAATTAAACAGACAGCCACTGCTGTCATATTTTGGAAGCTCTGTAGGAATAGATGTTTCTTAAACTCATTATTGAACATGAGGCTTGAAGAATACTGTTGTAGTTACCATCTCATTGCTGGACCAAAAGCAGCTGGTGGGAGGATAGGTTTTTATTTTAGCTTGTAGTCTCAAGGAAACTTCATGATGGCAGTTATGGGAAGCATAGCAGACAGAGGCTAGTCGTCACTTCCTTGCCAACAGCAGGTTAAAGAGAGTGAGCCAAAGTAACACTGACAAGTGAGGGGCTAGTAACCTCAAGGTCTACCCCAAAACACACCACCCTCCTGTAAGGATCCACACCCAAATTGCCACCAGCTGGAGACCAAGCATTCAGAACACATGAGTTTATGGGGACATTGAATCAAACCACCACAGATACCTTGACTTGAAGAAAACTAAATGAAACCCAAAAGCAATGCTTTGTTCCATTTGCTGTGGCTGTTCCTGTTGCTGTTGTAGGCTGTGTTGAAATGGGATCTCAAGCAGTGTGGGGGGGTCACTCGTGGTCATGCCTCTGAAGTGATGGCTCTTCACCCAGCTGCCTTTGGGCAGGGCTCTGCATGACATCTGTTCTAGAAAGGAAGATCCCTCTGCCTCCGTGTTGCCCTCAAAGCTCTTCAAGGACAGTAGCCGTTTGTCATAGCTTCTTTTCAGGCCAGAATAGTTAAGACAGCACTGCCTGTCCAGTTGCAGCCTCCATTTTTACTCAGTGATATTTCTTACATATTGACCTTGGGTCAACATGTAGCTTCAAAGAAAAATGGGTAACCAAGGCAGTACTGGTCATAGATTTTGAGGATGTGGGTGTAAAATAACTTGTGAACTTACTTGCCAGTTTTACAAAGAATGTACTCTGTGCACTTCTAAGCCAGTGTCGCTCACATGGTGCTGTGTGTCTGGATAATGCAAGCCAAAGGAGGTTTTTCTCCCATGTGCAATTACCTGTGATTTTGATATGTGCTTTAAAATGTTTAGCCGTGGCAAAATACACTTAACAAAGTTCAATGTGGAAATCATTTGAAGTGTACAGTTCAGTGGTATTAAGTATTCTTACATTGTTGTACAGCCATTGCCATCACTCACCTCTAGAATCTTTTAAACTTAACTCTGTACCCATTAAACACAACCCCCATCCATTGTCTTAACCCCCAGAGCTTTCCAGCCACCATTTATTGTCTTATTCCTACAATTTTGTTTTCAGTGCTAGAAATTGGACCTGGGGCCTTATGCATGTGAGGAGAATGCTGTCCCACTGAGCCTTACTCATGGCTCTCTATGAATTCAACTGTTCTAGGTGTCTCAGGGGTGTGGACGCCCAGAGTCTGCTTTCCTTCCCTAACTGCCTGATTTGAGTCAGCATAATGTTTTCACTTTTCATCCACATTATAAGATATACCAGTTTCCTTTTCAGGGAAGAATTCAGTACTCTGTTGTATGTACATACCATGTGTTGGCCATGTATTTATCTGTTGATGGACACGGATCACTTCTATATTTTGTATCAATGGGTGTGTCCTTCCCCCCTGCCCAGAAATTTGCTCTGTTGAGTGCCAAAGTTTTAATATTTGTTTCTCCTCTCTAGAATGTTTTCTTAATTTGAAGATTATGTGTCTGTCATTTATCATCTCCTCTCCTAGGGAACTTTGGTTCTTTAGTTTTTTTAATGACATATATGCTACTATAGCATATTTTATGTATCCTCATTTTCTTTTTACTGGGAGCTCACTTTTTGGAAATAGCAAAATGTCCTGTAGGGCAAGCATGATGAACCAAGTGGCATGTTATGTTGAATAACAATAGTAGTGGCCATTTACCAAGAGTCTATTGTGTGACAGGCCCTGTCCTAGCATTTTACATCATAACCTCACCCATTCCTTTACCACATCTATTTCATGGTTAGTAATAATATTAATGTTCATTCCCAGTCAAGGAAAGCTGATATTCAAGGGCTTCAGGTGATTTTCCTAGGAGAGAATTACTAGGAAAAAGGCAGACACATCTGTGACTCAAGGCTTTCTGCCCTCAAAGCTTGTTTCATAACACCAATACTTCTCAAGTTTTCCTGATTAGAGTCACTTGCTTATTGACAAGAATGCAATTTCTTGGTCTCATTTGACATGCACTCGATCTGATTTACAGCTGAAGGGCCTAGAAGTTGGCACTGCTCAGCATCGTGGTATTTGCACCACCCTGTCATTTAACTTGTAACTTGCTTCTACAGTAATGAGATTACATTATGCAGCTCTGAGGACACTTTCCACAACAGAGACACATAAGTTCACTGCCAGAATGACAAAACAGACTTCAAAGTGACCTTTTGAAGGACAGTAAGTCACTAATGTGAGTAGTGCTTCTGCTGTGAAGGGTTGGTTACTCAGCACACAGAAGAGAGAGAGAGAGAGAGAACATTTTACAGTGAAGAGAGTTAATCTGCCCTGGTTTGGGGGCTTTGGGAACACTGTCAGAACCTTGGGTTTCTTTATCTCTAAAAAGGTCTGCTAATATCCAATGTGAAGAATTAGTGTGTGCATTAGGAAAATATTTAATACATATACCTTGCCCTGAAGTAGGTGCTTACTGATTGGTAGTTCTCAACAATAGTAAAGCAAACTCCTCAATGTCAGCTGTACATGTGTACCATGATCCTCAGTAGTGGTCATTGTGTGATAAGCTAGTTGATCAGTGTTTCCAGCTAAAGGAAGGATGGTGCTGAACAAATGCATTCAGCAAACCTTTTATAGCTTTCTTATGAGGAGCATGTGGGGGATACTGAAATACTCTTAAAATATTTATTTTTATTTATTTGTTTGGGACAGAGAGAGAATGGGTATTCCAGGGCTTCTAGCCACTGAAAATAAGTTCCAGACACATGAGCCACCTTGTGCATCTGGCTTACATAGGTATTTGGTAATCAAACCTGTGTCCTTTGGCTTTTGAGGCAAGCGTCTTAACTGCTAAGCTATCTCTTCAGCCCAACATATATTTTTTTTAATATACAAACTTAGTTCATACATATTGGCCATGATTACAAGGTAAACATTGTATTTATATAGTACCCTATGCTTATAAAGTATTTTGTATGCCATATTATCTGAATTTCAATAATAATATGGTATAAACAAAACACCATTTCAGTTTTGAAGATGTAATGAAAGGTAAATGGAGATGAGGAGAAATGAGTGACAGTGTCCTCTAGGTGGTGCTGAATCATCATGAAAGGACATTTGGGACGCTTGGATTTTTTAGGGGTGACTTCCTTCTGGTTAGAATTTCAAATAAGAAGGGGACTGCTTGCTGGGATGTCTGGGAAAAATGACCAGGCAAAAGGAGTCTTTTGGGGAAGGGTTGAGTGCACAATACTCTTGTCTGTGAGGCCCCATTGAGTTGTGTTTGCTTGCACTGGAAGCAGGAAGCAGGGCCACGCCAACTAGCATTCATTCCCTCAGAGCTGTTGCAGCCATGACTGATTTTGACAGATCAAAACCCATTTATCCCAACACAACGAGAGGAAGGATGAGGTTAGCCTGGGAAGCTAGTGCTGTTCCTTCCAGTGACTCAGTATGGGACCCCACAGTATGCAAAAATGGCTGCTAATAAATTTTAGCAAGAATAGCCCATTGTTATTTAGTGTGTAATACTGTGCATTTCTCAGCTATATCCGTCCTTTCCAAACTCAATTGCTGGGCAACCTATTTTTCCTTCGGCATCAGAAGCACTAGCATCTGCGAAGTGAGTCTGATGAATTCTGTCTGGCAAGTACCATCTTTCTGACTGCCAGATCCTGGGGAAAGAAATTGAGATGCTCCGCAGTTGGTTTCGAGCCAGATATACCTGTCCTTGAGGTCTCAGTTATGGGAGAAAGAGGCTGGCCAACGGCAGAACTTCTGAGATTTCACTTCCTGAGTTCATTTCCATTTTGGCAAAATGTGACTTTGGTTTCCAAGGGAAAGTATTCCCATGTATTAAAATGTCTCCATTGCTTAAGTTACTTTGTGTCCTTCCCTAAAGCCTTCTGCCATCTATCTCCATCTTCCAACACAGTTTGAAGCATCTAGTCTTTGGGAGGTAACCATAGCAACTAAACTTATTCAGAAATGACTAAACCTAGGCTGTAAAGGGGGAAGTAACCCGTGGAATTTTTCACTGGGAACCTACAGGGCACTAATGAATCTAACCAATGCATGTACTGAGCACTGTTATCTCTATGGTAGGCTCTGTATCACTTCAGGGTACTTAATTCTCATAACAATGCTGTGAGGTCGTTATCATTATCCTCTTTAATGGTTGAGGGAACTGTGGCACTGGAGTTTTAATGACTAGTCGTGGTTGGACAGTTATTTAGATCTGTTGGGCCCTGAAATTGACTTTTTTTTCTCCTATTTAGACTACCTTTTAAGGTAGACTGGAGAGAGGGGAGTCTTCCATTGCCAGGTTTATAAGCAGTGGAATTGAGCCATAGCACTGGAATCATGCTCAGGGCAAAGGCGGAGCTCCACACCCTCTGCCACACCCGCCAGTGCCTTCCCGGTACAGCTACATGCCCTTTCAGAGCTCCCGAGAGTATCTCATCTACTGCTTGCAGCCATTCTTAAGATTACTGTTTCTGTTTATAGAATTTACAAAAAGGGGTTAAATAAAATCTCCTAAGGTTACTAAATTCTACTTTGAAGAATTAGCCACCAAATGAATCTTTAATTTCCTACTGGTTTCTGAGATGTGATACTTCTGAAAATATGCTGTGTCTGTCGACCTATCCATCTATCCATGTAAATATTCTTTCATGTCCTAAGAATTTATGGGTCTATAAAGTGTTATGTATGGTTGATAAGATCTGTAGGATAAAATTTAGTTAATCAGAAGAATTGTACCATCTACATAATGAGATCATCTTTGGCTTGTATATTATGGAAACACTGTTTATGGGTGTAAGCTTTTATATGTGAGAAGTATATATTTTAATAAATCTAAAATATCCATACTTATGTATGATATGAAGCCATCTCTGCAAATTGCCTAAGATGATGAGAGTGAAGAATGTTAAGCTTGAGATTTTTTTTAGCTGTTAAAAGTAGAAATAAGCCTGAGAGAAAAATGAACTATATCTTCAGCTGAGCCACCTGCCATGCTTGGATCCCAGTGCAAGGAGAGGAAGGAGGCCCAGTCACAGAGAGCAGATCTGGGGGCTTGGACTTGCTCATCAGTGAGGGAGAGTCATGACTCCTGGTCACAGTCAGAAGCCAGGATGCAGATTTTCTTTTTCTAAGAACTTGCTGTGGACCCCCAAGTGTTGGCAGAGTTGTGAGAGGGAGACTGAAGAGAGAAGCCTGACTCTTACCTGGAAAAGCCCAGGGCAGAAGGCTGCCTGCATGTGTTTCTGATGGTCGAACGAAAGCAGGTGCTGTTGGAGGCTTCAAGCTTCCACACTTGGCCGGGGAGAGCATGGCTGTATGTGTCCTGTGAATTAAGTGGATGCTTAGGAAACTAGAAGGTCTGAGTGATGCTGAAAGGAACCTGCCCTGATGGACTTCCTGCCATATCTTGCCAAAAGGAAGTCTTTTTGCTGGAGAGATGGTTTAGCAGTTAAAGCACTTGCTGGCAAAGCCAAAGGACCCAGGTTGGAGTCCCCAGTATCCATGTGAAGCCAAATGTGCAAGATGGCACATGCATCTGGAATTTGTTTGCACTGGCTAGAGACTCTGGCATGCCTATTCTGTCTCGCTTTCTCTCTCTATCTGCTTCTTTCTCTCTCTCAAATAAATAAATAAGTGAGATATTTTTAAAAAGGAAATCTTCATGGTCAGCCTGAGAGTGTGGCTCTGGAATCCATTCAGGACCATGGTGATGTAAGAATAACAGAGTGTGGAATAAACTAGGGTGGAGGGGAAATGCCCAAATAGTCCTTTGTGTAAGGATGGACCAGCAATCAGACATCTTTTAAAAAATATTTTTATTTATTAGAGAGGAGGGGGTACCAGAGCCTCCAGCTACTGCAAATGAACTCCAGATGCATGCATCATCATACTTACATGGATCTTTCTTACATCATCCGGCTTACATGGGTCCTGGGGATTCAAGCCTGGATCCTTTGACTTTGCAGGCAAGTACCTTAGTTACTAGCTATCTTTCTAGTCCTCCGGCATCTTATAAAGAATATCCTCTTAGGATTCAAGCTCACCAATTAGTAGACCTTGCCTCTGGCCCTTTCTACCCTGGTGGTGGAAGAGCCAGATGCAGCACAGTGACTGGGACAGGAGGAGGAGAGGAAAGGAAAGGTGGACAGACTGCTCAAGGAGACAGACACACAGCCCACCTCATCCCTACATCTGGAGCAGGAAGCAGAACAGTAAATTGGGCAAGATGACTGTTTGAGACTAGTTCAGCATGTAGGCTTTCAAGATATCTGAAAACGAGGCTCTGCTCCAGCTGGGTGTGCTGGAGCCATCTTTTTGGGTGAGGAATAAGACCTGTCAGAGTCAGGGTGAAAAAGGACACAGGAAATTCTATCTATTTCCTACCTAACTACTGAGATGGGCCATTGAATGTGTTGGGTTCCCAGTCAGCGCCTCTGAGTATACTTTCAAATGACACCTTGAATTTCCTCCCCTTGCTAGTCACCCCAACAGCTAGGCTCACTCTGCAGCCCACATCCCATGTGCTTTTCTTTTTAATGTCTACTACAAAAAGTATTCCCTGCTCCTTTCTGCTTGGTTTCACATTTTCGTGTTAGTGTTACCAAGGAGAAAGACAGCTTGTTCCATAAACTGCAGACGAGAGCTGCAAATTCTGGGTTACTTTGTTGGGTCTTCAGGATGAGAGTGGAATCTGAAGGGGATATTACAATTAGAAAAAAAAATTGTACCAGGCAAGAAAACATCTTCTGATATTGTTCATAATCATATATAACATTTCATTGTGTGGGGCCCAAACAAGAAGTATTCATCTGTAATTATTCATGCTCACCAGGGAGCGAATTTTCCCTTTGTTTATTGTTTTAATCATGATTAACCAGCAGTGGAATGATAGGGTTATACTGATAAGAACATGAAGAATGGGATGTTTGAGATGCAAGTTGCAGCTTGACTCTGAAAGTTGCCAGAACACAGCGGCAGATAGTCTAACCTTTGACTCTCTGTGTGTGTGTGTGTGTGTGTGTGTGTGTGTGTGTATACTGGGAAAAGGGACTGGGGTAGGAAATAAATTTAACTTGAATAAGGTAGGCATGGCCCAAGTGTCCGTTTTTTTTTTTTTTTTTTTTTTTTCCCCACATTCAGCCTTATGCTCAAGGTCAGCGGTGCTTGGAACTCATGCTTTCCGTCCTTCTGTCCTTCCTTTCCTGCTGTCCTTCCCACGGAATGAGAATTAATCATTGCCAGAGCTCCAGTGATCTTTCCTGCTTATGAGAATCCACTTGTAATTGTTTCAGAGTGGTACTATTTCTCTGAAAAATCTAGAGAATTCTAGCTTCCCCAGAGCTGACCTTGAGTTGTCAATATGCCAGTTTCCTACCTTCTCATCTCTGGAGGAGGGTTTTGTTCCATGGCTTATGACTTTCCCAAGGGTCCTGGACCCAACAGAAAACCAACAGAAAATATATCCCCTTCTCTTAAGGAAGCAAAGGTTGTTGAGTATGTTCAGTTGTGGCAAATGTCCATCTTTTATTTCTGGCTTCTTTTTTGTTGCTCGTGTATCTGTAATGTGGTATGTGCATGGGGAAAGTGCAGTGTGTGGCGTGCATGTGTGTATGATCTCGTGATGCCACATGTGCTCAGCTGGGATAGGAGTTGCTTGCCTGTGGTGGCCAGAGCAGAACACCCAGTGTCTCACTCCACTGCTCTTCTGTACAGTCTCTTACTGTTTCTTACTGGTAGTGGAGCTTGCTGCTTTTTGTAAGCCCTGGGAGATTCCCTGGTCTGGGCTTCCCTTTGTGGAATTAGGGCTAAAGGGATTTATGGTGATATTCAGCTGGTTATGTGTGTTCTGGAGATTCAAACTTGGGCAGTTTCAAGCCCCCTCAGGGCCTCATGCTTGTGTGGGAAGCGTTCTTTCTTAACCATGGAACCATCTCGCCAGCCTCGAGTTTGGAGACACTTTTTAACAGTTAATTTAAATGAAGAGGGCTGGAGAGATGGATCGGAGTTAAGTGTGCTTCCTATGCAATCATGAGAACCTGAGGGAACCTGAAACTTCCCAAGTTCCCCAGCACCCACATAAACAGCTGGGTGTGGCCACCAAGGTCTGTAACCCCAGTCCTGTGGAAAGCAGAGGCAGAATTGCTGAGTCTGAGAAATGGCACTCTCCAAAACCAGAGAGAGATTCTGTCTCAAGGAAAGGCAGAGGAGTCATAGAGTATGGATGCACAACATTCTCCTTGACCTCCAGAGGCATATTTATGGTACGTACATGTTCATATACCACATAATGCACCACATCACAATACTATACATATATAAATGCAACAAAGTACGTTGGAGCTATCATTTGTAGATAAAGTTGATAAAAGCTGCATAAAATATGATTAAATGTAGGTGTGTTACCTGAGCTAATGAGGTCAAAATAAGGAAATACTTAATTTGGTCATGATATCTTGGTTCTGCTGCTTTGGGCCTGTGATTCAGGAGTACATAGTGGAGGAGACCCACCCACCTCCCTGAGGCTAGAGGGGCTGAGATCTTAATAGAACTTTTAAAGGCATACTCCCTAGTGATCTAACTTCCTTCCAGTAGGACTCACCTCTTAAAGGCTCCATCTCCTAATAGTACCACAGATCAGTGCCTGGCCTTCAACACAGACTCCTTTGGGATATACTTCCAAATCATAGTAGTGGGTATAGAGACAAAATTTTCTCTTGACTCAAAAACTAACTTTAAGGATGGGTCCAAAAGGAGGGTGTACAAAATATTCTGACCAATGGACAGCATCACAGGGAAGAGGATTTTCTGAGACTCCAAAGCAGGTTATTTGAAGCTCAAACACACACACACAACACAAACACACCAACTATTACTATCATTTAAACATTGTCTTCAAAGTTTAATTAAGTTAAAAAAATCCAACTTTGAAACATTATCTTGTCCATTTTACAGACTAAGAAAACTCAGACTTAGACACCAAAAAATCCATATGATTTGGAGCAAGTTATTTAAACTTTTAGAGTTCATTCCATTACTACAAATCACATATTATATAATGTTATAATAAACAGAAGTACATCATTTTCTGTTTTTTGAAGATTTTATTTATTAGAGACAGGGAGGGAGGGAGAGAATGGGCATGCCAGGACCTCTAGCCACTGCAAATGAATTCCAGATACATGTGCCTTGATGTGCATCTATCTGGCTTATGTGGGACCTGGAAAATCAAACCTGGGTAGTTAGGCTTCATAGGTATGCACCTTAACCACTAAGCCATCTCTCCAGCCCCAGAAGCACATCATTTTCAAATAAATGTCTCAGTTTCCTCTTATTTTTATATTAGGGCATGAACATTCCAACACATTGTAAATGGGTAGCTGCTATCATTTTATAATAAATTTTTGGATGAAATAAGCCATTTTTATCTTTTTAAAAAATATTTTGTTTATTTATTTATGAGAGAGGAATAGACAAATAGAGAGAAAGAGAGAATGGGCATGCCAGGGCCTCTAGCTACTACATACGAACTCTAGACACATGTGTCCACTTGTGCATCTATCTGGTTTACGTGGGTCCGGGGAATCGAACCTAGATCCTTAGGCTTCACAGGCCAATGCTGTAACCACTAAGCCATTTCCCCAGCCCCCCCATTTTTATCTGTTTGTATTTTGGTCAGTAGGGACACAAGAGAAAGAGGGAGAGGACACTGGACTGAATACAAGAAGATGTGCCTTGAAGCCCCTATCTCTGGCATTTAAATTATCTGGGTCTTGGTTTCCTCGGCTGTATAAAAATGATGGTGGGTTAGATCTTTCCTAAGATGTTGTATTAGTTACCTTCTCATTGCTGACAGAAATCAGTTTAAGGGAAGAAGGACTATTTCATCTTACAGTTTCAGGTTGTAGTGCATCATGACATGGAAGACATGGCAGCAGGAGCTTGGGGCAGCTGCTCACATTCAGTGTACAGTAAGGAAGCAGAGGGTGATGACTGCTGCTGCTCAGCCAGCTCTCACCTTTTTTCTAATCCAGGACTGCAGCCCATATTAAGGTAGGTCTTCCTACCTCAATTACCCTTATCATGATAGTCCCTCACATGACATCCTAGGTCCTATCAAGTTGTCCTATATGTTTTGATTGTTTGTTTGTTTTCTAAGTAGGGTCTCACTCTAGCCCAGGCTGACCTGGATGTCACTGTGTATTCTCAGACTGGACTTGAACTCACAGCCATCCATCCTCCTACCTCGGCCTCCTGAATGCTGAGATTAAAGGCATGGGCCACCATGACTGCCCAGGAGAGAGAGAGAGAGAGAGAGAGAGAGAGAGAGAGAGAGAGAGAGGGAGAGAGAGAGGGAGGGAGGGAAGGAGAGGGAGAGGAAGTGGGAGAGGGAGAGGGAGAGGGAGAGCGAGATGGAGACAGACAGAGAGAGAGACAGACAGACAGAGAGAGATAGACAGAATGAGAATGGGAGCAGCAGGGTCTCCAGCCACTGAGAATGGACTCTAGATTCATGTGCCACCTTGTGCATCTGGCTTTTTTGTGGGTATTAGGAAATTGAACTCTGGTCCTTAGGCTTTGTAGGCATGCACCTTAACTGCTGAACCACTCCTCCAGCCCTACTTTTTAAAACTTTCATACATATATATTCCATTGTGATCATATGTACCCCGTATTCCCCTCCCTTACTTCCCTCAGTCTTATTTATCTCATCACTTACCAATGATTATACCTCAGAAGGGAATGAGTCCTCCTGTCCCAGCAATCATTAAGTGTCATTAGCTCATTAGGGAGAGGCGTGGCCTCCCAAAGCCCTCCTCTTTCTCTAACAGAACACTGACTGGCTCCATCATGTGCAAGTCATCACAGCTGGTGTAAGTTCAGGATCACAATGGCTCTGTCGTGTCTGGATGCCAGGGTCCCACAGTGCTTCTCACCTTCCTCCAACTCTTACATCCTTCCAGTCCATCTTCTGGTAACATTTTGCGTATCCTGGAGGGTATCATGTATATGTCACTTGTAGGGCAAAGCATTCCTCGGTCACTTATTTTCAACATGTGACCAGTTCTGGATCCTCTGCATTGACCACCCTCCTGCCAAATAAAACATAATTTTTTTTTTTCAATAGAAGCTCACTTCTTTACAAATGCTTACCATAAGCCTACATTTCTGACCCAGTTGCTCTGCGCCATGCTTTAAGCTCACAGAGGAGCAGGCTGTCAGCCCAGGACATGGAATATGCAAAGCTTCGTAAATCAAATTCAACATTAAACTGCACTGCAAACAAAAAGTTTCACACAGATAGAATGTTGCTGTGTGGAGTTTAATGAGCTCCATATGCCTGACCTCTGGAAAGGAATGATTTTGGGAACTGTAGCTGGGGAAGAGTCTGAGGGCATCAGCATCTGGCGTGAGTTAGTTGAGTGAAGAGAGTCGACCACGTTTTTGTATTGCTGCCAAGCTGGAAAGGTAGGAGCACTGTGAAAGCTGTGCATTCACCTTCTGAGTCTGTACTGACAGGCTTCCAGTGTTTTCCTCACTCATCCTGAAGTTGTGGAGGACAGCAGATTCCAACTTCCTTCTTGTGGCTCCCCCCAAGCTTCTCATAGCTGTGCGGCCACTGGGTTTCAGGTCCATGCTGGTGAAAACAGGCTGTCCTGAGAGACCTGATGGTGATTTCATTGACCAGTTCTACTTTTTTTGAATGACGCTGCTATTCCTAGAGTACTCATATAGGGTTATGACTAAAACTCACACCTAACAATGTCATTCCTTCCCCTTCCTAAAAACTCCTGAGACTCATTGTCACATATGTACCCTCAAGTCAGACAGGAGCCGCTTGTGGAGATTCCTTAGTCACTGTCCCCTGGCTCTGACAGCCTGTGTTCCAGCTACTCAACAGGCCTTCGCCAATATCCAGCCTCATCTTTCAGAGCCTCTCTGTATGCTTTCTTCTGTGCAGAATCCCTCCTTACTTCTTCTCCACTTATAACAGTCTGCTCAACTACACTCAAACACTCCCTGTGGTCACTCACCCGCTCCTGCCCCATTGTTTAGTCTTTGCCATCTCAGTCTCCTCATAACCCTCAGACCCTGTTAGAGTCTTCTCCAGATAAGGAGGGGTCGTCTTCATAAATGAGAATGTAGAGGCTGGGGAGATGGCTTGTCAGATAAGAGCGCTTGCTGCATAAGCATGAGGACCTAAGTCCAATTCCCAGCACACGTGTAAAAAGCCAGGCATGGCTGCACATGCCTGTAACCCCAAAGCTGAGAGGAGACAGACTGATAGCTGGGGCTCTCTGGTTGGCCTGTGTAACTGAAAACAGCAAGCTCCAGGTCCAACAAGAGGCTTTGTCTCGGGTAAACAAGGCAGGAGAGCTACTGAGGTGGAAACCCAATATCCAGTTGCTGCATATGTGTTCATGAGGCATATATATCTATACACTCATACACATCACCACTACCACCACCACCAACAACAACAATAGAAAAAAAATGGATCTGATTTCCCCTTTCACTGACTGTGGCAGAGTACAATGGGCTTTCAATAAGTGTTTGTTAGTGAAGAAATGAAGGAAGGGAGCTGTGGCCAGAGCCTTCAGAAACCACACAGAGCCTTGGGAGCCTCAGTCTTTTGAAGTGTCTTCATATTATTTGATTACTGTGTATCACATAATTTATGTCCACTAGAGGTTCATGCTATAGTTACATCCTTTTATGAAGGCAACTGTTAAGGCTAGGAAACAACTAATGTTCCTCTGACCACAGGAAGTTACTATGAAACAGGAAAGAAAAGAACACACCACTAGATTGCCTGTTTTCATGAGATGCTGCTGCTGATACCTGCACTTGTTAAGGTTGTGGAAGAATACTTGTCTTAGAGATGTGTTTTTCTACAATCAGTTTTTTTCTATGTGATACTTTGCAAAAAACAATAGGTCTTCCATTTGGAGAGGCAATACTTTAGTTCTTCCTTTATAGAAGAGGATTTAATTTTGATCATTTTCATTTTTACTTTATTTCAATTTATGTTCTAAGTCCTGAAATACCTAATCCATAAATCTTTATCTTTCTTCTTGATTCTAGATTCAGAAAATAAAGGCTATTTGTAGTATAGAAATCCTTAGCATTGGTTGCTTCAAATAAAAATCAACCCAGAATACTAGAACATGATATTTTAATAGGACATAGCAGTATTCAAACACATTGTCTCAAGTGATTCTTGTAACAGACTTGTGAAATGGACTAGGCAAAAATTAAATTTCATTGCTCTCAAGTGACTTAAAGTCACAGAGCTAGAAAATGGCAATGCTAAGATCTGCACCAATCATGATTATGTGGGTAGTGCCTTCTGAATTCCTAGTAGTTATAATTGAGAAGGCATGCATGTGATGGAGCATAATATTTTTGGCTACCTTAGCAAGTGCCTAAACTCCCAACACAGATCGTCCATGTTGGGCACTGCACACAGCTCTGTCTCAAGGAGCTTCTCTGGGTCATTTTCATGTTGATTAGAATCTATGAAGCAGATGAGATCAAGGAAGGAAAGGAGAACTGACCATTTCTGTGATAAAAGTCTTGATATAGAATGCAATGAAATTACTTGGAAGGAGAGACAGATTGAGAGATTTTTTTTTTTTAATTGAGGCTGTCCCCTTTCTCCATCTTCAGAGATTTAAGAACAGATGATGGGAAAGAATATGTAGTGAGTCCATTTATACAACCACCTGCGTTATCTTCAGAAAAGGTGAGGATGATCGAATTCATTAAGAGCACAGTTAAAAACAAGGAAAAATTCAAAATTCAGTAAATCAGGTGTTCACTGGTTTGCCTGGTCTTGTTAGAATCATGGAATTTGAAGGTTTAAAACATAGCTTGTTTCGAAGTGATGCATGAGTTCTCAAAAATCTTGTTTAACATATTGCTGGAATAATGCATATGAGATGGTTAAAAATGGAAGTAGGGAAAAAAGAAAAACCTCAACACCCTTGGAGGAATTTGCAATTCATAAAGTTACTGCCAATTTTGCATTGTAGTTGTCATGGCAACCATGCTAGGCTTCTGCTCAAATGTTTCTCAGAAGGGGAAGGAACAGTATATAATAAGCTCCTCAAGTGTAATTTTTTTTATTGTAGTTGAATTAGTGTGTAATTCTTATGTGAGCATTTTAGTAATCCATGAATGTGCACTCCAGTTATGAATCTGATTTCTTCTCTCCATGTTTAAGCAATGCAGGAAAAGTTGCTGCTTACAATCAATGCTTTGCAATTAATTATAGAAGTAATAGCAGAAATCATTATCAACAGTGATTAATCATAAAAGCAAAAACAAAAACAGGAAGAAAAAAAAGTGCCTTTGACACATGACTGTGGTAAACCTCCCAGACTAGTTCCTTGACTTGATATTGACTCAGAGAGCAGTCAGCCAAGCTTTTAGGCTGTATTTTTGAGTTACCCTTTGCCCCTGCTATTTGTCCTTAGAAGAGCCCCAAATAGTGAATAAATGAAGTATCAAGCATAGCCAGTTGTACCAATTAGAGCAAAATAAAAGTTTCATTTATCCATTTAGGTAGGGAATTGTTTTAAAATTGGCTCTTGTTAAATTTTTTTCTTTATCCATCTTCTGGGGAGCCAGTCTAACAGCTTAGGCAGAACAAGGCCTATCTGAATACAGACTGCCTTGGACTTGACACATGTAACCAAGGGAGGCCTTGCACAAGTCACTTTTATTAGTCTGTGCTTGCCATTGTAACAGAATAGCTGGACTGGGTACTGTATTTACAAAAAAGAGGTTTATTTAACTGATCAATTCAGAGGCTGAAAGCCAAAGTGTACAGCCCGGACTCTGGAGAGTATGTGTCTAGCTGCATCACATTGTGACAGGCATCATCTTGGCAGACATACACATGAATGAGAAAGCTACTGTGGCAAGACGGGAAGCCTGATGGAAGGGGTCAGTCAGGCTCTCTCCAACCAGGGTCCCACATTCATCTCCAAGGTCGGCTTCCCCAATGACCCAATCACTTTGTTCTATACTCCACCTCTTAAATATCCCACCATCTATCCTGTTTCCAAAAATCAACCCCCCCTGGGGTACATAGTTAAACCATATCCAAAGCACTTAACATTTGGGAGCCTGAGTGTCTTCGTTCTATAAGTCAAATGACAGAGTATTTTGCAATTACAAGTCATTGGACATGAAACATTTATTTATTTATTTCTTATTATTGCATAACAATTTACAACAAAGTGGCTTAAAAAAATTCACATTTATTGTATTATGGTGCTAGAACCAGAAGTCTGAAATGTGTCTAGCTTGGCTAAGGTGTGGGCAGGCTGTCTTTGTGAGTGAGGTTGGGGATTGCAAAGGAAAATGAGGGTTATCATTGCCTTTTCCAACTAGAGATTGCCTGCATTCCTTGGCTTATGGCCCCTCTTTCCTCTTTCACACCAGCAGCTGAGTCGTCATGGCATCACTTCTTACCTGGGAGTTGATCTTCCTGACTTCCTCTTCTGTGTTTAAGGTCACTTGTGATGAGGCCATGCTGTCTCTGAAAACTCAGAACAATTCCTCTATTTTTTAAACTTTATTTTTACTTATTTATGAGAGAGAGAGAGAGAGAGAGAGAGAGAGAGAGAGAGAGAGAGAGAGAGAGAATGGGTGCACTAGGGCCTTCCAGACTCTGCAAACGAACTCCAGACACATGCGCCCCCTTGTGCATCAGGCTTACATGATTCCTGGAGAATCAAATCGAGGTCCTTTGGCTTTGTAGGCAAACTCCTTAACTGCTAAGCCATCTCTCCAGCCTCCAATTTCTCTATTTTAAGGACAGTTAATTAACATCCTTAGTTATGCAATAGCATGAATCTTTTGTGTTGCTATGTAATATTTGAAATAAGATGGATAGCCAACCTCTCTGAAGTAACTTGTAGAAAGTTTTGTTGAGACTATTGTTGAATCTATAGAGCCAGGTGGGAAGAACTGACATGTGCACAGTATTGTCTTACTACCCAGGAGTTACAGAACCACCCTTCAGTGATTTAGTTCTTTGATATTTTCAACTATTTTTTCTTGTTTCCTCCTTCAAGAGTTACAAACTGTGTTAAACCTACACCCATGCATTTCATTTGGGGGTATTTGTGTAAATAATGGTATGTTAAGTTGAAATATCATTTGTTTATTGGTGGTATGTAGGAAAACTATTGGCTTTCCTATATTCATCTTGTGCCTGCACTCCTCTTGCCTGCCTTCCAAGTATCTGGGGTGGCAGGTATATGTCACCAGGTCTAACTGACTCAGATTTTTTTTCTTCTTTCTTAGGTGTTTATTTTTTTTTCCTTTATATTGACATCTTCCATACTTACAGACAATAAGCCATAATTTCCTCCCCTATCACGCATCCCCCTTCTCAAATCTACACCCCATCATATCTCCTCCCTCTCTCTATTAGTCTCTCTTTTATTTTTATGTTTCATATTTTCCTCCTGTTATGAGGGTCTTATGAAGATAGTGCTAGGCACTGTGAGGTCATGGCTATTACGGCCAATTTCTGTGAGGTTGATTGCATTGTAAGCAGTCCTACCCTTTGTTTGGCTCTTACATTCTTTCTGCCACCTCTTCCACAATGGATCTTGAGCCTTGGAAGGTGTTATGGGAATGTTTCAGTGCTAAATAATCCTCCATCACATCTTCTTAGCACTATGGTGCCTTTTGGCTCATCCTAGTGGTCACCACCATCTAAAAAGAGAAGCTCCTCTAACCAAAATTGAGAGTAGCATATATGGGTATGGCCATTAAGGAAAGTGCTTACAGGGCAGTTTGATGGGCATAATATATACATTTAGCCAGACAAGAGCAGACCTTATACTTCTAATGCTCATGACCTCCCGATCATAGGCTTTTTGTTAGGTTTTCAGTACCAGGCATGTAACCCTTCCCACAAGCAGATCTCTAGTCCAGTTAGAGAGCAGTTGTTTTCCCCGCTAACAGACATGCCATTATTGTACCCATTGGCCCATTTGGCCTGGCTGGCCAAACTTGAGGATTGCAGTGTCCACTGTTTTCAGCACTGATGGCTTCTGTTTCCCATAAAGCTGCATACAGGGCAGCTTTTTCCAGCTTCCTGTTAGCTGGCCTACCAGGAGAAAGTTTTCAGCTCATCACGAGTTTGATTTCTCCGTGACCTTGCAGCCCAGGCATGTGGAGTGGCTCATATTTTCTACATAGATCATGACCTGTGAACAAAGACAGTTGTAGCTCTTCTTTCCCAGTCAGTATATATTCTCTTTCTTGTGCTTGTCTTAGTGTCTTCTGTAGGACTAACGCATGATGGTGAGAAGCAACAACTCCTTATCTTAGCAGGGTCATTTCTATCTGATTAGCAACCTAATTATACTGTAACCAGTGTAACTAGGCTTCTCTCACCATGTAGGATATCATAATTATGGCTTCTGAGAATAGGACTACCTTTGAGGGCAAAGGAGGAGGTCAGAAATAGGGCACAAGTTCTAGTAAATGCTCTCATTTTCTTCTAGCAGTGCTGTCTGGATTATTAGTAATCGTCAATGTCAGGGACTTTACCTGTTTTCATAGTGAGAAGGAGTCAAGTAGTATTGTTAGGTAGTTTAGGGTGAATGGGCCCCCAAAGTAAAAATCAGAAATGTCCATAAATCTGTCCTTACAATCTTCCTTTTACTAGAGCTCACAGAACAATATCTCCTCTCCTTATCTCTTAACTAGAGGAGTTCTCTAGACCTCTTTTTCCATAAACAACATGAGCCCTTACAGGGAGGGAGTTCCCCTCTTCTAGAACTTAAATCTGGTCCTGGCATTGTGGTTGGTTAAGCTCGGCCGACAAACTTGGCTTTATGGCTGGCCTCTTCCTGAGACAGCCCCTAGCTCAGGCCAATCAGCCTTCACCTTGGCTCACCTGAGCCTGAAGATAAGGCCCTCCACGGTAAGGCTCGAAGTAGAAGCTTACCAGGCGGGCAGGCCAGATTTTTGGAAACTTTCCTGTTTTGCTACATGTGTGATTTCTCTTCAAGCTCTGAGCCCCTCCCTCTCTCTTAGTCTTCCCTGACTCCCTAGGTGAGTGACATCTTTTGACTTGGCCTCTCTTGTGTGTGTGTGTGTGTGTGTGTGTGTGTGTGTACCTTCTCCAGTGGCTTCTTCCCCAGAGATATGAGGGGGACTATCTCCATCTCCCTTGAGAAAAGGGAGAACTTCTTTTAGCTTGGGCTTGCCTTCCCTCTGGATCCTAACTCTCCCGAAAATAAATCTCATAATCTATAATTTACCTTTGTCTCTGTCTACACTTTTCAATTCTTTGATAACTTGAACAGGGACCCAAAGTTAGAGTTCATTGGTCTGGCATCTCCTGCATCATTATGGACATCTAATCTCTCCCTAGACTTCAAAAATCCTGCATTAGTGGTGTTCAAACTAGGTTGCATCATCACTGTGCCCTTACCAGAACAAGGTCTATCCTCTGCAAAATCTGTGGGACAATTACAAAGGTGAGATAATGGGGTTGGAGAGATGGCTTAGCAGTTAAGTCACTTGCCTGCAAAGCCAAAGAACCCAGGCTTGATTCCTCAGGATCCACATAAGCCAGATACACAAGGTGGTTCATGTGTCTAGAGTCTGTTTGCATTAGCTGGTGGCTCTGGCATGCCTATTCCCTCCCTTCCTTTCTTTCTTTCTTTCTTTCTTTCTTTCTTTCTTTCTTTCTTTCTTTCTTTCTTTCTTTCTTTCTTCTTTCTTTCTCTCAAATAAATAAATAAAATAAAATATATATTTTTAAAAAAGATGAGATAATAAACAGAATGCTTAACACAGAGTCTAGCAATATGAAGAGTCATGAGTCTTGGTATTATGGATACTTATCCACCATTAAATGTCCCTCAGGGCAATCTAGATTATTCACTGATACTACCTACCTACCAAAAGGTCCAGGGTTTATTTCTTGGAATACAAATGCTGTTTTCACAGTTTCTCTTAATACGATGTAGAAGTGTCACCCTTCCAGTGCCTCTACCTGGACAGATTAAATTTTTGTTCAATATACTCACTATAATGCTAATTATCTTTAGTTTCAAATAAAGGAGTACAGAGGACGAGTCAACAGATCTGAGCTCCTGGTTACAATGGTCTATTGAAATCTGATCACCAGTGGAAAATTTTCTCCTCTGAATAATGACAGGCCTAAAGCCTCCAGAAAGTGTACATACCCCTTTCAGAGGTTTGCTGTGAACTAGGGTGGGGGAGCTGTAATCTTACTTCTCTTGCAATAACAAGCTTGTATTTGAGAACAAAACTACTTCTCTGATGTCCCAACATGTCTTAGTAAGGAAATGGGACTTGGGATTGTTAGAACTTTTCAAACAACCATGATTAAAACACAGCTTAATTGCTCAGGAAATTTTGTGATAGCTAAAGAAGGGTGGATGTCTTACAGAGTACTCCATACCCACTAGAGAGAGATTTGGAGGAGCTTGCCCATGAATCACATGAGGGAGCAGGTAAACATGTACCTGCTCCTGCTTTTTTTGTTTGTTTGTTTCTTTCAAGGTGGGATCTTGCAGCTCAAACTGGCCTGGAATTCACTATGTAGTATCAGGTTGGCCTCAAACTCATTGTAATCCTTCTACCTCTGCCTCCTGGGTGCTGGGATTAAAAGCATGTACCACCATGCCTGGCTTCCTACTTTTTTTTTACTAAGATATTGGATTATGTCTTATGGGAAACTGTGAACAAGTTTTTTTTACTGGCAATATCAACATAATAGTTGAATTATTAATGACTTACCTCTGCTAAGGGTGCCATAAACTAGCTCATTAATTCACCCAGTCATCTATCCATCCACTGATCTGTGCACCTATTCAACACATATTTATTTAACCTTCTATCATGTGTTATAGGCAAGTATTATTTGGTCTTTCCCCTTACAATAGTTTTATGAGAATAGCTCTAGTTCTCTATCCTGAGCTCTTTGCTGAAATGCCTTATAATGCTCCCCCATTTTGACTGCTTTGCCGTGAGACAAGACCCAGTGAGTTGTTAATAAGCAAGCCACAAGCAAAAGCTTGGTTGCTCTTATGAAATAAAGCTTGTTTTCATGTCTATCCTCCTTATCACTATAAGAATATCCACACTAGCCTGTTGGTGACTAGACACATTGGAACTGAGATGAATTAGTATGGTTATTCCAGCCAAGAACATCTTATATTGGCTGAAACCCAGCTGATTCCCCCCCTACATGAATACATCTTCCATACATGTGAAATTGTCTGACTGAGACAAGTAGTCCCACCCAAGATCAGTAGAGTGGCCCCATCAACCATTCCAAAGGCATGAGTAAGAATTGCTTAGTGCATATGTCACTGGACTGTTGTGGGGACAATTAATCATATTGCTCCAAAGACTCTTGTCTTCCTATCTTTTCTCCTTGACAACTACACTCCCATTTCTCCCAAGAAATATTGTGTACCTGCCAATGTGATGTCCTCACACATCCCACAATTATTTCCTTATAAGGAAGCAGTGGCTGTTTTGAGATATTATCTCTGGTGAACTCATATGTTTAGAAGATTTAGATTGAAACTGCAACTGTCTTATGAGTGTCTGGAGAAGAGAATCCATTTGATTATTCACCATTGACTTGGTGCTCAGATCCTGGCTCTGGGCATTAAGGAAGGGGAACAAATGTAGGGAAGCTTGTTTGTACAGATCTCATATTCCTCTGGAAGACACTTTAAATTGGTAAAGAAGTCAACAAAAACTAGACAAAATAAGACCAAAGTAATAATATAGAGGAACAGTTATAAATAGTCAAATCTGGAAAGAAAGATACCTGTCAGAGAAAACACTAAAGACATGTTAACATACTATTAGGTCTTTGGTTCACTCAAAGATACATGTTAAATATCTAGTGGGAACAGAATAGTAAACT
This sequence comes from Jaculus jaculus, assembly GCF_020740685.1. Lineage (NCBI taxonomy): Eukaryota > Metazoa > Chordata > Mammalia > Rodentia > Dipodidae > Jaculus > Jaculus jaculus. The sequence continues at coordinate 33,097,457 of NC_059105.1, read as the reverse complement.
AGATGCTTGGAGTCTATTAAAAAAAAAAAAGTCCTTCCAGGCTTTATAACTTAGAGGGGGGAGCCAGCATGAAAAATTAATACAGATCAGGAAGGGTGAAGTATTTAAATGGGAGTTCACAGTATAATTTAAGTTGGGAACAAGGAACAATGAATTATTCACATGTATGTGGAGGCCAGAGTAGATCCTTGGGTATCATTTTTCAGGAATACCATTAACCTGTCTTGAGAGAAAGTGTCTCAGTAGCCTGGAGTTTACCAGGTAGGCTAGACTGACTGGCAAGTGAGCCCCAGGAATCTAAACATCTCCACCTCCCCAATCTAGAATTTCAAATAAATCCATCTCACCTGGCTTTTTTAAAAATCTGAGTTCTGGGAATCGAACTGAGGTCTTCATACAGGCAAGCACTTTACAAACTGACCTATCTTCCCTGGGTAATCATTTTCTTAAGAGTGGATTATAGAACTAGGCCAAGTGGGGAATGAACTGCAAATTACCTACCTAGTTTTCCCATTTCCTTTCTTTCTTAGTAAGATGTTATTTGAAGCTTCAAGGTATTCAAGTAAATGACGATGTGGTGTGGTGCTTCTCACATTTAGGGATGGACAATATGCTATAAATTGAAGGCAATAGGTAAGGTAGCAGGAAGAATTCCCCTGGCTCCCCTTTTCTTGTCTGAAATGAAGGTTGAATGTTTAGACTTAGAGGCATTTTGTAGCCTTGAGAAGGGAGTTCCATATTCAAAGTGGTGTGGCTGCATCCCTGACGACTCTGTGTTAGCCGTGGAGTGCTAATGTTTAGACAATCTTTTCTGAGAGAGAAATATGCTTTTATTTAAGCCTCTATTAGTTCTGCTCTCTGATACTATCGCCTCTGCCATTTCTAACTGATGTCACTAAGCAGTCTTAGTGACATCACCAAGTTCCCTGGGCTGGAAGATGCATCAGAAGTGAACATCAGAGAAATAATCATGCCCAAGTCACTCTTTAAGCTCGTCATGTATATGATAGTCCAGAAGAGTAACTAGTTAATATTGACAGTGATGTATATCTGTGAAGTAGATCAAACATTCATTTTGATGCTGGGGAACCAAGTAGAAGGATTCTTTATCTTAACAAACCAGGAAGGCTTCACTAGGAAAGTCATGTGTATTCTGAATATGAAGAAAAATCAGTTATTTAGGTTAAGGTAAAGATGGAAGGGAGTGGGTGGACATGGAAAAGGGTACAAGTCTATTTGGAGAACAGCAGGTTCTTATATAAATGGAGTGCAGTGTCAGAGAGAAGCATATGGGGGCAAACAGATGCAGCAAAATCTAGGCAGGGGAGCAGATCCTGCAGTCTGTACAAAGGGCATTTAACACTTGTCACTCTTAAAGGAACTTCAGGATGACAAGGAAGACAAAGGATGCAGACTGTTTCAAGGTACAAGATGATGCTAAGTACACAAGGCTTGTGACATTGGAAATAGAGTGGACAGATTCAGAGGACAGAGGACAGTACAAGTCATAACTGTGGACTTGTGATTGGTTGGCTTAGCTAGGTTTCTGGCTTGGGCTATAAGACAGAAGAGGAATCAGACAGTACTAACTGGATCTCCATAGAACATGTCAGAAACTCACATAGGTGCCCTTTCTGCTTCTTATAAAAATTCTAGCTGTCTGTTTCCTAGTTAAACATTAGCTTGATAGCAACCGGCTTACTGAAAATTAAATTTTATTGATGAAAGTAGTACGCCATCTGGCTATTCTCTGGCTGGTAGAGATCTATATCCCTGGGTATAATAAAGATGTAACCTCTGCCACAGGAAGCTATTACCTGATATTATTTATTTCCTGATAAAAAGGAGCAAATCATAGCTGGACATCTGTGGAAAATGAGTTTCTAATAAAGCTAAGGTAGTTAATGTCTAAATGGGAGTTTCTCCTGTGATGATAAATGTCTACTCTGTTGGAATAGTTTCCATAAAACTCAGTAAGAGGGGAGAGATGTTGTATAGTTGTCAATGAAGCAACAAAGGATGCTTGTGTATTGGGTTTACAATCAACAGGGAGCCTTAACTTTTATGAAAAATAGAAATACTTTGGTATATCAGTTTAGTAACTGAAGAGTGCCTGTTTCAGAAAAAAATACATTTGATATGTATTTAGTTTAACATTCAGGGGATAATAGAAAAAAAAAACATGTAGAATGCTACTGGGAAAAAAAATTCAATACCAAGATAGTTACCATGAGTGGGAGCAGAGCACTAATATCTTTGAGAGCAAACAGTAGCCCAATGTTGACCATTCAGTGTACAAAAGGAGTCCTTTTAAAGAATCATTATATGGGTAAGTTTTGGTTATAAAATCCCCCACTCTTTGATGGCGGTCTATACCAGTGATCAGATAGAATGTGGCACCAAGGAGTGGAGCATGCTTTTACTTTGTCTCTTCTTTGTTTCCCTTATACACCTTGAGGAAGTTTAGTTATCTGCTTCTATGACAGTGAGAGTGCAACAGAAACCTACACGGTCACTGTGCCAGGACGCATGTCACACTATTGCTGTCTTTGTGTCTCAGGTGCTTTTTTTCCCCCTTGATGTCAGGTCTCACTCTAGCCAAGGCTGACCTAGAATTCACTCTGTAGTCTCAGGGTGCCTCTAAATCACAGCAATCCTCCTACCTCTGCTTCCCAAGGGCTAGGGGGAATGCACCACCATGCCTGGCAGTCTCAGGTGCTTTCTATAAGCTTAGGTTAAGTAGAGGTTTAAACAGGGAAGCAAAGGAATGTGATCATGTCCAGATGTTGGTGATCATTTGTGAGACTTAGTGGGCAGTGAAATCCAGTAGAAATGCAGTTACCTTTGGCTGGCTGTGTGACACACTGGCACAGGTTCCTCTTTTGGAGACTGTGATCTAGGATTCGTTTTCTTTTAGCCAACGTCAGACTAAGTTGCTACAACCAAGAAACACAAACATTCAGTGGCTCAAACACACTGGACATTTTCTCCTCTTCCACATAACAGAGTAGAGGTGAGGACAAAGGGACACCCAAGGTTGGGAGTTGTTTCTGCTCCTGTGCCATCCTGGGTTTTAGGTTCCTTCTACCTCACCTCTTTGCCTTCCCTTACACTGTTAACCACACTATGAAACAGTCAGGTTGTCAGAATCACATCCCAGCCTCTTTCCAACCCAGGGGTCAGCAAAAGAGGGAATACAGGTAATCACCTTCTTTTTTAAAGACAGTGCCAAGAACTTGCTCGTCCTATTGGCCAGCATGTTATCACATGACCACATCTACTTGCAAGGAAGCCTGGAAAGTAAAGTCTCTAGTTGGATGAATGAATTACCAAATAAAATGGACTTTTTTAGTGAAGGAGGGATAGGAAGGAAACGATAATGTTGGAAAGTATGTAGTAATCTTATCCACACAGTCCTTTCATCTACTTATCTACTCTTTTTTTCCTCTCTGTGATTTGATTTCATGAATGTTTGGGGAGAGGCTTCTGTGTCTTATTGATAATACCAAGACAGCAACTATTCATTATCAGAGAGAACCTCTCGAGTCTACATAATTCAATATCATGTTTAAATTGCCATCATTTGAGTATTTCAGGCATTCAGATATTCATATGTGAATATACTTCAATCTTAATTTCACAAAGTTAACATGGTAGTGATCATGATACTTATCTCCCACCTAAAAGCATACCCATAGAAAACCTAAATGCACATTGAGGATTTTCCCATAATATTTCACAACCCTGTCCTCAGCACATGGCAATTAAGATTTACTGATGATGACATTTGAAATTCAATGGGATGTCTTGCACATTTAACACGGGAATAAACTATATTAATAGCACATTTGTATCTCAAGAAAGCTCTGTTTCTATTGAGTCCAACCCACTCAGAAGAGCTCAGGTTTTTTTGTTTGTTTTGTGGTGTTAACATGACACTTTCCTATGATGACCATCATCTTCATCATCTTCCAAATCCTTTTCCAGGTATATCCTCTCTCTTCCTGTGCTTCAAATACAGACTGCTAAGAAAAGTTGCTGCCCTTAATTCTTGAAATTCTCTCCATTTTGTCCCTCCATTGACTCCATTGTGTTTTCAGTGAGATAATTTGCCACAAGTCCTGGATGAAGAGTTAGAAGGACGGCACCACTGAAGGCTGAGTGGGGAGATAGAAGGACAGCATCACTGAAAGCTGAGTGGAGAGTAAGAAGGATGGCATCACTGAGGGTTGAGGAGACACCAAGGAGCTCTTCTCTGAAAGCCCAAGGCACCATTTGGGGTCATTTGGTCTCTTTGCCCTTTTACCACAGTACTGACAATATCCTCTTTTTACTACCCATTTTGTTATATAGTTACCTATCTTTCTTTACAAGGGATGCTGGCCTCCAGAACAAGGACTGTCCCTTCTGATTTTGTCTCCAGGGCTTGGTGCTCTCTTGGCACAAAATAGAGGTTGTTTGAATCAGTGAGGGAATAGATGAGGGAGAAGGTAATGGGACAGTAGTCATCCTAAATGAAAGTCAAGAAATCTTTAGTATAGTGGAGTCAAAGGAGCAAAAGTAGGCATGGATACAGAAAGCCAAGGGAACTTGCACATAGTAATTTCCATCTATTCTGAGGTACGAGGAGTAAGCTTCTGTTGATAATGCTGGAGGGTGGTGATGGTCATAACATGAGAATAGAAAACTTGGAATAATCACTGTGGAAAATGAGAAGGTTGTTGAGAAAGTACAAAGAATTTCTTTGCTGTATTATGACTTCTTTCATATTACTTAAAATTTTACCTTTTTGGTAGGGTCTCACTCTATCCCTGAGTGACCTGGGATTCATGCTCTTGCTGAGGCTGTCCTCAAACTCATGGCAATCTTCCTACTATCAGTTGCAGAGGCTTTCTCCCTCTCCCAAATGACAGCATGCCTTCAAAGGGCCTGATCTCCATGTGGACCCAGACAACTTGGCTCCTTCAGCTTCCACCACAGCCAGTCCCTCTTCCACTGGTCAGCTCCCTCCCATTGGTCAGCTGTCTCACCCTGGTCAGCTTCCTCCCACTGGTTAGTCCACCGTATCTCAAGGGGTATAAAAGCCTTGCTACCACTAGCCTCACACTTTCTTTTCCCTCTTTCTGTTGGCCTAGGTACTTATACTTCTTTATTTCCTTCTTCCGCCCCTCTGTCCATCCCTGCTTTCCCTGTTTACAAGTGCACCTTCTCTATTCCCTTTCTGCTCATTTTCTCAGCCTGGCCCTTAGCATGTGTGCCCACAGCTGTCCAGGGTCTCTCCCCCTCTCCCTCTGCCCTCTCAGCTGCTCTCTTTCCCTCTAGTCAGTTCTTTCAACTCCTTCCCTCCCCCTTCTGCTGCAAACATCTGTGAGCCCTCTCTTTCTCTTTCCCACTCCCTCCTGGCAGGAACTGGGCACCAATCTCTTCAGTGCAAGCACTCAGGTCTCTTCTGGTTTCCTTTCATCTTTCTTAAAGTTATAGCCACCCCAATTGGGACAGATTAATAAAGTATTTTGATTCATAACATGCACAGTCTCATTTAAGACCCTTGTTCTCAGACCTCTCCCAAATCACTTGATATCTACCTCAGCCTCCTGGTACTGTAGGTATGAGCGTCTATTCCCACCTTCTTCCTTGGTAGTTTTAATGTCATTTTCTCTTACACTTTTTTTTTTTCCTCTGCTGTCTCTTTACCTTTGATACCATCTATGGGTGTTGGGTTCATTTTCTCTGCTGATTAAAGAATTAAGGTAGAAAGTGTTTGAAAAACTAAAATTTATTTCAAAGTATTTCAGAGTAAGAAGGAAAGAAAGCAGAAAGAGAAGATTCCTCTGGGAGGAGGCATTTCCAGAGCTGGAAAACCTACAGCCCCAATGGGAGCTGAACTTTTATTGAATAAGGGAGTCCATGATTGGTCAGTTTAAATGAAGGCAAAGGCTCTGGTTGGTCCATGATGCATCTAGTACTGTAGATGTCTCAGAAAGCTCACCAAGCCAGTTTGCTAAGTCAGCAGGGTCAGGAGGAGGAACTGGGTTCACTCTCTTTGCCATCTTGGGTTAGAAAATAGTCACCTACCAAGGACCCTTTCTTCCTATCTGTCTGCCTTGCCAAGGAAGTCATCTAGCTCCTTTAAAGATGCTCTCTTTCCTGCAGCTTAAGCACACACAACTTTTCCACAAGCCCAAATCCCTTTCCAGGTATATCCTCTCCCTTCCTGTGCTTCAAAGACAGACTGCTAAGAAAAGTTGCTGCCCTTAATTCTTGAAATTCTCTCCATTTTGTCCCTCCATTGACTCCATTGTGTTTTCAGTAGATAATTTGCCAAAAGTCCTGGGGATGTTTTTATTGAAAAGATAACATAAATTTGAGGACCTTGTCTCAACTTCAGAGAATCTTTTGGCTGTTTTTTCTGTCATGGCATCTTCTCTCTCTTGCTCTTGCTGTCTTTCTCTCTTTCTTTCCTCCTTCCATTTGTCCTGATTGTAAGTATACCTTAGGAATTTTCCTTGAGTCTTCTTTCCTTTCCAGGCCATATTATCTTGCTATAAAGTATCATTTTCTTTGATGTGTTCAGTTATATCTTTATGCCAGTAACTGTTGAAACCACATCTCCAGCTCACACATCTCCTTAGCTCCAGACCTGTATCTCCAGATGTTCCTTAGACTTCTGCGCCAGCATGTCCTAAAGTTATCACATACAGCTCGCAGCTCATCACCATTCCTTTGACATCTGTTTCAAAGGAAAGGAATGACATCCATTCACCACATGCCTCACCCTAGTTTAGTCAGGGGCACTTCCATCCATATGTCCAACAAGCCAGGAACCAGGTTGCCATCCCTCCCAGTTAACACTCAATCACCATGCTGTTACTTCTTAAAGGTCCTTCAGAATTCTGTGACACTTTACTCTCTCCCTCAGCCAGCCACAAGGATTTATTGCCTATGTTACTTCAACAGACTTGGACCAATGCGGATCTGCACATTGTCACCAGGTTGTCTTTTGTGAATGTAAATTTTATCATTTTCTCCCATGCTAAAAAAATTAAAACTGATGCCCCTTTTATCTTCTCCTTGAAGTTTAAATTTTTGCCTAGGTTATAATGGTCCATGGTCTCACCAAATTTTTTTTTTTACTTTATCTTTAAACATTGCCCCCCCCCAACCACATAGCTCTGTAGGCTACCTCCAAACTGATTTTATTTATTTATTTATTTACATTTTATCTGGATGGGTATACCTGGGCATCTTTCCGCAATCAAACAGTATAAACACTTGTGCCACTTTTCATGTCTGCTTATATGAGTGGGTTGGGGATTAAACCCAGGCTTGCAGGCAGGCTTTGCAAGCATTTTTCACCACTGAGTAATTTTCCCAGTCTCCCACAACTGACCTTTAAATGTTTAAACAAGTCATGTCTCTCATATTTCCACATATACTTTTTTCTTTTTTGAACTCTCCTTTCTTTGCTTAGTTAATATTCATTCATTTAACAAATATTTTGTTAGGAAGTTGCAGCATCGATGAGGCATCACCCTAGGCAGCAATGGTGTTGTAGTGAGCAGAATAAAAGGTCCCTTCTACAAACCTCAGGACGGATCCCATTCTAATGAGGCTTTTGTGTTATTTGTCATGGAGGGCATCCAATTAGAGCTTATTTGGGATGAGAAAGTTTTCACTAATCTTTCCTAGAGGGTGATACTGAGTGGCTTACCAAATCAAAGGAAAAACTAAATATAGAAACAAAGCCCAAGAAAGTTTTAGGATCCAGAACATAGCAGCAATTGGAAATGAATGAAGGTCAGGAAGTTTGGACTGATCCATGTGGTGTTACCACTGACATGACTCAGCTCTAACTACCTTCTCAAGTAAGCATACAATGGAGGGTGATTTGTGTGTGTCCCCTTGATTCAAACTGGCAAGACTTCATTATTACTTAAAATTTGCTGAAGGCATATTTTTGTGTGTGTGTGTTCTTATAGCAAAGAAAGAAAAAGCCAAACATCTCAGGAAGAGAGAGAATCAGGCTAACTTACGTATAGTCAAATATCTATACCTAACAGGATGACAATATATCTACCAGCCAGATTATTGAAACTGGTGTAGTTGTTTAGATAGAAATTGATGATAACATGAACTGCAGTAGCAGTAGATATGGGAAAATGCAGATGGATTCAAGAAATATTGAATGGCATAGACTGAGAATTTGTGGAATAAAGTAGTTGTCAAGACTGAGATAAAATGAGAAAGAATCATGGATGTTGTCCTGACTCAAGATCCCAGTAACTAATGGAAAATGGTACAATTTTCTGAGAGAGACTGGAGACAGATAGAGGAGGAAGACTCAGATCGTGGGGCTTTGGAGCAGAAAGGAGATCATGAGTCTCTTTTAGTCATGGTAAGTTTGAGGTACTCATTGGTATGAATGTACCAGTCAAGTCTAAAGTTATAAACCCAGGCATCTTCAGCATCTTGATTCTTCTTAAGTCTGTGAGTCTAGATGAAATGAACTATGGGTATATGGAACAGAAGCAAAAGGAAAGGCGCTTAAGTGGAGTGCTGGGACACAACAGTATTTAGACATTATATTAGAGGGGGAAGAAGTAGCAAAAGACGTGAGAACAGAGACCACTAAGATGGATGAAAAAATGGAATTTTCCACCATTATTCCAGAAACAAGATCTTGTTAGGAAGAACAGAGCTTCACCTGTGGGGATGTCTGTTCAGTCTCGAATTGCATACTCTGCTCATCAGCCTGCTGTTGGATTTACTCATGTTGTCCCTGTATATATTTTAACAGTAATGATTTACTCTACTGCTACTACCAGTTTTATGGATAAGTCAATGAAACCAGATGGTATGTGCAGCATGATTAACAGTCCAAATCCCACTCTGTCCTTGTTCTCCTTAGTGCTTATTTTACTGTACACGGTATGACTTGTTCAGTTAATCCTTTCTCCTGTGTTTGTGGGAGGTCCCTCATACCTTTGTGTACTCAGGTCACGTGCTTTCCACTGTTGACTACTCCAGGTCTGCATTCTCCTTAGGCTTTATTTATAAGCCCATAGAGCTAGGCAGATGCTAAGCAGTCTTGCAATCACACCTTATTTTTCCAGGTTTATTGAATATTGTTGAGAAATTAAAATTGCACTTATTTACAGTGTATTGATGTATTGAATGATCACAGCAATCAAGCTAACTTATTGTCATCTTACAAAATCAGTACCTTTTTTGTATTATTTGTTTTTATTTCGAGGTAGGGTCTTGCTCTAGCCCAGGTTGACGTGGAACTCTGCAGTAGTCCCAGGCAGGCCTCAAACTCACAGCGATCCTCCTACCTCTGCCTCCCAAGTGCTGGAATTAAGGGTATGTGCCACCACACCCAGCCAAAATCAGTATCTTAAAGCTGCATTGCAAGGTTTACCTCAGTATTATTTGTGGTACCTAAGATGCATAAGCAGCCAATCCTTTTGTTTTATTTTTAATTGATAAATACTATTTGTACAATATATGATGTACAGTACCATAATTTATATATATACTGTGTAAGGTGTAATGAATAGATCAGAGTAATCAGCATTTTCATCCCTCAGGTATTCATTTCTCTGTTTTTGGAAACTTCTGACTCTTGCTTTATGGTTATTTGGAATAGATCATAAATTACTGTAGATTTACCATACTGAGCTATAGGGTACTAGAATGAATTCCTTGTATCTAAATGCATTTTGGGATTCCTTAACATGTTTCTCCTCTCTTTCTCCTTGACCTTACAAGTCTCTAGTGACCACTACTTTTCCCCATGAGATCAGTGGTTTCAGTGACAACACATGAGTGAGAACAGGCTGCGTTTCACTTTCTGTCAAATGGCTTATTTGGCTTATTTCACTTATCACAGTGTCCTTAACTTCAAACCATTTTGCCACAAATGACAGAAGTTCAGTCTTCTTTTATAGCTGTGTATGTATACCATTGTCATTCAGTTAAATATTCACCCATACTTTGGTAAATTTTAATAGTGCTATATAATACATGGGAGTACAGTCATCTCTATGATATAATGATTTCTTTGGCTATATATGTAGTAGTGGGATTGGTGGATAATATGGTTGCTTTATTTATATTTTTGTTTTGTTTTGAGACAGGGTCCCATCATTTCAAGCTATCTTGAATTCACATCCCTCCTGCCTCAGTCTTTTGAGTCCTAGGCTTATAGTTCTGTAACACCACAGCCACCTAATTTAGTTTTTTAAAATATTTTTTCGTTCCATTTTTATTTATTTATTTGAAAACAACAGACAGAGAGAGAAAGAGGCAGACACAGAGAGAGAGAGAGAAAGAGAGAGAGAAGGGGGGGCGGGAGGGAGAGAGAGAGAGAGAGAGAATGGGCATGCCAGGGCCTCCAGCCACTGCAATTGAACTCCAGACTCATGCGCCCCCTTGTGCATCTGGCTAATGTGGGCCCTGGGGAATTGAGCCTTGAACTGGGGTCCTTAGGCTACACAGGCAAGCACTTAACTGCTAAGCCATCTCTCCAGCCCTAAAATATTTTTTGAGGGACCTCCATACTGTTCTCTATATGGCTAGAGTAATTTAAGTTTCCACAAATACTGTTAAGAGTTCTCATTTCTTCACCAACCTTTGTTATGCTTGCCTTTGGATAATAACCAAAGCAATTGGGCATAGTGTTATTGCAGTTTTGATTTGCATTTCCCTGATGAATAGTGATGTTGAACACTTTTTTTTCATGTGCTTGGTCGTTCTATGTCTTTTTTTAAAATACTGTGTACTAATCATTGTGTGGCTTTTAAGTTGGATTGTTTGATTTGCTTTTTGTTATTCATTTTCTGAGTTCTTTATACATTTTGAGTATCAATTGCTTATTGAATCAATAATTTGAAAATATTTTCTCCCATGCTGTAGGTATTCCTTCAGTCTGTTGACACTTTCCTTTGTTATAATCACAATTTTCAGCTTGATATAATTGCATTTGTCTAGTTTTTTTGTTGCTCCCTGTGTTTTTGGGGTCTTAACACCCCAAATTTTCACATATACTCATGTCTTGAAATTCTTCCCCTGTTTCCTTCTAATGGCTTCATGCCTTACCTTTAGGGTTTTTTTTTTTTTTGTTGTTGTTGTTTTTTTTCGAGGTAGGGTCTCACGCTAGCCCAGGCTGACCTGGAATTCACTCTGTAGTCCTTTAGTCTCAGGGTGGCCTCGAATTCATGGTGATCCTCTTACCTCTGCCTCCTGAATGCTCGGATTAAAGGCATGTGCCACCACACCCAACAACCTTAATTTTTTTAAATCTTTTTTTCATTGACTTTTGCATATGCTGAAAGATAAAATCTAATAATTTTAATCTTCTGCATATGTGTATTCAGTTTTTCTGCTGCTATTTATTGAAGAGAGTACCTTTTCATCAATGTGTGTTCTTGGGACTTTTGTTGAAAATGAGTTGGATGTGAGTACATGAATTGGTTTCAGGATTCTGTACTCTGCTCCATTGTTTTATGTACCAGCATTTATACTGGCACTGTTCTGCTCTGGCTACTTTAGCTACTGAGGTAAATTTTGAAGTCAGATTTTGTGACGTTTCCACCTTTGTTCTTTTTGTTCAGCATTGGTTTGGGTACGTGGGGTCTTTTGCAGGTGTAGTATGAGTTGTATGCTTTCTTTTCTATTTCTAGAAAGACTGTTGTTGGTATTTCAATGGGGATTACACTGACTTTGTCACTTTGGGTAGCATGGGCATTTAAACAGTATCAGTTAGTCCAATACCTGAACACGAACTGTGTCTTGTTAGGTGTATGCATGTTTGCATCCTTTTCAATTTCCTTTGTCAATGTTTTATAACCTTCATTCTAGAGCTCTTTCATTTCCTTGGATACTGTTATCCTTACCTACTTCATTTTTCCATAGTCATTGCTAATGGGATTGTTTTCTTGATTTCTTGTTTTAGTTATTACTGCCAACTCCTTATTTTTATGAAAAGGATGCTGAGGCCTCTGCTGTGCAAAAGATTCCAATGATCATATTTTACCAACTCTATTAGAATAACAAATATGAGTGAATTCTGTATTCTAAATACAAATCTAGAAATGTCATATGCCAGGAATAAATGTTTAGGGGAAAGCCATGGAAGTTAGGCATTAGAAAAACGGCATTGGTTTTGCTTCCTCCATGGTTTTATCTTAGATGAGACAGGTTAGATTAGATTTGATTAAATCCAATAAATGAACATTCATGATATGTGATAAAGTGCCCTACAAATATGATTTCACTTTTTGTTTCCATATAAGACAGGCTAATTTTAGAAAATGTTCTCAAAAAATCATTTTCACTGAAAGGAGGAGCCTCTGCCCTAATAGCCCTTTGGTATCAGATTTATCAGCTTTTATAAGCACTTCTAGAATTTTAACAATAGACTATGTCTGCTCCCACATAAACTACATAACTCCAGGCCTCTTGTGGCTGAAGAAATAGCTTTGAGATTCACCTACATTTTTGTATGAACCTATTTGTCCACACCTTCTTTGCCCTATAAAGTAAATGGCTGCAAAGGACCAGAGGGCAACTGAAGATGGGGAGCAAGCTCGAGTGATAAATGTACTCCCCAGATCAAGCAAGGTCACTGCACATCTTCTAAGTGGCACTAGAATATTAGGCAACCCTGGTCAAAGATGGATCAAACACCCCTAAACAAGTAGAGGCAAATAACACATACTCTTGAAATGAAGACAAATGCACTTTAGAACGATTTTACTTTCTCATTTTTCTATAACGGACCAAGTAGCCCAGAGCCCCTTAAGTGGACTTGTTATTAATCATGACCATTTACCTCCCAACAAGAAAAAAAAAATCAAAGTTATCCATGTACAAGTTGTATTTATAAATTTCCAATGCATTTGAAAACCATAGCTTTGTTCTTCCAAGTAATTACCAACTACAGAAAGAAGGAGAAAGCTTGTCATTGGGTCATAATGTCAGAATTTTTTTTTTTGGCACTTTCATTTAGGATATTTATCCAGCTTGAAAAAACCTATTATTATGTTTCCATTCCAACTTGTTTCCAGCGCAAGCTTTTCACTTACCCTCCCATGATATGGAATCTTAATATAAAACCCAGGAGCTAGGTAGAAAAAAAAAAACAATGAATTGAGAATGTGGAAATATAAAATTATAATAAATATTACTCTGTAGACAAGGTAAGAATGATGTATATATTTTTTAATCCTATATGCCCAACTGTTCCTCTTGCCTATGTTATGCACATATGTGTGTGCTCTGTATCTGAAGGGACATCATCAGGCAGAGTGACTGAGTAATGCTTAAGGAAACACACTAAAACTAGAGTCATCAGGATAATGGGTCTCAGGCCAACATGACCAGATTCATCTGGCTTTTACCTTAATATGTGTCATATACATATAACTGTCTAATGCTAAAAAATAATTACTGGTGATGAGTTCTTATTTTAAAATAACAGTCATAGAAATGACTCATAATAATCTGTGGTCTGAGGCCTTCAAGTCCTGCATAGCCACCCCTGTCTCCATATCTACTAGCATGAGCACAGGCTTTTTCTCCTTTCTCTTCCCTTCCTTTTTATTTAACAGATTATCCACTTGTGCTCTACAATAACAAATATATTTTTTTTCAGATTTTTATTAATAGTTTCCATGACTATAAAAAATATCCCATGGTAATACCCTCCCTCCTCCCACTTTCCCCTTTGAAACTCCATTCTCCATCATATACCCTCCTCATCTCAATCAGTCTCTCTTTTATTTTGATGTCATCATCTTTTCCTCCTCTTATGATGGTCTTGTGTAAGTAGTGTCAGGAATTGTGAGGTCATGGATATCCAGGCCATTTTGTGTCTGGGGGGAGCTCATTGTAAGGAGTCCTACCCTTCCTTTGGCTCTTACATTCTTTCTGCTACCTCTTCCGCATTAGACCCTGAGCCTTGGAAGATGTGATAGATATATTACAGTACTGAGCAAACCGGTCACTTCTTTCCAGCACCATGATGTCTTCTACCAAAAGTGAGAGTAGCATTAATATAAGGGTATGAGCATTAAGAGAAGTGCTTACTGGGCAGTTTGATAAGCATAGTGTATACATTTAGCCAGATAGCAGCAGAGTTATACCTCTAGGGCTCGTGACTATCCCTGTTGTAGGTTTTCAGTATCAGGGCCTCCAGTGCAATTAGAGGGCAGTTGGTTTCCACCATGACAGACGTGCCACTATTGCACCCGTTGGCTCATTGGCCTGGCTGGCCAATTATAAGCTTGCAGTGTCACTGTTGAGTATCTTCACTGGTGGTTTCTCTTTTTCCCATTGAACTGCATGCAGAATGACTTCTAGCTTTCTGTCAGCTGGTCTACATGGAGGAAGTTATCAGCTCAGTTCCAGCAGGATTTCTCAGTGGCCTTGCAGCTCAAGTATGTGGAGTCTTCAGCAATAGGGTCTTGCCATCTATTTCTGATGGGAAACCAAGGGCCTCAGCAATGGCCTATAATGTTTTGGGGGCATCTGGGACCTCCCTGGCCAACAACTCACTGGAAGGTATCCCATCACTGGCACTGAAAATTTCTAGCAACATTCTATGGCTCCTGAGTGTTCCATTGTCCAGAAATGTAGGATTCCATATGATTTATTTATATCCTCTTAAATTTTGATTAGCCCTCCCTCTACCTTTCCTTTACTCAATCTCTTCCCTTGACCTCACTTTGGGCCTTTTCACCCTCATTGATCTAATCTACTTACATATATACAATACCATCCTATTAAGTACCTCCCTCCCTCCCTTTCTCTTCCCTTTATATTTCTTTTCTAGTTTATTGGCCTTTGCTACTGAATTTTCTTCCTACTCACACAGAAGCCCAATCATCTGTAGCTAGGACCCACATATGAGAGAGAACATGTGATGCTTGGCTTTCTGGGCTTGGGTTACCTCATTTAGTATAATCCTTTCCAAATCCATCCATTTTCCTACAAATTTCATAACTTCATTTTTCTTTACTGCTGAATAGAACTCTATTATATAAATGTGCCATATCTTCATTATCCACTCATCACTTGAGGGACATCTAGGCTGGTTCCATTTCCCAGCTATTGTGAATTGGGTGGCAATAAACATGGTTCAGCAAGTATTTCTAAGGTAATGAGGTGAGTCCTTAAGATATATGCCTAGGAGTGCTAGGTCATAAGGTAGATCTATTTTTAGCTGTCTTAGGAACCTCCACACTGACTTCCACAATGGCTGGACCAGATTGCATTCCCACCAAAAGTGCAGAAGGGTTCCTCTTTTTCCACATCCTCACCAGCATTTATGGTCATTTGTTTTCATGATGCTAGCCAATCTGACAGGAGGAAGACGGAATCTCAACATAGTTTTAATCTGCATTTCCCTGAAGACTAGGGATGTAGAATATTTTTTAGATGCTTATATGCCATCCATATTTCTTCTTTTGAGAACTATTTAGTTCCATAGCCCAGTTTAAAGTGGCTTGCTTGATTTCTTATTATTGAATTTTTTTTATTTTTATTTTTTTTAATTTAATTTATTAGTTTTCTTTTCAGTAAATACAGGCAGTTTAGTACCATTATTTAGGCTCATCTGTGATCTACCCCTTCCCATTAGACCCTCCTTGTTAATGAAAATGGGTCGTGCATTGTGGAGTTAGCCCCCAGTTATTGGTATGATAAATGTCTCTGCAAATCATGACCCAACATGTGACTCTGACATTCTTTCCGCCCCTAAACAATAAGAAGACAAATACCCCACTCACAAAATGGGGCACAGAGTTAAACAGGCAATTCACAGAGGAAGAGATACAAATGGCAAACACACATTTAAGAAAATGTTCATCATCCCTAATCATCAGAGAATTATTGAATTTTTTGACTTTTTTGTATATCCTAGATATTAATCCTCTATCAGACGTATAGCTGGCAAAGATTTTTTCCCATTCATTAGGTTCCTTTGCCATACAAAATCTTTGTAACTTCATGAGATCCCAGCAGCTAATCTGTGGTTTCATTGCCTGAGCAACTAGGGATATTTATGATCATTTGTTTTCATGATGGTAGCCAATCTGACAGGAGTGAGATGGAATCTCAATGTAGTTTTAATCTGCATTTCCTTGATGATTAGTGACAGAACATTTTTTTTAGATGCTTATATTCCATTCATATTTCTTCCTTTGAGAACTCTCTATTTAACTCCATAGCCCATTTTTTTTATTGGCTTGTTTGATTCCTTATTAGTTAACTTTTTAAGTTCTTTGTATATCCTAGATATTAATCCTCTATCAGATATATAGCTGGCCAAGATTTTTTCCCATTCTGTAGGTTGCCTCTTTGCTTTATGCACAGTGTCCTTTGCAGTGCAAAATCTTTGTAATTTCATGAGGTCCCAGTGATTAATCTGTGGTTTTATTGCCTGAGCAACTGGGGTTATATTCAGAAAGTCTTTGCCAAGACCGATATGTTGAAGGGTTTCCCCTACTTTTTCCTCTAGCAGTTTTAGAGTTTCCAGTCTGATGTTAAGGTCTTTAATCCACTTGGACTTAATTCTTGTGCATGGAGAGATGGAAGGATCTATTTTCATCCTTCTACAGATACATATCCAGTTTTCCCAACACCATTTGCTAAAGAGGCTGTCTTTTCTCCAATGAGTATTTTTGGCCTTTTTATCGAATATCAGGTAGCTATAGCTACCTGGATTTACATCTGTTCCTTTGATCTACATGTCTGCTTTTGTGCCAGTACCACACTGTTTTTGTTACTATGGCTCTGTAGTATAGGTTAAAATCAGGTATGGTGATACCACCAGACTTATTTTTGTTCCTCAGTATTATTTTAGATATTTGAGGTTTTTTTGTGATTCCAAATGAATTTTTGGATTGTTTTTTCTACTTCCCTGAAGAATGCCTTTGGAATTTTGATGGGGGTTGCATTAAATGTGTAGGTTGCTTTTGGTAAGATTGCCATTTTCACAATATTGATTCTTCCAATCCAGGAACAAGGGGTGTTTTTCCATTTCCTAGTAACCTCTGCAATTTCTCGCTTGAGTGTTTTAAAGTTTTCGTTGTAGAGATCCTTCACGTCCTTTGTTAGGTATATTCCAGGGTACTTTATTTTCTTTGATGCAATTGTGAATGTTAGTGATTCTCTGATTTCATCCTGTGTGTGTTTGTTGTTAGCATGTAGGAAGGCTACTGATTTCTGTGTATTTATTTTGTATCCTGCTACATGGCTATAGGTGTTTATCAGCTCTAACAGTTTGCTGGTAGAGTCTTTAGGGTTTTTTATGTATAGAATCATGTCATCTACAAATAATGGTAGCTTGATCTCTTTCTTTCCAATTTGTATCCCTTTTATGTGTGTCTCTTGCCTTATTGCTATGGCTAAGACTTCCAATGCTGTATTAAATAAAAGTGGGGATAGTGGACACCCTTGTCTTGTTGCTGATTTTAGTGGAAAAGCTTCCAGCTTTTCCCCATTTAGTAAAATGTTGGCTGTAAGCTTGTCATAAATAGCCTTTATTATATTGAGGTGTGTTCCTTTTATTCCCAGTCTCTGTAGCACTTTTATCATGAAGGGATGTTGGATTTTGTCAAATGCTTTTTCTGTATCTAATGAGATGATTATGTGATTTTTGTCCTTCAGTCCATTTATGTAATGTATTACATTTATTGAGTTGCATATGTTGAACCATCCTTGCATATCTGGGGATAAAGCCTACCTGGTCAGGGTGAATGAACTCTCTCATATAATCTTGCATACCATTTGCCAATATTTTGCTAAGAATTTTTCCATCTATGCTTATGAGGGAGATTAGTCTGTAATTTTCTTTTTTTGTTCTATCTTTGCCTGGTTTTGGTATTAGGGTGATGCTGGCTTTGTAGGAGTTTGGTAGGATTCCTTCTTTTTCTAATTTATGGAAAAGCTTAAGAAGCAATGGTGTTAGTTCTTCCCTAAAGGTCTGATAAAATTCAGCAGTGAATCCATCTAGGCCTGGACTTTTTTTAGTTGGGAGATTTTTGATAACTGCTCCATACTTTTTATAGGTCTATTTAAATGACTAATCTCATCTTGATTTAATTTAGGTAGGTCATATAAATCAAGGAAATCATCCATTTCCTTCAGATTTTCATACTTAGTGGAGTATAGGTTTTTATAGTATGTCCCTATGATTTTTTAATTTTCTCTGGTATCTGTTGTGATGCTGCATTTTTCATCTCTAATTTTATTAATTTGTGTCTCTTCTCTCTTTCTTTTGGCCTCATTTGCTAAGGGATTATCAATCTTGTTTATCCTTTCAAAGAACCAACTCTTTGTTTCATTGATCTTTTTTTTTTTTTTTGGTTTCTATTTCATTAATTTCTGCCCTAATCTTTATTATTTCTTCCCATCTACTGATTTTTGGTTTCCCTTGTTCTTCTTTTTCCAAGGCTTTAAGGTGAAGAAGAATTAGTCATTTACTTGATTTACTTGCAACCTTTCTAATTTCTTAATATAGGCACTTAAAGCTATAAATTTACCTGTTAGGACTACCTTCATTGTGTCTCAAAGGTTTTGGTATGTTCCATGTGATGCTGAAAAAATGTATATTCTGCAGTATTTGGATGAAATGTCCTGTATATATCTGTAAGGTCCATTTCTTCTATGACCTCATTTAATCCATATGCCTCTCTGTTTATTTTTTCCCAGGATGACCTGTCAATTGATGAGAGTGGGGTTTTGAAGTCACCCACTACCACTGTGTTTGGTGTTATCTGTGACATTCGTTCTAATAACGTTTGTTTGATCAATTTGGGAGCCCCCATGTTAGGTGCATATATGTTTAGGATTGTAATGCCCTCCTGTTGGAGTGTGCCTTTAATCAATATAAAGTGATCTTCCTTATCTTTCTTAACTAATGTTGGACTGAAGTCTATCTTATCAGATATTAGGATAGCAACCTCTGCTTGTCTTCTAGGCCCATTTGCTTGAAAAACCATTTTCCAACCTTTCATGCTAAGCTAGTATCCATCCTTTGTGGAAAGGTGAGTTTCTTGGAGGCAATAAATTGAAGGATCCTGCTTTTTAACACAGCGTGCAAACCTATATCTTTTGGTTGGGGCATTGAGGCCGTTGATATTAAGAGATAATATTGAAAGGTATATATTTACTTTTTCCATTTATTTGTAGCTCTTTCAGCTTTACCTTTACTCCCTTGTGTTAACTAGTATTTGAGTATTGTTTGTTTTCTCCAGATTCCTTATATGTGTACTTTTTTTTCTCTTCAGCATGGAGGATTCTTCCAAGTATTTTCTGTAGAGCTAGTTTTGTCATCAAATACTACTTTAGCCTGCTTTTATTGTGGAATGTCCTTATTTCTCCATCTATTTGAATGGATAACTTTGCAGGATAAAGTAACCTTGGTTGACAGTTGTTATCTTTCAGAACTTGGAATACATCATTCCAAGCCCTTCTCGCTTTTGAAGTTTGTGTTGAGTAATCTGCTGTGATCCTGATAGGCCTGCCTTTGTAGGAACTTGATTTTTCTCTATATCTGCTTTCAATATTTTTTCTTTGGATTGTGTGTTTGGTAGTTTGATTATAATATGGCGTGGAGAGGTTCTTTCCAGGTTTTGTCTGGCTGGGGTTCTAAAGGCTTCCTGTATCTACAATGCCACCTCTTTCCCAATTTGGGGGAAGTTTTCTTCTATGATTTTGTTGAGGACACCTACTATGCCTTTGGAGTGAAATTCTTTTCCTTCTACTTTACCCTGAATTCTTATATTTGATCTTTTCATAGTGTCCCAAATATCTTGAAATTCCCATTAATACTTTCCTATTAGTTCTTTTCTTTGTTGGACTTCATTATATCTGCCACCTGGTCTTCTAGATTAAATATTCTGTCCTCTCCTTCATCCATTCTACTGGTGAGATTTTCTATAGAGTTTTTATTTCATTAGCTGTGGTTTTCATTACTAATAATTCTGAATGACTTTTCTTTATTATTTCTATCTCTTTATTTATGTCTTGTATTGACCTCTTTATTTCATTAAATTGGTGTCCTGTATATTCTTTGATTCCTTTGATTCCCTCTTTCATTCCTTTGATTTCTTCTTTGACTTCTTTGAGCATATTTGTAATAATTCTTTTGAGATCTTTCTCAGGCATTTAGTCTAACTCATTCTCACTGGAAGTCATTTCTGATACATTAATACTTTTGGGTAGATTTATGTTGTCTTGATTTTTGGTGTTTCTTGTGTTATAATGTATATATTTTTTCATCTTGGATTAATTTAAGGCTTGGATTTTTTAGTTAGCTGCAGTATTATTAGATGTATCAATCTGATGTTATATATCTTCAGGGTAGGAGCTTAAGGTGTTAGGTGTGGCTCTTAAGACTCTCAGAGTTCTATAAAACTGACCCAAGGTGTTGGATTTGCCTGCTCTAAGAGTATTCAAGTAGGTGGAGTGGAATAAAATACAGGCAGATTCTAAAATTTAACTAAACAATGTACACTTTTAATGAAAAACAGCACAGAGTATTTATTCAAGAGTAGGTATTATGACAACCAGATCCTCTAACTGTCCCTTAGGGTGTGTGGTGCCCCACCCCCTTAATCCTGACAAGAAGGAGGTTTAGATTTCTGGTCTGTTGAGGGTTCCCAGTCAGCTTGTGACCAAGTGAGACCCTTCCTTAATGTATAACAGAAGAGGACACAAAGCCACTATAAATAAAGAAGCAACAAATAACAAGCCCAAAATATAGGTTATTTATGAATGGCAAATCTGTCCATCCATCAAATTTAACATATAATTTATCCTGATATGGAAGGTGCAATTAGCACTTCCAGTTCAGGCCTGTATACCAGGTTTATTTGGCAGGTACTGACCTGGTGTAATCCCAGTTACCTTTTGGGGTGATTTTGGTCTCAGTTATGCTGCACTCCTGCTTGGGTCCCTCTTTGGTGCACTGTGGGTTCAAGTAGGCTTGCTGGGTTGTTGGATCGCTGCGGTGGTCACTGGTCCTGGGTGCTGTGATCTCCCTTCCACCAGTCTCTGGTGCTTGCTGGTGCTTGCACTGGTGGTGGGGAAGGGGAGGCTGTCGATGTTGGCTCTAGTTCTCTCACTGGTCCATGTGATCCTCTACCTTGTGATCTGCTCCTCCATTGTTTACTGCAGTTCTCTACATTTCTTGAGTTTGGGAAGAGCTCTGGTGTGAGTGGAGAATCCCCTCACCCGGCTTTTGCTGCAGCTGAAGCTGAGCCTGTCAGCTGTGGCCCCGCAGACCTGGCGCTTTCACTGCTGGAGCCGCTTCTGTCTTCCTGTGTGGGTTCTGCATGCTCCGGATCTCTCCTACTTCTCTGCTGCCATTTTAGTTTCTTATACACCTCACTTTTTAGTAGAAGAGTGTATTTTGCTGTTTTTTTTTTTTCTTCTTCTTCTGGCTTTTTCTCCTGTAGGCTGCTTTGGTGCGGTTCTTACACCTCCATCTTAACCGGAAGTCCAATAACAAAAACATATTTGAGATTGTCTCCAGAAATATGTGAAATATGAAATATAACAAGGACTAGGTGGGAGAATTGAGGTGAAAGGGAAATTGGATTTCCCACCAAGAGATAACCAGGACTGAGGTTAACGTTTGGCAGAAGAAATGATAGAGTTCTATTTGAAAGCCAAAAGCCCTGTCTTGAGTTTTTCAGGAAAGACAGAAATAAGAATAGTTTTCAGTAGCCAAGCCTATACCAGCCACTCAGCAGAACTAGTTTTTTCACATTTTATTTACTTGATATCAAGCTTTTGACCCCTTACTGCTTTTTCACTCTGCCATAAATGGAAGGAGGGACAAGACATATGTTGTAGAGTGATGTGAATTCTTGATGCAGCAGTAGTTTTTATAGCAGTCTGTCTTCCAGAATTGCCTCTGAGACCCCAGGACCATGGTGGGCTTGCAGGGATGGAGTGAACATGAGGACTAGGTTCTTGTTCTAGGTGTTTCTGCTACAACAAGGCAGCATGACATACTTAGATATTTCCAATACAAGATTTGTACAAGAGGGAGGATATGGCAGGTCAGATTCCACATGAATCAGAGATCTATATGCTGAAAATTTATTGGAGTGCTTTTGATATCAATCCATCAAAAGTGAAAGAGAGAGAATATGGCAGAGGGAAAGTCAAGCTTCGAAGCAATCACTACAAAGGTCTTGGATAATGCCCAGGAGAGTTGAGTATCTGGAATAGCTCTGTGTTTTTGTTTAAGTTACAGCATGGGTGATTGACCTTCATAACTCCTGATTGACCAGCTGTTGGACGTAGGTTATGCCCAAAGGGAAGCATGACTGTGAGTAAGTTGGCTTCTTCAGTGGAGCAAAATCTTTAGAAAAGGACTCACTTAACAATTCTCAGTTCTCAGTGTCTCTTAGCAGATTGGGATAAAAGAGAATCCAGATGGCACCACATAGCACCCACTTCACTCTACTCCTTAATGCACTCCCATTTTCTTGCTTCATATATATATATATGTCTGGGGAATTACTTGAGACACTAATGGTCACTCTGCCTCTTGTCAGCCATGGCCCATGGAAGTTGGCCACTTCCCAGTGCAGCAGTTGCCCCTTGCATGAGTATCCCTCTCATTGTTTCATTGAATGGAAGTTTTTTTGGGTCTTCTTGTGGATCAGAATCATCTTCTGAGATTTTTCATATTTTCTGATACTCCCAATATTGCCTGAATTTGAAGGCTTGTTTTCTTTCCTTCTACCTTATCCTCCAATGTTTATGCATGGCTTAGTGACAGCCATTACTTTATTTAACTTCTTAGGAACCCTGTTATTAACATGTTATCACTAACTGCATTCTTGCAGAGCATTAAGCTCTATATCACTTTCATACATATCCCATATCTGCTATTATATTCCACCTATATACTTAATCTTAGAATTTAGTCCTATAATATACTCCTGGCCTCTGTCAGTATCTGCCCATATCTCTTCAGCAGGATTCAATTATGAGCTATCAGTCCATATTATTCCCAGGGCTTGGGGAAGTGAGTAACTCAGTTCTGAAAATGAAGTGGCTGGGTAGCCCAGTATGATGTCTATTGAAGAAAAAGAAAGAAGTTGGGGATTCAAACATTAAGTCTGATTTATCTACAGCTACATGGACAGATAGAGTATTATTGAACTGTGTGAGAGTACGACTTAGAATATTAAAACAAATTTGGAGAGATGAAGGAGAAATCATTGGTTGAAACTCCAGTTACATAAACCCAAAAGTATCTACTGATGGTGGTCACCTTTTAAAAATTCCTTTCTAAGTCTGAAAGCTAGAGGTTATTAATTTCAGTCTCTGCAGTCCTCTATTCTGCAAGCGCTGTGGCTTATCTTCTTGGATAGACAAACACCAGCAGATGTGCTACCTCCCCTCCAGGTAGGCTGACTGAAAGGCTATTCCCAGCTTGGTCAATTGTAAATTCCTCCACTGATTTAATGAGAGCTGATTTAGGGATACAGGACAGAGAGAGGGAGGGAAAACACCACCGCATTAAGTATACATGTCCCTTGGTATCTGAGTGGGCCTGGTTCCAAAATCCTCATAGATACCAAAATATGAGAATGCTTAAACCACTTATACAAAGCAGTACAGTATTTTCATAAAACCTATACCTTCTCCTTTGTACTTAAAATCATCTCTTGATACTTATAATACCAAACATTTTGTAAATGGTTGTTGTGCTAAATTTTTAGGAAATAGTAACAAGAAGATAGTCTGTGCATGTTCAGTACAAGTGAAATTTTTTAAGTTATGCATAAATGTGAGTGTACTTGTGTGTGCACACATGCTCAATGCACACATGTACACATGCATGCCCAGAAAATAACCTGGGTGTCATCATCAGGAATGTTGTCCACCTTCTTTTGAGGCAGAGTCACTGGCCTGGAGTTTTCCAACTAGAATAGACCAGCTATCTAATGAGCCCCACAGGCCCAGCCTTGTCTACTTCACAAGTGTTGGGATTACAAGTGCTTGCCATCAAACCTTCAAACATTCTTAGGTGGGTTCTGGGAATTGAAGCAGACCGTCATGCTTGTGCAGCAGACACTTTACTAATAGAAACTGAGATAGTTCCCCAGCCCTGCAAGTGTAAACTGAAAATAAAATCAAAATGAGTTTGGTTAAATGCATGCATGTGGGACTCATAGATATGTGGAGGGTTGACTATATATCATAAATAATAGGATAGACCTCAATTTCATATGTGCAAAAATTATGTGCTTCTGTTAGCCGACAGTATAGTAAATGATAGCAGTAGAAAGTACTATAAGGAGTGTAATAGAAATGCATAATTTCTTTAAAAGCCAGAGAAAGGAAGTACATTTCAGAAGTAATTATAAAAGCTTCATGGGAGGGATACAATTTGAATAGGGCCTCAAAAGGAAAAACAATGTGACCCACTTAATGTGTATATGTATATATGTACATATATATGCTTCTATCATTTTCAAGCTTAAACATGCAAATTTATCGATTCAGGCTAATTTAATTTAGTAGATAAAATAATATTTGTTTTATTCTTAAGTCTCTAATACATTAAATTTGTGAGTATATAATTACTTTAAAAATATTTAATTAATTAAGTATTAGACACATAGGTAGAGAGAGAGAGAGAAAGAATTGCATGCCAAGGCCTCTAGCTACTGCATACAAACTCCAAACATATGTGCCAACTTGTGCATCTGGCTTACATGGGTCCTGGGGAATCAAACCTGGGTCCTTTGGCTTTGCAGGCAAGCACCTTAACCACTAAGTCATTTATCTAGCCCAGGATCTAATTATTGATATATTTATATTATGCTGTACTTTGTTTAAGCAATATTTGTATACATACATGTCATATATATATATATGCATGTGCTGTGTTATAGTACTGAGACCTTACCTCAATGAAAGCTTATTAAAATTTCAGTAAAGTGATGGTGGTTTCATTTGTTTTGCTGTTTGTTAATGTGCCGGTTGAATGTTGTTGTCTCCTGGCAACAAGAGACAAAATAATACATTTGCAGCTTATATGGTAGTGCTACCACAAATTTGCAGTGAAGTGATGTAAATAAAGTAATTCCTACTTGCTAACACATTGTATATCTATGAGTGGAATATCCAGATAATGAAGAAAATAAGATGATGAAATCACAATATTTTGGCAAACCCCAAACTATTTTTATTTAAAGTGTTTTTTCCTTCTACTTATGGGTTTAATATGAACTCATTGTAAAATTTTTAGAAAATTCAGACAAGTGATAATTGGGATGAATTATTTACCCATAATTCTTGTTGAAATAGAAATATGATGATTGAAATGGGAATAGTGCCACCACCAAGTGATTTCTGAACATTGTGATGACAATCCAAGTTTCAAATTTATGTGCTCATGTGTACACACTCATGCGCGCACGCGCGCGCGCACACACACATGCACTACATCTTATTGCTCATGTTGTAAAGGCGAGACTGTTCTTTTCTTCTTCTCTTTGACTCTCTCCTTTTCTTTGTGCATTTTTGAAAAACTTACTCCTTGTGAATGATAAGAGGATACACTTTTGCAAGGCTTATGCAACAAGGAATCAGACAGGCCCCTTTGCAAGCAGATGTGAGGCAGTCTTGAATACAACAGGAAATTTACAATCATTTCATAGCCGATGTCACTGCACTACCCTGAGGACTATTGTTTTTCCTGAGGAGAAATGGCAGATATTGGCCATGACACTTCAGAATTGCTTTAGAGCAGTGTTCCCAGGCGTCATAGTAACAGTGATGTATAATATAAAATAAGATTGTTGATTTAGGAAAACTACATCGCATATAGAAACATCCATTCATAACCATTTTGCAAGGTTATCTTTAAAGGATTCAATCTTACCTACTAAATCTCTCCAAAATGAAATTTCCCTCGTGTTAGTTGTGAGTCTGGTCGATAAATCTTGTTGGAAAGAGTTAAGATACAAATGACCAGCGAGTGGAAGCACAGCTTTCAGGAAGAAGCCTCTGCAGTGAGTATGGACATGCTGACACGGAACACAGCCCGTCCTGGAAGTGAACTGTATTCTGGAGGCAGATGTTCAACTTGCGTATATGTCACCCTTTATAACGTGCTCTAAACTCATTACCTAATGCAAGAAACAGATGTCTGGGGAGCTTCATAAACAGAAATGATGTATGGGTGACTTTTCAGTTTAGCCAAAAGGATGGTAGCTATTAAAATGCCATTGATGTCAAAAATAGAAAAAAAATATGTTAAGTAGTATTTTATATTTTTCCCCTTAGGAACTCAAAACACCTTATCACCAGCAACATGACCCATGCATAGATTTGACTACATAAAAGGGCTATTTATGAGACTGCTTTCTTGGGGTAGGTCATTGGGTGCCTTTATTTAAATTATTGCTTCTGTGAATCAAGTTGCTTCCCTATGACCTGTGAATGGAAGTAGAGCTCTGAAGCTTTGCAGTGACCAGGCAGGCTCTATGCTTACACACGCCACACTGTGTGTTGCATCCTCCAAAGGAAATCAGTGGGAAAAGTAAGCTCTGGCTAAATAGAAGTTAGATTTCTTCTTTTTTTTTTTAAAAAAAAAAATTTTTGTTTATTCTTATTTATTTGAGAGCGACAGACAGAGAGAAAGAGGCAGATAGAGAGAGAGAGAGAATGGACACGCCAGGGCCTCCAGCCACTGCAAACGAACTCCAGAAGCGTGTGCCACCCTTGTGCATCTGGCTAACGTGGGTCCTGGGGAATTGAGCCTCAAACCAGGGTCCTTAGGCTTCACAGGCAAGTGCTTAACTGCTAAGCCATCTCTCCAGCCCCAGGCTTCTTCTTATTAATTTATTTTTCAGTTTTTATTTTTAGGTGGCACATTGAGATTTAGGTATTCAATTTGGCATATTCAAATTCAGTTTGTTTTAGTCAATTCTCATTCCCCTTATCTCCCAAATTACCTTCCCCCCAGAACCCCTGGCCCTGAATTTTCTCACTGCTGCTGTATACATGTCTCATGTGTCCTTTCCTTTGCTTCATTCTCTGCCTACTCATCTTTTAGTACCTTGTCTTGGTTACCATTCTGCCTTCATAGCCTTTACGCACATTTGCACCCTACTTGTCCATGCCTATAGGTATGACAAGCTAGGACCCACATACCTAGTTGTAGTTTTTCTGAGTTTGGGCCACTTCAATTACTATAATTCTTTCCAGGATGTCCACTCATTTTTCTGAATATTCTTTAAGTTCATTTGTCCATGCAACTGAATAGAATTCCATTGTGTATAGTTGAATCGTTTTCAATATCCATTCATCTGTTGATGGGCAAAAAAGAATAAATCCAATTCTTAGCTATTGTAAATATAGGGACAATGAACTTGGATGTGCAAGTATCTCTGTAGTAGAGTTTGAAGTCCTTAGGGTGTACGTCCAGGAGTGGTATAGCTGGGTCATTTGGGAGATCTCTTCCTTCCCTCCTTCCTTCCTCCCTCCCTTCCTTTCTTTCTTTTTCTTTTACTTTTCTTTTCTTTTTTTTTTTTTTTGAGATACCTCCATACTGAAGTCAGGCTTCTTAACATCCAGTTGAGTTTGGAAGGAAAATCTTGATGGGCCACAATACATGTGAATAAAGCATTCATTCTAATCTGGGAGCTCGGATTTGATCAGAAGTTTATATATTTTAGCAAATCATATCTTCTAGTGCTTCTATTTCTTTTTACTTTCTCTTATTATTAAGAACTATTTTTTAACTGACAGGTAGTTATGGAGAGCAATATAACAAACTCAGTTTGCGACTATTAGAACTTGATAAGGGCTGATATTTGACCATATTTGTTTTGTCTCTTTGGGGAGAGGGGAAGAACATACCACTCAAGGTAAAGTTGGGGAGGGTACCCCTATTTGGAAGTTGAATAAATTTCCTCTGTATGAGTACATATTTGACTTTCTTTTGTATATTGTGCATATATAATATACAAAAGTGTACACAACCAACTTGTATTTTTATTCTTTATTTATTTGCAAGCAGAGAGAAGAGAGGTAGAAAGAATGGATGCACTAGGTCCTCCAGCCACTGCAAACGAACTCCAGATGCATCACTTCATGGATATTGAGGAATCAGACTCAGTCCCCTAGGCTTTGCAGGCAAGTGCCTTAACTGCTGAGCCATCTCTCTAGCACCAGCTTGTGTTTTTATTCAACGTTGTTTTGTAACCCTATCCAAACTGATACATGTAGATCTCAATTCTCATTTTAACTCTAATTTAAAATTCATATTTCAGATATATAATAGAGTAGCTTTTTTCTTTCTTTGCATGTGCATGTATACATATAGTGCAGTATGTTTGTGGCATTTGCACACATATGTGCGAATGCATGTACTCCATACCCACGCTGTGGAGGCCAGAGTGTCCTCTCCATTGCTTATCTGACTATTTCCTTGAGATGGAGTCTCTCATTTATTCTGGACCTTGTTTTTACAAGCCCCACTGAGTCTCCTGTCTCTAACCCCAAAAGACCATGGTTACACACATGTATGACATTGGCCATTAGGTGAGTGCTGGGGAATCAGACTCAGGCTGTTTCAGGTCTCCATGGCACTGTCACCCACCAAGTTATCTCTCCAGCCCTTCTTAAACATTTTGATTGTTTCTAAATTTTCTCTCCTACCAACAATGTACCACTAACCCACTTTGTACCTGGAAGTGGAATTGCCTATTTATCTAATTCGTTATTTTGGTGTTTGCCCCATTTATTGTTATCCATAGAAGGAGTTACAGTGCAGAAACAATTCAATGTTATTTTATTTATATTACAGATATCTACTTTCAATCTATGCTTTATTTTTAAACATTGTGCTTCATTTTGTTCCTAGTTAAGCTTGTCAATTAACTTCCTTTATAATTGGTGATATCGTTTTGTTAATGAAATCATTCCCAGGGCTTTGGAAAGGCTCAGTGGATAAAGTACTTGCTACTTAAACCAAAGTACCTGAGTTTTGATCCCCAGAGCCCATGTGAAAGCCAGACGCCCTGGCAGTCCTCTGTAATTCTAGGACACTGACTCAGGTAGCAGGCACAGAGAGGATGATGTCCCTGAATCAGAAACTCCAGGACCAGCTAGTCTGGTGAGCCTATCGATAAACAATAGCAGCGAGAGATCCAGACTCAAAAACAAGGTGGAAGCTGACAACCAATACTCAAAAGTTGTCCTCTAATCTACACACCCACACATACCATGGCACACATGTGCCCACATCACACAAATAAGTACACACTCACTTATGCACATCACACTAAAAAAAAAATTATAAAAGAAAATTTCCCTGCTAATTTTTACTTAAAAGTGTTAAGGTTTCATTTTTTCACATCTATACCTTTAGTCTGTTTGAAATCATTACATAAGAGTCAAATTTAATATTTTTTCCATATGAAAAATAATTTACTTAACACTGGCTTTTGAACGTCTTATTTTTCCTTAGTGGTCTACATCAGTTTTCCTCGGTTCAGTTCTTATCAAAAGTAGGCATTACTAGGGCTCCCCAGTGTCTGGTCTTTCTGGGATCCTTGAAGTCTCTATTCCTCAGTTCCTCTCCAACATGGCAGCAATGGCCAATGGTCTAAAGAGAAAGATCATGTGTCAGTTGTGGGATGAGACTGTGAACTCATTCAGTGCTTCTGTTTCTCCCCCTCTGTGGAAAGCATGAGGAGAGGGCAGAGCAGCAGAGTGGCTGCACTGTGGCCCCTGCTTCCATCCACCTGTCCTACCATGGGGTTCAGAGTGAGCAAGAAGGCCAGTAACTACTAAGTGGCCGAGAGTTCAGTAATGTGCTTATCTCGATGACTGCTCTCTGGCTTATATTCTGGGCTATTTTCTTCCATTAGTTCATTTATCTATCCAAACACCATTACCACACTATCTTAATTATTTTGCCTTCATGTGAAGTTTTCTTTCTAATAGGGCAAGTCTCCATACTCTTCTCTTATCTTTTTCAACTTTTTATCTTTCCAAATTAATTTTGGAATCATTATGAAGGTTAATGAAATTGCTGCTGAGACAATGATTACAATTTTATTACATCTGTGCTTCAGTTGGAAAGAAATGACATCTTCATTATCTGAGCTTCCTACCCAAAATCTTGATAAATCTCCATTTAGTAAGTTTAACCATATTAAAATGTCAGTTTTGTAGATCAGAAAAGCCACAGGACCTGCCTGGAGTGACATCTAAAGACAGTACAATGTAGATCAAGTTCATGTTGGGAGTTTGAAGAAACAGTGGGGAAACAATAAAATATTCTTAACTAGTTGGCTGAGTTTGCCTATGAAAGATTTTAGATATTTTAATAATTAAAATTAGGACACTTTTATACATAAAAAGACTATACATGAAAGATACATATGTAGACTATAAGCTCTCAGTTGGGAGTGGTTTTTCTCTTGTTGAATGTTTGGCAATGTCCAACATATTTTTGTATGCCACAACCGGGATGGTGAAGCTACTGTCATCGAGTCCATAGTCCACAGGTCAGCAATTCCAACTGCTTGACAACTGAATATTGTTGCCAACCGAAGCAAAACCAAAATAAAATAAAATAAACTTGGGCTGAGAAACCTTACAGTGGTATAAAGAAACAGTAACAGAAACATCATGCCTCACAATCCAGTTGAAAAAACAAATGTAACCTTTTTTTAACATTGTATCCACCAATGGAGTATTGATTTTGAGCTTATCACTCTACATTTGGCTCTATAAGTACACATTCCTAAAACATGCTTCTGAGTATTATGTATTTATAAACTTGATAAAAATGGCATCTTCTGCATTTTGTCTTTTTTGTGCTGTTTAAGATCCATCCATGGGGAGTGAAGCCATTGCTCATCTGAGTCCCTCATCTTCATTGCTGTGTGACATTTCATTGGGTGATTACGACGCTGTCATGCCATGTTGGGCATTTTGGTGGTTTCTGGTTTCTTTTGTTGTAGGGTGGGGAGATTGCTGTGCACATCCTTTGGACCACATATGAACACTTTTTTAAAAAATAGAGTGTTTGAGATTAAACTGCTGACCATGGGGCACAACAGTTTTTAACTATAGTGAGAGGTGTGAATGCGCCACAGGTTCCTGTCCATTGTGCATAAGTGTCCCTCAAGGTGCCACGTTATTACTAATGCACACGGATCTTTTCCTTTCCAGTTTCTGTCAGTCTGGTGGTTTCAGTTTACATTCCATGAATCTCTAATAAAAGGACAACACTTTATAGTATTTCCTTTTCAAAGAAGTATTTGTGTATCCCCTTTTCTCATTAAGATGTCTTTTTCATTTGGGGGACATGTATGTGTGTGTGTGTGTGTGTGTGTGTGTGTGTGTGTAGACTTAATATGTGAAGGTGCGTGCAGACATGGGTGTGTACACATATATGAGTGTGCATGTATATGGACCCCAGAAGTCAACATCAGATATCTTCCGCAGACTTTTCTGACCTTATTTTTTTTGGGGGGGGAGCAGGGTCTCTCACTGTACTTGAACTCTTCTCCACCTACTCAGCAAGGGAATTATAGACGCACACCACTGCACCACATTTAATATGGGTGCTGGGTATCCAAACGCAGGTCCTCATTTTCATTTTCAAGACCTGCAAGTGTTCTGTATACTAATCTCTTTATTATATGAATTGTCACTACCATCTCCTAATTATTTTCACCTGATAAATTATGGAGAAGTTTAAACTTTAGTGTAGTTTAAAATTTTAAATGTTGTTAAGCCATATTGAAGGATTATTTGCTGTCTATGCCTAAAATTTGTATTTGAAACTTTAACTTGAATGAAATAGATTTTTAGTTATATTGTAAGAAGTCCCATATTTTCAACATACCCAGCTACTTTTCCAAGCACCTTTTATTCAAATTTCCATCATTTGCTCACTAACATGCAAAGTGCCCCTTTTATGTAATAATTTTGCCATATTTGAAAACAGACAGACAGACAGACAGTGAGAATGGGTGCACCAGGGCCTCTATCCACTACAAATAAGCTCCAGATGCATGTGCCACTTTGTACATCTGGTTTTTTATGGGTGCTGTAGAATTGAACCTGAGTCATTAAGCTATGCATACAAGATTACAAGAGCAATCTCTCCACCCCCCCAACCCTTTATCTTCTTTTGTTGGTTTACTTGTTTATCTCACATTATATTTTGTAAACAGACCTTAGGGCCGGCCTGGACATCTCATTGAATTACTTTCTCTTCTTGGCAGCCTTAGACTTCTATACAAACTCTGTTAATGGCTTATCAAGATCCATGAAAAAAAATCTGTTTAGAATTGGAATAACATTGAATCTAAGTATACTTTCAGGAAGAATAGATACTTGTACAATGTTTACTTTTCCCACACAGGACTGTAGTGCATCTTTCCAGAGTCAGCTTTTCAAAATATTTTTATTTTATTTATTTATGAGACAGAAAGAGAGAGAGAGAGAGAGAAAGAGAGAGAGAGAGGGGGGGGGGGAGAGGGGGGGGGAGAAAACCAGGGCTTCTAGCCACTGCAAACAAACTCCAGATGCTTGTAACACCTTGTGCATCTGGCTTACATGGGTATTGGGAAATCAAACCTAAGTCCTTGGGCTTCACAGGTAAGTGTCTTAATCACTAAGCCATCTCTTCAGCCCCAGAGTCAGTGTGTGTGTGTGTGTGTGTGTGTGTGTGTGTGTGTGTGTGTGTGTATCTGGTTTTCCAAAAAAAATGTTTAAAATTTTATCCCCTTTCCCCTGACCCTATTCCACTGACAGATCTCCTCAGTGGAGTTACTGGTATTCAACGTGGGGTCATGAAGGCTTCAGTCAGTTTGCCAAAGTTCAGAGCAATGCAATAAAATTGTTTTCCTCTATGACTCTGTGTGGTGGCAGGTTTCATTTCACATCAAGCCAGTTGTCTTCACTGGTGGTTTTCTCAAATTCCAATAAATCCATAAACCAGACCAATAGTTTTACAGATTTTTCAAGAAGTTTATAATCCATTGATCAAAGCTGATACAACTTAAAAAATGTGCTGATGGTTTGGTTTTGATCTAAGTAGTAGTGTTGCTTTTAACCACAGCACTCAGATTAGAAACAAATTTATTATACTTTTTAAAGGAGGTAAAGACTATATAGCAGTAGCATTATTATATTGCATTTACAAAAGACTAACTAAACCCAATCTGCAGAGATGTTTCAGTTAATTTGAATTGAGGCAGATTGAGATGATTTGTAGTTTTACTGGAGGCATTTTTTTTTTTTAGTTACCTCTTGTCTAATTTTATTTCTAGAACAAACCTGAAAATTATTTTCCTTGGGACCATTTAACAACAGTGTTTCTTAAAAAATATACATGAAAATCCTACTTTCCCTTCCTACACTATAAAATTATACTAATTCTTTGATGCCCTATGCTTCAAATACTCAAAACATAGGTTTTTGCTCCAGATGTTTATTATAAAAAATTTAAACAATGAGAACAGTAAAGTTGAAACCAGATGCACACGTCCTACTTTCCTCCTCCCCTTCTCTTCCGCTCTTCTCCCCGCTTTTGGTTAATGCAGGTTGCGCAGGCTTACATTCTCGTGCTTGCACAGGCACACGTGTGTGGAGGACAGAGGGAAGTCTCAGGTATCATCCTCAGAAACATCATCCATCCACTTCGAGTCCCTCGTTGACTTGGAGCTCACCAATTGGGCTTCGATGAGAGCTCAGCGAGCTCAGGGACCCACCTGTTTCTGCCTCCCCAGCACGGGGTCACAGACTCACTATCACACCTGGTGTTTTATGACTCAGGTCCTCGTGCTAGAAACAAGCACTTTACCAAACTAATATCAGTACTACCTCTTATTTTCTTTTGACAGGGTTTCACTATGTATCTCACATTTGCCTTGAACTTGTAATTTACCTGCCTCAGCCCTCTAAATTTTGGGACTGATAAAAGATTCTGTAGCTGTTAATGCATGTCCATATTTACTTCATGTATGCATCTGTATATTTATCACCTATCTATGATGTATCTGAGACCGTATCATCTACCAATCCTCTCTGTTGTTTTATCTGTTCAGTGTAAGTTGCACCATTATGACCATTCAAATTTAAACACTTTTAACATGCATACCCTAAAAATATCAATGCTTTCCCACATGTCATAATGCTGGTATATCAACTATGAAAGCATCTCACAGAGAATCAGGTCAACATTCGGTATTTCTCAGGGGTCAATTTCCTAACTCTGCCGTTTCTTCTATATATCCTAGCTAACATTCTTCCTATTTAAAAATTATTATTATTAACAACATATTTGGTATGGATACATCAGGCATTGGTACCCTCTTTTATCTCATCCCTGTTTCCATTCCACTGGGACCCTTGTCAGTGGGGTAGCAGGTACTCCCTATGGGGTTGTGGGTTATGCATTGTGGGAGCAGCCGGTTTTTGGAGGGAGGTCATGCTTCTGGCCATGATGTTTCAATCTATGGCTCTTACACTCTTTCCACTCCCTCTTCCCCAAAATTCCCTGAGCCGTGGTGGGTGAGTTTTAAGTCTACTTCAGTGATGAGTCTCAGGAGCCTCTGGATCTCTGCTTTGGTAAGTGTTGAGTATCCTCAGGGTCTCTCTCCTCCACCCTGGCTCTGATTGTCAGGTTTACCATGGAAGCAGCCCTCTTGCTTGTCTCCCAATTCCTCTGTGGTTTCAGCTGTGGCTTGGCTGAAGTGTGAGGGGTATTTTATCTCCTTGGATCTCACTGACTTCTGAAAAAGAAAACCAAATTCTACAATAGACAGTGAAGTCAGCTTAGTTTAAATGGAGCAAGTATTATTAATTTTGGGAGAATTTGATGAATGTAGGCCCTCTTTTAGTGAAAGCTTGACACTGGAGAGCATTATCTTTGTCTTTATAGGATTTTGACCTGGTTCCCAAGTCCAGATATGGGTTCCTTTACACTGAGAAGATCTCTTAGCCAATCAAAAAGCTATTGGTTATCTGCCCTCCCCTCCTCCAACCCAAGTCTGTGTGCTTCTGTTGCATTGGCATGTACATCCTTCCAGGGTGTTGGCTTCTCAGTAGCTTAAACCTCTTGTTGCTCAGACTGTTGTTGGCCACTATCCCCCAGTAGCTCATGTAGTACTTTCTAGCACTAGACAGACTCTCTGGGGACTGGCTCTCTCCTGGATTCCAGCCATGTCTCTCCATGTTCTATATCGAGGGCATATGGCATCTTCAGCAAGGGTCTTCTTACCTTTTGCCTCAGGCAGGTAATCGAGTGCTTTGACAGAAGCCTGTCTTTTTTAAAAATATATTTATTTATTTATTTGACAGAGAAAGAGAGAAAGTGTGTGTGAGAGAATGGGCACACCAGGGCCTCCAGCCACTGCCAACAAACTCCAGACGTGTGCACCCCCTTGTGCATCTGGCTAACGTGGGTCCTGGGGAATTGAATCTGGGTCCTTTGGCTTTGCAGGCAAACACCTTAATCACTAAGCCATATCTCTAGCCCAAGCCTGTCCTTTTTTGACAGGCTTCTGAAAGGACCTCATAGATCTCTCAGATCAACAGCTCACTGTGGGTAGCAACTGATTTCTGATACTGGGAGTTATATGCCAGAGACAAAAATATATATTCTTTAATGTTAGGCTTCATCCCACTCTCTCCAGGGCCCTTCTTTTCAGGTGTTCCCCCCTTATTCCTATTAAGGGTTTTCTCTTTTAGTCTATCTTTAAGAATAGTGGTTTCTATGGTATCAGATCATTTTGGATTTAGTTTTGTGTTTTGTTTGCCCCCATCTTGCCCTTACCCTCCTCCCAAGCCATTCATTTCCTATTGTCTGGCCTTGAGATCCCTATCAGGTATGTTAGCAACTCTAACTGGTCCAGATTAGGAAGCACAGATGAGTGAGATCATGCACGTGCAGCGTTTGTCTTTCTGTGAGTTCACTGAGTATGATCTGTTCCAAGTCTGTCCATTTTTCTACAAATTTTATTGTTTTTCTTTCTTTCTTTTTTCTTTCTTTTTTCTTTTTTTTTTTTTTTTTTTTTTTTAATGCTGAGTAGAATTCCATTTTGTAAATGTACCACAATTTCGTTATCCATTCATCCAATGATGGGTACCTGGGTTGATTCCAGTTGTTAGCTACTATGAATTGAGCAGCTATAAACATGGTTGAGCAAATATCTCTGTAGTGAAGCATGGAGCATTTAGAAAAAATGCTCAGTCAGGGAATAACTGGGTCTGTTGGTAGCTCTATATTCACCATTTTCAGGAATTTCCATATTGATTTCCATAATGGTTTTAAAAGTTTTCATTCCCACCAACAGCAAATGAGGGTTTCTCTTTCCCCACATCCTCGCCAAAACTTCTTACTCATCAAGGGAAAAATCCAACATGAGGATATCACAGTCATAAATCTATATGCACCAAACACAGGTGCGCTGCAGTTTATAAAGCAAAATCTACTTGACAACAAAACAGGAAAAAAAAAATCAACACTGTCATAGTCGGAGACTTCAATACTCCACTATCACCAACAGAATGATCATCCAAGCAGAAAATCAACAGGAAAATAACAGAGCTAAATATCACAGATCAACTAAACCTAACAGACATCTACAGAACTTTCCACCCCAATTCTATGGCATACACATTCTTCTTAGCAGCCCATGGAACCTTCTCCAAAATAGACCATTTATTAGGCCATAAAAACATGTCTTCATAAATTCACTCTTCCTACTCTTCTGAGTTAGGATCTTAGTCTAACCAAGGCTGACCTAGAACTCACTCTAGCTTCTGCTGGCCTGGAACTCACAGTGCTCCTCCTACCTCAGGCTCTCCAGTGCTAGGATTAAAGGTGTGTGCTACCACACCCTGTCTTTACATTGTTCTTTAAAGACAGACTTTTGCCATCAATCAGGGAGAGACTTCAGTTGTCTCTAAACACGCAGGTCAAACTGAAACTAATTTCTTTAGCTGGAAGTCTCAGTGTTCAAAGGATACGTCTTGGGAGTTTTGTGAAACTCCTGAGTTGTCCTTGGGAGGAGGTCCATCCTATGCCCAGGCTCTTAAAGGCATCTGTGATCTCAAAAGCTTCAGGACCACTCTGTAAGTGATCCTCACTACTCAGCATCTCACACAGCACTCTCCATGTTGATTTAGATGTAGGAAGGATAATGCATTAGAAATGTCCAGATATTCTGTTGCAGAATGTACATTGCTGATGAAAAGCCAAATAGGAGTTATAAAATTGTGGAAAATGAAGGAAAATAGATGTAACTACTAATTAGGGACCTGTTTATGGTGGTATTGTGAAGGATGATAATTTTGAACTTAATTAATATTCAATATCTTGTTCATATATACCATTAAGGGAAAATAATGACTAAGCTGGGTTCTTTGTTAGTCTGTAAAATGAAAATGTTCCTTAAAAATTACAACATGCTCATCTGCTGACAGGCACTAACGACTCTGGTGTTGAGGGGTTAGCTTAGTTCAGGCATTTCATAGATGATTAGAGTTAATGAGTGAAGTGTAAGCAGGACTCTACTTAATGAATGCGCTAATTGTTTTTCTTGCTGCAAATATTAGTGCTGCTTTTAACCACAATATACCAAAGATTAGGAGCCAATTCATTATACCCTGTCTAATAAGTTATATTTATACTATATAATGGCATTGTTAAATTCACACAGTACCCTTCTTAATATTCACAGCACTTTACTAGAGCATGCTATTTTAAGCTCAAAGCAGTCCTTTGTCAGTTAGGAAGGCAGGAATGGTATGCTTATTTTAGCCTGCTTGTTATGAGCTCATACTCTGAATTCATGCTGCCTATCTGACTCCTGGTTCTGCTGCATACCAGCTTTGTGGCCTCTGAAAAGTTATTGACCTCTCTGTGTCTTCCTTGTCTCGCTCACAAAGTAGGTGGGTATCTATGTCAGAGGGTGTTATAGGATTTGGTAAGTTAATGCTTGTCAAGGATCTAAACTCACACTGGGAACTCATTAAGTAGTATACATTTTCTATAAGCTACTTTTTCTGACAATTAGCCACATAAGACAGCTTTCTCTTTGCTCATAGTTCCAGGTGCTACATTTTATCACAGTTGGGGAAGAACGGCTGTGAGAGGAGGCAGGCTGGTAATACTGCACCTGGAGTTAGAAAGTAGAAGTGGAACAGGAAGTGGGACAAGGCTATAAAACCTCACGCCCCACCTCCAGTTCTCCACTTCCTCCAACAGAACCTCCTACAGGTTCTACAGCCTTTCAAAACGCGAGCACCAGCTGAGACTCACGTGTTCAAACATCTAAGCCTTTGGGGCAAGGGGGTGGATTTCACATTCAAACCACAACAGTCAGTTACACTTCTACTTCAGGATCTTTTTTCCATGAAGCATCTAGAATGATCTTTGAGGATGGAGAGTTCCTGAGCCTCATGTGGCTTTTTGAAATACTGCAGGCAACTGTTGCAGAGGGACTGGAATCCAGACCACTTGCCATGGCCATGTATAATCTGATTCCTACCTAATTCTTTGTCTTCTCATCCCTGACTGTGTGTTATAAACAAAATGTTCTCTTTTCTGTGTCTTAAACACACTGGATTCTGAAATGTCCTGTTTAAAAATGGGTTGTTGACATTTTCTAAACAAATAAAGAAGTTCTCTCTAGGTGACCACTGGACATCATTCCAGGGCCCCCTCAGATAACAAACCAAACTGGCATTTGCAGGTGACCAAACATCCTATATGGATGAATTCACCCCCTGATTACTCATCATACTTCATACAAAGTCAATGCTGTGCACATAGTTAGACTGTATTGTTTAGGGAATAATGACAAGAATAAAGTCTGTACATATTCAGTACAGACTTTTAAAAATATGTCCAAACTGCAGTTGGTTGAATTTGTGGACGTGAATTCCATGGATATGGAAAGGCAGCTGTACAGAATCTACCTCAGCTCCCAGTACAGAGAGAAAAATTTTAAGATCACAGCTCCTGCTTAGAAAGAGCCTGCATCATTCTTTGTGTAGTACTATGCCATATCCTGTCTCATCTCACCTGTCCTATTGTCCTGACCTAGCCAATAGGGCCAAAGTGCCCACCCTCCCCCTAGAGTGGCCAGGGGCAGGCATACCAGTACTTTATGAAGCTGACCTGCACAAGGTTTTGCCCAACAAGGTTAATGATAGCTAACAAATCACTTGTGACAAGCTCTAGCATTTGCATTAGCAGCAATATCAGATGTTTCGAGAAGGTTTCACAGAGAGAAATGCCAGAAGGTCACAGGGGCCAGGAAAGCAGATTTGTATATTACAGTCAGAAATGAGCACAACTTAGTAAGCATAAAAGCAAGAGGAAAAACTACCCAGAAGAAAAGGAGCCTTGCTTGGTCGTAACAGGCTGAGAGAGATAGGGTATCCCTCTCTAGGTGGAGAGTCCATTGTCATCTATTGCTGGAAGGTGGAAGAAACAGAAGTCTCTGAGGTGCTGGGTCCTCATATCTCTCACTTCAGGTTGCTTGAGCAAAGCCTGATTGTACCACAGTGGTCCTGTATCCTCTTCCTTGTAGCTCTGATTCTTTGTAGGGTAAACCAAATCACTTGGCCACAAGGAAGCCTGACCACCATATCCACTCAGGAATCCCTTTACATCCTCAGATTGCAACTCAGAATAATTTAATGTTATGTGATCATAGTTTCAGTCAAGATATATGTCTTCATTTTTTTTATAAGAACTTCGAAATAGGTTGACTCTCACAGCCAGAAGTAGTACAAATATCTGATAATAAATTATTGGAGTACCAGAATGCCCTTCTAAGCTGTCATTTCTAACTCATTGATTTGCTCACTTATGATTTATGTTTTTAAAATATATTTTATTCATTTATTTATTTGAGAGAGAGCAAGAGGCAGAGAGAGAAAGAGAGAGGGAGAGAATGGGCATGTCAGGGCCTCTAGCCACTGCAAACAAACTCCAGATGCGTGCGCCCCTTGTGTACTGGCTTACGTGGGTCCTGGAGAATCGAACAGGATCCTTTGCCTTTGTAGGCAAATACCTTAACCGCTAAACCAT
The DNA here is from genome assembly GCF_020740685.1 of Jaculus jaculus. NCBI lineage: Eukaryota > Metazoa > Chordata > Mammalia > Rodentia > Dipodidae > Jaculus > Jaculus jaculus. Next base: position 33,057,337 of record NC_059105.1, on the reverse strand, counting down.
CTCTCCAGACCATGTTTTTTTTTTTTTAAATATATTTATTTGAGAGAGAAAGAGGGGGCGAGAGAGAGAGAGAAAGAGAAAGAGAGAGAGAGAGGAGAGAATGAATGGGCGTGCCAGGGCATCCAACCACTGCAAACGAATTCCAGATGCAGTGGCCCCCTTGTGCATCTGGCTTACGTAGGTCATGGAGAATCAAACTGAGGTCCTTTGGCTTTGCAGGCAAATGCCTTAACCACTAAGCAATCTCTCTAGCCCCGATTTATGTTTTATTTCCTCCCTGTATACAAAATTCTTAAGCTTACATCTAAGGTACAATCTCTTCTCATGGATGCAAAGTATATTACTAATTCATTATATTTGCAAAAGAACCCCAGATCCTTAGAATGGGATGTCAGGCCAACTCTTCAGAATCCATCAGCTATGATCCTTCCTTGTCTCCCACAATGTGAAGATCCTGCTCTGTCTGCAGTATGCTCTACCATGAACTATGTTAAACATGTGTGCACTCGGGGGCCTCCCTCTACTCTTATCCTCTCTTCTCTCACATGGTGAACTCACCTTGTCTGTTCCTCTGTCCAGTGGGATGTGTTCCACTAGACTTTTCTGGCAATTTGTCTATTCTGAGCTAGTTCTGAGCACCCCTAGCCCCCAGAGCAGGGATGGTGTCTTTGGCTTTTTTTCCCCAATGTCTCACACAGGACTAGGTGCACACATTGTTGTTACCCACAAAGAATGTTCATGGCCTACACAATCTTGTGTGCTGTTTTCCAGCAGAAGTGTATGTCTGGCCTGCCCTAGGAAGACAGAACTGGCTGAGTATTTTTACTACAGGAAATATATGCGGTTCCTCTTCACACATGAAACCTATGTAATGCTGTGCCTGTGTAGAGTGTTCCATGAAATCCTAGACTCACCGCATGTCCTTTCCAGCCTTCTAGCGAGTTTTTCAAACTCTTCTTTTCTGTGAGGGAAACAAACATTTCTCCTGTCATGGTGCAGGCATTCTGGTCTCCCTGGAGTCTGGATCCACAAGGTCTGTCCTGTTTCTTGCTACACCACATAGTATGGAGCCTTATGGAACCCAGTGAGTACTGGACAGGATAGGTTGGGAGTAAATTACCCTCTGAGTATCATACTACTAGCTGTCACATCCAATTTTGAAAATAAAAAAAAATTGCGCAAATTTTCTTTCTTGCAAAATCAAACTGGAAGGTATGCATTGCTATTACTGCCCAAAAAGAAATCACCTAGGTCAAAGTTATGGTCAGTGACTGGACCAGAGATTTGGCCCCAGGTTTTCTTGTAAGAATTCAGTTCTAGAATTATCTTTAGAGATTTCAGGAAGGCTGGATTATGGAAGATTATTCCAAAGTTCATTTCAGTAGAAAGTCTTCTGTTTCCTTGGTCAGTACACTCTTGGAAAGAGTGAATCAAGCAATAGGAAACATGGGATGGTGGTAAAATATGAGACTAATATCCTATTGACTATGCTACTAATGTTGTGCTTCAAGTAGCTATAGTTACCTACTTTATTACCAGACATCAAAACATAATTCCTAACAAAAAAATAATTCCTCTGTAGTCTTCCTTGTACACCTCTGTATCTACAAGGAGCTTTCTTTTTATATATATATCAATTGAGTTGGTAAATATTGTTACTGAGGTCTTGTCAGTCCAAGAGGAATGAAGACAAATTAGTGCCAAATTCAAGTTGGTCAAGACTTTGTGATTGGGTAGGAAACAAGCAGAATAGAGTTCTGAGTTCATTATTCTAGCTTTTTGGAATGTCCTGTCAGAATAAACACCAGAAAATATTTTATTTTAAAATCATAATGTTTTATACATATTAGTATAAAATACCATGACTCAGAAGTTGTAGTTATAATAGCTAAACATTATGTCTAAAGCTGCTCTAACAACACATGGAGATGGTACATGCTTCTGTGAATTATGATGAGCAAATGGCATTGACTCATGTCTCTGAATTGAATGCTTGGGAAGTATTTATAGACCTTCCTTATGATGTCATATTGTCTTGTAATCTTTATAAATAATGTCTTGCCTACCTACTCATAGTTTTAATACAGTGCTCTTCAAAAATTCTGATACTTCATAGTGGAAATGCATAGGAACCAAATATACATATGCATTTTAACGTATACCTGTTAAAGTGTCTTGAGACTACTTTTCATGTGTTCTGTGTTTATGATATTCTCTACTCTGCTCTTTCCTATTTTGCTGGATAAATTCTAGCTGTTACTAACATGACCTCATACTCCACTCATGAATTTTGTCTTTACCCTAAGATTACTATTATAGTGGACATTCTGGGCACCTGCTGCTTTGTACAATGATTTGTAACTTTGTGATTTAAGCTCTACTTTTATGTTGCTCACACTATGATGCATCAGGAATTTGGGTTGTGTTCTGCTGGGTGTGTCCTGTGTTCCCTATGGTGTTAGTCTTTTTACTTCGTGATATTTAGCCAAAGAATGGCTAATCTAAAGAGTGAAGATGGCTTCACTCACAAGTCTAGTACCTTGTTGGGAATGTTTAAAAGGGTTGGCTCTGATGAGATCATCAGTTGGTGTGCCAATTAGACAATGGGGAATTTCAACTCATACAGGGGTGCTGGGGCTCCACAAATAAAATAGAAGCTTGCTTAGCTTTTTTTCCTTATGTATGTGTACTGTGTGTGTGTGTGTGTGTGTGTGTGTGTGTGTGTGTGTGTGTATTGTGTATAGTGTGATGTCCCATATGCTCTCCTTTGGGAGGAGGAGGAAGGCACTCACCTATGGTGGTCTGAGCATAACTTTGCCTGTCCCACTCAATCACTTTTTTACCTGGTCTTGTTTAGAGCTGGAGTCTGTACTGATTCCAGAGCTCACAGTGCTTTGACAATTCTCAGGCCTCTGCTCCCTATGGGATTGAGACTACATGCAGATGAGGCCATGTCCAACTATTTACATGGGATCTGGCCATCTCAGGCCCTCTCAAGTCCACATGCTTATGCAGTAAGTGTGCATAACCATTGAGCTATCTTTCTAGCCCTGTCTTGAATTGTTGTGGCCTAGGTTCAGAAGTTCCATTGTGTTATATCCATGGTATTCCATTGGACAGAGCCCACCCACATTTAAGGAAAAGGGGAAGTGGATATTACCTTTCAGCAGAGGCAATGCCAAAGAATTTGTGACTATGATTTTAAATCCACCCACATATCATCATTGACTCATGTTTCTGTGAATTAAGAACTAAGGACACTATCTCCTTAGACCTCAAATTTACAAACAATAATTTGCTCTTTATTCTTTTTTGGGGGGCAAGGTGATGTAGGGTCTTTCTCTAGCCTAGGCTGACCTGGAATTCACTATGTGGTCTCAGGATTGCCTTATCTTTATTCTCTCTTTCCCATTCCCCCTCCCCAGGGGAGAGTGCAAACACAGCCTCTTGTCTTTATTCTTTTTTCCTTTTTTAATATTTTATTTTATTTATTTATTTTTGAGAGAGAAAGAGAATGTGTGTGCCAGTGCCTTCAGCCACTGCAAATGAACTCCAGATGCATGCGCTTGTTTGTGCATTTGGCTTATGCGGGTCTTGGGGAATTGAACCTGGGTTGGGTCCTCTGGCTTTGCAGGCAAGTGCCTTAACCATTGAGCAATCTCTGCAGCTCTCTTGTCTTTATTCTTGTACTAAATTCAGATGTATATATTAGAAGTGTTTTTCAAATGATTTGATATAAGCTATAGTGAAAAATATATTTCCTATTGTAATTCAGTACACACATACACACACTACAAAGACCCTATCCTTAAAATGTTTTATAGAACAATATACTATGTGCCTTGCATGCTAATATTTTCTTTTATCCTATTTTTAAATAAATAATGCTGGCTATAGCTCACTAAATGGATTTCATACTCATTAATGAGCTATGACCCTAAGTTTAAAATCTCTATTTTAGTAAGTCAATCCCTGTTTTCAATTTAGGCTAAATATGCCCTCCCTAGACCCTTAGCTACTAGAGATCAAGAAAGTGGCTTTATTGTTCCTTGTTTCTCATGTCACTGTAGACATTTAATAAGTCTTTCTTGAGCTACTGAAGGATGTGAAAGTAAAAGAATAAATGAATTAAGCCTCATCTCTCTCCTATGTTCATAATTCTACTTTTGTCTTTTGTTCTCTTTGACATCAGTGTTGTGGTTCACTGAAACTTGAAACCTGGGCAGAGGTCCCATCACACATCATGATATACAACAAGGTTACTCGTGGCTAAAGCCTTGTTATTCACTTGGATTTATTTCTTTCCTTCCTCCCAATGTCTAGCAGGGGAGAGATAGAAACCTGATCAGAAGATTTGAGTACAAGGTCATGGCTGAGAAGTTGACATTCTGGTCAAAGTACACTGGGTGGGGCACTACAGCCTAAGTGAGAGATCATAGAGAAAGTCATTTGGACAGGGTTGGAAAATAGGAAACATTTCTCTGATATAGGGACAGCATGATCAGAGACTCAGAGGGGAGAAGTGTCTTCAGAGGATTCTGAAGTGCTTGTGGAATTCCTTTGAGTGTGGAGGATGTGGAGAGAAAGGAGAATGGAGGATTGGAGATGGCGTGGGGAGGGACACTGAGGTCAGCTCTATAGGAGCCTGTGACACAGGCATAATCCTGAAAGCAGTATGGAAGTATTTCGCCACATGAAATAATACTTACGCACTACAGGTGAAGGTCAGTACATAAAGAAATGACCAAGGTGAGCCCATCAAGGATCCTCACAAAGTGGACCTATTCTGTGAAGCCAATTGTGTACCAATTCAGAGAAGGAAATTAAGAATACAATCAGAATTTCCTCATTGTTACCATGAAGCAAAGATTGCGCAGTTCATCACTTATGCCTGTAAGGTAAGCCACTGTGCTGCACCTCTGAATCACAATGGGACATAGTTTAACAACTCACAGTGCAGAGTTGAGATGGCTAGATTACGTTTAGCCAACCTTATATTTGTAATCTCTGGTCAGACATGACACTTTCCTGGTTTTCTCAAGTATAAATGGGGAAGGGAGCACAGACCAAAGACTTATGTCAGTAGTTAGCATTTCTTAAATGAGCCAGATCATAAATATGTAGGGTCTAAGAGCTATATGGTTTCTGTCACAGCTATTCAATTCTGCCCCTGTAGCTTGAAGACTTCCATAGACAATGCAAAAAAGCATGGGTGTGGCTATGATCCAATACAACTTTACATATGGGTACAGAAATTTGAATTTAGAAATTACATATAAATGTAGCTTTTATGTATTATGAAGTACTGTGGATTTTTCTGTCATTAAATATGTATAATACCCATTCTTAAGTTTGTAGGTCATGCAAACTAGTCTCTTATAGATTCATTAAGCATCAAAATAAAATCACTTTCCCAATATTCCCACCATAATCACAAAGTAGTTTAAAAGGAAGTTAGTTCAGCATGTCTTAAATTGTCACTCAGAGAGATACAAAACTACTTTACAAATAACAGTGCCAATATTTTAAAAACATTATTTTAAAAATGAGGAAAAGAATGATTTCCCCATCTCTGGCAACCGTGAACTGTCTGTAGATCATCAAAGAGGGGAGTGGCCTCCCAAGGCCCTGCCCTGTCCGTAATAGAATGTTAACTGGCTTCATCATGTGAAGGTCTTATGCGGCTACCCACAGCTCCTACATGCTCATGAATGCAATTCCCTTGCCAACTCAACAAAGCCCCACAGCACTCCTCACCATCCACCAGCTCTCAAATTCTTTCCAATCCATCTTCTGCAATGAACCCTGGAGGGGATTACATATCTGTACCATACAGGATGAAGCAGTCATCGGTCACTTATGTTCAGTATTTTACCAGTACTGATCCTCTCCATTAGTCACTTCCCACTATCAAATAAAAAGAGAAAATGTAATATATATGTATAAAATGTCAAAAAAACAAATAGAAAATATTAATTTTAAAACAATGAGGAAAATTCAATCAGATATTCATGTGCCCATGTTCACAAGCATTACTCACAAGAGTCAACTGGTAGAAATAACCCAATTTCCCATCAGTAAATGGACGGGTGAGCAAAATGTGACATGTACAGATGATGGCATAGCATTCAGCTTTAAAATGGTATGAAATTCTGGCATACACTCCACCATGGGTGAACCATATACAAAAGAACAACCATTGGACGAATTTACTCATGTGGAATACCAAAAGAAGACAAATCCACCTGGGCATGGGGTTCACACCTTTAATATCAGCACTTGGGAGGCAGAACTAGGTGGATCACTGTGAGTTCAAGGCCATCCTGAGATTCCATAGTGAATTCTAGGTCAGCCTGGGCTAGAGAGCAAGACCCTACCTCAAAAAAACCAAAACCAAAATTAATAATAATATTAATAAGACAAATCCATAGAGATAGAAAGTGGAATAGTGGAAGCAAAGGCTGGAAGAGGGGTGAGTTGTAATAGAAGGTCTCAGTTTGTAGAGATGAAAACATCCCAGAGATGGAAGATGGTGAAGGTTGTATAGCAAAGTGCATGTACTTAATGCCATTTAGTTAAAATGGTCAACATTTCGTGTACTTTAACACAACAACGAAAAACGCAAGAAATAGAGAAACAAAAGAGTTCACTTCACCTGAGACAAAGAGAGGAGTCAAGAGTAGGCCACATGGCTGGGACCTAACACAGTCACGCAGAACTCTGAACACGCAGTGACCTTCCCAAGGTTAATGTCTGCTTTTTGAGCACTCTGTGCTAAGTGTTCGATGACATTCCTTTGTAGAATACCTCCAATGACGTGTCACAGAGCAGAAAACAGGGCCAGAGGGATTCCTGTGTCAAGGAACCAGCAAGTAGACTAGAGAAGCACATCTGAAACTACACTTCCAAAGACTCTGCTCGTTCCCCAACGGACACTGCCTCCTAGAATCTCAGAAGTCATTTGGTTTGGTGGGGTGAGGTCTGTCATCAAATGCAAAGATTTTAGTGTAACTCATGGAGACATTGCTACCTAAGGAAGACTCTGAACTTCATTCCCTGAGCCTACATCTGAGGCCCAGCAGCCAGTGCTGTTATGTGAACTTATGGAAAGACATGAGGACTGATGGTGCTAATAATGCCATGGGCCAGAGTGGTCTGTGCCTTCATTCCCTGTAGCATGACTAAAGTAGTCTTTTAGCCCTCAGATCCCCAGCTCAACACCATTTGCACAACACCATTAAATAATAAATATGTACATGTCTCATCTCCCCTACTTGACTGTTAGGTAAGGACGGGAGCTGAGCCTCTTTAATATTTATACCCTCTGTAAGATCACCCTGGGCCAGGCTCTGCCTCAAGTAGGCACTCTGCAAATATTTGCTGAATGAATATATCAATGAATGCTAAAGCCTCTGCCTGCGATTTTCCTTCTATTTCTGATTTTTCCCTCTACCTCATATACACAAGTGCCTTTTGTATCTCTTTCACAGATATTACAGATGTCCTCAACTGTGTGTGTGTGTGTGCATGTGCGTGTGTGTGTGTGTGTGTGTGTGTGTGTGTGTGTGTGTGTGTGTGTCCTGGCCTGCTTTCCCTCTGCTGAAACAGACTGGAGGCCAAAAATAGAAACCTCCTTGACAACTTCGCAGAGGACTCATGTCCCCTGTTCCTAATGTGCAATGCTGGCTCGGAGAGAGGAAGGGAGCTCATGACCTGCCACATGCTTGATTTTGCCTCACTTTAAAAAGGATCAAAGTTTTCTCCACATGGCGGTTGACACAAACTGACAGCCTCAGAAGTTAGGGATTGGGACATGTAGGGAAATGTCATTGGAAGAATGTCACAGCCTGTCTTAAGAATACTCAAAGACATAGGAAAAGGAGATAGAATCTCTTTTCCTTTTTTCTTCCCTGCCTTCCTCACTTCTTTCTTTTTGTGTGTGTGGTGTGTGTGTGCACGTATGCATATATGTTCATGTATATGGTGGCACACATATACAGGGGTGGGGGTGCATTTTCCCCAGCCCTAAAATTCCTTAAAAATCTGTTCTTTCTCTGTGTATGTGCAGCATACTTACATTCTTGCATTCTTGTATGGGTGCAGGCACACTTAATTGTGTGGGTGCTCTTCCACTGGTGTGTGTATGTGTGTGTGTGTGTCTGTGTCTGTGTGGGTGGTATCTTCCTGAGTCACTATCTATCTTGTTTTGTTTTGTTTTGTTTTGTTTTGTTTAGACAGGCTCTGTCACTGAACCTAGAGCTCAATGATTCAGTGATTCAGGTGGACTAGCTAGCCAGTATGCTCCAAGGATCCTCCTGTCTCAACCTGCCCTGCACCGGGATTGTGGGCATAGCACCACACCAAGCATTTTTACATGGGGGCTGGAGATCAAATTCAGGACCCCATGCTTCTTCAGGGAGCACTTTATCGACTGAGCCATTTCTCTACTCTTGCTTTCTTCCTTCCCTTCCTTCCTCCCTCTTTTTCGTTCCTCCTTCTCTTGCTTCTTCTCTTCCTCCTCCATCCCTTCCCTTACCCTCCTACTCGTCCCTCTCCTCTCATCTTTTGCGGGGTTGATATCTCTGGTTTGTGGCAAAGTCAGTAATTCATATGAGCTTCAAGTCAGTGCTTACTACGAAGATACAAGGCAAAGAATGCGTACCAACACATGCCCAACGGGAACTCAGACTTGTTTGGATTAAACTAGGTGAATAACATAGCACCAGACCCTGCCTCAGCCTAGAATTATCCAGAATCCATATACAATGGCACATGGCTTCCAATATGCACTGAGGGGAATTAGATAGATATGGCCTCTGCTATCAGGTATACTACTCTATGTCAAGAAGGCAGGATCAATACAGAGTCAATACAATGAGTGACCATCTACATGGTGAGTGAGTACTAATAAAGTCTAGGTAGGTACTCTTTTTTAATTTAATTTAATTTTCCTTATTTAATTGATAGAGAGAGAGGGAGAGAGAGAGAAAATGGGCATGCCAGGACCTCTAGCCACTGAAAACCAACTCCAGATGCATGTGCCACCATGTGCATCTGCCTTACATGGGCTCTGGGGAGTCAAAAGTTGGTCCTTAGGCTTTGCAGGCAAGTGCCTTAACTGCTAAGCTGTCTTTCTAGCCTCTCTAGGTAGGAAATATTAATAATTATTGCCACTCACAACCCAGTGCAGCCACCATTGGATTCTATCTTGTCTATTCTGCATTTCAACTATAACACACAACCCCAGTGCACAGGAGTATGGAAGCCCCAGATTGCAGTGGTTAGTGCCAGGCTGTGAACTCAGGCCATGGGGTCTCAGTCCCAGATGTGGCCTGCAGAATCCTCCTGCAGAGAGAGAACACACGTTCCCAGATATTTAGCCAGTGTACCCAGCCTGTTCCAAGTGACTGATTGTGGATGTACCCACTCTTGGTTTCTATCTCCTCCTTTAAAAGAATAAAGATAACTCAGGAGTCTTATAGAGTTTGTATTTAATGGGATAATGTAAATATAGTGCTTAAAACTGCTTGTCATGGGCCTATGAATATTTGGTTCAAAGAGGTTAAGTAACTTGCCAGCATTCACTCAATAAATTCATGTCTGAATAAGAATTCAGGCTCAAACCTGACTGATCACAAGACCCTCAGACCTTAAGCATTTCACCAGAAGGGTAGTACTGAGAGCAGAAAATTGTGATGAATTAGTGTCAAAAGGGGAAGACTTACAGAGATTTCAAGAGGGTGTGAAAGATGTAGTAGAATTTGTTGAAAAACAAATGGAGACTCTAAGCTTCCATGTAGAAAGATCTCCCAGTCAGCCACACATCTCTGCTTTTCTTGACTTACTCCTCTCTGCATACTCTATCTGCATGGCAGGATTAACCTCTCCTCCCGAGAAGAACATATGACCAGCTAGAATACCCATCCCTAAATATGCTCTTACAGTCCAAAAATGGTCCCCGGCCCCTTTTAAGTCTCCTACAATAGTTCTCTGGGTCTTGGTATTTTCTTTGTCTTATTTTAGGATTTATTTAGTATTTGCATGAGATCATAATAAAGAAAACCTGGTAACTTTCCCTGTAATTATGTATTTTATTGTAGTTGGGGACAACATTTGTAGATATGACAGAAAAGGAAAGGGAGGAGGAATAGAATCAGCTCTGTTCCCTTAAGAGAAAAAGAATCTTCTCAAAGTTAAGGAAGTAGAGGGCACAGAGACTTCTCTGTCTGGGGATGTGTTTCTATATTCCTATTACCATGTCTGTATTAGACTGTGACAGAATTTTATGAAGAAAGCCTTCTTGCAACCCTCATGAGGTTAGAACAGCAGGGATTTGACCTTTATAGTTCACTCAGTGCCAGATTAGATTTTACATTTTCTGACCTTAGTGTTGGTCACAATAATGGTTTCTCCCACCCTTTCCTTTCCTATGCTTGGTTTCTAGAGTCTTTAACAGCTGTGTCAAGAGAGGTTGACTGGTGATGTGGAGGAAGAGGGGCCATGGGAAATGGGGGGCTAGGGAAGCAGCCATTAGCAAAGGACTGTGAAAGAAGAAGCACACCTTGTGTGAGAGGTACTGATCAGCCAGTAATGGCAGTTGAGATAGGGAGGAGGAAGACCCTACTTGGAGAACTCAGAGAGGCTTTAACAGACTAGGGAGGATCTATTTTGTTCTGTTCCACTGCTCTATTAGCTTATCCTAATGCCCGTGTCATGCTTTGATTGCTAGTGCTTTGTAGTCTAGGTAGTGTGAGTGCTCCAACTTTGTCCTTCTCGCTCAAGATGGCTTTGACTATTTGGGGTCCTTGCCTTTGCAGCCAACTCATTTTGGCAAAGGTGTCAAGAACACACAATGGTGATTGGGTGCTGGGAAAACTGAATGTCTCTGTGCAAAAGAATGCAACTGAACTCCTATCTCTTACCACAGACAAAAATCAACTCACAATAGGTTAAAGACTTAAAGGTATGATCTGAGTCTATGCAGCTGCTGCAAGAAAATATTAGGGGAAAGCTATGAGATGCTGTTTCTGCAAAGATCTTTTAGTTGAGACTTTAGAAGCACGAGCAACAATTGTGCAAATAGACAAATAGAATTCCATCAAGCTAAAAATCATCTGCATAGCAAAGGAAATAGCTAACAGAATGAGGAGACAACAGAAAAAAAACATGTTCAAGTTGTATGTCTGTCAAGGATTTAGTTTCTACAATCTATATGGAACTCAAAAAACAGTAGCAAAAATTTTCCAGGCATGATGGCACATGCCTTTAATCCCAGTAGTCATGAGGCAGAGGTAGGAGGATTGCTGTGAGTTCAAGGCCAGCCTGAGACTACATAGTGAATTCCAGGTCAGCTTGGGCTAGAGCAAGACCCTACCTTGGACAAACAAAAACAAACATACAGCACACACAAAAACAAAACAAAACAAAAACCTCACAAAACACAAAACAAAAACATTCCCAATCATGTTTTAAGAAATGGGCTTGAATAGAGATTTCTTAAATAAGATATACAAATGACTAATATGTGAAGGAAAAATGTTTAACATTGTTGACTATTAGGGAAATACAAGCCAAAACCATCTTGTAAAACTGCCTCATATCAGACAGGATAAGAAGAAAAGGGAAAGTATGCACTGTTGATGGGAATGGAAATTTGTGCAGTCATTATGGAGTCCCTCAAAAAAATTTAAAACAGATCTTCCATGTGATCCAACAATCCTACTTCTGGGTAATGAGCATCCAAAGGGAATGAAATAGACCTGCTGAAGATACAGCTGTGTGCCCATGTTCACTGTAGCACCATTCAAAATAGCAAAGAAGTAAACACAGTCTACAGGTCCACCCACCTATATCATCTATGTCTATATCTATCTCTATCTGTCTATCTATCTATCTATCTATCTATCTATCTATCTATCTATCTATCTTCATCATCATCATCATCTATACTGTTCATCCATTAAAAGGCTTAAATCTGTCACTGTATTAAGTGAAGGGAGCCAAGCACAGAGAGGCAAGTAATTCATGATCTCCTTTATAATGGAGTCTAGAAAAACCTCCTAGAAGTAGACAGCAGTGACTGGTTACCACAGACTGAGAGAATAGCAGAGAAGGTAAGAAAAGAAGTTGGTAACTAGGTACAATGTTGTAGTTAGATAATATGAGTAAATTCTAATAGTTGAACAATAGGTTGATTATAGCCAAACATAGCACATTATGTATTTCAAGTAACTACCAGAGGAGCTTTTGATGTTTTTTAAAACAGAAATAATAAATGTTGAAGGCAATAAGTATGCTGTTTACTCTGATTTGATAATCACACAGTGTATATACCTGAAATATCACATTATACTTCTTAAATAACAACAGTTATATCAATGAAAGAGTAAAAAAAAAAAAAAACCAGACTTGTGATGTCCTATGCCACAGCAAGCCCACTGCCTATGCGTGGAAACTCTTACGCTTGAAGTGGATAAACTATAAATAAACTGTACTCCATTGAGATTTCAAGTCTTAGGCACATTTTTGCTGTACCCATACCCTGCCCCTACCTTGCCATTATCAGCTGTTAGCTGGATCTACTAATCAGGAAGACTGGAACATGAAGACAGTCCTTAAAAGTCCTGTACTTTTAAAAATATTTTATTTATTTATTTATTTATTTATTTATTTATTTATTTATTTATTAGAGACAGAGAGGGAGAGAGAGAATGGCACAACAGGGGCCTCTAGCCACTGCAACCGCATTCCATATGCATGCACCACCATGTGTATTTGGCTTACCTGGAGAATCAAACCTGGGTCATTAGGCTTTGCAGACAAGCACCTTAACCACTAAGCCATCTCTCCAGCCCTGTTTCTTTTTTTTTTTTTAAGCTGATTATATCATACCTCCTGCTATGGCAAGGGGCAAAGGTCTAAATGAGATGAATGTGTAGCTTCATGTACTAGTCATTTCTTTCCCCAACATGATATTAGGTCTCTGGAACACTTTTATATTTCACGGAATGCCCTGAAGTGCACTTGAGAATCTTGTAATAGCTGCATTTAGTTTCTAATCTATGCTATGCCTTTGTTGAGGTTTTCATTATCTCTTGCCTTAACCATTATAATTAACTCCATGCTGGTCACCATGTTGCTCGCTGTGTCTTCTTGGTCTCTGAAGTTAATGCCTTTCTCAATCACATATCAGACATTGTCATTTCTGGATTTGCATTACCACTCACTTTAAAAAATATTTTACCACTGTTCCCAGAATCAAATGTAATGTGGGATGCCAATACCCTAAATCAAGGATGCCCTGTGGAAATGGGTAGATGTGGGCAGAACTTTGCTCACCAGCCTGCCTTGCCACATTGTCTCATGCATGTCTCAGGCATGACCTTAACCAAATCCTGCCCTTTCAGTGCCACCACAGGACAGTTCCAGCCTTCTTGAGCAGAACACTCAGGGGTGGCTCCCACCTCCCTAGCCACTTGTCTAACGTTGCATCTAGAGGGGAACAAGCTCAGTTTCCAGCCGCTCATGGTGTCCTGCCCTTGCACATCTGCCCCTTCCCTGTCACTGCTGTCCTCTCACAGTGATTTCCCACACATTGATGGAAACAGAGCTCAGAAGCCACCTTCACCTAGAACCAATATGGCATCCTTGAAGAAAGCTGGACACCCATGGAGCGCTTTGCTTGTCTTACTGTTTGCGATTCTTCATTTGCAGCCATGTCATTCTTCACTGTGCTTTTCCCCCTGTGTGTCAGTCCTTAAGCACAGTGCTTGTCCTACACTACATTGTAAATGACCATCATTTTCATTTATTACATGGGGAAAACGGTACACCTGGACTCTTTGTTTCTGAACCCAAGTCAGAACCTAACAGTACCTCGAGTCCATCCATGTCTAGCAGATTTGGTGAAAATCAGTGAACATTTTTTCATCATTTATAGAGTACATCATCATGTGGTTTTGTTCTTTTTAAAATGTATCATTCAGACAAAATAAATTTTGGGGCCAAATTTTTACTCAAGATATTCAGAGTTAAATGAAACAGAAGCAAATGGTTCCTTAGCATTCATGGGAAGCCATCCTTTTCCTTAAAGGCTCGGCTCACATGATTTCTTCTCCCTAGGGCCCTTGCTGGCTTCTCAGTCCCATGCTTGTCTCTTTGTATTTAACTCATCTAATGATGATCCCCTCTGTTGAAAATTCCACTCTTGAACTCCCTGCCCTAAACTTAATCAATGTTGTGAATTGAAATATAGTGATATATGATAGCAAAAGTGGGTCCTGTGGCTGGTCATACTCTTCCTGCTCAGTTAAATTATGAACTTCAATTTCTGAGGATTTTTCATTAAAATCCTTAGTAAAAAAAAAATGACTTCAGGCAAAGGGATCTTGCTGAAATATATGCCATTGGTTATTCTGGCCCATGTGGTTCTTCTTTGTGTTTTAGAAAAGAAAGAATAATTATTTGTAAAGAGACAAATGGAAAGTGTTTGATTTGGTTTGCTCTTTGTTTTTGAGACACAGTTGTGTTTTAGCTTGGGCTGGTTTTGAACTTGCTATGTAGCCAAAGTTGGCCTTGAACTTTCTGTCTTCCTACATGCCTCCCAAGGTCTGAGAACACAGGTAAGTACCACCACACCCACTAATACATGGAAATGATTTAGCAGCTTCCACATTCTAAGGATATGGTCAAATTCCATCATCAATGTCTGTGTCAGAAGAATAATGGGCATGTTAGAGATACAGAGGGAGGCAGTAGGTACAATGAGCTTGGTAGCCAATTCCTGCCATGATCATAATCACATTTTTTTTTTCTTCTGGTAGGTAGGGGGTTCTGGGAGCAAAAGGAAAGAAGAGCTGAGATATGGGAATCTTGGTAGGGACAACATGCAATGAATATGGTGGCCGACCAGAGGACATGCCAAGGACACGTAGTAAGAAGATTCCCCTGGGCAGATAGCAGAGGGACTTGCTTCTACTTTTCAGTTGTTTATTATTCCACGAGGTGCTGGGGCCCTTTTCATTATTCCCAAACATTCAAGAAAGCCTGTCACGCACAATAGCTTTACATCAGTGGTGAATTTTGATGAGAAGAAAGAAAAGTTTTCAACAAGTTTTATTTTTTTTTCCTCAAGAAATAAGGAGAAAGAGGGCTGCTCATCACACAGAAAGAAGAAGATAGACACAGGAGGTGAGAGTGAGCAAAGCTAGGAATTCAGAAGTCTGGGCAAGGGTAACTAGCACAGCAGGGGTCCTCTGGGAGGGCGTGTTCAAGATGCTTGCTATGTGTCTCCCAGTTTATGCACTGCGGGGCCCAGCCACTTACTCAGAGAGTACAATAGAGTGGCCACTGACAGCTGAGGGTCTGGGGAGATTTGGTCTACAAAAGGGATGTGTAAGCAGAAGAATGTGCGCTCCTGGCAGGCACACACTCTAGCAGGGCTTTTCTGGGGCCTGGTAAGATGTAAACATTTTGAGGGCTGGAGAGATGGCTTAGCGGTTAAGCGCTCGCCTATGAAGCCTATGGACCCCGGTTCGAGGCTCGGTTCCCCAGATCCCACGTTAGCCAGATGCACAAGGGGGCGCACGCGTCTGGAGTTCGTTTGCAGAGGCTGGAAGCCCTGGCGTGCCCATTCTCTCTCTCTCCCTCTATCTGTCTTTCTCTCTGTGTCTGTTGCTCTCAAATAAATAAATAAAAAAAAAATGAACAACAACAAAAAAAAAGATGTAAACATTTTGATTTTAGAGACCTCATGACGGCCAGGCATGATGGCACGCGCCTTTAATCCCAGCACTCGGGAGGCAGAGGTAGGAGGATCGCCCGGAGTTCAAGGCCACCCTGAGAATACAGAGACCTCATGTCGTGCTTGTTTCATTAAGTATAATACAGGGTGTTATTGTACAAATATGCAATCATCTTTATAATTGTACTTTTGATACTATGCATTCTTGATATTCCTAACTTTCATTTTAGAGTTCATTTTTCATTTGGGGGGATACCCAATAAACCTTTTAAGATCAGATCTTTAAAATTTTTACTGTAGTTTTGAAAAGCATGTTAGCTTTCAGCCCTGTGGTCAATATAGCTAATTGACAAAATGTTCATAAACCAGATGAGACTCCCCCACCAATTTTTGCAGAGGTAAAGGCAATTCCCAAAGAGGCCCTACCAGCTTCTATCAACAGAGATATTTAATTCATGCCCACAGATGCTTGACTGAGACCCCAATTTTTCAAATGGAATTTAAGTAGGCTAATTAAAATAACAGAAATAATTTCTAGTGTGGCTCTTTATCTATATGCCTTTTGGTTATCAATTAGAGTCTTGTTTCTAATAAAAAAAATAAAAAAGCAACAATACACTCAGTAATTAGTAAATTAAAACCTTCAAAGTGAACCTCAAAGCTTGATAAGAGCTCTAATTTTTTAAAGTGTTCTCATGTCAAGAGGCTATTTAAAGCACAGGTTTTATAGATACTTTCCTTTTAAGTAGAATTCTCTGAGCTAATCAGATGCTGAACGGCATTGCCTTTAATTTTATCTGGCCAAGCTCCCCTCCATCTGTTTTCCCATAATTCCCTCATTCTCTTCTCCAGATGTTTGGCACAGCATCTCGGCTTGATGTCTATTTCTTCCTGTTCTCCTTCACCTCGCATGAACCTTCCAAGTCACAATTCTTTGGAAATGGACACAAGGGGCTTTATTTCAAATGATCATTCTTTACTTATAAGGTTCCATCTCTAAGGTCAGTGCCAGTCAAAGGAAATTTCTTTATACTTGTAGGATTTCTTGGCTGTGAATATTTTTTAAAAAAGAAACCAGAAAGACAGGATAGCTAAGTAACATTCTTATGTTCATATAAGCCAGAGACTTGGAAATAGAAATTAAATATCATGTATTTTTACTTTCAATTCTTTTGTGAAGATTTGATTTACTGAAAAATGAGCCCTTCTATCAGTCACTCTCCAGCTTCAGCTTTGATCAATGCCTCTATTCAACAGGAGGTCAAACACCTGAAGAGAAAGCAAAGAATTCTGTGGAACATGTGGCAGGAAAAGATCATTTGTGTGCGCCTGCTGAAAAGACAAATGACCCACCTGCTCTGCTCTCCCCTGCTCTCCCCTGCGCCGGTGAACTCCTGCTTGGCCGATCAGAGACAATCTTGTGTTCTAACCAATGTGCTCCATGGCAGAGCAGCTAAATGGAAGCAAAGGTTTAAGTACCTGGAGGCTAAATCATACCTTTTAAAGACAATCTACTGGCATGAAAAACATGTCCCTGATGAAAGTGTAGAGCATGTCAAGAAAATTCTTTTCTGCAGCTACCTGCTGATATTCTGTTTTATATCTGTAGAGAACACAGCCTTATATCAAAACTTGAGATGGAGCTGAAGCATTTTTACTAGGAGGAAAACAAAATACCATAATCCTCATGAAGAATTTAGGTACAAAGGAATCACAAAAGAGAAACTCTCTCTTGCCTGTAATCCCAGCACTCAGTAGGCTGAGGCAGAAGGCTGGCTGGGGGCTTGAGGCTAGTATGGGCCATATACAGTGAGTTCCAGGCCAGTCTGGGCTACAAAGTGAGATCTTGTCAGAGAGAAAGACAAAGAAAGGAAGGAAGGGAAAGAAAAAGTTCTTCTTTCTGTTATCTGAAACATAATCATTCTTTCTCACATCTTAATGTCTATTCTTTATTCTTCCCTCCTTAGTACCAATACCTACCAAAGCTATGATTGGCTTGTCTTGCACAAGAGCCTGAAGGCTCTCTATGGTCCTATCCATCTCTCCTAGTTGAAGTTGCTCCAAAAACAGCCTGGCATTCTTTTTTTTTTTTTTTTTTTTGAAGAAATACATTCATGTATTGAAGAGATGAAGTTCCAAGGATTTACCATGAGCATGGGTGGAATTTCTCTGAAAGAGATTAAAATAGAATTAACATCTTCTCTGCCCCAGAAGAAGGAGAGTAGAAAAACGAAAGAAAAGACTAGGGCTGGAGCTATGGCTTAGTGGTTAAGGTCTTTGCCTGAAAAGCCAAAGGACCCAGGTTCTCTTCCCCAGGATCCATGTTAGCCAGATGCACAAGGGGTCACATGCGTCTGGAGTTCGTTTTCAGTAGCTGGAGGCCCTGGTGCTCCCATTCTCTCTCTCTCTCTCTCTCCCTCTTTCTCTGTCAAATAAGTAAATAAATAAAAAGATAAAATAAAAGTCTATAGAATACGTCTTATGACAGCAGGAGATGCCAACCTTTCCCTCAACTTCTGCTTATCTTCAGTAAAGTCACCAAAATGGTAATGTATTTGTAGTGAATGTTTTGTGGTCCTCAGATCGACATCATAGCTATATAGCTATGTAGGGTGCCATAGAGGTAATAAATGTAAGAAAGCCTGGAAAGTATGGAGGAAGGCTTCTATTACCAAGAACAAGGTATTAGGCTGTAGACACAGCTCTCAAGGCCGATTAGATCCCTGGCTGAGTTTTAGGTGAGATCATGAATGATTTGCATTGCCTAGGAGGTTGGTTTGAACTTGCTAGCCTGGGATTCCAGTCCAGAGCAATCTTTTCTTTTTCTTTCTCTCTTCCTTTCTTCCTTCCTTCCTTCCTTCCTTCCTTTTTCTCTCTCTCTCTCTTTCTTTCTTTTCTTTTTTTGTTTGTTTGGTTTTTCGAGGTAGGGTCTCACTGTAGCCCAGGCTGACCTGGAATTCATTCTGTATTCTCATGATGGCCTTGAACTCATGGCGATCCTCCTACCTCTGCCTCCTGAGTGCTGGGATTAAAGGTGTGTGCCACCATGCCCAGCCGGGGCAATCTTTTCTTGATCAACTACATTCCAGCTGCATTTTCCAGACCTTCTTACTAATGAGATAAGCTGTACTGGTCACTCTTCCTTGAACTGATCATTAAATTCCATTGATACCATCTACTGTCGAGTTACCTCTGAAAAATTGTTTAGCATTTCTGAATTTCAGCCCACTAATCTCTTTTTTTTTTATAGTTTTTGTTCATTTTTTATTTATTTATTTGAGAGCGACAGACACAGAGAGAAAGACAGATAGAGGGAGAGAGAGAGAATGGGCGCGCCAGGGCTTCCAGCCACTGCAAACGAACTCCAGACGCATGCGCCCCCTTGTGCATCTGGCTAACGTGGGACCTGGGGAACCGAGCCTCGAACCAGGGTCCTTAGGCTTCACAGGCAAGCGCTTAACTGCTAAGCCATCTCTCCAGCCCCCACTAATCTCTTAATAGGGAAAAATCTCATAGAGTTGTTTAAGAATCAGCTATGAGAACAACAAAAGAAAACTCGGTCACCAATTTCTCACATTGTAGTCACGCTTATTATGAATCTTACCTCCAGTCTCACCTCTTGCCATTTCTACTTATGAAATTTTGCCTCTATTGGTCTTTTCTCCTTGTCTCTACCAAGTTCAAAGCCTGCCTACTTTGAACTCCTGTCATCTTTTATCATGTACTGCCTGGAATACTAATTATGAAAGGGCTCTTTCATCTCTTCCACTAGATTGCAAATGTCACAGGAAAATTCACTTTCCAATTCTTATTGTGCCTACTGATTTGTAAATAAGTTTATGATACTTAAATGTCTATTGAATAAATTCTCCAGTATTGTTTACCTTCGTGTTATTTAAAATTATGAGCGTTTACATTTAAAAATGATTTCATTGAAATCTCAAAAACTAAGGTGGAATTCCTCTACTAAATTGTTCACCATTTTCAAAGACTATATTTTAAGTACCAAGTCACATTTCCTGGAAGATTATCACTGAGTAGGTCATAACGAGCACAATGTTTTGACATAAATCAAGTCAATAATATGAAAGTGAATAGAACTCATTTTTAGCATCACACTAATGAAGGAAACTAAAAGCATCTGGAAAATGAGCCGCCCAACTTTGGACAGCCTGCTAATGTGAAAAGAAACGGGGTGTTTCTTTTCACCATCTCTAAACGAGTTGGATGGCAAATGTGCCTGCTTTACATTACTGCTTGTGTTGTCCACCAAACAGTCAATTTATCCTATAGCCAACTCATCATCTGAGCCTTTTGGGAAACTCAACTGACAGGTCACTATTTGCTTTGCTTCCTTCTTCCACCACATCTCCCAGGCTTATCAACAATCGTGGAGACTGACATACCACTTGGCTGGCAATTGGCGAGGCGTATTCTGAAGTACAGATTATGGTTGTTAGACCTGCCACATGTTCCTACTCCATTGCTGCGATTAAGCTCAATTTGAAAGTTCAGGAAACCGCAGTTCTCATTAGGAATATTCATGAGTTTGCACCTTAGAAAGCTAGCAGTCCTATGATGTCCCACAGTGGACATGATCCTTTAAGAAGAGAGGAAACAGAGTGCACTGTAGAGCAGAGTGTAGAGAAATATGGTGCTGAGTTGAATGAGCTATCTGAACTCACTCAAACCTGTCTTAATAAAAATGTAGAAGGCTATAGCAAGGACTCCTAACATTGACTTCATATATCATCTGAAAAGCTTTAAGGATAAAAAGAATCACCCAGGCATGGGCCCTCTCTTTCTCCTACCCTCAAGGAACTGTAGACTCTAGACTGAGGGGGAAAAAAAAGCATTATTGTTGGTATTCTCATCTCCACACACAAGGATTCACCTCTAGATAGTTGCTATGGTAACCATGAGTATGTTCTTCCTCCACATTCCAAATGAGGGTGCACAGCATGTTTGGCTGGACGAGGACCAGCCACCACGTACAGCACGTTTAGAGTCGAGTCAGACAAGCTCCACAATGTAGAGGCTACCAGAGCTAATGACAGCCATCTTCAGGAGGAACACACAAAATGGGCTGTTTTATGAATCTTGTCAGAAAGCACAAAATTCAGTTTGTGAATCCTTTTTCTCTTGGTCCATTGTGATGGCTGCAATTAAAATCTTTGAAATGACACAGCACATGGGATTGCATGTTAAGAGAGAAAGACTCTATTTTTGTCAGTTTTGACAATCAGACAAATCACTCTATCTTTTTAGTAACAATTTCATTGTTTAATAAAAGAAAGTTATGTTTTAGATATATACAGGTTGGAGGAACCTCACAGGCAATAGGCTTCACTCTCTAGCGGACATCCATTGCTTCAGACCTTCCCCCAGCCAGTTGCCCTTTATTCTACTGCAGATTCGTGGTTTGCCTCTGGTATTCAACCCTCCTGCACACTCAGTCTTTGCTCTGCCTTCACCCTGGACTTCAGAGGAGGACATTTCACCTCCTTTGGTCCAATTGAAACTTTTCATTAATTATTACAGAATGAATGCTTTGGAAATGTAAATGAAGTCAATCAAACCAATGAAACTCGATTCTGGCGCCTTTAAAAAATTAGGTGAAGTACAAACATTTTGTAGTTGATGTGCTTGGAGTTTGAAGAATGTAAATGTGGGGATGTGAGGAGTAAGCTTGTCATCATGGAGACAGCAGAGCTCACTGATGATGAGCAACGGAAGTAGAAGAGCCTCGTTTGACAGTCTAGATGCAGCCAGTTATGGAAATAAATAGTCCACTTTCATAATTCAGTAGTTTGGCTGCCCAGTAAGCACTTCTCCTAATGTTCATACCTATATATTAATGGCACTCTCACTTTTGGTTAGAGAAGTGTCTCTTTTCAGATGGCAGTGACCTTGGGATGACTCAGAAGGCACCATGGTACTGAGAAGAAATGACAGAGGAGTGCTCAGCACTGAAATATCTCTATCACACCTTCTAAGGCTCAGGGTCCATTATGGAAGAGGTGATGGAAAGAATGTAAGAGCTAAAGAAAGAGTAGGACTCCTTACAATGTGCTCCTCCAGACACAAAGTGGCTTGGATATACATGACCTCACAGTGCCTGACACTCCCTACACAAGACCATCATAATAGGAGGAAAAGATCATGACATCAAAATCAAAAAGAGACTGATTGAGAGGGGGAGGGTATATGATGGAGAGTGGAGTTTCCAAGGGGAAAGTGGGGAGAGAGGGGATTAACATGGGATATTGTTTACAATTATGGAAGTTGTCAATACAAATTTAAAAAATTAAAATATAATTAAGTAGTTTGGAACACATTCCTTTTGTTTGATCCCAAAGCATTCTAATGAATACAGACCTCTCATTTTGTAGGCTTAGGAAACTAATGCTTATGGTGAGGGCCTGTCTAGACCTAGGCACCATTCGGCAGTGGGGTGGGGGAGAACCATTTTCTGAGCATCTCAGTTCAAAGACTTTCAAAAATACATCAAGACCTTGAGTTATAAAAATAAAAGGGTCCTAACATCTTTGACCTTTCCATTGAATTGGCCATTCTATGTATTCCAATAACACCAATCTTCTTGCAATTCTGTTTTTTACAATTCTACTATGTATATGTATTACAGAAATGAAACTATTTGCATACAGAAATTAGCACATGAGGCTAGACAGTTACATGATGTGTTGCAGCCAAAAGTGGAAACCCAAATGCTTACCAAATAATACACACAGGGAGATAGTATTTGACCATAAAAGAGGACAAAATTATGAAAGCATAGATGAACCCTAAAGATATGTTAGATGAAAAGCTTGTGATTCTTGATAGGTTTGCTTCTTGCAGCCTCTTGCTATCTGTGAATCCATGATTTTGTAACTGTCTGTTTACTGACCAAGCTAGTGAGAAGGAGCATCCCAAGACTCCACTGCTTAAGTCACTTTTTGTTACGCTTCTTTCTGACACAATTGAGATGAGATGAACAATGGGATGCTTGAGTTTTATTTTATTTTCAGTAGATTCAGTGCTCAAGCTTATTTTCCAACAGTTTCATTTTCAATTCTTCAGAATATGACTGCCTCAATTTTTTTATCAGAGACAGAAGAAATGGGCATTTTAAGAAACAAAGGTGCCTGCTCCTCCCAGTTCCTTGGTCCCAAAGGTAGTGTGACCTCAGATAAACCAGCCCTCACAGCTCAGCAAAGCCACCGCTGAAACTACAGAGGAATTGAGGAGACGAGCCTGACTGCTGCTTCCATGGTGAGCCTGACAGTCAGCACCAGGGTGAAGGAGACAGACCCTGAGGACACCCAACAGCTACTAAAGCAGAGATCCAGAGGCTCCTAAGAGCCCATCACTGAAATAGACTTAAAACTCACGCACCATGGCTCAGGGAATTTTGTGGAAGAGGGGGAGGAAAGATTGTAAGAGCCACAGGTTGAGACATAACGGCCAGAGGCATTCCTTCCCAGCCCCCTCCAAAAAAAAACAATAACTGACTGCTGCTTCCACAACTGCATGGGGAACACCCGCAACCCTACTGAGGAGGGTTCCCAACGGAATGGAGGCACAGAAGAGGAAAAAGAGGGTACCAACACATGATGTCTCCATACAAAATATGTTGTTAATAGTATGAGTAATAATAAACATCATATATATATATATATACATACACACACACACACACACACACACACACACACACATACACACACACACACACACACACACATATATATATATATATATAAAATTAACTCTAGAAAAAAGAAACAAAGGCCATACTACTAGAAGTACTTAGTGTTTTGGTAAAATTAGGCTGACTTGCTCAACTGTTACCCTTAATCTGTAGTGAGTGAATTGAGAACAGATTTACTGAATGTTTCGGCGAATCTATTAATCCAGTTTAGAAGTTTCAGTATCTATAAGTGGTATATTCCTGCTGATCTGCCTCCATTATTGGACCTTGAGACCTCTTCTTCCAGAGGCCTTGTTTTCAATAGTTTGTGAGTCTTAGGGGCATTCATTCATTTTGCAAAATGCATATGAATACAGTGGAAGTTAGAACATGCAAACACATATCCAATTCCAGTTTCTTTTTCTTTTCTTTTTTCTTTTTTTCTTTCTTTTTTTTTTTTTTTTTTTTTTTTACTTTGGGGCTGGAGAGATGGTTTACTGGGTAATGCGCTTGCCTATGAAGCCTAATGACTCATGTTCGACTCTGCACATCTCACGTAAGCCAGATGCACAAGATCGTGCAATCACACACAAGGTGACACATGCACACAAGATGGCTCAAGTGTCTGGAGTTCCACTGCAGTGGCTGGAGGTCCTCTTCCTCCCCCTACCCCTACCCCCACACAAACACAAAACACAAAAAATGTCTCTTTTAAGTACATTCATGGTCTGATATCAAGTTCATTTATTTTTTAGGATTATATAAGAAGTGTTCCTAATATATTCAAGCTGATTTCAGATTTTGACAGGTTCCACATGAGCCATATTAAATCAAGCAGATCCCTATGAGGCTTTAGGTGCTGAAGTGTTATATCTGATTGTTATGTTTACTTGTTCATGTCTTCAGCCATCACCTAGAAGTGAGATTGTGGACTGGCATTCAGAGGCAGTGTGAGCTGTGAAAATCTACATTCTGAAGTCTTCTCAAATCGTTCTGCTATCCTTGCCATTCGCTTCACATCATCTGGGTATATAAAGAGTGAAACTTTTCAGTTTTAAATACCTTGAAGCACTGATACCAGCCAGAGAGAAAGACATGAGTAAGGAATGTTCCCGAGTTTCATGCTATTGTGTTTACATGTAATTTGTAAAGCTCTATGTTATACAGAATGGAGAAATATAGAATGCAGCTTAATTTTGAGAAGGGGTGAAATTTTTTGTGCCCAATTATTAACTTTTTGAACTTTGGAAAATAAAGAAAAATTCAGACCAAAGTTAACTTTAAAAAAATTAGAAAATAATGGACTGAAGAGATGACTCAGCTACTAAGGAGCTTGCCTGCAAAACCTAGCAACCCAAGTTTGATTCCCCAGTGCCCATGTAAAGCAAAATGCATAAAGTGGTGCATGCATCTGAAGTTTGTTTTCAGTGGCTAGAGATCCTGGTGCTCTTTCTTTCTCTCTCTATCTCTGTCTCTCTCTCTCCTGGGTGCGATGGTACATGCCTTTAATCCCAGCACCCAGGGGCCAAGGTATGAAGGTCGCTGTGAGTTTGAAGCCAGCCTGAGACTACATAGTGAATTCCAGGTGAGTCTGGCCTGGAACAAGACCATACCTCAAAAAAATAAAAATAAAAAAGGCTCAGGAAACATTACAGGTGAGGGAGCAGAAAAATTGTAAGAGCCACAGGGTGAATAGGAATATCCTGAAGCATGATCCCCAGCTACCCCATAGGAACTGAAGACTGAGCCCTTTATGATCCCACACTGAATACCATCACTCCACTGAGTAGAGCCTACAGGGTAACAGGAGCTAGGGAGAGGGCATAAAAGAGACTGGCCTGTTTAAATTAATATAAAATAAAAAAATAATGTTAAAAACTACAAAACAAAAAAATATATATCCAGTTTTTCTGGAGACTTCAGTTTGATATTTTCACTTTCAAATAGAATGCTGGGCTGGAGAGATGGCTCCGCAGTTAAGGAGTTTGCCTGTGAAGCCAAAGGACCCAGGTGTGATTCCCCAGGACCCATGTAAGCCAGATGCATAAGGTGGCACATGTGTCTGGAGTTCATTTATAGTGGCTGAAGGCCCTGGCGTGCCCATTTATTTGAGAGAAAGAGGTGAGCTGCCACTTTCTCCCAAATAAATAAATATTTTTCTAAAAAGTAGTATGCTATTTCAAATTTACACTAACAAGGAAATAATATAGTCCTACATGTATCTCTCATTCATTCATCACAGAATTCCTGATAAATGTTAATATGTATGCTTTATAAATGAGACCTTAGCTTTTGGGAGCTAAGTAAATTGCCCAAGGTCATGCTGATACTGAATCACTGAAGTGTACTAGAAAGTCAAGTGTGCTTGTCTCACAGCTTTTGTCCTCACCACTCGGCTACGTGGCTTCTCAAAACATGGTCCTGACAGCCTGGCAGCCCCCTCAGGCGCTGTTGGCAGCATCTGTGTTACCTGCTTCTCATGTGGCATCCCTAGTGCTCACGCTCCTGTGAATAGGATAGTGTTACCTGAACCTACCAGAGCGGGAAACAAACTGCCCGAGGCCACACAACTCATTGGTGGCCGAGGGATGCTACCACACAGCAGCCAGACCTTCATTCATATTGGTCACATACAGCCTCTTGTTGTGCATCTCAAGAGCAAGAGTTGAGCTTGAATGAGAAGAAATTACATATTTGTCCTAATACTTTCAAAATATTTTTTTGAATGGAGGTACTGACCCATGGAGAAAACTAAGGAGAAGGCATTGCCAAATCATTAGTTTCTCTGAAATTAAACAGTCTCTCCAAAGGACCTTAGGCATCCCAGGTCTTTCCAGAATACTCCAGTGAACTTTCTGAACTAGGGTTAATCCATTTGCTTTCCAATCTAGGAACAGTATCTGATTCCTTCCTGAGACTGCTCAACATCACTGGCTGCTTCTCTGTCTGCTCAATTCAAACCCAACTAGGTTTTTCTCATCAACGGGAGCTTCTCTGACCTGCTGGTGCCCTCCTGCCCACCCCAACCCTCATTCACTCTCATCTCATTTGTTTTTCACTGCCAGACACTTCCTATAAGGAGTTTATCCTATCTGCTTCCATTTCCATTCTGCCCAGTCCTTTCCTAAATCCCTATAGCCTGCCATTATCCCAGTCCAAGCACTGAAAATTCAAAAGTCGCCAATATTCTCCTGGGTACTAGTAAAATCATCTTTTCTAAGTTACTCCCACCAACTTCCAGTTACAAGATTAAGTCCAGTACACCTAGTCATTTTGTTAGCAGGCAGATGACTTACAAGAATACCAATATCATCTTGAATGAAGGTATTTTAATTTTAGAATATATGAATGGTTTGTACTTTAGCCTCTCTCTCTTTCTCTCTCCCTCACTCCCTGTTTAATTATATTAGAGATGTGGTAGAGGAGATCATGATCTTTTCAGTATGTGGTTCTTGAATCCTTTGAATACTACTAATTAGGTAGAGGAAATTGGGACAGTTTCCTAACAGACTGAGCTTCAATTACCCCATTTACAAAATGGAGGTAGGCACAGTACATGCTTAATAGTATTGTTTAGAGAATTATAAGAAATAATGCACATAAAATGCTTGGCATAGAGGTGAATAGTAAATGCTAGTTATTAGAGTGGCTGTCATAGCAACTGCTCATAATATATTAAATGTAGTCAATTCTCAGGACTGCAGTGACAAAAGACCACAACCTTGGTCATTTAAAATAACAGAAATACATTGTCATTCAGCTGGAGACCAGAAGTCTGAGGCCCCAAGCCTGTGGGTGGTGTCTCTTTTCAGGCTATTGGAGAAGAAGCTGTCCCTTGGCTTTTCTAACTTCTGGTAGATTTCCTTGGCATACCCTGGCTGGTGGCTACAATCACTCCAGTCTCACCTGACATCTTCTCTTGTGTCTGGCTTAACCAGGCTATTCTGTCTCTCACAGAGATGTTCAGAACAGCAATTTGGGCCATGTAGATAATCTGGAATAATTCCTTCATCTCTAGCTCCTTAATTTATTCACATCTGCAAAGACTCTTTTCCCAAGTAAGATTATATTCATTGTTTCTAGGGGCTAAGATAAAGGCATGTCCTGACTTTGGGAATCATTAGCAGCCTAATGCCCCAAAGTAAAGCTTATTGAAAGGAATGACCAATTTCCTTCCTTTATGTACCTCCAAGAACTGCAAAGAGATTATGATGTGTTCATAGATGCTCAAGCAAGAAGTAACTAATAAGTAAATAAGTAATAAGTTATTGTAGAGGTCCATGGTTGGACCAGTGATGAGGACTATGTGTATCTATGGCCAAATTAAAAAAAAAGTCAGGGCTGAAGAGATGACTTAGTGGTTAAGACATTTTCCAGAGAAGCCTAAGGACCCAGGTTCAATTCCCCACAACCCATATAAACCAGATGCACATGGCGGAATTCATTTGCAATAGCTAGAGGCCCTAGCACACCAATCTCTTTCTCTCTCTCTTATAAATAAGTAAATAAAAATAAAATATTTTAAAAACTCAAAACAGAAGAGGTACCCAGCTAACATTCATTCGATTGACATCAAATATTAAATGTCCTAAATTTGTTTTTTGAATTTGTTATACATATTTTTTTCATTCGTATCCCATATTACTCTTCCTTACTTATTCCCCTTATTCTCAATGTAGTCCTTATTTCTTACTAGTGGCTGTGCTTTAGAAGAGAATGCCTCTTCCTGTAAGCCTTTAACTATGATCATCTCATTAGAGAGGGGAAAAAGCCTCCTTATCCCCTCCTTGATAGCAAAATGATGATGGGTCTTGTTCATTATGTACAGGTCTTGGCAAGTAAGCCCATCTGGTATGAGCTCACCAGTGCCATGTCCTTGTCACGTTGGGTTGCCAGGGTTCCACAGTACTCCTTGCCATCCTCCAGCTCTCATGTCTTTCCTTCCCATCTTCTATGATGTTCCCTGAGCCCTGGCAGGGATGATGTGCATGTCTCCTATAGAGCCAAGCATTCATCAATAACTTATTGTCAGCACTTCACCATTTATGATTCTGTTCATTGAACACCAGACTGGCCAAAAATAAAATAAAATTCTTTTGTGATCAATGCTAAGAGTAGAATTGAACTGTGGATATAAAGATAAATACTTAGGACATATCCATTTAGCAAAACAACAATAGTAAGTTCTTACCCAGGGCCTACATTCTCCCTAGCTATGAGCTTTTGACCTGTTTTTCAGTTCCAGGCTTGTCTTCCCTAGTGTGCAGCAGGCCTCAAATATAACCATATAATTGTGGTTACTTCCATAGCCTTCATGCCACTATTGCACTGGATGAGACAGCTTGCTTGGAGGGTCAATATTAAAGAATGCAGAATTCATCATTGGGTAATAACGTAGATGACTTTTCTCTGCCAGAAGTCTGCATAGCACCTTGTAGCATCTTTGAAAGCTGACCAGCAGGAAGGAAGCTTATACAACAGCTCCAGCTTTCTTTCTTTCTTTGTATTTTAGAGAGTGAGGGGGTGGGGAGGAGAGACAGAGGAGATAGAATTGGCAAGCTAGGGCCTAGCCACAGCAATCCAACTCCAGACTCTTTCGCCACCTAGTGGGTATGTGAAGCCTTGCACTTGTCTCACCTTGGTGCATCCAGGTTATGTTGGATCTGGAGAGTTGAACAATGGTCTTTAGGCTTTGCAGGCAAGTGCCTTAACTGCTAAGCTATCTCTCCAGCCTTGCTTTCTTTTTTTTAAAAAATAGTTTTAGGGCTGGATGTATGACTTAGTAGTTAAGACACTTGCCTGCAAAGCCAAAGGACCCAGGTTCAATTCCCCAAGACCCGCATAAGCCAGATGCACAAGGTCACACAAGTGTCTGGAGTTAATTTGCAGCAGCTAAAGGCCCTGGTGCACCCTTATTCTCTCTCTCTCAAATAAATAAATAAAAATAAAAATATATGGATATATTTACAAACAGAGTGAAGAGAGAGAGAGAATTGGTATGCCAGGGCCTCCAGCTGCTGCAAATGAGCTCCAGATGCATGTGTCACTGTGCATCTGGCTTTTCATGGGTATTGGGGAATCAAACCTGGAGTTGTTAGGCCTTGCAGGCAAGCGCCTTAATCACAGAGACATCTCTCTGGCCCTTGATTTCCTTACACCCTGAGCCCATCAGGTGAGTTGTCTTCAGCAATGGGCCTTTAGGACCTTTCCATTCTTCTGAGCAGCCAAGAGCCACAGCAATAGCCTATATTAGTTTGGAGATCTCAGAAAACATGCTGTTTTTTATTACTATTGCTATGTCGTATAACTTGAAATGAGGTATGGAGGTCACCTCTAGCAGTATTATTTTTTGTTAAGGACATTTTCTGCTGTCCAAGGTCTTCTGTGCTACCACTTGAATTTTAAGATTTTTGTGTATGTGAAGAATGGAACTCAGATTTTGATTGGGGTTGCATTGAATCTGTAGATTGCTTTGGTAGAATGGTCATTTTCAGATATTAATTCTTCTAATCCATGAGCGTGGGAGGTCTTTCCATCTTCTCGTGTTGTCCTCAATTTCTTTCTTCAATATTTAAAAGTTTTTTATTGTAGAAGTCATTCATATAGTTGGCTATTAGGAGGTATGTAATTTTTTGTGGGGGCTGTTTCCCTCATTTCTTTCTTAGGTTTGTTGGTGGCATATAAGAAGGGTATTGATTTTTGTGTGTAAATTTTGTCTCCTGATACTTTGTTGAAAATGTTTATCAGTTCTAGGAGTTTTCTAGTTGAGATTTTATGTTCTCTTATATAGAAACATATCATCTGCAAATCAGTATAGCTTGACTTGTCCCATTCCTATTTGTATTCATTTTATTTGTTTATTTTGTTGTCTTAATTATCTAGGTAAAACTTCAAGCACTATGTTAAATAGATCTTGTTCAAGGTCTTAGTGGAAATGCTTTGAGTATATCCTTCATGTGCCATATATATATATATATATATATATATATATATATATATATATATATGTATGTATGTATGTATATGCTGCCTTTTTGATGTTAAGATAGGTTCCCTTCATCTTTCTAGACTCTCTAGTATTTTTTTTATTTTTATATTTATTTATTTGGTTTTTCAAGGTAGGGTCTCACTCTAGCTCAGGCTGACCTGGAATTCACTGTGCAGTCTCAGCATGGCCTCGAACTCACGATGATCCTCCTATCTCTGCTCCCGAGTACTGGGATTAAAAGCATGCACCGCCATGCCCAGCTCTTTTTTTCTAGTATTTTTTTATGAAGGGATGTTAATTTTTATAAAAAGCCTTTTCTGCATTAATTGAGATGATTATGTGATTTCTGTCCTTGAGTCTACTATGCACTACATTTTATTTATTGATTTACCTGTGTTGAACCATCCCTCTAGCTCTGCAATAAAGTCAGTGTGATCAAGGTGAATGATCTTTTTGATATGTTCTTGAATTCAATTAGCATTTTACTGAGAATTTTTGCATCTACCAACATTAAGTATTTTAAAATCATCTAATAGTTTTGTATGTTAATAACTTATTTTTAAATACCATTAAAATTACATTGCAGACCAAGATATTGATTGCCTGTATGGTGTGGCTTCTTGCTGAAAGAAGCACAGGCCACCGAGAGACTCCAGTGCTTACCCACCTGCCTCTCAATCACGTGAAGTTCCTAGCATAAGTGTTCAACAACTCTTGCTAAAGTCCCATTCTGTTCTAATCTTTATTGACCAAGGAACAGAACTGCAATTCACAATGTTGCTCCCTTTCTAAATTAAAGAGACCTGAAGCTTCTCCAAGAGACTGGCAGACATTGACACACCATTAGGACATAAGTGGAGGGAGCATTTTGGATTGATAGACACTGCTTTGTTTGAACCTGTTTGGCCTTTACTTCTTACCTCCTCATAGTGTTCACCGGGCACAGAAATGTATTAGCTCTCTTCTGGTGATACATACTATCTAGACATTAGATGTTTGGCAAATAAACTACCTGGGTCCCATCAAAATAAGATAAATAATTCTTCCTTAAGTGTGAGATTCAAAAGACAGAGTCTCTGTGTGTGTGTGTGTGTGTGTAAATCTATTTGCCTTTCTTATAATTGTGGAAATAATAAAATGTTCACCAACTCAGGCCTCATACTTTTTATTGCAAAGGGGAAAAAATCAGAATAAAGGCTGGCTGCTGAATGGATCTCTCCATCAAAGGAGAGCCATGGCACATTAAATTCAATAAATCACTCAAGTTTCTGATCGAATGTATTATGGGAACACTATAGGCTACAGTTTAAAAGATTAGTCCAGAAAGAAACAATATACTGGTGTATTGGCTTTCTTGCTGGCAGTCTCAGCTTCAGGCGCAAGATGATGTTACCTGATAGTTGCCATAGTAACCAGGCAAGTGTTCAGCTGGAGCATTCCCAAACAGGAAAAGAAAAAATAGCACATCATACGTGAGTTGCTGTTTGAGGAGAAAGAGGATAGAGACTGCTTGGAAAATGGCAGCATGGGAGTCTGCCAAGCACATTATCTGTAGTGTTAAGTCTTTCTGGTTTTTGTGAGGCAGCACAGAACACTTTGTGGGTCTTTGATGAAGTATTGATGGTTTGGCAAATGATGTTCAGAGCAACAATGAGTAAGAGCCTGTGGTGGTTTGAATCAGATGTCCCCCACAAACTCGTGTTCTGAATGCTTATCCTCCAGCTCATGGCAATTTCATGAGTGGGACCTTGCTGAAGGAGGTGTGTTGCTGGAAGTGGACTGAGATGTGCTGCAGCTAGATTCATGTTTCCAAAGCTCTCATGCTGCCCTTTCCCAACTCCTGTGGCAGAGATGAGGCCCACCCTCTGCTCCTGTTGTCCCCTGCCATCATGGAACTTCCCCTTGGGACTGAAAGCCAAAAGAAATCCTTTCCTCTTAGTAGCTGCTTTTGATTGGGTACTTTGTTCCAGTAATGTGCAGACAGCCCCAACAGAGCTGCATCTGCTATGCCATGGGGGACTCCACTTTCCTGAGGTCTGGGCTTGCTATTTTCTCCATACTATCATGCCAAATTCACCAGACTGGGAGACGTGTGTGTGTGTGTGTGTGTGTGTGTGTGTGTGTGTGTGTATTTCAAACTGGATTATCTGTCCACTCACTTAACATGGTATTCCCTGATTGCCTCCCTACCCTACACATGAATTCTTCATTGGTCAGAGGGTCATCAGGGTGGAGGGAACCATTCAATGTAATCAATATTCCTTTAGCCCATCTGAATTTTGCCCTACAACATGATGTTGGTATCTTACATCTTTATCAAGCTGCTTCACCCAGCAACTGCTGTCCCCTTGGCCACCAGCATCCCTCACACTTTACCACCTGACTCAATTTACAGGCTGGCTACTTTATTTTCTGAGTGTTTAGTGTCCTGGTAACAGACCATCCCCATGGCTAGATCTAACCTTTCATTTAGCATCTAGCCAATGTTGAAAAGACTAAGCCAACAACCAATCAGGATATTTCACACAACATTCTAGTCCCTTGTTCATAACAAGGCTAGCACCGCACCAAAGGCCATTCCCCTTGAGAGCAATGTTAACGTCCCTTGCCTGGCTGCATGACCACAATTGCTTGGCTGCCTGGCTTCTGTAACATATGAAAGGTCTCTGGTGCTTGAAGATAGGGACAATGTCTCATGTGCTATCTCCCTCTCCTTATTCTGAATATAGTTGCTTCCCTCGGTGCCTACTTTCTTTGCCTGTGGGTACATAATATAGGTTTAAATTTATTTTAGGTCATGTCACTGATGAATACTTTACTGCTAGCTCATGTTCTCTTTCTCTCACACATTGTGAATTGCATTGCTTTTGCTCTTGGTGTCACACAAGAAAATCTCAGGTAGAAGAGAATCTCAGGTAGTGAGAGTTCCATCAGAGAAAGTGATGTTACCTGCCTGGGCATCTTTTCTTTCAATAAAATGACAAGAAGACTGGAAGTTCCTCAGGTCTGCATCATGACGATTGCCACAGAGCCAATTTAGGAAACTACTCTTATGGCTCTCAGCAATAAATTATTCATTCATTATGTAAAGTGATCAGTAATTCTGCCAATATCTATGGAATTTTTCACAGCCAAGCATTATAGAGAGAAATAATGATGAGGAAAGCCTCTCAAGCCCCACCCTCATGATACTTATGATCTAGTGGAATACATATTTTTTGACCCAAAGTAGTTAGATATGGACATGCCCCATTCCAAAGAGATCAGATTGTGCAAGAGATAGTGAGCAAAAAGAAAGAAGAAATGAAACAGGCTCCAGAACAGGGATGGAAGTTGCTTAACTTCTCCAAAATAGAGATGAAACAATTACAGATATTTTTAACAACTCACTCTTGTCTTTTTTTCCATGACTTGATAATTGGGTACAATCTTTTAAGAGGATAACTTGGCAATAAATGTAAAAACTATACATTGTTTTTTCTTTTAGTAATACCATTCCTAAGACTTATTCCTGGGAAACAAGGATATGCACACAAAATTTGGCTGTCAACATTTTGCAGCAGGGTTGTTAATAACAGTAATGATAATCTATAGAAGTAGATAACCACATCCCACATGAGTTCTACATCTGCTAAGACATCAAGTGACCACGGGACAGAGGCATGCTGGTTATCTGAGGAAACAGCTTGGGAGCCTCATCACGACAATGCTGATAAGGTTATAAGGAAGTGCGGCTGGAGGAGGCTGAGCATATCAGTTATCACACCATGTTTCTTTTGCCTCTAGCCATGAGAAATCATAAGAGAAGTGTCATGTTAGCAACCAGGTCAGTAAATTGTGGGGCAGCCATCCTGATCCCGTGGAATGCTATTCAGCCATAAAAGCAGCACAGATAGAAATATATCCACACGGAAATATGATTTAAATACATTGCAAAGCTAGATAAGCCGTGATGTTGATCATGTGTAAGATAATCCATCTATGGAAACAAGTAAGTATAGAGACATTCAGAGGCATGGGCATCAAGTTCAGTTAATAATTGTGTCAGGTTGATGAAATATTTACTTCTGCTCCCTCTCTATTGACCTTGTTTCTTTTATTTTTTTCACCAAAACTTTATTAATTTTGTTGCTAAAGACAGAGAAGGGATCATAATTGCAAACACAGGGCTGGGGAGATGGCTCAGCAGCTAAAGGCACTTGCTTGCAAAGCCAACAGTCTGGGTTCAGTTCCTCAGCACCCATATCAAACCAGATGCACAAAATGGCACATGCATCTGGAGTTCATGTGCAGTGAGTAGCAAGGGGCCCTAGCCCACCCATACTCACTCGCTCTGTGTCTACCTCTATCTATCTCTCTCTCTCTCAAGTAAGTCAATAAAATATTTTTAAAAATTATAAACACATCATTCCAAAGTTGAATTCCTTATTAAAAAGAGCTTAAAATAATCTTTCTATGAAGCTTACAATGAGCTGTGGAGTTGTTCACTATTCCTACTCTTAGTGACACCTTTTGAGTTCTTAGATCAAATGATGTGCTGGGCAAAATTTGCAATGTGGATGTGTAATTCTTTCACATATGCATAAGATATTTATTTGTATTCATTAGTTTATTACCTGTATTTTTCTACTTTAAAAAATATTGTACTATTTATCCTTGATTTTAAAAATATTATGGCTTTATTGTCTTGGCATTAGCATTTCAGGTATTTCTGTGACACTCTAGTCTTTGGCTTCTCTGAATTAATACTGCTTCCCCTGAGGTATTAAAATAATCATTGTAGGTTGCAAGTGGGCTGACAGGTTTCAGGCCAAGCTCATCTATTAATGTGTCCAGGACGTGACCCAAGGCAAGTCACTTTAGCTCTCCTGGCCTCAGTACAGTGAGATGGCGGGGTGAGCTGAACTCTGGGCCCCTTCCAGCGCTAGCATGTTGTGTCCTCCTGTGCATTCATTTTCTCCTTCCAAGACAGCCTGTAACCATTTCCAGCTCGCGGGAGAAGGATTTGAGAATGCAAAATTATTTTGGCCTATAAAAAGGCATGGATAAACACCTGCTTAACCCATTTTAAGAAATAATAACATGACATTTATAAACCACTTTGTGGTGTGTTTATGAATTCCCTCCCTGGAGGCTCTGAGTTTGACTCTAGCTTTGTGGTAATTTACATGCCTACATTCAAGTGAAGATTTGAGAGAGGGGTGATGCTTTCTTTTCCAATTATTATAGAATCTGTGTCTCCTCTTATGTTACCAGAGCAAAATGTGTTTTTTCTTTCTTTTTAAAAATTTTATTTATTTATTTGAGAGAGAGGCAGACAGAGAATGGATGCACTACCAGGTACAGTAAGCAAGCACATTTAACCAGTGAGCCATTGTTCCAGCTCCAAAATTATTTAAGAGGAGCCTTCTATACTACAGGGAATGACCACAAAAAGTAAAATGGCGGGCTGGAGAGATGGCTTAGTGGTTAAGCGCTTGCCTGTGAAGCCTAAGGACCCCGGTTTGAGGCTCGGTTCCCCAGGTCCCACTTTAGCCAGATGCACAAGGGGGCGAACGCGTCTGGAGTTCGTTTGCAGAGGCTGGAAGCCCTGGCGTGCCCATTCTCTCTCTCTCCCTCTATCTGTCTTTCTCTCTGTGTCTGTCTCTCTCAAATAAATAAATAAATATTTTTTAAAAAAAAAAGTAAAATGGTGCTTCGTTTCAACTCATTTCTTTCCAGCTTACCTATGGACAGTTATCCCTCCAGAAGGCAGCCAAACTGGGCTGGAATGGCATGTCAGAGTTGCCACAAGATCTCATGAAAGAATCATAGACTAGCAGAACCCACCATCTTGAGAGACTCCTTTCTTCTGGGAATAAAATAGTCAAGTATTATTTGATATTTCCTGTGTCATGCTAAATAATTCTAAAGCAAATGACTGTTGGTTCCATATTAGGGGGTTTTATCTCTGTGTATGTAGCAGAATGTCTAGCTGCATATGCTCTTCATGAATAAGCAGATAAAATTGTAAGTTTTCATATTTTTTTAATTAATTAAGTAATTAATTAAATTTTATTTATTTGAGAGAGACAGAAAGAGAGAGAGAGAGAGCAAGAGAGGGAATGGGCCTAGCAGGGCCTCTAACCACTGCAAATGAACTCCAAATGCATGTGCCACCTTGTGCATCTGGCTTATGTGGGTCCTGGGGAATAACTGGGTCTTTTGGTTTTGTAGGTAAGTGCCTTAACTGCTAAGCCATCTCTCCAGCCCAAGTGTTCATATAGTTACATAGGTTTTGTTCATGTACTTAAGAGATAGGAAAATTTAGGGAATAGTTTAGCTGGCCAAGACACTGCTTTTCTTGAGCAGGACACACACTTTTCCTCAACAAGGCACCTACTCAATTGTTGGGAAACCGTATCAAGCTCTATGCACACCTTACTTCAAAAAATGAATTTGTTTTCTTCTTCCCTTGCCAAGTATAATCTGTGATAGGTACTCATTTAAATAGGTTCTTAGATCCAGGAGGGAATAGCAGGGGACCCTCCAGTCTGGAATGGTTTGGGGTACATGTACAGTAAGGCAAAATGTGTCCTTCAAGTGAGCTTATAAGGACAAATCCCTATTTACCATCGTAGGCTTATGTATAATGGCATACATATGATTAAAATCAGATGCATCATGGCAAGGAGCATGTTCAGTAGAGAAAACATTATATAATTCAAATTTATCAATCAAACTGAACCTCCAGTTACAGGTCCATCCGCCCCCTCCAAAAAAATAAGTGACAAACAATAATCGGGCCCCTGGAGTACTTTCTTCTGGAGTAAGCCATCGTTCCTTTGGCAAAAGTGAGCAGTAAAAGAAAACAGAGAGCTCAGCAATAGCCAAACATGTACAGCTAACTGCTTTTTATTGAGCTGGTACAATTAATTACTATAGGTTTGTAAAAAAAAATCAAGAAATGTGATACCATCAACTTTTCTTTCTCAGAGTATTTTGATGGTTTGGGTTTCTTATATTTTCATATAAGCTTTAGAATTGTTTCCCATTTATGTGAAGAATGACATTGAGATTTAATTCTTTTTTGATTAAATTATTTATTTATTTGGGAGAGACAGAAAGAGAGAGAAAGGGGCAGATAGAGAGCGAGAGAGAGAATGGGCACACCAGAGCCTCCAGCCACTGCAAGAATTCCAGATGCATACACCATCTTGTGCATCTGGCTTACATGGGTCCTGGGGAATCAAGTCTCAAACTGGGGTCCTTAGGCTTCACAGGCAAGCACTTAACCCGCTAAGTCATCTCTCGAGCCCAAGATTTAACTCTTTATTTTGCTTTGTGTAGTAAGAACATGTAAACATATTAATTCTTTGAATTTAGGAATTCAGGGTACCTTCCTACTTATTTTCAGCTTAATCAGTTTTTCTCATCAGTGTCTTATAATTTACAATATACAGTCTTTTCACTTCCTTGACTAAATTATTTTTTATTTTTTATTATTTTTTTAAAAATTTTTATTTATTTATTTATTTATTTGAGAGCGACAGACACAGAGAGAAAGACAGATAGAGGGAGAGAGAGAGAATGGGCGTGCCAGGGCTTCCAGCCTCTGCAAACGAACTCCAGACGCGTGCGCCCCCTTGTGCATCTGGCTTACGTGGGACCTGGGGAACCGAGCCTCGAACCGGGGTCCTTAGGCTTCACAGGCAAGCGCTTAACCGCTAAGCCATCTCTCCAGCCCTATTTTTTATTTTTTAATGTATAATTTTTTATTGACAACTTCTATACTTACAGGCAATAAACCATGATAATTCCCTCCCCTCTCCCAATTTCCTCTTCACAACTCCACTCTCCATCATATCTCCTCCCTCTCTCCATTAGTCTCTCTTTTGTTTTGA
Organism: Jaculus jaculus; assembly: GCF_020740685.1. NCBI lineage: Eukaryota > Metazoa > Chordata > Mammalia > Rodentia > Dipodidae > Jaculus > Jaculus jaculus. Next base: position 33,019,031 of record NC_059105.1, on the reverse strand, counting down.
TGTCATTGTATTTTTCTCCTATTATGAGGGTCTTGTGAAGGTATTGCTAGGCACTGTAAGGACGTGGGTATTGAGGCCAAATGTCTGGACAGTTACATTGTAAGGAGTCATGCCCTTCCTTTGGCTCTTACATTCTTTCCATCATCTCTTCCACAACTGACTCTGAGCCTTGAGGGTGTGATAGAAATGGCTTCAGTGGTGGACATTCCTCTGTCCCTTCTTCTCAGCACTATGTTGTCTTTTGGGTCATCCCAGGGATTACTGTCCTTTGAAAAGAGAAGCTTCTCTAACTAAAAGTGAGAGTAGCATTAATATATAAATATGAACATTAAGTGTAGTGCTTACAGGGCAGCTTAATGAGCATAATGTATGCATTTAACCAGACAAGAGCAGGCTTTATACCCCTAAGACTCATGACCTCCCCTGCCATAAGCTTTTGATTAGGTTTTCAGTACCAGGCATGTATTCCCTACCTTAGAGCAGGCCTCCAGTCCAATTAGAGAACAGTTGGTTTCTCCCAGAGCAGACATGCCATTATTGTACTCATTTGGTCATTTGGCCTGTCTGGCCAAACTTGAGACTTCTAGTGTCCACTATTTTCACCACTGATGACTTCTGTCTCCCACAGGACTGCATGCAGTGCAGCTTTTTCCTGCTGGTCTGCAGGGAAAAGGTTTCCAGCTCAGCCCCAGCTTGATCTCTCAGTGACCTTGCCTCTCAGGCATGTGGAGTCTTCAGCAATAGGGTCTTACCATCTGTTTCTTGTGGGAAGCCAAGGGCCTTGGCAATAGCCTGTAATGTTTTGGAGGCAGCAGGGACCTCCCTGGCCAACAACTCACTGGAAGGTATCCCATCCCTGGCACTGAAAATTTTCTAGTAACAATCTATAGATTCTGTATCCAAAAAAAGTAGACATTCATGTCTTATTCAGAATATGTTGAATTTTGATTGACACTCTCCCCCCATCCTTCTTTTACTCAATCTCTTCCCCTGGCCTCACTTAGGCCACTTCACTTCCTGTAATATGGTCTTCTCCATATATATATACAATGCCATTCCCTAATTTGTTTGATGCTACTATCTGAAATGAGTCAATTTTAAAATTTTCAACTAGGCTATTGTTTGTATATAAAAATTTTACTAATTTTTAACAATTGATTTTTATTCTACCACTTTACTGAATTTATTTATTAGTTCTAACTGATGTTATGAAAGCTTTGTGTCTTTTTACATATCAGTCTTCCTTTCTGATTTGGATGTCATTTATTTCTTTTCATAGCCTCCCTGCTCTTGCTAGTTTACAGTATCTTGTTGAATAGAAGAAGAAAGATGGGCACCCCTGCTTTGCTCTGGATCTTAGTGGGGAAGCCTTTGGGTTCTCCCCATTGATTATACCATTAGCTGTGTGCTTTGCATAAATAGCCCTTGTTGTGTTGAAGAACTTTCTTTCTAAACTTCTGAGTGCTTTAATTAAGAACCTGTGTTGGGTTCTGTCCATTGCTTTTTCCATGTCAACTGAGATGATCTTGAGAGAGTAATTTAAATAGCTTGAAACATGGTTTTGCTACCTAATAATCATTTGAATTTGAATGAAGGCCTGAAACATTCTAATTCTTATGCACTTTTAGAATGAACTAAAGTATCTGCATTCATAAGGTTCTCACTAAGTTCTAGTTTCCTTCCATTCCTGCCAACCACTAGTCCCCTCTAACTGTCCACCTGGCTGACCAGCAGACATGATTCTACTCCAATGGCATCAATCAGAAACTCAGATATTTACATCTTGACTAAGTGATTTCTTACTTGATAATTTTTCAAAATTCATAGTACCTTTGTAACAAGCACTGTGGCTTATTAACTGGAATTTGAACTTATTTTCATCTTAGTGACAGTTTTTTCCCACTGTTCTCAGCCTGATTATGTATGAATGGCACACCTTTTGTCCAAGTAATAGAAGTCACCAGCTGAATAACAGCAAATCATAAAGTCATTGAAACTTTTAAATTTATATCAACCATTAATTCTGTATAACATGTCAGCTCTATGGGTGGATCTGCCGGACAAAGGAAAAGACAGAGAAGTGGTGACTCAGCGACTCAGCGTTCACAAGAAGGAGCTGTGGGGGGAACAAGCACACTCTGAAGGTGAGGAGGGCAGAGGGGGAGAGGTGCTAATCCAGCCTTCCGTGGAGTCCTATGAGAAAACTCGAGGATAAAAACCCTGTGGCTGCTTTCCAGTGACTCAACTTGATAGCTCTAATGCTACCCACACCTTGAAATTATTTTTTGTTCTGTGTTTAAGGTGGGAAATTGAAGTTTGACAAAGTCATTTGGACTACTCAGAATCTCATGCAAAGCAATTGGTTCAGAGCTATTAGCACAGCAGATTTCTCGGTCCATTAAGAGGCTGATAGAGTAGGTGGCATCTCCTTGTGAGTCTTTCCATTTCTAGCTCCAGACAAACTGCCCTTTCTGGGTCTTCAGTCTGTTTCTCTGATTACTTTTTAAGTGTCTCGCAGGAAAGTTTTCTCTCAATTTGGTGCTCACTCTTCCAAGCTTCTCTCCCTCTCTCCTTGCTCTCTGACTGTTATTTTTTATACACCATCTTTGAGAAAGCATATCGCAAGGGAGGACCCCCCACTGCAGTTTCTATTTTTCACTCTTCAACCTTTTCTTGCCTATTTAGATTCCTCTTTTAGAGTCTTACAGCAATAGTTCATGTATTCACCTTTTCCCTCTCAACGGTTGCCAAAATATGCAGCTGTTTCCTACTCAATATTGTGAAGATTTGCCCTCTTTATCTAGCAAGTAAAAAAAAAAAAAAAAAGACTTCCTAACTTCCAAATCCCCTTTAACCATGTAGAGAATCATCTACCATTGGATCCCCTGGTCTTTCGTTAAGCCCATTAACTCTATTGGCTTGGTCAGCCTAGGAACAGACAGGTGACAGGCATGCTCATCATTTCCATTGCTTCCTTGCCATTGTTATTCTGCATCCTGCCTGGGCAGCTGCAGGGATCACAGACAAAACTAGTGTACTTCCAGGCTGTAGTCACAGTCTTCATAGCAGAAACTCTGTGAGGTGCTTGTTAGGGGGCATTGGGGTAGGAATGTAACTTTTTACCTCTAATTTTCCCCCTCTTGTTTTTTTTTATCCCTCTTATTTTTCCTGAAAAATCAAACAGAAATTATGGCCTGTTTAAGGCAAAAAGATACTCCTCTCCCTGTTTACTGGTCTCACAAAAGAAGAAATCGCATTTTTCTGTTCGATATGGTGGTGAAGTTCTTGTATTCAATGATCTGTGGGTGGGTGGAGTCGATGTGTGAAAGGCTATATGTTTCTGGAGCTCCATTTGTTTCGTCTGTGTCAATAGGGTCCCTCTATTCAAAGGGGAGGACATAACCCAGGGTCTTGTATGCAGCTGGTGTGTGTGTGGTGGGGATGGATGTGCTCCGTAAGTCCCAAGTCCTTGTGTGTATAGAGTTGGAGGAAGGGGAATATCAGAAAGCCTATATGGGCCTAAATTTAAAGCTATGATCTCCAATATAGTCTTACTAGCACTAACCAGTTAACTTGTATTTTATTTATTCATTTGTTTATGTATTTTTCTTGGCTAGTGAATCTATTAATTGATTTGGGGATCAGAGAAGAAAAGGCAATAATTCCCATTTCAAACTTTACTAAGATCCTGCTTTTTCCTTCTGGTTATTAAATAGGTATAAAATAAAATTTGCTTATATTTTCATAACCCAGTTGTCCCTTTTATGTATCCTAAAATCAATACTAAGAAATAAAAGTCGCTGAAAGCCTTCTCATGCCCAGTGTGATCCTAGCCGCAACAGAGAGAAGGGGGAGGAAGAGAGAGAGGAGTGAGGAAAAAGAAAGAGTGAGAGAGAGAGAGCAAAAGACGGAGAGTTCTTATGGAGTAAGCCACCTTGTACAAGGGGAAAGAGACACAGGGGAGCAAGATAAATGTCAAAGGTGAGAGTATATTACTGGATAGTAGAGAAGCCACTGTGGCAATATTACTTCTTTGCTATTATTGGAGACCAGCTTGTGCCCTCTGATTGTGTTGCATGCTACTAAACACACTAGGCCCTCAGTCCATATTATTATAGTCATTTTTGAATGTCCTGAGGATTGGTTCCAGCACACCCCTCTAATACCCAAATCCCCAGATGTTCAAGTCTCTTATATGTGCTGATGTAATTTTTGCATCTACCCTAGGTATACTTCCTCCAGATTTTCTAATGTCTATGATTATTTGTTGTAGCTAATATAATGCAAATGTTACTACACAGTTGTTAGATGATATTGTCTAGAGAGTTATGGTGAGTAAAGGATCTGTACATGTGTTATACTGATGCATTTTTTTCAAGTCTGATTTTTTTTCTTGTTTTTTTTTTAATTTTTTTTTTTTTTTTTTTTGAGAGCGACAGACACACAGAGAAAGACAGGTAGAAGGAGAGAGAGAGAATGGGCGCGCCAGGGCTTCCAGCCTCTGCAAACGAACTCCAGACGCGTGCGCCCCCTTGTGCTTCTGGCTAACGTGGGACCTGGGGAACCGAGCCTCGAACCGGGGTCCTTAGGCTTCACAGGCAAGTGCTTAACCGCTAAGCCATCTTTCCAGCCCTTTTTCTTGTTTTTTTTGAGGTAGGGTTTCACTCTGGCCCAGGCTGACCTGGAATTCACTTTGTAGTCTCAGGGTGGCCTCGAACTCACTGTGATCCTCCTATCTCTGCCTCCCAAGTGCTGATTTTTAACTGAGATTAATTGAGGCTGTGGATGAAGAAGCTATAGATACAGAGAGACAAGTACACGTCAATATGCAGAGAGGTTGTAATTGATTTGGGGTGGAGACAAATTGAAAAATTGTATCATCCAAGAAGAGAGGAATTGGGAGGACATATGACATGGCTCCGGAAGAGAATGGCTCTTTTACCATAGCCCAAAGATGGATCAATAGATGAGAGTTAGAGAGAGAGAGAGAGAGAGAGAGAGAGAGAGAGAGAGAGAGAGAGGGAGAGAGGATAGGTAGTAGGTAAGTGATAGATTGCTATTTTACGATACCTGACTTTCTTATTTAAATGTAGCTACTTTCTAGATTCATGATTTTTTTTTCTCAGCATTCACCTCATTCACTTCTGCCTGTCACCAATTCTTCCTCAGTTTGCATCTCTGTGGATTATTGAAATGTTTCTTTATTTATCAGTAAACTTTGTGTCTTTGGAAAGTCAGTTTTTGTTTTTCAACTTCAGAAGCCTCTAAATTCCATCTGTTTCAAGTCATGAATAGAGTATGCAGCGTAGTTGGTGGGGAGCGGCAGTCCAGGTACTTTTGATAGTGAACGTGTTTTCATCTTTCTCCAGTAATTACTGCTTCTTCTGACTAACAAAAGGGTAATGCAGCCTTTTAGAAAAATCCTTAATCCCTACCCATGGTCTTAATTGTGACTCAGTCCTATACAAAAAAAAAACAAAAAACAAAACAAAAAAAAACTCTAATAAGTAGAGATTTATTAGAAAGTATTATTAGGGACCTCTAAGGAAACTCTCCATGAGTGAAAAGAAGCGTGAGGTATGATGCAGGACTAAACACGGAAGGAGAGTAGGTTTTTTTCTATTAATGGCTTGGTGACTGGTATGAAAGTTCACTTGATTTTAGTCAATGCTGGTATAAGTTGTATCCTCTGGGAGAAAATAACCATGTGGGAATAAAGAAAGCTTATCATTACGCTAGAAGGCTTTGGGACTTAGCGCTGAAATCTCTTCTTCTTAAAGGTAAACATATGATTACATGTTCTTTCTCATTTCTTAAATCAATAATGGATCCCTGACCATCAAGAGAGGTGATGCTGTACCAGCTCTGCTGGCGTTAGGTCCTCTCCCCCTCTCCCCCCTCCCCGGGTTCTCTCTCTCCTGTAGCATCGGGGTAGGGAGGAGTGCCACAGAACAGTAGCATCCAAATCAGAAGCATAGCTCTAAGTGGGACCACTGTCAAACTGGTGTTTCCTGAGTCCTCAAACTTTTTCAGCTACCACAATGACAGCAGGACCAATTAGTTAACACATGCAAACATCCTGGGACCATTCCAAAAATGCCTTGGTGGGGACTCTATGAGATCGGCTTTCCTGTGGCAAGGAATGATCTGAGAACTAGCGTTGACAGGAGTATCGTCTGTCTGCCTTCCAGTTGTTTAGATCCCTAAGGTTTGTGGTCCCCTTTGGGCTACATTTTCGAGGCTTCTGAGTCTACTTGTTTCTGGGGCCAGGCTAGCAGAACTCAGCTAAGCTTGTGTTATAGTTTTCTGAGAACAGACACTATGTTCTATTACAAAGGCTAATGACCTCGTGTACACTGGAAAGCAATGTGCGTTAGCAAGCAAAATCTAACAGCCTTCCCTCCGCCATAGGAGAATGCTTTCTGTTTCTTTGAGATGTAAAAATGTTAAGGTGAGCACATTTACTCATTTAGCAACGTGAATCCATTATGGCTCATCATGTTTTAAACATCTCCCCGTGATACAGTAATGACATCTAAACATGGGTTGAGGCATGATGGCCCATTTTGACTCTAGCACCTATATTTATTTTCTCTGTCATTCACGTGCAAACTCGGAAGGAGAGATATAAACATTTTTTTTTCTCTTTTATCCTAGGCACACAGTGGTCATTCAATAAATGTTCAACATAGGTTCAAAAGGGCTCTATGGGAAGGTGATGGTGATAGTGAATCACACACACACTTTCATCTTTCTCATTTATCATAGATGCTGTGAATGGAGACAACTGCATCCACAGGTGTTTCCTAAGCATTTGTTAAGAGTTTGTCAACACACTTAGCAAAGGTAGACATTTGGAAAACACACACACACACACACACACACACACACACACACACACACACACTCACACAGAGCAGTGGGGCTCAACCCCTGAGCTGGGTTGAAGTAAATGATTAAGTGCCTTATATCTCACATTTTAGGTCCTAGACTTTATATCCTGTACTCAAAATTTATTTCTTGGAGCCGGGCATGATGGCACATGCCTTTAATCCTAGTATTTGGGAGGCAGAGGCAGGAGGATAGCTGTGAGTTCGAAGCCACCCTGAGAATACAGAGTGAATTCCAGGTCAACCTAGACTAGAGTGAAACCCTAGTTGAAAAAAAGAAACAAAATAATATTTCTTGGAAAATATTCACACTGCTGGGTTTAGTGGCAGAAAAAAAAAATGACAGTGTTACTTGTCTAAGATTGTTACAGTTTCAAAAAGGAACAGAGTCCCTGTCTGTTGTGAAGCAAATGAATACTACCCTAACTGCGTAATGTCAAGTTTAAGAAGCCAGATGGGAAACAGAAGGCTGTGGTCCCTCACAGACCACAGACTTGACCCATTTAGGAAGTCCAGTTCAGACAGCAGCACCAGCGCAGATAGTGGTCAGACAAGTTTAGCATATACTCTAGTGAAAAGAAAGTACAGAGGCTGTGCATGCATAGAAAGTCTCTGTCACTATGACCTGTGGAAGTTGTACATGAGACTTATGAGAGAAACTTAGGTGAACACATCCTACCTGTAGAGAGCTTGGTTACTCCTGGTGCAAAAATTAAAAATAAAATATTGTTCAAGTGAATGATATTATGGCTAAAATTTGCATATTTGGTGACTAGTTTGCTCTGTTCAACCAAAATAGGTGAAGAAAGTACTTTGGGAGAGCCATCAACTGTTAGCTTCTTGGAATTAAGCAGAGGAGAAGTATGAATCTCGGCACCCATTTTCTTACATTCCCCCACCATGAAGAAAGATTCTGTCATTTCAAACTGAAGACATGTATAGGCTCTGACTTTTGGGTGACTTCTGTTGAAGCTCTTGATGCTTCCAGAAAACAGACAGTCTTCACACTCTGCACAGAAGACCTATTGTGGGGAGCTAGAGATGTCATGATCTCCCCAGAGAACAGAAAGGCTGACGTGCTACATTCTTGAACATTTAACTCTTCATTTCTTCATTCCTTATGGTCACCCCAAGGACCCCCAAAGCAGTGCTAATGGATTAGCAAGTCTTGTATCCTGACTCCAACCGTCCATCAAGGTTAGGTATGCTCAACATTGCTGCCTTTTTAGTGGTTTTGTGTTGACTTCATTTTTCCCTGTCTTTTATACATGCCTCCACGTGACACTTATTGATATCACTGTTGCTGAGTTTGGGCATGCTTCCAGAGAAGCTCGGCTCTGCTCTTACTTCTCTATCCAATAAATTCATCTGTTAAGCATTGGGAGAAGAATTCTGGAAACTTCATCACTAGTTGGCAACCATCACATTTCTTAGGAGAAGAAAAATCTTCAATCTAGTTGGAACCATATTTCTTGTGCTGGAATGGATTTGGGACAAAAATATATTGCACATTTGGGCATAGACCTTGATTTTTCAACATCCATCTTTTATGTGCTAGGAAGTGATGATGCACCCTTTTCCTCTCGGGGATCTTCCCGTTCTTAAGGCCTTTCACTGTGCTCAGATGAATAAAGTGTCTGCCTCCTTGAATTGATGTGCTAATTAGCAGTGTACCACACTGAGAAGGAAGAAATTTATGTGTACCACATTGAGAAGCAAAGCAAGATGAAAATCCCATCTCATTCATGTATTTTATGTTTACACAAAGGAAAAAATGAGGGTAAAGTGACTTCCTTGTCTAGCTGATAATTCAGAAATGGAAGACATGCATGGATTTCAAGATAAGCACACGTTTACCAAAGCTCTATGGCAGGCATTCATTCCACACCAGTTCTCAAGCCTTGTCATGTATAAGCCCCAGAGAAACCTCTCATGATTAGTCTGTGTACTTGCTCATGCGAAGACATTTGCTGTATCCAACCATAGCCCTGTTCGTCTTGAAAGTGACAGTTCTTAAACCGGGGCGACTAATTACTGTTTACCTTTCCGATGTTTTCATTCTCTAAGTCAGAGGTTCTCAAAGTATGATCCCCACACTGGCAGCATCACTGGAAACCTGTTAGAAATGAGCATGCATGGGTAAAACTCCAGACCTACTGAATAATAAATGCTGGCATGATGCCAGCAGTGTGTGCTTAAAACACACTCCAGGTGATTCTGATTTATGCTCTGAGTAGAAAGGTCTTACCTACTAATTTGAAAAAGTACCAAGAGACTGTTCTTTGGCTTCAGTCCAAAATAGTAAACAAGTAACTACAAAACAGACCCATACTAATCAATTAGCAATAGTGCCTTGCTCTTGAAGGTCAACCAGTCAACAACATCTTCAGTCTAGGAACTGCTCCCCAAAGCTAGGCAATCCCTGAACATCCTGGTTCAGCCTGCCAACCTCTGAACCCCATGCTTCCTAAGACCTATTGTGTTATAATCTTTATTCAGAAATATTGAAATATGTAAGAGTAGCTATGGCTTAGGAAGCAATAAATTTACTTTCTTTGTTTCACATATATACAAACATAAATTTTGTCCTTCAACAAAATGCTCCTCATAGATTTTTTTAATTTAATTTTTTTATGTTCATTTTTATTTATTTATTTGAGACTGACAGAGATAGAAAGAGGCAGATAGGGAGAGAGAGAATGAGCGCATCAGGGCTTCCAGCCACTGCAAACGAACTCCAGACACGTGCGCCCCCTTGTGCATCTAGCTAATGTGAGTCCTGGAGAATCCAGCCTCGAACCGGGGTCCTTAGGCTTCACAGGCAAGCACTTAACCGCTAAGCCATCTCTCCAGCCCTCCTCATAGATTTTTGAGGTTTTTATTGAGAGAAGTTTTACTCGTTGGGACTTTTGAGGAATAACACATGCCTTGGCCAAAATATAATTGAGATAATATTTATTTTATAATAAAAATAAAAGAAACAAAATACCATGTATTACTATACACAAATATCTATGCAAAACATTGCTTTATTAGTTGTCGCCTAGTTAATCACAGGCATGAGGGCCTTTGGTATTGGCTCAGTAGTTAAACGTGCTGGCTTGCAAAGCCTGCAAGCCTGGGTTCAATTCACCAGAACCTATGTAAAGCCAGACACACAAATGCAAATCCTTTGCAGCAGAAAGAGGCTCTGGTATGCCTATTCTCTCTCTCTCTCTTTCTTTTTCTCTCCCCCAAATGAATAAATCCACCAAAATATTTAAAAAAGAATGGGTATAGAAGAAATGAAGGTACGGGTGGCATTGGTGCTAAATAATTTTTTTAAAAGGAAGCCAAGGATAAAAAAGAGATGAAAGATCGAATTGGAAATAGATTAAAATAAATGATGTCACAATGGACCACCTAAATTTTAAAGCAACTCAAGAAGTATGTGTTGAGCATTTAGCTGATAATATTTGATCTACAGATTCAGAGATCAAGCTCTGTCAGAAGAGGCAAGCTATAATTTTATTACAATCCATGAAGGAAATCAATCAATTAATTAATTATGACCATGACGATAGTGGTGGGGAAAAAATGTAAAGAAGGGATCATGGAGCTAACCCATCTAAGAATAAGTTGGCTTTCTTGAGTAGACTGAAAAGAGAATAACCTTCATACCATATGTGGAAAAAAAAGGTCCAGAGTGAGAATGAAATTGGGGAGAGAGTGAATGGTTTGGGGAACTGGCCAAAGTAAAGCTGGAAAAATAATTTGGAGCCTGGATATAAAGGGTGTTAATCACTATGGTCAGGAGTTTAGATTTATCTTGAACGTTTCTCTTCTCTTCCTCCTTCTCTTCCTTCTTTTCCTTTTGTTGTGTGCCTCTCTGCAGCGTGTGTGGTGTGTGTGTTTGTGTGGTGTGTGTGTGTGTTTGTGTGGTGTGTGTGTGTTTGTGTGGTGTGTGTGTGTTTGTGTGGTGTGTGTGTTTGTGTGGTATGTGTGTTTGTGTGGTGTGTGTGTTTGTGTGGTGTGTGTGTTTGTGGGATGTGTGTGTGTGTGTGTGCACAAGCATGTGTTCTGTGAGCATGGGTATGGAGGCCAGAGAATGTTGAGTGTTGTCTTCTACAACTCATCTGCTCTGTTTTCTAGGGATTGAATCTATCACTGTTTTATTGGCCAGATTGGCTGATGAGTGAACCCTAGTATTTCTGTGCTATCAACCTCAGGACTGGGGTTGCAGGCATATATGACCATGGAGGCTGTTGACTCAGGTCCTCATGCTTGTGCAGCAAGTGCTCTTACTTCCTGCACTGTGATCTCACCCGTCTGGAAGTGTCATTCCTACAGAAGAAATGTGCATTTTAATGCCCTGGCATAACTCTTATCTACATGCATCTAATGTTTGCTGTTCATAAGAGTGATGGGCTATGGACTGAATTATGCTTCCCATTAATATATCAGCGTCATCACACACCATGTTATTGTATTTGGAGTAAGGAAGTAATTAAGATAAGTGGAACTATGAGGGTGGGTTAGTGTCTATTAAAAAAAAAGACACAGGTATCTTCCTCTCTTTGCTACATTAGGACAGAGTGAGAAGCTGCCATCAATGAGCCCTCACCCAAAACTGAACCCTGCCAGAATTGTAGGCTTGAATTGCTACCCTAAGAACTGGGTGAAAATAAATTCTTGGGCTGGAGAGATTGCTTAGTGGTTAAGGAGCCTGACTTTCAAGCCAAAAGATCCAAGTTTGATTTCCTAGTACCCAGGTGCACAAGGTGGTACATGCATCTGGAGTTCATTTGTAGTGGCTAGAGGCCCTGGCACACCCATTCTCTCTGACTGCCCCTTCCTTCCTCTCTCTCTTTATCTCCTTTTCTCTCTCAAATAAATAAAAAAAAATATTTTTTAAAAAATTAAATAAAATCATGCCAGGCGTGGTGGCATACTCCTTTAATCCCAGCACTCGGGAGGCAGAGGTAGGAGGATTGCCGTGAGTTCGAGGCCACCCTGAGACTCTGTAGTGAATTCCAGGTCAGCCTGGGCCAGAGTGAGACCCTACCTCGAAAAAACCAAAAACTAACTAACTAACTAAATAAATAAATCAATTCTTATTGTTGATGTCATCCAGTCCATGGTATTGTGTCATGTGGCATGATGGATTTGTGCAGAGTGATGTGGCATTTAGATTGAAACATTCTTTCATTATGTAGTATTTCCCATGTATTACAAGATATAGAGTATCTATGGTCCACAACTATGAAATACCAGCAGTGCGATTCTATGACAACCAAAAGTATCTCCAAAAGTCATTTAAAGGGAGTACCAGTCCTTTCTGTGCCAGCAGAAAACACAAAAGGAAGCCTATAAGAAGACACCTACAAATAACAGGGTTCATCACCTTTTCTCCTTAGTGATCATGGGAAGGCTCTGGCTCACTGTGAGCAAGGCCTGTTCTGCAGTAATAATCCAGATAGATTTTCTTCCTACTAAGCCACAAGGTTGGAATGAGGGCTTCTGCTATAGAGCAAGAAAAAGTGACCCTTTGCCTTGTTACCAAATGGCTAGCATAAAGGCACCATGATGGTGGCATTCACATAGTGAACTTAAGGCTAGCCTAAGTTACAAAGTTCTGTGTCACTATCCCAGAAACCAAAGCTGGGATAGAGCTCCTTAGCAGAGTCCTTGCTTGGCATGCTCAAGGACTTGGCTTCCATTCCCAGTACTGCTTGCACTGGGAGGTAAATCAAACCAAAATAAAGGAAAAGTTGAGTGTTCACCCTTGTCTTTAAATTTAATGAAATTTGGAACTCTTGCTTTTGGTAATGTTGCTAACTATATAGGAAATGTTAATCGCTGAGTTAACCATTAATGAATATGGCAGATTTGTGACAAACTTGGAAATACAGTTGTCTGAAGAAGTTTTTCTCACCTTGCAAAGGTTACATTTAGCCTTGTAGAGTTTTCCAACTACTAGTTGTATCCTTTATTTGAACAGTCGAGTTTTCCTGAACTGGTTTTAAGGCCTGGCAAGCAAAAAAACATTTTAGGATAGGTTATAGCTCATGACAAGGTTCCATGTGTTTTAATTTTCCAAATGGAAATCCAGTTTTTCTACCATTTCCCGGCCTCCATTGAATTGTCTTGATGCCATAGCTAAAAAACAAAAACAAACAAAAAACAGGAATTGAATCACACTCCTCTGAAATAAATTACAGGCAATTATTTTCTGCTTTATATACCATATATTCATTTTTTTTCTTTTGTCAGACTTTATATAAATGGGTCTAGCCATGGTGGTTCTGTGTCTACACTTTTAGTTCAACATGATATTATTTTGAGAGAGAGAAACAGAATGAGGAAGAAAGAGGCAGAGAGAGAGAGAGAGAGAGAGAGAGGCGGGGGGGCCATGCCAGGGCCTTCCCACTGCTGTGATTGAACTCCAGACAAGTGTGCCCCCTTGTGCACGTGTGCAACATTGCACGCTTGCATCACTTTCGCATATGCCTATTCTGTGGGACTTGGAGATTTGAACAAGCGTTCTTAGGCTTTGCAGGCAAGTGCCTTAATCACTAAGCCATCTTTCCAGCCAGTTAATATGCTTTTGAGACTCATTCACTTTAACAAGTGCATTAGTTAATTTGTTAATTTTTATTTCTTTATTTGAGAACGACAGACAGAGAGAGAAAGAGGGAGAGAGAGAGAGAATGGGTCCACCAGGGCCTCGAGCCACTGCAAACGAACTCCAGATATGTGCGCCCCCTTGTGTATCTAGCTCACGTGGATCCTGGGGAATTGAGCCTTGAACTAGGGTCCTTAGGATTCACAGGTAAGTGCTTAACTCTAAGCCATCTCTCCAGTCCAAGAGTGTCATCCTTGAGATGGCCGTTCGTCATTGTCCTGAAGGGTGCAAAAGAACTGGGCTTTTTTGTTTTCTACATGGTGCTGGATTTGGGCAACTACCAGGGAAAGGTTAGAACAATCCCAGACCAGAACAATTCCTGAAGAGGAAAGGACTCAGCTGTGAACCACCAACAGCCACAGCATTCCAGCTGCAGAGAAAATGAGTCACAGGGCAAGCGTGTGGGTGAGGTGGTGACAGGGGCGAGGCTGAGGAAGAAGAGGGGTGGCGTGCCACAGAGCTCATGACAAGGTTCTTTCTGTTTTATTTTTCTACATGAAGTCCAGTTCTCCCACCATACTTTTGTTTCTGTTGGTTGCATTGGTACCTTAGTAAAAAAAACTGAGTACTTCAACTCATATCTCGTATCATGATGGGTTCTTAAAGCGGAAGCAAGCTGTTTTCATTCCTGAAGTTTGATCAAAATTGTTGATGTTGGGGGGAAATTTTCCAAGCTACAGGACTTGTTCATTTTTTTACAAAATCAGCATGGTTCTTGTCAAACATTCAAATTTCAAAAAAACTTTTTAGGACTAGCTTGAATTTCTTCATAAAACTTGCTGGCATTTTGTGGATTTTTATTGAGTCTTTAGGAAGGCTGAGCATGTTCATATCAAATCCTTAATGAGAGAGCTTAATACCTATCTTGTGTTTATTTACATTTTATTTCATTTTCTCCGTAATATTTTGTAATTTTCAGTGTATATGTCTTGCAGATATTTTAAAAGATGATTTCTACTTTTTTTATTTTTTAGATGCTATATAAAATTATTTTCCTAATACTTTTATTTTTTTATTTTTTTTAAATTATTTATTTATTTGAGAGCAACAGACACAGAGAGAAAGACAGATAGAGAGGGAGAGAGAGAATGGGCGCGCCAGGGCTTCCAGCCTCTGCAAACGAACTCCAGATGCGTGCGCCCCCTTGTGCATCTGGCTAACGTGGGACCTGGGGAACCGAGCCTCGAACCGGGGTCCTTAGGCATCACAGGCAAGCACTTAACTGCTATGCCATCTCTCCAGCCCAATTTTTCCTAATACTTTTAAAGTTGATTTTATTATCTGAGTGATTGTTAATATAGGAGAATATAGTGCCTGGACTGTGGATTGCATATCATATTACACTGCTCAATTCATTTCTAGATCTGGTAGTTTGGGGAAGTACACTTTGTGTTTAGGTACATAATCACGAATACCACTGTATGCTGCGGTTTGAATGTGACGTCTCCCATAGGCTAGTTAAACACTTAGCCCCTAGATGTCAGTGGGAAAGCTGTAGACCCTGTAGGCAGTAGAGCCTGTGGGAGGCAATAGGACACTAAAGGCAGACCTTGAGGCTGTGAAGTACTGCCACACTTCCTCCCTGGCCTCTGCCCCCTGACTGTGACGTGACGTGCATGCTCCCTCCCCACTCCAGCCACTGAGGCCACGAAAGTTCTTCCCAAAACTATAAGCTGAGAACAAATTCATGCCTCACTTGAGTTGGTTCTGGTTGGGTATTTGTTCGCAATAACAAGAAAGCAACTAATATATCATGTAGCTTATGTGTGCAAACAGTTTTACATTTCCCTCACTAACAGTCATGCTCTTAATTTTATTTTTCCTTGATTATTGCCCCACAGAAGATTTCAGTACGTTGTTTAAGAGAAGTGGAAAGAGTATACGTTCTTGTCTTCTTTCAGAACATGAACAAAAGATGCCCAAGGCTTTATGATAGCATTAACTATAAAGTTCTAGATATATGATTTCTACTATACTGAAGAAGTGCTTCAGTCCTCATTTTCTGAGACTTTTTAGGATAAGTATGGAATTTCTTCAGGTATATATATTTTTTGCTGTTCCAAAGTACTCCAATTTTAAATACTTTATCACTGTCAATCATTGATAGAATTTTCAAAAAATAAAATAACTTTACATCTCCAGTATAAAATCTAGTTGCTCATGTTTTATTGTGTATTGTTAGTCTTAATTTACCAATATTTTTGTAAGTTCAGTTATATTCATGTTTACATGGGATATTGTCTATAACTCTAAAAAACATTTCTAAAATATTTATGTATTTATTTATTTATTTGAGAGAGAGAGAATAGGCATGCCAGGGCCTCCAGCCACTGCAAATGAACTCCAGGTTCAGTTCATGAGCCTCTTTGTGCATCTGGCTTATGTGGGTCCTGGGGAATTGAACAGGAGTCCTTTGGCTTTGCAGGCAAATGCCTTAACCACTAAGCCATCTCTCCATCCCTAAAAAGTATTTTTTTATGAAGCACCGCTACTCGGCTTGTGCAAGCATATTAAAAATGGAAAATATTTGTTCTTCTATTTCCTGAAGTTTTCTTCTTAAAAGTTTTGATACGTCAAACTAATACAATCTGAACTTTCTTTGTGGGAATGGCTTGAAAATCAGTTGATTTTGCTTATTGCTAATGGGTTATTTAATTTTCTGTTTTAAATTTTGTCTTTTATACATAAATTGCATTTTTTCAAGGAACTTTTAAAACTGACCTAATCCTAT
Organism: Jaculus jaculus; assembly: GCF_020740685.1. Lineage (NCBI taxonomy): Eukaryota > Metazoa > Chordata > Mammalia > Rodentia > Dipodidae > Jaculus > Jaculus jaculus. Next base: position 33,002,746 of record NC_059105.1, on the reverse strand, counting down.
TGGAAGTTTTCCAGAGGTATGTCACAGCTCTACATGTCTTAAGAGCAGAAACACTGGCAACTTTTTTCAGACTATCTTTTCAAGATATTTATGTGGAAAGTGATGTTGGAAGACAGAGGCAGTTGCTCTGGCTGGAACAGGATGTGGATTTATCCGGAGTTATGAATACTATGCTCTGCTCCAGGGCAACCATCAGAGAGGCTTGCTTGCAGTTCCTTATAGAAGGGATGGGGGAAGGGCTTCTTAACTTTGACACAAACCAACTGTGTGCACAGCAGCAACCGGAAGTGCTTGAGTCACCCCGTGGCACTTGAAGGTTCAAGAATAGCTGGGTGCCACCCAGGCCCAGGCAGCCAGCTATGTCATGAGGACTGATGCCCTTCCTCTCTGACTCAGGAGCCTTGTCCTCCATCAGCATAAAATGGGCAGGCTAGCTAACTTGAACTCCTATACAGCTAAGTCTTTTTAGTCCTTGGTATTTAAGACCTTCCACAGTTCCTGAAAATTAACAAAAGTTGCTAATAATAACCTCCATCATCTTTTGTGTTTATAGATATGTAGTGAAGCCTCCTTTATTGATGTCATGATTTTATCTCTCCCTTTCTCCATGCTTTCCTTCTTTTTTTATGAGTCTGCTAGGTATTCATCAATTTCATTGAACTTTTCTTTTGTAAATTAGCATGTATTAAGTATACATAATGAGTAACATTATAACATTTTCACACATGTACATAATGCACTTTGATCATATTCACCCCCATTGTTCTCTCTAACCCCCTTCCTCCTTTTATGATCCTGTTTCTTTTCTCCACTAGTCCCTTAATGCCTTTCTCTCTCTTTCATCTCTCTGTGAGATACTTTAGGACTGCTTAAAGGGCTATGGGAGAGGGGCGTACATTAGTATCAACTAGACCATGGCAATCATTAGCAATGTACAAATCCTCACTGATGGGAGCTCCTGAGCTCCGCCTCCAGGACATGATGTTAGCAGACAACTCTCTTGCCCAGTTTTTATCAGCTGCCATGAATTCGAGAATTAAACAGCCATGCCATTCCTCTAAGTTGGCATTCCACATCACTCCCCCATTCACCGGGCTCTTACAGTCTTCATGTTCCTTCTTCTGCAATATTCCCTGAGTCTTGGAGGAGGGAAGGGTAGGAGAATGACAGAGACCTCCCATTTGTGGATGAGCATCTATTTGATTGTCACTTATTCACATCACTTGACCAGTTATGACCCTCTTCAGTTTTACTGTCCTCTGCAAAATTAAGCTTCTTTACCAGATGACAGGGATGATAATATATAGCTATAAGCATAGTTATTTAGAAAGTGATATGATGGACACACAATGTCCACTTGGTAGCAACTTCCCCACTAGCAACTCTCACCATCCCAGCCATGGGCTTCAGATTGGGTTTACGGTGTCAGATGAACACCTCTTGCTATTAAGCAGGCCTCTAATCCAATCAGAGGCTGGTCAGCTGCCTCTGTAACAGACCTGCCACAATGCATCAGTAGGCATAATGTACGTGACTTGTTGGTAGTTTTGCATGTAGGGTCCCATATCTGGGTAAGACTGTTGACAACACTTCTCTTTCAGCAATCTCATAGCACTGTCTAGCACTATGATGGCTAACCGCACTCAGAAAGCTTCTAGCTCCATTCCAGCTTGTTTTCTCTATGTTCTTTGAATAGATCATGTTGTATTTTAAGCAATAGGGCCTTACCATGTGGTCCTAGTAGGCAACCAACAGCAAAAGAAATTGATTGTATTGTTTGGGGGTCTTTGGGGACCTCCCTGACCAACAACTTATAGGGGAGGGGTCCATCGACAGCACTGGAATTTTTATTTAACAACCCATGGCTTCTCGGAGTTTTTAAAATGATAGCTATTGATTGTATGAACTTCCTCCATATTTGTTTTCTAGTTCATTCATTCTGCTCTAATATATTCATTCCTTTCTCACACTTACTTTGGGGCTCTTTTCTTTTCTTGTTCTGGCATTTAAGAGGTAATTTAGATTATTAATTTATTATGTCATTCTCATTCCCTACAATAGTCATCTTTCATGAATTCTTTAGACATCTGTGCCTATGTTGACTCAATCACCAAAAAGCTCTAACTTTCTCTCCTTGAAGATACATCTATTACAACTGGCCTTGTATATTCTCTTTAGCACTTGTCCATCTGCTGATACCTTCTGCTTCACTCATCCAAGCTTGCTTCTTCTATTCATTCCCCTTAAATAAAAACTAAAATAATTTATACTCTCTTTGCTGGGGGGGTCTTCATCCAGTTCTAAGGAAATGTTTATATATCCTTTGCCCTTTTACCCTATGAGTACTGGTTTCCCTGCAACTGCCTCTATACCTGCTAAGTACCTTGCCAAACATCCCTGCACTTCAGTTTTTCTAGGCAGGCTATGACTTGATATCCACTGATATCTTAAATCATACAATGCTTAGTCATGGAGGGTTGTGGAACTTTTTGGACATGGGGCCTAGACAACAGACATAGGGCCATGGAGGCATGGCTCATCGGTTGATGCTCACACAGACCTGGTTCCTAGCAAGCTCTCTGTTTCCTGAGTGCCAACTTCATGTAGCCATCTACTCCATGCTCCAACTGCCCCAGCTATGAGCCACTCCAGCCATGCCTTTCCCACCCTATTAGACTAGACCCTCTCAACGGTGGGGCCAAAATAAAGCCTTCTTCCCTTAAGTTACCTCTTGCAGGTATTTTATCACAGCAATGAAGAAAGTAACTAATTCATTAGTTGAAATGACATTTGCACAATCCTACGGTTAAGCTTTACAACTCTGATAGCTTTGGGTAACTATTATTATCCTGGTTTTGAAAATAACTATGTACTCAATCACCTTTGTTGGCCTTGTACCACATGAGAATACTTTTCAGCAGGCTGGTATGTTACTGAAAATATCCCAAAATCTTGAGTTAATTATCTTAATAGTAATTTAGAGATGATTTTCACTGATATCTTACATCAGTACAATGCTCACTCTAATGGCTTTACCATGGTGTTGATATTGCAGGACCACTAACTGAACTAATGCCATTCAAATTCCTGAGACTTCCTATGGTTATTTTATTTAACTCCTTATTTATGCCAACATGAATCTATTAACAGGCCACAATAATACTTATTACTGTCAGGAAGGATGGCAAAAGGCTGAAATGGACCACAAAGATTGTAGAGCATCTACCTGGAAAAAAGAACTAGATGTTGCCTAGAGCAACATTTGTGGTTACTTCTATATTTTATCATCTTTGATCTACTTTACAACTGTGTGCATTGCATAAAATAAGCCATAATCCAAATGACTCTTTACCTTATAAATATAAATGAATGCACTGGATTCATTTTGTATCTATTTGCAACTTTACATCAAAGCTTCTATGTCCTGTGTACGCGAGGAAGCTCTTTGATTTCTCATCTGAAGTGGCTGTAGCATCTGACTGAGTTTCTCACTAATTGATGCATTAAAAAAAATCTTTGATCCATGTTCATTTTATATGGGAATCCCAAGTTCTCATTTTCTCCCCAAAAGATCCTTTTAAAGTGTCTAGAGTGCATCTAGCACTGGGCCTAAGATGTGGGAAATATGTGGGTTGAAAAAACAGGAAACCATTGCAAAGTCGAAATGAGTAGAGCCAGTAGGTAGATGTCATAACAGGGACTTCAGATTGCTATTGGATTTGAGAGTTGATCAAGCTGAAATGATCAACAAAAATTCCAGAGGGAAGCTTTAACTTCACAACCAAACTTCAGACAACCTTATGGAAGTCAAGATTGACCAACTGTATGGTGGGGAGGAGGTGGACCAAATCTGAGAAAAATAGTGGTGGAAATCAACATAGCCTGTTGAGAGTTATAGACTCTTTGACAAGGCCTGGACGAGAAGACTAACATGGTTAAATTGTACTTCATACTCACAGCTTACAATTCCACAGAAGCCTAGTGGTTCTCACACCTGACTGTCTGTTAGAAGTAGGGATGAAAATGTCACCATGCTCATTCTAGGGGCCCATCCCCAGGGACTCTGCTGTCATTGGGCTGAGGATTGTAGAGACAGTGAAAGCTCCTCCATTGATTCTAAAATGAAATGAAGTTCATGAACTACTGAGCTATGAAATGTATGTGTGCATCTTGGTTTACTTTAACCCTCTTGGGAGCGCTGTAGGAGAGGTGTTTCCACCCTTTATTTTACAGATGCAGCACAACTGCTTAGGAAGAACAGTGATTTCTCTAGAGGACCTTCTGGGCCTTGTTTGTGGAAAAATTCAAGAGAGAAAGTTAGATTAAGGGTGGAGGACTTGTGGGTAATCTTAAACATTATGATTACACTGTATAATTATGAAAAAAGAATTCACTCATGCAACAAATATCGACCAGGTACCCACAATGCTGGGCTCTGTTCTATAGATTCAGAATAAAAATATTGGACAAAACAGATGCTACCTTCCTAGTGCCAAGAGACATAATGGGTTCTTTTGCTCCTTAAGGATGGATCTTGGTTAGCAGGTAGGAGACCCCAGGTTCCATCCCCAGCACTGCAAAATAAAATATAACTGAAGAAATAGAAGAGAAAAGAAAGGAACACAAAGGAAAGAGGAGAAGAGAAGAGAAAAGATAGCAAAAGAGAAGAGAGCTCCAGGTTGAAAGAAGTTTGAATGTAGTAGCAGCCCCGCCTTTGCAGGAATATGAAGGAAATACTACCTGGAACAAGTAGAACTTCCAATAAGCAAAGGATGCAAGTTAACAAAATGGGACTAGCCTGCAGATTTTGTTAAAATAGTGACACTGAAGTAAGGTCTGAGTATTTATCTGGGACCTGCTGATGCTGCTGGTCTCCAGTCCTTATTTTAATTCTAGAATTGAGATGTTAGATAGTATCTGAGAATGTCTGAACTGCTATAACAAAGTACCTAAAACAAGGTGATTCATAAACAACAGGATTTTACTGCTCACAGTGTCAGAGGTCGAGAAGTACTGGATCGGAGACCAGTAGATTCCATGTCTTGTTCAGGGTGATTCTGTTCCTCATGGAAAGAACCTGCTTATGTCCCCATATGACACATGAGGCTGCTAACCCCGCCCCGCAGGGCTCTGCCCTCATGATCCAGTCATCCCCCAGATACCTCCCCTCCCAATGCCTTTAAAGTGGACGTCAACTTCCTGACAATAATTCCAGGAACAGAAACAGCAAGCCTGTGAAACCTGTGCAGCCTCCAGGCACAAGGGCAGACCTGAGCTTTTTGAGTGTGTTTGTGTTTATTAAAGCTCATAATGATTTTAGTAGCAGTTACTTTTCTATGAGAAAATTAATTCTAAATTTATCAGATAAAGTAGGAGTCTCATTTTCTATCCTTTGAAATAATTTTTAAGATTTAGGGGAAATTCATGGGGAAGAAATATATGAAGTACACTAGATTAGGGATATGTTTATAGAAAAAGTCAATTATGCTGCAAAGTGTTATTGCCATATAAACAGAAAGTAAACTAGATTATATATAGCTGGTTCAAACAGCTAATATCTAGCTCATTCCAGACACATGCTGTTTTTCAAAGATCTATTTATTCAACATTATCTATATATAAAGTCAGAAAGCTCCACCCATCTCCCAACTTTTAGGAAAATCCAGTGATTAGCTTATAAAAATATCTCTCATGGTGAAAGAGAAAATGAGACCACCATGCTTTCTGCTTGGGGGAACTTGGTTTTCTTCATGTGTAGTGTGTGGTCTTGTGTATACTAATCCCATGTAGAACCATAATGCAATTGCAGGTCAGTGTTATTAGTATGGAGAGAAGGCCACCATGCCTGCCATGGTTTTACAGTCTTCAGAGGGCCTTCCTTATGTTAATTCAGACAATATACTCCTCAACTATGAGCAGGAAGCTAGATAATGAGATGATTTTTGTTTCTCTTTATGAAGGGAAAGAGAAAAGTGTAAAAATCACATGTCTGATAAGATGAACCAGAACGAGAGCCCACGGTTTATACCTGTTCTATCTAATCTTGTACTGGGATTCAGACCATGAAGGTCATAATCTGTAATGACCTTATAATACATATTCAACAGAAATGAGAAGATATAAGGCAGTGAACCTGGGTCAAGATTCAAAATCTAGTTAGGTTGTCTTCCTGTTAAGCAACTAAGTGATGGATGGGCACAGAGCATCAGAATGATAACCTGTGTCAGCACAAAACACACAGCTCTTATTTCAAAAGGATTGAGACAGTTTATATTGGAGCTAAATATGAGTGACCATGGCAAGGGAACACAAATCTGGGTTACCCCAAATGCTATGTTCCAACATATTCACTATTTCATGAAGTTTTTGTAATTACAGAACAAAAGAAGCTCAAAAACCAAGGCACTTGTCAAAATCCATTGGTAGAGACATCAGGGTAGGTACATTATAGCAAAGTCAGGAAATTTCTGCTGTAGGCTGCAGATTTTATCTTAGCCTTTGGATTGGTGGAAGCTGGCAGCCTATTAGCACGTTCTACAAAGGTTTCACGTAGTTACCTGATACAAGGATATTAGTTTAAATACAGAGGTGGGCAATAAATGGCTACTAAGGGGTCAGAAGATAACCAAGATTGTGTGGCTCTGAATTTGCAGCATTCCATCTCTCGTCGACCACAGAAGTTCTGTCTGTCAGTCAGTCAACCTTACAGAATGTTTGAAGTAGGTGCAGCTGCATTTCGGGAACTTTAGTTCACACCTCTTTATCAAGCTTTCCAAGGAGAGGAGCCCAAATAATGAACAGAAATGTTCTCTTGGAAAACTGGCTTGTGGCTGATGCCAAATGAAATATTACCCACCTGTGAAAGCAATGGAAAGACATCCAGTGGCTATGTCCTGGTCCATTGACCTTTTCCATGTCCATGCCCAGGCAGGTTGTTGGGGGTTCTCTCCCAGAGCCAATCTCCTCTCTAAGATATACCCAACCTCTATTCAATACCAAGGAGGGAGCTAAATGTATTTTTATGTGAAGGTTGCAGGCTCTGACCTTGCCTCACTAACAGATTAGACAGAGCAAACAGTGAAGTGGAAAACATGTTTCTTTCCTTTCTTTCTTAAGCCAACTAGTCTGGTGTGTTACTTAGCTAGCATGTGACTTTCTGTAGCTGGCTGGCTGTGTTTTGAAAGCCAGCTAAGACCTGGCCATATAAAATTATTTCTGTTATTTTCCAAGCTTCAGTTTTGTTTCTGCATATAATTATCTACAAAGTCCAGAAACATCCTTATGGCTCTAAGAAATTGCATTCTTCTATTTTGATTTGTCCTAGAGTCTGGATGATGGTGCATCAGCTACAGATACCAAGACAGAGTTAGCCATGGGAGTGATGCTGAGAGGTGCATAATGCTTGTGAAAGAAAAAGCAAAGAGGAGGCAGAAGGCACAAAGGAAAGCTTTCTGTCATGATGCATAACTGCTGTAAAAGAGGAGGGAAAGAAAAGAGCACTGGGGTAAGTGTAGAAAGGGTAGTAAGGGTAGCAAGCATTATAAAGGTAGTAAGATGGTTAGGGAAAAAGCAAGGACAGTGAGGTCCCTTGACTGGTACAGCTCCAAAAACACATGCATGTGAATTTGTGAGCCCTTACACCACTCTGTGCTCCATTATCTGTCAGGGATGTCTCAGTGGTACATATCTCAGCTTGAATATTGAGTGAGATCCTCAGCAGTCCCACAGCCAGGGATCAGCAGAAGTTTCTCTCTTGAAAGATCTGATTATAGACTCACATACCTGCCACAGCTGGGAAAAGGGGAAACTGAGCACCTATCACTATGCAGGTGAGTGTAGTTCCAGACAATGGATGTAGTCTCTCTGACAAGAGCACAGATGTGAGCTAATCCTCCAATCCATGTTCCCATCTATCCATCCATCCGTTCCTCTACTGCTTGAGATGACAGCAGCCATCTGAAAGGCAGTGATGCTCACCATAGCACCAGCAATGCATGATGGCAGAATCTAAGAGCCTGTCCTTGGTGCCACCTAACTAACCAAATCTAAACTTTGTCTCCTCCTACCAAGGCCCCTAACCTCAGAGTGCTAGCCAGCATGTATCTCTACTAATCTTCCTTCCATCCCTCCTTATGACCTGGAATAAATGTCTTCTCTACTTGAGACCAAGCCCTCAACCACACCTGAACTGCTGTCGGACCTACCTCTTGCTCGAATCTTTCTAGTACTTTCCTCAATCATCCACAAAGGAAAAGAGCTCAAACACCTTTTTGTAAATAGTGGGAAACCCTTTACCACTTGATATTTTATTTCTCATGTTAAAGTAATACTTATTCCCAGAAAGAAATGTCCTCCTTATGTAAAGCCCCTTTGGAGTATTTGAAGACATGACCACCCTCCAGTGCTCACCATACAGGTAGAATGTCCTTTACTTTTGTCTTGGTAGACATGGCCATTATTTAGTATCTCCACTCCCCTTTGAAGTCTAAGACTTTGTTTAGAAGTAAATGTCTTTCCTTGTTCTGATGTAGCCCATCACCAGCTTCTGAAACAAACCCAAGTCTCTCAGGATCTGAGCACTGAACAGTTTAAATTCCTTCTGGAGTGGATTCCCCTCCCCTGTAACAAACACATCTGTTTCCCATATAGAACCTTTTCACAAGAGCTAGGGATGGAGCTCAGTGGCAGAGGGCTTACCTAATATGCTCAAGACCCTGGGTTTGACCCACAGCACCTTCAGAGAGCCCACCATGTTTTCAGACAGTCTGGAGACAATACTTATTTTAAGCAACCAGTGAATATAAAGTCACTGATATAGGTCTAATGAGTGTGGTGCACATTGAGGATTCAAATAAAGTCATGGCTCTTGGGAGTCTATGAAGCCCCAGAAGCAACGTAGGAAAACATGTTAAAATTGTGGAAGTTACTCACTGGGTCAAACATTCAAAAGTGGATTAAGGAGATTAAGAGATACTCTTTCAGCTCCACTGAGACAGAGGTGGCCTTGGAAAAGGGCAATGACAGTAGACATGTGTCAGAGACAAGAGTCTTACCTAAAAGACACTGTACGGTATGAGCTCCCACCACCCCTTGCTATAATTAACTCAAAAATCTCGAGTTCAAATTCTGACATTCAGAACAAGGTCTAAAAGATAACACCCACGACACTTTTCCCCTCACATAAGAGTGGGGCCAGGGCAGGTACCTAGTGATGCTGATTCTACAGTGAAGGTTTTAATGGGGCCCCATGCTCCACAGATAAGGGTAAGATGTAGGACTTGAGCATCTGCTTTTCCTCTCCTACTTGTTGGGATGGGACACAGATGCACTCAGGGCATAAAGACACAGGTAATCTAAAAAAAAAAAATCAAGGTTCTAATATCTTCACAGATAATTCCATAAAACTATTCTGAAACAAAATTATATAAACAAAAATCTTAAATACATGAAAACACATATTCAAATAATACATTAAAATTGTCTATAGAAACAGGCAAATAGTTTCTAGTAAGTGTTGTGAGGATATTGACATTATTACACAGGATTTACCTAACATTCACTGATAATTGGATTTTCCTCAATCCCCCATGTCTAATTTCACCGCAATATGTGGTCTCTTGCCAACCACACTGGATAAGATTATCTTCCTGTAGCCTTATGGAATGTAGGCAGTAACCCAGAGCCTTGCAGCCAGTGAACTGGAACTTTGGGCTGCTCACTAACAAGGGTGAATTATTATCACATCTTTCCTGGTGATTAGATTATCCCTTATCACTGTGTTTTATAGCTTTCTAGTTAGTCATCTCGATACAATTTATTCACAATAATAGTGTCTTTATTATCCCTGTTTTATAGTTTCTATAACAGTAAAATTTATTCTCAACTCTATTATTATAATATTCAACCACTAATGGAATTCTTGTTTTTATCTAACTATGTTTTAAAGCCATAACAATAAAATTTACTCCCAAAAATATTACTGCAAGTTTTATGCTCTTTAAACGACTTGATAGAATGCCTACAAATATATGTGGTCCTTTGAGCCACATGAAAGAAACCCTGCCAAAATATAAACACTTTTCCTAGGTAAAAGCAGTGTGTGGGGGAAGGACACATGGTTCTTAGTGTACAGACCACGTTCCTAGATAGACCAGGTCATGGAATGAGCAAGAGGAAGCCTTGCAGATAGCTGACTTAGAGGGGGATTAAATTCTAATTGGTAGGAATGGTTGTTAAAAAAAAAAAAAAAAAAAGAAAGAAACCTGACCACTTTTTATTATCTGCCAAGCCCTACATAATTCCATGATGTTTATCTCCCCAAATAATGTATGTTAAAAATAATGCTCATGACTTCTCTGGACACCACATTGCATGGCAGGCTGCCATGAATACTGGAGATAGGCAGTTATGAAATATCATAACCAAAGGCCAGGGTCGTTCTGAAGGTAAACAGCTTAGTGACAAGAATAGGAAGGCACACGGCCAAGTCAGTTCACCATCTCTGCCGCTCCTTAGTTGCTGTCTTTGTCCCTGAACACAAGGACATTGCCATAAACTCACCGCCTACACCGCACCTTTATGTCAGGAACACTGAATCAAAAAGGCTAGGACATGTATTTGCCAGTAACTATCCGGACCAGAAAAGTTCACTATCAACTGCTTCAGGAAAAAACAAATGGTCATTGGTGTTCTTCCTTCTGGGAAGGTGACAGTAGCTAAGACAGCAATTCAGAGGAAACCAGCCAACACACCACACCAGGTGTCACCTTTGCATTTGGATTCAGAACCCATGTTGAAGGTAGCAAGACAGCTGGCTTTGACATAAATTATGATTCCTTGGATTACATAGAGAAAAATATGATCAGTCACATACTTGAAGACTTGAACAGCATACATGAGCATTAAAAAGACTTCATGAAGACAGTGACAAAATGTAAGGACTAAAGCAAGAAGGTCAAGGGGACTGTAGTGATTAGCACTGGAAAAAGGAAAAAAAAAAAAAAAAACCCAGGAGGGGAAAAGATGGTGCAATAATCTGATTGGCCATCCAAGTGCAAATTTCTATGAAGAGGACTAATAAAAACTGTAAAAAAATTTTAAATAATTATTAAAAAATGAAAAGGTGTTTAAGGACATGACAGAGTTAATGAAGCAATTGCTCAAGTCTGTTTTTGCTGAGGCATCTGCTGGCTATCTTATCTTGACTTGAGAGCCAATGTCTCGATGCATTCTCAGAAAGGCCAGGGGATTTTCTAGCTCTCCTTGTACAAGAATGGAGCCACTGCTTGGAACCCTTTATCTTTTGGGCTGGCTGGTTCTTGGGGGCCTAGGATATGATAGGTGAGTGAAAAGCGGGAAGATTGGATGGCCTGTGGTTACAATGCTCTAAATGGGACACCATAATTGGGTTCTCCTTCCCCCTTCCCTATGTACTCCATCATGACAAGAGAAGGATAAAGGTCACTGGAGTTTTGCTATTGAACATTACTCTTATAATCCTTGAATAAATTACTAACAAGTATTTTCTAGCATAATGTATGATACATACCAACAGATGTGTAATGTTTTATGATTGGAAAAAGGAAATTATAATAAAAATCCTATATCTCTTATTTTATAATTTCCCACTTAGTAAATCAGATTACTCTAAGTATTAAGAAAACTGTTGAAAATTACCAAATAATTTTATCTAGAGATAATTAGCTAATGTTTTTTTATAACTAATTATGTTTAGAGTACTATTGCTGAAATGTTTCCGTTACATTGTAGCAATTTTCTTATGCCATTCATGATCAATTTAAAACATATTTTAATTGCTAATGATATTCCATAATTCACGTAATTTCTGGTTTTTAATTTTCACAAATAATGCTATGATAAGCAACTGGCTAAGTTTTTTTAATTGTTTTTAAAATCTCTAAAATTGTAAGACTCTTGCCACAAATTGACTGTAGTTGCATCAGTGCATACTTCTAATAACAATCTAGGAAATCGCTTTTAAGTGTTTGCCAACTTGACAAGTGAGAAAAACTACCTATTATTCACTTCCTTTGTACTGTGATGATTTATAAGAAGTTAAATATTTATGTTGTTTAGTGCTCACTTGATGATTTTATAAATGGCCTACTCATGTCATTTTCTCATTTTTGTACTCTTTCCCCATTTTGAGAAGTCATAGCTTTTATAAATATAACTAATTAAAGTGTTTGAGTCACTTTCCTGTGAAGCATATTCAATCTTCGCTGGAGTTCATTATTTGATATATGTAAGTGCTTGTATTTTCCATGTCCTCTTGACTTCATGGATAAAGTAATCTTGCAACAATCCTTTCTGACAGATTAGAAACCTACTCTGAATTTTGTTTTGTATTAGTCATGTGACCTAGGCTGCCCTTGTCCTTATAGAGCGTAATTTTAGATATATAAAGAGAGTCCAAGATCTATGTGATACCAAAAACTGTTCAGGGATTTCTATCTCATTTCTTCATTTTTTTTGCTTAGTTTTATATAAGTAGTTCATTCATTTTCCCTTTTGATATCCTTAATTCATAAATTAGAGACAAATACTGTTACATAATTCACAGGGAAAAACATGAAAAAAATTAAGCTGCTTAAAACTCTCAAGATTCTTAGAACTTATCCACCTTCAACCTTTAGTTTATGCTTCTGGAAAAAAATATACTGAGAATATAAAGCATGGGAAGAGTTTCATACATTGTAATGCTGTTCTATTTAAAATGTAAATGCTATAGTAATGGGAATGTCCCATAGTAAGTTACATATGCACTAAACTGTTGCGATTGGCAAGTTTCATTGTCCACTTGACTGGCTTGAGAATCATATTTCTCTGAGTAATCTAAGGCATCATAAGGGAAGACACATCTCTGGGTATGTCTGTGAGGGTGTCTCCAGAAAGTGTAGCTGACGAGGAAATGCTCATCCTAGGTGTGAGAGGTCCCATCCCACTGAGGCCCCAGACTGAATAAAACAGGAGAAATCCAACTGAGCCCCAGCAAGCATCACTCTCTGCTTGCTGACTGAAGATGCAGTGTGTACCAGCTGCTCCCCCACCATGACTTCCGTGCACAGTGGACTGCACCCTGGAAATGTGAGCCAAAATAAAGCCTTCCTTCTTTAGGTTGCTTTTCCCAGGTACTTCATCACAACAATAAGAAAAGTGACGAATGCAGGTACACATCCACTAGAAAAATAAACACAAAAAGATTAGTAGCATCAAAACAAAGATAAAAATAAATAAATAAATAAAAATAAAATTGCAAAAAAAAAATAAAAAATGAAAAGGAGGAAGTAAAAAAAAAAGAAAAATGCAGAATACAAAAGATAACAAAATTACTGTAAAAGTAAATAATCTTCCAAATTGGTAAATATTATCTTTGACAACATTTCCCTCCTCTGTCAACTATTCTAATTTTGCAAATTAATTAAAATGTGCACCACTTCTATTTACAGGGAAAGGTTGCTACACCCAGCTTCAGCTGTGGAAGTGATTGGGCTCTGGCAGTACTCTCAGGACAGGGCAGCCATTGGGACAAGCTTCATGAAAACATTTCAAATCTGCTTAGCCTCACCTTCACTGGGCATTTTGTCTCCATTATCATGTGCTGCAAAAGCCAATGTTTACACACTGGCTGTGATGATACATAGTTTTATTCTACCACTTGGTAGGCTGAGTCAGGAAGGATCATGAGTTTGAGGTCAGTCTGAGGTATAAAGTAAGATCCTATTTGAAAAAGAAAAATAAATTTTTAATTTATTTTCACACAAGTCTATCAAATTCAAAACATAGATTAGCCACAATTTTTGAGACTCCATTCACTCTAATGTATTCAGTGATACTCTAAAAATTCTAAAATTTAAGTCTTGAGTACTTAGGGAGGTTGTCTCAGATACACATGAAGTCTTCTCTCCCTCCAAGTGTACATATATAAAAACCATTCAGGTTTAGCAATGTAAATCAAATGACCTTCTTATTCTTTTTCCTAGAATGCAGCTCAAAAAAATATAAAGAATGAGAACAAAGATTTTCATTAAAAAGCTGTTTCCATTGAATTATTCCCAATAACATCCCCTCAAAGGGAAATTTTATGCAGCATAGAACAAATATTTAAGTAAATAGCACCATTTAATAAATACTTATTTTCAAATATTATATGTTTAATGGATAATATATAAAGTGCTTTGACCAGTGACTAACACATAGTGTTCTCAAAGAGTTAACCAGTGTTATTATGAAGTCTATTTGCTGGTTTGTTAATAAAGTCACAAAATATGGTCCTGTGTAGAATAAAATTTTGTGAAAATGAAATAGGTGACTCTATAATTATATGTATATAACATATACATATATAGATAATAGGTGAGTATATATATATACATATATAACATACACATGTATATCTGTTATATCTGTATATATATATCTAAAATATATATATATATATCCAGGTAAGCCTGGGCTAGAACAAGACCTACTTCAAGAAAAAACATCTTTTTCATAGATATGACTTCTGAAATATGTGCACAAATAAAAGACTGAAAGGAAATATATCAAAACTCAACACCAATTAACTAAGGGATGTGGGATTATTGACAATTATTCCTTCCTTTTTACAAAATCTGCCCTCTTCCTTTTTATCATCTCTATATTTTCTAAATTCTTCACTTGAAATATATGGTAATTTTGTAAGTAGAAAATAACAACTGAAAATAGTTTACTGCATGAAATATTCATATGACTGTTTAAAATACAAAATTCGCCTCAACACTCATTATTTTACCTCCTTATACATTCCAGTCAAAATTCCATCAGACAATCTTTGATCTGCAGCACTTATTAATAATGTACCCCCAAAGGATCATGTTCTGTGCTAAGCATTTTATGAATATCTGTACAAAAAGAATACACAGAGTACAGTAATCTTTTCATTTACTTGGTGAGATGAGAGTGGTGATAATTTGGGGGATTAGCCAGCTTTTCGTTCTCTGTCTGCATGTATTATGCATCACCCAAGAAGTGCCTAGAAACTGGGAATAGCCTTTCTAAGTATGTGGTTAAACATTCACTTGAACCAAGTATTGTATTCTCTGAGTATTATGCTTTCATTTTGTATTTAAAAAGTTACAAGTACTATGTCAGAGGTTTTCACTAACATCTCAGACCATGTACTTTTTTGAATCCTGGCTAGACCCAGCCCTTCAATGCTGGGTGGAGGATGCTGCAGACAATTTGTACACCTTAGTTGCAAAGCAAATATTGGTGCTCAGTTGCCTTCACTGTATGTTGTGATATTTCTAGGGGTTCTCAGCCCACTTGAAGCAGAAGCCCATTAACAGTGTGAGCCCTGCTTTTTGTCACTTAGATGTTCCTGTTTCTATGAGTTACACATGCAACAACTGTTGGATTAAAAATATTCAGAAAAAAAAACAATTTGTATACTGAATATGTGAAGTTTTTTTTTTCTAGCTACTACTCCTTAAACAACACAAACTAACTATTAACACTAAAAATGATTTAAAGTATACAATAGGATGTGGGCCAGTGGTAGGAAAAACACTTTGTCATCTTATATGGAATTTGAACAGCCAAGGCATCCAGCAATTAATTGCCCATGGATCACAAGGGGTGACCTTCCTACTTCTCTGAGCAGAGAACTGATAAGCAAGACCCACCACCTTTACCTCCAGCATGAGTATGACTTTGAAAGCATCTTCAGGGACCTTCTTCCAAGGCAGGCTCCACAGGCAAAACAAGCTATGTGAGGAATTGAGGAGTGAGGGCAAAGGGAGGCCTGGAAGATTTGCTTTTCATTTGCTTCATCTCCTGTCTCCTTCCCTTTCTGAAGAAGGATCAAAAGTCTTTCCAATGACCTTAATGCTGATAATTTTGCTTCCTTTGTTGTTCAAAGCAAAGGCAGCCATTTATAAAATTGGCCAATCAGTATTTTAATAGATTTTAAAATGCAATAAAAAGCGGTTTCATCTATGTAAGTCTTCAATGTGAAAAAAAGAGCAAGAAAAATCATGTTTATTTTAAGGATTGTTAAGATTAAAGGAATAACACACATGTAAATATACAGTTCTTAAGACAGTGTGGGTCTAAGTAATTTCTAGTAAAGTATTGGTTATTATCATTGGCTGGGCTTGAGTTTGGAATTCCCCTTTCCAGACTTCATTATACTCTGGGAGTCATTTCATTGGCAACCAGGGACTAGCTTATTGCACTTAATTCCTTGTTATCTAATGGCTATGTTATTTAGATTTACATGTGTCTATGTCTTGAAAAGATTTTAAATGTCAAGAAAGAAATCTTACTACTCTATTATCTATTGCTACTTCAATTAAGTGGCAACCATTAAGAATTGACCAGTGTTATGATGAAGTATATTTGCTGGCTTGTTAATAAAGACAGAAAATATGTTACTGAAAATTCATGTGTAGAGTGAATTTTTACGACTATAAACACACTAAGGGATACATGTATCTTTCTTTATAAAACAATAATATAACCAATAAAGCATGAAGACTCAAAATCAAACCTGCATCAATATATATTTATACTGAAATTATTCACTCTGAGCTACTCTTGCTTATTAAAAACACAATGAGTGGCAGGTAGGAGAAAAGAACCCATAAGTAACATGAAGAAACATATCGAACTTTAACTGTTACAACTTAAATAATATTTGTTTTTTTAAAAGTACATCTAAAATTCATTTCCATCTTTTAGGTAGTGATTTAGATAATCTTATCTCATGAGATTTTCTTTTGGACAAGCCAAATAAAATAAAATTTATTCAACCTAACAAAACATGTATAATTTTGGAGATAAGAACTATTCACTTCAAATTATTGACAGTAGTTTTATTACTACTGCTGTGGCTAATAAGAATACTAATAATAGTGATGATGATAATTTTTAAAAATGTAATTAGCTTTATAAAGTAGTAGAACTGTGTGGAGAAATTGGTTGCTATTTGAGTAGTTAATTGTAGCATAGAACATTGAATACATAGACTTTAAGATAGAATATAGTCTAGCTTGCTACAGGACTTAGAAAATATGGATTTTTGTTTTCTTATAAATTTTGGGTCTTGTGAAGCAGGGTTTCACTATGTAGCCTAGACTTGTTTTGAACTTGTGATCCTCCTGCTTCAGATTCCCAAGTGCTGGAAACATGGAATATGTTACTATGACCAGCTTAGAATTTATGTATTAGTTAATATCATTAAAATATATTGTGGTTCTGCATAGCTTAAGAATACTAATAAAATGGCTAAATTAGTCTTCATGCATTTTTTTGTTTTCAACATCACTACAGCTAAATAAGGCTTTTGCCTTAATGTAAACTACTATGTTTTCATCATTTGTTTGGAATTAACTATATGCAAAAAGTAGTTCATTGTTAAGCATGGATTAACTTATTTATTTCTTATAAAATCCCTTGGGAAGGTGTTATTATTCTGCCTATTTTACAAAGAAGGAAATGAAGGCTTAGAGAAACAGAAGATACAATACCACAAAAGTTTTAAAATGTGAACAAATAGATAAAAGTCATTGGAACACTTGTTAATTGGATCTCCAACACATTTTCTTGCAACTCAGGATTGCTATACAAAAGTTTGGATTCCAGCATTTCCAAAAGCTCATAGACTAGTACAGTTCAGACAGCATTTGGGGCTGGAGAGATTGTTTAGCGGTTAAGGTGCTTGCCTACAAAGCTTAAGGACCCATGTTAGATTTCCCAGATCCCAAATAAGGCAGCCACACAAGGTCACACATGCACAAAGTTACATGTCTGGAGTTCAGTTGCAATGGTTCAAGGTTTTGGCATGCCAGTTTTTTCTCTCTCTCTCTCTCTTTTTAAAAAACAAACAAACAAACAAACAAAGCATTTGCTCTGCATATATTTGCTAGGCAAATGATCTATCAGCATGGTAGCCACTGAAAACACGTCTCTTTTCTGCTTAAATAAGCTTTTAACTATGGATCTCAAAAGCAATCATCAGGGCTAAAGATATGGCTTAGCAGTTGAGGCACTTGCCTACAAAGACTAAGAACCCGGGTTTGATTCTCCAATACCCACGTAAAGCCAGATGCACAAGGTAGTGCATGTGTCTGGAGTTTGTTTGCAGTTGCTAGAGCTCCTGGTATGCCCATTTCTCTCTCTTTCTTTCAAATAAATAAATAAGTAAATAAAATGTTTAAAAAAAACCAAACATCAAATATTTGTGAGGCTCGGAAACAGAATACTAATTTACAACTTGCTAAATCTGTGACTTGTTGGTCTCAGTTTCATTTGCAGAAGAAGATGGACAATAACACCTGACAGTTGAACTGAGAATTAGATGATAAACTACACGAATATGGTCTTTTAGATGCTAGCATGATATCTGGGATAGATCAGGTACTGAATGGTATTATTAACCTGATTGCTAAAAATTAAACCATAAACAATGTTGGAACAATCCTATAGCTGTTAAAGAAATTGAATCGATGATTAGTAACCTTCTAAGACAGAAAACCTCAGCTCCAAAGTGGTGAACACTATCAAACACTTAAGGAAGAGTTATGCTAGTTCTTTTTAATATTTTCTAGAAATGACCTATTCTTTGAGACTAGCATTATCCTAATATTGGGATAAGATAAGGATGTTACAAGAACTGAAAAGTACAGAACAACAGCTCTCATAAATACAAAAATCTTAAAAATATTGGCAAATAAAAATCTAGCTATGTATAAAAGCATGGCCTAGTGGTATTTATCCTAATCCTACAAGGCTGGTTCAACATTTAGAGATTAATGTTATCTGTCATATCATGGGTTAAAGAAGGACAATCACATGGTCATTATCAGTAGGTATAGAAAAATTATTTGACAAAATCCCACACATATTTCTGATTATAAAAAGAAAAAATTCCCTCAACTCAATAAAGAACATTTCAGAAACAAAACAACAGTAACCAAAACAAACAAACAATGTAAGATAACATCTATTTAATGTTGAGAAACTAGAGACTTTGACATTAAGATTAGTCAGAACAAGGGTACCTGCACCCATCACTGTTAGTCAAAATGACACTAATGCAATAAAACAATAAACGGGAGCAAGTGGCATACAGCTTAGGAAGAAAGAAATAAAACTGTTTCGGTTTTCAGGTGACATTATTTTGCAAAGAAAATCAGAAAGAATCAACAACAAAATCATTCTGGAATAAGCAATCATAACCAAATGGCAAAAGAGAAGCCTGGCAGAGGAAAATCTACTTATAAGGAGAATGGAATTTCAAAGGGGAAAGTGCGGTGGGTGGGGAGGGAGGGTATTACCATGGGATATTTTTTATAATCATGGAAAATGTTAATAAAAATTGTGAAAAGAAAAAATAAAAAAGATTATGTAGAATTTGAAATAAAAACATGTTAATATTCATATTTGCACCCCCAAATGAAATTCTTAGGCATGACTCTGACAAGATGCATATAATAGCTATATGGGGAAACCTATAAAACACTAATGTAAGGTATCAAAGAAGAACTAAATAGAGGTGTATATTATGGTCACGTAGAGGAAGACTCAATATTGTCAAGATGTCATTTCATTCCGACATTATTTATGGACTTAATACAAATCCAAACAGAATCCTTACAGGATATTTTATAGGTAATGATAAACTGATTCCAAAGGTTATGTGGCCGAGTAAAGGACAAAGAATGGCCCACACAATACAGAAGGAGTATGAAGTCAGCAAACTGGCATGACCTGATTTCAAGGCTTACTATAAATTTATAGTAATCAAGATAGTGTGGCATTGGCACAAGAATAAACAAATAATCAATAGAATAGGGATCCCGGAAACACACGTATACACGCAGTCAACTAATCTTCAGAAGAAAACAATAATCATAGAACAGAGCAAAAATATTCTTTCAACAAGTAATGCTAAAACAACTGGACTTCCACAGGCAAAAAAGTAATGTTGGGCTAGAAAGATGGCTCAATAGATAAGGCACTTGCCACTCAAGCATGAATAGCTTTATATGTGTTCTTCAGAGCCCACATAAAGATGGATGCTGTAGCAGGCATTTGTAATCTCAGTGTGTCTATGCAAGAAAAGAAATGGGGAAGGAGCATTTCCCAGAAGCTCATGGGCCAGCTGTCCTGGTGAACACTGTTGAACCACCAGAGACTCTGCCTCAAGCAAGGTAGACATCAAGGACTGGCACCCTCTAATATCCACATGCACAGTGTGCACACATGAACATGCATAAACATACACACATATATATATACACACACACACACAAACACACAACACATATTACATATACTCAAACCAAAAACGAAGGCATAAATATTAATTCAAAAATGTCTCATTGATCTAAATATTAAATGCAAAAATCATAAAACTCTAGAAGCTAGCTTGGAGAGTCTAGGTACCTGAGTATGGTATTGAGATTATGTACACAACAGAAAATAATCCATGAAAAGAAATAATTAGTGAGCTGAACTTCTTTAAAACTAGACACTTCTACTGTTTGAAAGAAAATGTGAAGAAAATCAGAAGCTATGAACTGAGATAAAATGTTTGCTGAGAGTCTACACCCATTAAATTCTCTCTAAACTAATAATGATTATCCCATTTAACATGTGCTGACTTCACTCTCCATTGGAGAATCTGCTTCTCTTTTTCAGATGGGAGCAGTATAGGAGATAAATGACCCATCGCACTTCACCCCTGCCCCAGCTGAAGCCACAGATGGACTGGAGAAATAAGCAAGAGTGCTGCTTTCTCAGTGAACCTGATATCAGCACAAAGGTGAAGGAGATAGACTCTGAGGACACTCAACAGCTACCAAAGCAGAGACTCAGAGGCTCCTAAGTGCCCATCACTGCAATAAACTTAAAATGCACCCAACATGGCTCAGGGAATTTTATGGAAGAGGGGGCAGAAAGATTGGTAGAGCCACAGGTTGGGACATTATGCACAGAGAGATATTGCCTCTCCCCCATAACTGACTGATGTCCCCCAGAATGCACAGTCCCCAGGGGGCAGGGATGAGGGGATGGATTGTACCAACATGTGGTGTCTGCATACTAAGTATGTCCAGAACTAATAAAAATAAAAATTTTAAAAATTTACTGAAGTTATTTCATAAAAGGTTGTGATCCAAATTTATATCTTATTCTGAAAACTCATGAAATAATAAAAGAACAAACTAGTTAAAGTATGGACAAAAACACCTAAACAGACACTTCCACAAAGAAGATGCAGAGGCGACTTGTAAGCACATTCTACACCATCTGTCACTAGAGGTTTGCAAACTGGAACAGTGAGGTACCACTACACCATCTATTGAAGTGGTCTGTGTCCAAAACACTTACTAATGAGGGTGTGGCACAACCAGATCCCTTCTTTCTTGTTAGTGGAAATGCAAAAAGGTTAAAGCTATTTGCAAATATTTCTGCAAAACTATACTTACCATTAATCAGCAGTTATACTCCTTGGTATTTGCCCAAATGAATCAAAAGCAAATCTACCCAAAAACATGCCCAATGTATGCCTATTACATCTTATTCATAATTGCCAAACATGGATGCAACCAAGACGTCCTTCAACATATGAGTGGATAAAGTATGATACATCCAGACAAAATAATGTTCTACAGCAGGAGAAAGAAATGAGCAATGAAAGGACAAGCAGAGAATTCATGCATATTGATAAGTGAATGAAGCTGACCAGAAAAGACTACACAATGCAATCCCAACTGAGACACAGCTGAAAAAGGTAAAACTATGGACACACACAAAAATAAGTAGTTGCCAAGGGTTGAGAAGAAGAGGGATGAATTAGTAAAGCACAGAAGAGTCTTAAATAAGCTTTATTTATTAATTATTAACTTTACTATATGAACAAATGACATGTTGGTCATATTCCCCTTGGGTTACCCTTTTATATCCTCTCACTGCCACCCCTGTTCCACTGAGGGTCTTCCTTAGGGGGGTTGTTGTTATTCATGTGGAGTCATGAATGTACCAGTCTCTTGGGTGTGGGGGGCCAATGCTTCAGCATACACCTTCCCACCGTTATGACTCTTACAACCATTATAATCCCCTCCTCCATAATGCTCCCTGAGCCTTGGTGTGTGTGTGTGTGTGTGTGTATGTGGTAAGTCTACTTTAGAGTTGAGCTCTCTACATCCTCTGGATTTCCATGTTAATGAATTTTGGGTGTCCTCAGTGTCTATTGCCCTCACTCTGGAGCTGGTTGTCAGGCTAGCAGTGAAAGCAGCACTCATGTTTAAACCACCGCTTCACACAGAGGGTTACTTTTTAGGGCACTAAAATCACTCTTATGATACTCGACTTGTTTATATAGGTCATTAAACAATGCCAAGTTCTATAGAATGTGCAATTGAAACAATAAATCCTAATGAAAATTATGGACTTTGGCTGATGGTGTGTCAATGTAGATCATTTGTAACAAATGTGCCACTATGATGTGGGATATTTGTGTGTGATGTTGAGTGTATAGAGATAGGGGTAGTATATAGGGATGGCACAGAAATCACCTGGATTTTATGCTTATTTTTGATCTGCACTTAAAAGTGTTCTAAAAACAGGACTACAGAGATTGCCCAGTGGTGAAGGCACTTTCCTGAAAAAACTAACAACCCTGGTTCGATTCCCCAGTACCCATGTAAAGCCAGATACACAAAGTGGCACATGGAGTTTGGAGTTTGTTTGCAGCAGCTAGAGGCCCTGGTGTGCCCATTCTCTCTCTCTCTCTCTCTCCATAAATAAATAAATAAATAAATAGATATATATATATATATGTCCTTGAAAATAAAAATATAAAAAGGTGTTCTGAAAATAATGTTCATATAAACATAAGATGAAACAATGCATAAAAACTGATTCTTGTCATCATATTATTAGCAGTGGTCAAAATTAGAGGCTCTTCATTTAGACTGCCAGGGTTTGAATCCAATAATACTTCCATTGTGACTTTCTTCATCTCTGAAATGGAGATAATAAGAGAATCTATCTCAGTTTTAAAGCGAAGTAAATTAGATTTTAAATTACTTAGAACAGTGCACGTCTCATAAAAAGTTTCTGTTCCATAAATCTTAGCTATTACTTCTTTCACAAACTTAACTTACAAATGCTTTTTTATGTACAATAAGAATTGTCCTAGCCTTCCTGCAAGGTTGGCATGATAGTCTTGACCCTATAGATTAAGAAATTGCATTCCTCAATGGCAGATTGATTAGTAAAGATCTTACAATTAGTAAATTATAGAGCCATGACTGCAATGCTGGCTTTAGAAGGTCACATCCTATGTGTATCATTTTCTCTACCCTTTTTATCTACTGTTTCATACTCAGGATGTCCTGATGTCTTCATTATTTCCTGTCTTACTTTCTTCCCTTTTCAGTTCCTCAGATCAACCTGGGCAAGAAGTTGTGAGCCCACGGAGGAGCCTGAACACTTATTCCTATGACAAATACCATCCCATGGGTGAGGTGAGCAGGGACACATGGGGAAGATTGTTTGATGAGGTCACGACCTGTTTTAGAATGCATAAATGATGGGTTGTTACTAATATCAATAAATTTCCAAAGCTCAAAATGTGAAGTGGAGATTTGCTTATGTGCTAAGTTGAAGGATTCCTAAACATCCCTTCCTCTGCCACTACTATAATATGAAATAAAAAGACAAATTAATAACTCAAGGGAAAAGGAGGGAAAGAACAATGAGCCAGTTTTGCTAGTAGTGAACATAAGCCAGAATGAACACTTATTTTGGTTTTAACACTTAGCCAGTTTAAGCAGGGTAAGGTGGTGTTTGTGTGGGTGTAAGACCTAGGGGAAGACAGGTTCTTGGTAAATTATATTTGGTTGAAAATGTGGTTATTTATCATAAGATGCAAGGGGTCTCTCAGTAGTTCTTAAGATGGAAAACCATTCTTTTCAAATAATCATTTGTACCACTATGAAAATGTATAGTGGCTTCTAAAACTATATATACTGACAAATTAGCTTCTGTAGGCTAGAGATATGGCTCAGTGGGTAAAATGCTTGTCACACAATCATGAGGACACAATCATGAGTTTGGATCCCCAGTACTCATGTATATTGCTGGCGGGATGATGTGTGCCTGTAGTCCCAGTGCTGGACGCGGATATGGGAGATTCCTGGGCTCACTGGCTAGCTAGTCCAGATGAGTCAGTAAGCTCTAGGTTTAGTGAGAGACTTTGTCTTGAAAAATAAGATGTAACAATTAAAGGATTTGCCTGATATTGGCTTCTGGTCTCCATTTTGCATATGCACACATGTGTGTATGCACACACAGACATGTATACACACACACATATACACCAACTCACATATACACCTGCAAACAAAATTAGCTTCTGTTTATCTATGTGACATTACACAGAACATTTTTGAGGAATAAACATCTAAAAGTAGAAAGTGTGAATTAAAGATATACACATCTAAACTGTTTATATAAATGTGCAAGTTGCCTTCCAAACAGGTTTTACCAATTCATTTTCTCCACATTTGGTATATGTTAATATTTCATAAAAGTATTTAAAAAATGTATACTTTCATCCCAAAGTATGGTGGGCTTTATGATCTTGAAGAAGATTCAGCAAGGCCCATGTAAATCTATGAGCTATTATCAGAGATGGGTTCCCTCCTGGCTTGGCCACTCACTGGCTATATAACCTTAATAAAGACATTTAATCTCCTTGATGTTTAGTTTTATCTGTAGAACAGGAGGAATAAAATGTCCCTCCTGAAGTACTGTTCTGAAACTCCATCAAGTCAACAATGCTACTACTCATTAAACAGCAAGAAATTCTAATTTCTTCTTCTTTTTTTTTTTTTTTTCCAAGGTAGGGTCTCACTCTCACCCAGGCTGACCTGGAATTCACTATGAAGTCTCAGGATAGCCAAGAACTCATGGTGATTCTCCTACCTCTGCCTCCCGAGAGCTGGGATTAAAGGTGTGCGCCACCACGCCGGGCTGCTTCTTGTTTGATTCTGTGTGTGTGTGGCATATGTGAATGTGGCACATGCAGATTATGCTGTGAATAGGGAGCTCAGAGGAGAACTTTCAGTGTAATTCCTTGCCTTCCAGCTTGATTGAGGCAGGGTCTCTTTTGCAACTGCATTTGCCAGAGTAACTGAGTTACAAGCTTCAGGCTGCTTCTGTCTCTGTCTCTGCTCTCACCATAGGCCTACTGGAATTACACACGCTTCTGCTGTGCAACTTGCTTTATATGGGTTCTGAAGATCCCTGGGTCACCAGGCTTGCACACCAAGAGCTTTACATGCTAGGCAGTCCTCAGTGTGTGGCTGCCACTTCTACTTAATTCTGTTTTTATTTCTGTGGAGACTGAAGACATGACATCTGACTTGGTCCCATCACAGAAGCACAAATGGTACTCTTGTCACAAGCTGATAATCCTTTGTGATTAATAAACTAAGTTGAAACTACCCTCACTTAAGTATTGTTAATTTTATAAGAGCTAGTTTTCTCTATAGTCTGTGCTAAAGTGAATGTTAAGCAAGATTAAAAATTTTGAAATAATGTATTCGTTATCCCTAATTAACTACTATTTGCTATAACTCTGGATTCTCATCAGTCAAATATGTCAACTGCAGGGACACTTGCTGTGAGTTATATCTAGACAAGCTGATGATTACCTTAATAGGCCTTTTTATTATGTTTGTGGAACCCCAGTATGGATTTCTTGGTCAAATATAATATTCCTTCCAAATTTGTATGTGATCTATAGTTAAGTCAGTGTCTACTCAGGTCTACTCAGTTGAATTAAAATGATTATCTCTTTAAAAATTATTTTCTTATATTTATTTATGAGAGAGAGGGAGGGAGAATTAGAGAGAGAGAAACTGAGAGCATGTGCACACCAGGGCCCTTGCAAATAGACTCCAGATTCATGTGCCACGTTGTGCATCTGGCTTTAAGTGAGTACTAGGGAATTGGATGGATGGCCAGTGAACTCTAGGAATCCTTCTGTCTTTGCCTTCCCAGAGCTAGGATTACTGTACAACATTTCTATATAGGTATTGGGATGGAACTTGGGTCCTCATTCTTAAGAAGCAAGTACTTCTTTGATTAAGCTATCTCCCCGACACCCCTCCCCCCAAGAAAAAGATAGTTTAGGACACTGAAAGTGCAAGCAGTGTGGCTCAGCCTCTGGTGAGGCACAGCCATGTTGGCAGCACCAACTCATGATAGTTGGCAATGGCAGGATTGTGGGGGTGGGGAGAAGAAATCACATCATCACACAGGAAACCAGAGCTCAGAATTTTACCACAATTCACTCTTAAGAAGCTCACTTCAAAAGCTAGGCATGGTGGCACACGCCTTTAATCCCAGCACTCGGGAGGCAGAGGTAGGAGGATCGCCGTGAGTTCGAGGCCACCCTGAGACTACATAGTGAATTCCAGGTCAGCCTGAGCCAGAGTGAGACCCTGTCTTGAAAAACCAAAAAAAAAAAAGAAGCTCACTTCAAAAGATCAATAATCTCTTTGTGGGGAGAGGCTTTCCATGACCTAAAGACCTCCCACAAGGTCTCACCTCTTCACAATTTCCATGTCTCACATCACCACACTAGGGATCCTGCCTCTAACATGTGAAAGAAAAGAATGTTCAACTGTAAGTGTTGGGATCCACACAGACGGAAGATGATCCCACAAATGAGCTTGACTAGACTTATTGGCATGATAGTGTGTCACATGAGTGCTAATCATGAGGGATATGTGCTGGGCATTTTTTTTATATTCAATCTCAGAAATGTTGTTGGTGGATTCTTTGATCTCTTATTTATGAAGTTCCATGGAGTTTCCTGAGACTTGGTGGCAGAGTGGATCTTGAAAGCAAACGGCAGTGGGAAGATAATAAGTCAATGGATCAGTTATCTGTTTTGTTCAGAATATAGCTTTTGCACTGTAGAGCAGAATACAGAGTTCCATGGCAGAGTGACAGCTGTGGTCCTTGGGGCTGTTTCAGATCTATGAGTGGATGAGCCAGGTCAGCGAGAAGCATGCAGACTTGGTGACACAACATTTCCTAGGAATGACCTATGAGACCCGACCAATGTACTACCTGAAGGTGAGTGTGGAGGCTGGAGAAACCTTTCTGGAGAGGATCACCCCAATCAGAGAGCACAGCTTAATACCCAGATGCTCTGTCAGGAATGGGAGGTGACCTTGAAGAAGCAGTACATGGAGTCTTTGCCTTTTCTATCCCAAACTGGGCTTTTAGAATTCAAACCTTATAGCTTCCCATACATTCATATAGTGGGGCTCTAATGCAGGGCCAGAACACAGGAGGAGCCAAAATCAGACCATCCACCACTTAGGCTTCACTATAACCAGCTCACTTTTCATCTGCATTTTGCATGCTTTTTAAAAGAGAATTTTTCCTCATAAAAATATTTTAAAACTCTCAGAAAACTTTCATTCCTCATCCTTTTACTTGATAACTGAGGAGATGAAGACTCAGAAGATAATGACTTGTACAAGGCACATAGCCAGATGTTGCCTAGGCAAGAGGATGTTCCTTTTTTCAGGTTCCCCTCCTTGGACATGACATGTGGCATACTGAAGTGATTGGGACCACTAGTCAGTCTTGCACAGGGTAGAAATTCAGGACTCCCGGGCCTCTGCCTGGGAGAGTCTATTTCGGCTGCGCATGAGAATCACCGGAGGAGTTGTCATGAAGTCCTGTTGCCTGCATGCTTCCTACAGAGATGGGGGCCCAATTGTTCCAAGATTGGTCAAGGCATACTTTCAAAGCTCCCAGGCACCTTTATATGACAACCACCACAACAAAACAGTAGTTTCTCTTCCTCCACTTTGATATTGGGGATTCGACTCACAACTTTACATACACCAAGCAAGTTCTCTACCACTGATCTATATGTCTAGCCCTTTTTACTACGTTTATTGTGAATTAGGATCTACCCAAGTTTCCTAGGCTTGCCTTGAACCTGCATTACTATTCTGGCCTCAGCCTCCTAAGTAGCTGGGATTACAGATCTGTGTGCAATCTGTCTTGGCAAACCAGTGGTTTTCAAAGAGCAGTCCTTGGGCACCCAGCATCAGTAGCATCCTAAGTGTTAGAATTGCCCTTGCTTAGGTCTTATTGCTGGTCTACTGAATCCAAAACTCTGTAGATGTAGCCTAGCCATACGTGTTTTAACAGGCATTCCTCCAGGTAACTCTGATGCCCATTCAAGGTTTACACCCACTGTATTTTTTTTTTCTCTAATAAGTTTCCAGGAGACACTGATATTGCTGGTCCACAACCTGTCTTCATGACCACTATCTAAGAATTCTAATCATAAGAGCTAGAATTCTTAGACCATTGCCCTATACTACTTGGTGCAGAAATGTTAACTTATAAGGCACAACCCCAAGCTTGAGAGGTAGCTACAAGTACACAAAAAGTGATTGGCTCAGAAATAGAACTTACCCATGGATTGATTAATTATTAATGTTAAGCACGAGGAACTGCCAAGCTGAGTTTTGATAGACACACAAACTCTGAGCTGAATCAGCCAAAATGATGTGTAAACATCCTCTGCCTGGGGCACAGTGTAAGTAATAGAATGAGTATATAATAAGGAGATACTAGAGATAAACATACAATTAGTACACATGTACTCATGAAGGGGTAATTATCAAAGAAAATTAAGGTAAGAGGTGAATTAGGAATTGTCCTGGAAGCTTTGTAAAAGTACATAAGGCTAAAAGGAGAGAAAGTTCCATGAATATAACAGCTCCAGCCTCTTGTTCAACTCTGTTTCTAGGAACCTCATGTGGATGGAGAGAGCCAGTCATCAGCTGGGTTCTCAAGGCTTTTAACAAATAGCCTGGCATAGGTTGTTTGCAAATCCAAAATAGATACACTAGTTATAGCATGGGACTCTTTTTCACAATTTTTATTAGCATTTTCCATGATTATAAAAAATATCCCATGGAATACCCTCCCTCCCCCACCCCCACACTTTCCCCTTTGAAATTCCATTCCCCATCTCCACCAAAAAGCATCCACGAATGACAGTTTAATTCCCACCCACTTACTCCTCTCAAGAAAGAGTGCATGTTTCCTCATAATGTGAGACCTACCTGATGTCCAAGAATAGCAAATGGGCAGAAAAGTAAAAAGATGAGGCTGTCTGCAAATGGAGGAGTCACTGAATGTGGGGGGTGGGGGATTTAATAAGTGCTGCATTAGAGTGTATAGTTTGGTTTATTCATAGGTTGAAGAAGTACAAGTAAAGATTTGTATTCATTTTTAAGTACATTTTATTCTTGTACATTATCTGTGATGCACTTGGCCATTCTAAGCAGACTCTGTGTATAAAACATTTATAAGGCTTATATGAATTTAGCTTCTTAGATTTTGGGACAAGAATGTAAACCTGTGTTTGCCATTAGGGAATAATTTAGGATATAAGGAAGATCATTGTTGAATGAGTGCGATGAGGGTCATTTTATGGCCCTGGGAACATCATCAGAGAGTAAGGTGACAGAGGGGAGGGTTATTGGTGGGCATCTCCGCTGACATCTTTGCCATCTTCTCTGAGCCACAGCGTAGGCAAGAAAGGAACATTTAGGGGAGTGAAAAACCTAGTATCTTTGTAGAGAGGCTTCCAATAAGTAATTATTTGGTAATGGAGCTTCGATGTCCCCTCCAGATTAGCCAACCATCCAACAACCCCAAGAAGATCATTTGGATTGACTGTGGAATTCATGCCAGGGAGTGGATTGCCCCTGCTTTTTGCCAATGGTTTGTGAAAGAAGTAAGTGTCATTAGTCTCCTCATAATGGTGATCACCTTACTAAATAACTATCACATCTAGGCTACTTAGAATCCATGCTCCTTTCCCACATTAGCAGTGTGACTCTTTACTGGGCTACTCCTTCACTTCAAGTGAAATGGAATTAGTGAGCAGCTTTGGTTAAAAATTGAGTTAGTATCCTAACCTCTTTCTAGAGGGTCCACAATCATTTTATTAGAGAGTTAGCATGCCAAAGAGGTACTTCTAGAAGGTTCATTCTAGAATGGCACACTCTGGAAGCATATCTAGAAGGTACCTTGGGACCAAGACTGAATCCTGACAAATAATATCAGACACTGTTTTCCAATGTAGAAAATATTTATTTTTTCACCCATGAAAGGAGTTTAAAACAATGGCTTCATGAGTCTACTCTATGAATTGAAAAATGGAAAACAGTTAGCATGGCACTCTTGTTGTGTGTGATGCCCATCATTTCATGAGTCTTTATTTAAAAAGGTAATTCATGAAGAGTCCTCAGAATGTGGTCTGAGACTAACAGTAGCAATAGCAACTAGGAGGAGCTTGTTAGAAATAAACGTTCTTAGCTCCATTTTGAACCTAGTGGATTCAAAACCTGCAGAGGCAGAGGAAAGGTACAGGTGTAGATTGACAAAATATGCTTTTGTTATTTGGAGATGGAGTCTCATTGCATATCCCAGGGTGGCCTAAGACTCATTTCGTAGAGCACGTTGGTTCTGAACTCTCCCTGCCTCTGTGTGTCTCCAGAGTGTGGTGATTACAGACATTCTTCACTATACCTAACACAATCTGTGTGTTTTAAAATTTTATTTTAGAGAGAGTGAGAGACAGAGAGAATTGGTGCTCCAAGGCTTCAGCCACTTAAATCAAATTTCAGATGGTTGCACCACCTACTGGGCATGTGCCACCTTGCACTTGCCTCACCTTTGTGTGTCTGGCTTACATGAGATCTGAAGAGAGATCTAACATGGGTCCTTGGCCTTCGCAGGCAAGCGCCTTAACCACTATAACATCTCTCCAGCACCACGACCTGTGTTTTAACAGGTCTTTCAGATGATTCTGGTACAGAACCACCACTATAAAAGGGTAAGACCTTTAAGGAGGATTTGAAGGCTAAAGGATAGAAGTGTGATACAATCAGCTCTTATAATTAAGTTAAAATTCATAGAGAATTAGAAAAGACTATTTCCTAGAAATCATTCCAAATATTTCTCTTAAATTTCCAGATTGTACAGAACTATAAGGACAACTCAAGAATAAGCAGATTCCTTAGGAACCTGGACTTCTATGTTCTTCCAGTCCTTAACATTGATGGTTATATCTATACTTGGACCACGGTGAGGATGCTGCATTTCGATGCATTCATGAACTGAAGTTCCACCCAGGCTCATTTTTATGACCTTAGCCATTCCAGCTATGAAAATATTTTATACCTATGTAAAGAAAAAAAAAATGTCATTGGGATAAAAAATATCTTAATTTTTTAAAAATAAATAACAATTTTAGGATTGTGGAGGCCTAAAAGCTTTTTATAGCTCAAGTTTTATGTTTTTGATAGTTTGCCACTTTTTTCAGTCAGGCTTAATTTTTCTCCTCTACCATCTTAATGCTTATAAATTGCTTGCTAGCTAATTAGTCTTATGTTGACATAACTCTTATATAACAAACTGGACCCTACCTCAAATTAGTTCTAGAAGCATGAGGGGAGCAAATGATGTATGACTGCTAAAGAAACCTATATTTTTTTCAATATTATCATTCACAGAAATTAAACCCCTCCCAGTGTTTGAATATAATAAATAGAAGACAATTTTCTCTTTATAACATTTCCAAACAACATCATTTCACAAAAAAGTCCACTTTTCTAGATAGCATTCATTCTCTCCCTTGCTTGTCACTCTCCAAAGCCATTCT
Source organism: Jaculus jaculus (assembly GCF_020740685.1). NCBI lineage: Eukaryota > Metazoa > Chordata > Mammalia > Rodentia > Dipodidae > Jaculus > Jaculus jaculus. Next base: position 32,970,951 of record NC_059105.1, on the reverse strand, counting down.
ATGGTCCTCTTTTTTGGAACACTCCAGCTCATGAGTGAATCAAGTCCCTCTCTGTAGGTTTGGCTGGTGAAAGTTCTCTTTCCCCTTTTTCTTAGCAGTCTTCTGCTTCTAAAAATTTGCAGAAGCTATTCCCCAGTACATTGGGAATGCCCTTTTCTATCTGTTAAGCTATTTCCCTTTCATCCTATGACATTTGGCCCTAAAAAGTGACTGGTAATGTCCACACACCCAGGTAATTTTCTCAGGTGTAAAAGATCAAATTGGCTGGAGTGATGGTTGCATGCCTTTAATCCCAGCACTTGGGAGGCAGAGGTAGGAGGATCGCCGTGAGTTTGAAGCCACCCTGAGAATACAGAGAGAATTCCAAGTCAGCCTGGACTAGAGTGAGAACCTCCCTCAAAAAAAAAAAAAAAAAAAAAAAAAAGGCCAAACTGTCTCCTCCAATTTGGTTACTCACACATGTGTTCACTTTTGGTTGTACAAATGTTCCTGCACTGAGGGCTTGTCAGCCCCTCTACAAAATTAAATCTTACAATGTTAACAATAAGTGTTTTCAAATATCCTAGATGTTTTCCATCTTCAAGGGCTACCTATCATCACTATTGCTAATTTGTGAAATCTTGCATGGCAACATCCTAAGATTCTTGTTGCAGGATCGTCTTTGGAGGAAATCCCGTTCATCCCATAGTAATGGCACATGTTTTGGAGTGGATCTCAATCGAAATTTCAATGCGTCTTGGTGTAGTAAGTACCTGTTCAGTAGATGAACTGAGCTGAAAAGCCAAGAAAGAGGTGGATTACCACAGATAATCCTTTTGAGCCTAAAATGGCATTTTGGGCATTCTGACTAGTTTTATTCCCTCTAAAGAGATAACACCAACTGTATAGTAAGAGTTATCTATCAATATTCAAGTGCAAAATTTTTCTTTAAATTGGCTAAACAAAGACAAAGTAAGCCTAGACCAGTATGTGATATGAGATATATTTTCCAACCATCACTTTGTTTTGAAATACCTAGATCACCATCAAGAAACAACAAATCAGAGCACTGTCTTTGGGGACTATTTTACAGCAGGGAGTTATCAGTGGGCAGCAAGCAAAGCAAACATTCCCCTCTCCGTATGGCACTTCTAGTCTCCAATCTCAATATGCCCATGGAATCAGAAGCTAATCAAGAGACAGGGATGGTTAAGTACGTTGCCACTAAGCAGATGGCAAGGGTTAAAACTCAAACTTGGCGTCTGTGTGGTCTTAGAAAAAAAAAAAAACACTTTATCTCTTTGCTTTAGTTTTCTTTTATGTAAAACGAGGGTCACAGTCATACTAACTTATCCTAAGACTGTCATGTGGATCAACTGTGATGCTGCACAGGAGGGACTGGGTCCAAATCTAGCATGTAAGAGGTGCTCATCTGGTGAACTTTATTATTGTTAATGAGGACAGACTGTCTATGTCCTTGCAAAATAGCTCTGATGGGATAGAAGCCAGTATAACAGGAGGTAGAGACTTGGCCAGTAAAGCTATCACAGCCTGCCTTAGAAACCTGAGATTTGATTCCCATTTTTCTTTTCCCAGTTCACCATAGGTTTAAGTGAAAGATTTCTGAAATACCATTCCATTTTGAATTTTCCCTTTGGTGACACAAAAGCGTGCTGTTGGCCTCTAACTCTCCACATCAGCTCTCCTGCCTCTCTGAGTCGCTCCTTGATTAGCCAAGGTGACTTAGAGCAGACTCAGAAAACCACAGATGAGCCTCCTACCCTGAGGACGGTCCTTTCTCCACTGAGATCACGAGGCTTGCATGTGGTTTCCTGTATCTTGCAGGTATCGGTGCATCCACAAACTGCCAAGATTTAACATTCTGTGGAACAGAACCAGTGTCTGAGCCAGAGGCTAAGGCTGTCTCAAGCCTTATAGAGAGCAAGAAGAAGGACATTTTGTGCTTCCTGACCATACATTCTTATGGACAGCTCATTCTCACACCCTATGGATACACCAAAAATAAATCAAGTAACCATGAAGAATTGGTATGTCCACAGCGCCATGCCTCTAGGGAAACCGCTGCAGACCACTGCCTTCCTTTCACTCATCACCATTCCAAGATTTCGGCTCTAACCCTGCCTTTTCTTCCCTCAGCTCATCTTTATTTCCTTTTTGCCTGCTTTCTGCACCTTGCCAGATGCCTGCCAGAAAGGCTTTGGGTTAAATGCTGCTTTACCTATGTTAATTAACTACCTGTTTTCACAAAGTGTCAAGCCGGGAGACATCTTAGGTATTCTACACTATAAACGAGATGATTATGTTAATAATCTGTAGGAATGCACTTTCATTTCTGTGAATTCTTGAAGCTCCATTCAGCAAGCACGGCTTTTGAAACCGTGTTTTAAAGAACTTGCCAGCTGTTCATGGAATATGGCATATCTAAAATAACACGACTAAATAATATCTGCTCTCTTTTCTGCTCCACACAATGCTCTGTTTTCTTCTAAATTCTCCCTCCAGCATTTGCCCAGGAATATTTCTAAGAGGAAGGGCCAGGGAAATGCAAGCCCCCCCTCACACACACACCAGGGAATTTGCGCTTTGTTTTATCCAGACATTTCTCCAAAAAAGCTGTGTTTACCCAAGCCCTGATGAGCACAATTGCTTAAGGGAACTGGGCCTTTTGCCCTTTTGTGAACCTGAGGATAATAGCTACAAATCAAAGGGAGAGTAAATGTAAAATTGTTTTAATAGTTACTATCTTTATTTCTTAATTGATCTTTCTGTTTTTAATTGTAAAATTTACCTAACATAAACTTACCATAATAAGCATGTTTTGGTGGGTGTTTCTGTGGGGGGGGGGGGGCACGCATGGTTGAGTATCCATACATGTGCAGGTATGTTTGCACATGTGTGCTCATGCATGTGGAAGCAGGGAACAGCCTCAGGTGTTGCACTCAGACATGTCCACCTCTCTATGAGGCAGGCTGTCACACCAAGTTCACCAATAAGGCTAGGTGAACTGCCAGCAACCTCCAGGGATTTCCTGTTTCTGCCTCCCCAGTGCCAGGGTAATAGGTGCATGCCTCAAGAATTTTTTTTAGACAAGTGCAACAGACTGCATTTTTTAAAAATGTGAGAGTGAGAAAGAGTGTGAGAGAGAATGGGCACACCAGCCACTGCAGTCAAATCCAGATGCACGTGCCCCCTCACACGCTTGTGTCAGTATATGGGACCTGGAGAGTCAAACCTGAGTCCTTAAACCTCACAGGCAAGCGCCATAGCTGCCAAGCCATCTCTCCATCCCATGAGTAGCTTTTTACATGGCCCAGGCCCTCATGTTTGCAATGCAGTCACTTTACCAACTGAGCCATCTCCTCATCCTACCATAGCCATTTTAAGTGTATAGTTCATGTTATATAGTGCCATGAAACCAATCACTAGACTCATTTTATCATGAGAAAATGAAAGCTGATACCATTCAATAGCATTCCCTCCATTTTCCTCTGTCCCCAGCTCTGGCAACTCTCTTTACTTTCTGTCATCACTGAGTTCAGCTGTTGTAGATACCTCACATCAGTGGAATCAAAAACTGTTTGTCTTTTCAAGGCTGGATTATTTCACTTGGCATCATCTTCTAAATGTTCACCCACTTTGTAAGATATGTCAGAATCCCCTTTCTTTTAATAATCAAATAATATTCCATTGCATGTATATACCATGTTTTTTATTCTACTGTTAAATTCTTATAAATAATGCTGCTATGAATATGACCATACAAATATCACTTTTAGACCCTGCCTGTAATTTTTCTGAATAATACTAGCAACGTAGTTGATGGATCATGTGAAAATTCTACTTTTACTTTTGAAGAAACACCATACTGTTTTCCATTTTGACTATACAATTTTTCCAAATTAAAAAATATTTTTTTTAAATTTTAATTTATTAGTTTTCTTTTCAGCAAATACAGGCAGTTTGGTACCATTGTTTAGGCTCATCTATGATCTACCCCCTCCCATTGGACCCTCCTTGTTGATGTAAATGGGTCGTGCATTGTGGAGTTAGCCCACAGTTATTGGTACGATAAATGTCTCTGCATATCATGATCCAACATGTGACTCTGACATTCTTTCCTCCCCCTCTTCCGCACAATTTCTCTGAGCCATGTTGGGTTCATTTTTGGTCTGCTTCAGTGCTGAGGTGTTGGGGGCCTCTGAGGCTCTGGCTCTCTGATTTGGTAGGAGTTGATTTAAAAAAATATTTTTAATTTAATTTTATTTATTTATTTGAGAGACAGAGAGATGGACACAGTAGTGTCTCCGGCCACTGCAAATGAACTCCAGTCACATGAGCCACCTTGTGTATCTGGCTTATGTGAGTACTAGGGAATTGAACCTGGGTCCTTAGGCTTCAAAGGAAAATGCCTTAACCACTAAGCCACCTCTTTAACCCTTGGATGTATAATTTAATATATTCACTCTACAGAGCACAATGATTCAAAGTTTTCCATGTTCTTGCTAAGGCTTGTCATTTAATCTTTATTATTTCTTCTTTATTATTAAAAAAAAAGAAGAAGCTACTCATTATGCGCAAGCCATAATGTGAAGTCAAGTTTTATTCTATGGTTGACAGAGGGCACCAGATGACTTTTGGTTAGGTTACAGCCAATGCTCTTTCCCAGTGGAGCATGACCACAAAGCACAGGGCCTGGATGCTCAAAGAAAAGCCAAAGCCAGGTGTGGTACTTCACATCTTTAGTCCCAGTACTTGGAAGGCTAAAGTATGAGAATCACTGTGAGTCTGAGACTAGCCTGGGCTACAGAGTAAGTTTCAGGCCCAGCCAGGGCTAGAAAAAGAGACCCTACCTCAAGAAAACAAACAAATGAAACATGATAGACCTTTGCTTATGGGAACCCTTTCTTCGACAGTCAAAAATATCTAGCAATATCCACATACCTTTCTTTTTAAATACTTTATTCATTTGATTCAAGTAGAGAAAGAGAATGGGCATGTGACCTCCAGTGGTAGCAAATAAACTCTAGGTGCATGAAACACTTCGTGTATCTATCTGGCTTTACATGGGTACTGGGGAATGGAACCCAGGCTCTTAGGCTTTGTAATAAAGCACCTTCACTGCTAAGCCATCTCTGCAGCCCCTAAATACCTTTTTGAAAAAATTACATTTCCCTTTTCCAGAGCTCCATAATTTACATCCTTACTATGTGATCATTCTGTAAGCTGTGGCAGTAACTAACATTTGCCTTGATCTTTATATTTTACAGAGGAATTGTAAAGGCACCATCTCAATTGGCCCTCATTGATAACATATTCATCTCCCTTTGGGGATGATGACTGAAAACTTGACTTAGCTACACTTTCAGAACTCCCACAGACAGGAAACAGTAGCACCTAGATGAGAACTTGGTTCTTTATATGCTAGAGGGACAATCAGCACCCTCACACTGCCTCACTCTGCTCAGAAAGGGGTTGCCTTTGGGGAGTCATTATCAATTTAGACTACCAGTCAATTATGTGATGTGTTATCCTCCCTTATAAATAACCCTGGAAAGTATATGTTCAGTGAAAAACATTGCAGAAATGCAAAGATCATTTAAGAAATCCCAAACCAACATTATTTCCCAGCTTCTGTGATATTCTTGTGTTTTTTTTTTTTTAAATTAAAAGGGAACCATAAAAAGGCAATGAATTTCCAGAGGTAACTTTGACCAACAGAAAGATCTTTGGTGGGAAGAGATCTTTCACCAGTATTTGTAAATCCCATTGTTTTTCTTAGGAATATCATTCCATTTTGGTTCAGGTAAAGACATATTCATGACCATTTTGCAAGGCCTGTATTCAAAAGCAAGAGGGGCCTTGTGTTGCTGATCACCTGTATGATTAGAGCTCTGTGGTCAAGGGGAAGGAGCAAGAGGACAAGAGTAATTAGAGGTAGTAGTACAGACACTAGGTAATTCTAAGATGAAAATACTGGTAAATCCTAGTTCTCTGCATAAAACCTAGTAACTTTTTCTCTACCTCTTAGAGTTTCAGATGGTGAAGAATAAGATTCAACATTCACCTTCAAGATTTTTTGATGAAAATCTCAATATTTTGCCTCTATCCATCAGCCTTATTGAGTCTTCTTAGCAGTGCCTCCAGGAAGATATGACATTATGTACCAAGGCACAAAAACAAACCCACTCCTCCATGGTATTCTCATTTCTAGAACTAGTTGCAAACATCACAGACTAGTATTGATCTTTCTATGTGTACAAACACAAAGTTGTTTTAGAAACCGTAGTAAATATGTAGGGAGGTATGATGGTATACAGCCCCTTCCTAAGCTGCTCTGGAAAGTAGAATACCTAGCAAAATCTTAATGTTTTACATGGTTTCATAATTTCCATTTGAACTATTTCATATCTGCCTCTGTACCCCATCTCAAGTTCTATTTCTTCTCACATGTGCCAGAACTTTAATTAAAGTGTTTGTGAATCTGCCTGTGAATGCACCCTTATGTCCCAGTGAAAGGGCTGCTGAACAGACTAGATAGAGGTCTTCAGCAGCATATATCACATTTCACTGGCAAAGGAGGTAGTTTTCTTTTTTAATTTTAATCATCTTTTCCAGGAAGTACTCTTATTGTAAAGAAGGGCCACAGAGATGAGGGTTCCATACAGCTATGTAATATAGTTTCAGAAAATGGTGCATGTATTCAAGAGCTCCACCCAGAGACAGGAGTCAAAGTCTAGGGAATTTCCATTTCATCTTCTCTAAAAATAGGACCAAACTTCAGAATCACAAGTCTACACTTCACATATATATTTCTTACTTTTATCTACTTCCTCATAGTAATTACTAATGGAAAAATCCTTGAAAAGGATAAAGTCCAAATAATCTTTTGTCAAAAGAAGTAATACCTAGGATGACTGTTTCTTACCTCATAGCCAGGATTTGAGGGAAAGGAACGAGGTAGTAAAGGCTGATAATGAGAAGAAGAGGTAGTTGTTGAGGGTAAAACCAGAAAGAGAAAGAAAGAAAGAAAGAAAGAAAGAAAGAAAGAAAGAAAGAAAGAAAGAGAGAGAGAGAGACAGAGAGTAAGAAAGGAGACAGGAAGTGAGGGAAGGAAGGAAGGAGGGAAGAAAGAAAGAAAAAAGAAAGAAAGAAAGAGGAAGATAAAAGTAAAAAAGCAAAAAGATTATTTGGGTAGAAAATGTGCCTAGGATTAATTCACATGCTGGGAATGAAGGTAAGGACTCTCCACAGACCAGTTAGTGTAGGTTTCATTTAGAGAAGCACAGGGGCTCATGTGAATTAAGGTAATTAACAACAGTTCATATCTTTACTAGATACCTCTCAAAGAACGTCAGAAGAGAATGTAGCTGGTAAATTACAGCAACACTCACTCTCCCCAGGACCCTTGCTCTTAATTTCATCACACACAGCAGCTCATTTCCTCACCAAAGTTCCTCTCCAGAAATCCACCCCCTAGCTCTCTCTTTCTCTTAAAATGCCCTCTGTCACAGTTTCCTTTACATTGTTGGGACAAACATGCAACCAGAAGCTGGTTATGGGAGGAAAGGATTTATTTATAGCTTACAGATTCCAGGGGAAGTTTCATCATGGTGGAAGAAGCTGGTTCATTTTATCATACATCCATAGCAGAAAGCCAGCACCAGCAAGCATGAACCAGCAGAACACAAGGAGGCTCTCTTCATTCCTAGTAGGGTTGGACTCGTGATCCACCCCAGTGATATACCTCCTCCAGCAGAGCTCCACCCACTAAAGACTAAGTAGGAAGCTTAATCAAAAATATCTGAGTCTTTGGGGCTGGAGAGATGTTAAGAACAGTTAAGGTGTTTGTCTGCAAAGCCTAACTACCTGGGATCAATTCTGAAATACCCACGTAAGGCTAGGTACACAGTAGTGCATACATCTGGAGTTGGTTTGTAGCAGGTAGAGGCCTTGGTTTCTCTCTCTCTCTCTCTTTATAAATAAATAAAAATAACTTTTAAAAATTGAAAAGAAAAGCATCTGAGTCTATGGGGGACATGCATTAACATTCAAACTACCACATCCTCTTTCCAGTATAAATAATTCAGGTGTTTTATACCTTGCATTTCTTCAGCTGTTGCTAACTGTTATTTCCATTCTGGGAATGCCAGACCTGGAAACTGAGATAAACTTGGAATCTCTGGTGGAGAAGAGAGAGAGAGAGAGAGAGAGAGAGAGAGAGAGAGAGAGAGAGAGCAAGTGAATGACCAAAGATAGAATTCTTATAAGTGAGTAGAAAAGAGCATCTTCAACGTATGTTCAATTCAGTGCTATTTTCTTTTAATGTCCTGGGCCTATCTCCCTCACCCTACCCAAGTACAACTCTATCACATCTTAACACTCAGCTTGGAAGTGCAGAGAAGGAGAGGAGAGAAAGGATCTCAAACTACACTGTTACCAATTGAAAGTCAGAGGAGCTGATGTATCTCCCACTGTAGCTAGGTTGCCCCAGGACCAATGCAATGGTGCATCTGAGTACCAACAGGAAAAGCAAAGGGTTTTGGTAGTGATTATATAGATTCTAAGGGAAACTAGTGGGATATAGTTTCATATGGAAATAGAATGGGTATAGCTTTAGCACTCAGGAGTCTGGTTGGTGAATTCTTACAAGATCAACAGACCTATGGAAAAATATGCATCAGAAGGTTAATGATTATAAGATTTAGAAGGTCAGTAGGAATTGAATTTCAATACTGACTCTGATCTCAGGAAAGGTTCTTTGGAGAGCAAGAGGGGGACCTTTGAAACCATCTAGTTCTGAGGGATTTCCAGGGTAACAAAGTTACATGGTGGTGGAGAATTATGGCAGATATCTCTAAGAAAAATATCAGAGGGTACCATAACAGAAGTAAGAACAAAGAGCTGTGAGAGATTCTAACCAGGGAGAAGAGGAATCTAGTTGGGGTAATCAGGAACAGTCACATGGAGAAGTTAACATTTGAGAAGTCCTTCCAGGTTTGGTTAATTCAAATAGGTAGGGCTCCTAGGTGATGAAAACATCCTTAGAAAAGATGGAGGGGCTGAGGAACATGAGCATGCTATTGGAAAAGTGACTTAGGGCCATCTCAAAATCTCAAAATCTAGGCTAAGAAGTCTGTACTTAATTCAGTGAGCAATTGGGAATTATTGAAAGCTTTTCAACAGTATCATGAATGTAGCTCTGTGTATCTGGAAGCCAGGTGGGGTTAACTGGGGTAGAAATTGATGAGAGGAAGTTCCTAAATGTATTAGAAGATGCAATAGGCCAGTGCAGAGGTAAGGAATCTGACATAGGGCTATGGAAATGCAAGTTGGTAACTTTGAGAGAAGGGGAGTCAATGATACAGAATCGTACATGTGTGTTGGACCAGTGTGCAAGAAGTAGGAAAGTCAGAACACCCTCATTGGTGAGAAAGGTAACAAAAATGAATATGAATTGCTTCGTGTGAAGTAACAACAGTCTCCCTAGATGTAAACATCCAATGAGAGTTTGAAAAAACAGCTAAAAACCTTGGAGATAGATCTGTACAAAGTATAAAACCCTTAGATTGTTGGATTTATTTTTAACACCAGCTATCTGTTTCTGCATTTCCCACCTACAGATTCAAGTGGGACAGAAGGCAGCAAATGCATTAAAAGCAAAGCATGGAACCAATTATAGAGTTGGATCTAGTGCAGATATTTTATGTAAGTGTCTTTTTTTTTTCACCTCTTCATTAGTATCTAAGGCATAAAAGAAGTCAATGTAGTTTGGGTGGTGAGGTGGGCAGGAGTTCTGGGATCAACAGAAAAACAAAATGACCAAGGATAAAAGAGAGATTGGGCAAGTTCAGAATTACCCTCTCTAGGGATACAGTATGAGCTAAAGGTAACAAGTTAATACCTTGGCTCAAGCCAGACCTTTGCTTGGCTTTGATTAAAAAGAGCTGGCAAGTTGGAACTCACAGGAGTTAACAGGAAAGACATTGTCCATTTGGTCAGTTGATCCAATTCCCAGAGGATCCATCAAGCCAGGAAAGCAGAGGAGGGTGAAACCTGGGAAGTGAATCAAAGGAATCTGATGGAAAGAAGGGTTCAGTGTTTCTCCCAGACCCAGTCCCACCCAATTCAGCTTCCAGGGCCCACCTAGATAATATTTGAGCAATAATCTTCCTAGGGGTTCTTTTTCTTCTGTTTTTTTTTTTTTTTTTTGAGTCAATAGATTCATCCTTGCCTTGCAATTTGAGGTTGCCTCATTTTTTATTTAGCTGAGAAATTTGAACTAAATCACATCCATGTGCCAGACATAGGCTAGGTACCATGGAGGAGGAAAAGACCAAATAATATATAGGCCCTCCAGGGGCTTCCTACCAATGAAAGAGGGAAGACTTAGCTGTCCACAGGACCCTCATATAGAATGGTTTATTTATTTTATTGATTAAGTTTTAATTCACTGAAAAGGTTTTGGAAATCTGTCCTAGGAAAGGTCTCATTTCGGCATTTGCTTTCGTGTTTTATAGATGCCGTGTCAGGGTCCTCAAGAGACTGGGCTCGAGACATTGGGATCCCCTTTTCATACACATTTGAGCTGAGGGACAATGGTACTTACGGGTTTATTCTGCCCGAAAGCCAGATCCAGCCCACCTGTGAGGAGACCATGGAGGGCGTCCTCTCACTTCTGGATGAAGTCCACACAAAGAACTGGCCTGTCAACAGTGCCAGGAGGGTGTCAGCCACTACTGCTGTAGTGAGCCTGTTATGGTTCTTCACGACTCTCTTCTAAATGTGTCCTTCCCGGGCCTCCTCAGCCCCAGTAGCAGAGATGTGGTAGGAGGGAAAGTGTGCGTAGTTGTACAGAAAACAAATCATGGAACTAAATCTGCTCTCTATTCCAATAAAGAATCGTGTTTGCATTTAAAACATTTGTTTTGATGGTAGTTAATTTTTATTACTCTATAAGAATATATTATCACTTAGCTATTACAACTATAAAGCTATAAACTAAAGCATTCTAAAATTCAGTGGTGCATGAATCTATAGACCAGTGAGGAAATCCTGCTGATCTTGGAGGGACCCACTCATGCCTCTGAGGTGAGAGGCAGACAGCTGGGTGATTTTAACTAGGCTCATTCATTCAGGCAGTCTAAGATAGCCTTGGCTGGGACAAGGAGCCAAGCCAAGGATGCACTCCCTGCAGAAGGGTAGGCCAGGCTTATGGGGTGTGAGCAAGTTCTAACATGTGGGCACCTTCAAACCTCTGCTCACATCACATTTGCTAACATCCCCCTGGCCAAAGGAAGTCAAATAACTGAGCTCAGCATCACGGGGTAGGGCAAAGTACCATGTGAGGGATACAAAACTGGGGTCATGAATGAAATTACTCTACCTGGTGTTTAATGTCACACCCTTGAGCTTTACTGGTTTAGCACTATGGTGGAAATGTCTCAGCTGGAACATGTTCAGGTTGGAGGCTATTGTATTGCTCTTCAACCTTGAAAAGCCTGTGGGTACCAGCAGTGTCCCTCTGTGCTTGAAATCTAATTAAAAGTCACATGGCAGGTGATAAGCCCTCTGTGTTCTACTAATTTTTCCTGATTTATATCTCAATACTCAATATTCACTAAGGAAACAGAAGTACAAATAGGTTTCATGGTTTCTTTTTTTCCCCCCCTCATCTAAATTCTGTGGAATTTGGCTTCTGACTTTGATCCTTTTTAGTAACAGCTTAGTAGCAGCATTCAGAAAATAAGGAGTGTGCTAGTTTTATATATTTACTTATTTGAACATACTTAGTTTAAAATTTTAGACTGTATTTGGTTTTTTTTTTTTTTTTTGAATAATGATTACAGGTGATTACAGTGTTGAATAAGAGAGACATGGCCCCTGTCAATTTGGAACTTATGCTCTGGTGGGTGAGATCTGGAGTAGCAGCTATAAAAGATTGGAATGGACACACTGTCTCATATGAGAGACATCCCAGTTCAAGGGAAGTCATACCAAGCAAGAACCTGAGAATAAACTATATATTGCAAGTTTTGACATGTGCTATAAAAGAAATCAAGAGGTAAGCAAGGGCAGTTGTATGTTTATGGATATATAGGCACTTAATTGTACTATCTCATCCATTAAATTTTAAGTGCTCTTAAAGTGGCACTGATGACTGTCATTTCCTATGTATCTCTGTGTGACACCTTGAAATTGTGCTAAGCACTTGACAAGCTTTGAACAAATGCAGCTGTGACTGGCTGACAGGGCATCACCCCTGGGTGTTCAGTCACCCTCTTCCAAATTTTCTTGTTGGTGACAGTCACAATACACTTCTTGCTGTCACCCTTTCTTTGTCCTCTTTATTCCTTCATGTTTTGCTAGTGTGTGGCTGATAAGGGTCAGAAAAGAAGTGTCAGGGACAATGGGGTTTAATGAATCAGGGAACATCTATTTACATAAAAATGCCAACTCCACAATTGTGGTCTTGTTGTGAAGAGGGATGGTTATGTTTCATCAATGGTCAGCTTAGAAAAGAAGAAAACTAGTGTGACCACTCAAGGCTACAATCCCAGAAGCAAGCAGGGAGCTGTGCTTACAGACTCAGATCATTATTTCCAATGTAGCCTATGCTTCAGTTCCAGGGCTTTCAGGAAAATAAAATAATCTGGATGTCTGAATGCTATAGGAGCCCTTAATTACAAACTATATTTGATACCTAAGGATGGAGCCCAAGGGCAAATCAAGTTGGAACAGACAGAAACTTTATCACTTATGCCTGAAATTTCTCACATGCCCATGGGTCAGAACACAATCACTGCTTCCTTTGGGGGGCTTTCTTTCAGAGCAGTCACATCCACTAACAGCATGCAGGCTTTTGGGGTACACACCATGTCTTTTTGCTTCTTTCTTAAGTTTTTCATTTCCTGAGAGGATCCTTAAGAACCAAAACAGAAAGACATGAATGCTTTTTTTTTCTTAACTTTATTTATTTACTTGAAAGAGAGAGAAAGAATGGGTGCAACATGGCCTCAAGCCATTGCAAATGAACATCAGCTGCCACCATGTGCATCTGGCTTACATGGGTACTGGGGAATCAAACCTGGGTGCTTAGGCTTCCCAGGCAAGTGCCTTAACCACTAAACTGTCTTTACACCCCATATGTTCTTTCTTTCTTTCTTTTTTTTTTTCAATTTTTAAGTATTTATTTTTATTTACTTACTTATTAGAGAGAGAGTGCTTCAGGGCTTCTAGCTGCTGCAAATGAACTCCATATACATATGCCACTTTGCACATCTGGCTTACATGGGACATGGAGAATCAAACCTGGATCCTTAGGCTTTACAGGCAAGCACCTTAACCTCTTAGCCATCTCTTCAGCCCCCATATGTTCTTTCTTAAGGATGGTTTTAACTTCCTGGTCTCAAATGCTAATTGTTTGGGGAATGTTTATTTTTTTTAACTACTGCTAATGTGACCTTGAGAATATTCTGTACTATGTATTTGTTGAGCCTAGGAGTTGATTTTATTACCCCACTTTAGAGCTAAAAGTTACTGGTGGATGCTAGAAAGCATGACATTTATAGGTCAGAGTCCAGGCAGATTGTTTCTCACAGCATATTAATTAGTACAAATATCAGTATGTTTTCATGGATTTCCTTTGGTCCCAGGTTCCAAAGGGAAGATGCAGAGGCCAATGCCACACGCATTTACAGAGAGGTGTGTTTGGGGAGGGAAACTCTGAGCATGGGAGCAAGTGGTCAGTAAGCTGGACCTTCATTGCAGGAGGAGCCCTTTCCTCATCACTCACAGGCGGGCTGCTTGCTTGCTACAAATAAAACTAAGAAACAGCCAGGCAAGCAGTGGTCAGGGCTTTGCCTTCTTGCCACAGACTGCAAGATGTCAAAGAAAAAAGATATCCACAAAGGACTGTATTAGGTTGAATCATGCAAATTGCTGTTTCATATGTTTAAAAAACGTTTGAGGATTGGTGATTTTATGACTCAACTTAGTATCTCAGTACTAATAACATTATTTCTCCAATACCTTTTCTTTTATAGCAGATTTGCCTACTGTATTTCCTGTGTTTAATTCTTTGTCTACGTTACTTTTTCTTGACTTACAAGCAAATTTAGAGTTTGCATTATGCTAAGTGATAAATTGAGATGGCATTCAAGGTTCTAGTTTGAAATTTTTCTGCAACAAAGTTAAAATGAGTTACAGTTTTATTTCTACGAAATAAAATTCTACTGTGTATATTTATCATATTTTCTTTCTGTATTCATCTTTTTGAACATCTAGATTGAGTCCATTTCCTAGCTACTATGAATAGTGCAGGAATAAACATGGATGTACAATTATCCCTCTGTCAGCACTCAGGATTCTGTAGGTATATATCTAAGAGTGACATAGCCAGGTCACTTGATATTATTTAGTTTTAAAAGAAACCTCCACACTGATTTCCATGATGGCTACACTAGTTTATACTTCTATTAGCAGTGCCATCTTTTCCCACATCCTCACCAACATTTGTTATTATTCATTTTCTTAAGGTTGGCCATTCTGTCTGCATAGAGATAGAATCTCAGGGTAGTTTTACTTTGCAGTTCTTTGATCCTTAGGATGTTGAACACTTTCAAAAATATTTATTGGCCAGATGCATTTCTCCCTTGAGAACTGTCTGTTGAGGTCATTAGGTCATTTATTGATTCAAAGATTTTTTTTGGTGTTTAATTTTTGCAGTTCTTTATATATCCTAGATATTAATCCCCTGTTTGAGGTATAGCTGGCAAAGGTCCTCTCCCATTCTGTTGGCTGTCTCTTTGTTCCGTCATACAGAAGCTGTTTGATTTCAGATAATCCCATTGTGGTTTGAATGTAAAGTGCTTCCCCACGGGTTTTGCATTTGAGCGCTTGGTCCTCAGCTGGTGGTTCTGTTTGGAAAGGTGATGGAACCTTAGGGAGGTAGTCCCCCCTGGAAGAAGTGTGAATGGCAGATCTGCAGGTTTTGTAGCCTTTTCCTACTTCCTTTTCTCTCCATCTGATTCCTGATCATGCGCACAGTGTGACTGCTGGCCTCTAGTTCCTGTCACCATGATTCCTTTGGAACTGTAAGCAGAAATAAACCCTTCCATAAGCTGCTTCTTGTCACATGTTTGGTCATATGGTGAGGAAAATAACTAATATGTATCTCATTTGCCAATTCATGGCCTCCTCTCATATGCTATTGAAGAACTTTTCAGAAAATTTTTTCCTATGGCTGTATCTTAAAGTATGTTTACTGTTTCTTCTAGCAGTTTCAAAGTTTCTTTCTTTCTTTCTTTCTTTTTTTTTCTTTTTCTTATTTTGGTTTTTCAAGGTAGAGTTCCACTCTAGCCCAAGCTGACATGGAATTCACTATGTACTCTCAGACTGGCCTCAAACTCACATGATTTCTTTTTTGTTTGTTTTTTTGAGGTAGGGTCTCACTCTAGTCCAGGCTGACCTGGAACTCACTGTGTACTCTCAGGGTAGCCTCAAACTCACACTGATCCTCCTACCTCTGGCTCCCGAGTGCTGGGATTAAAGGTGTGCACCACCATGCCTGGCTTCTGCTTAGGTTTTATATTAAGGTCTTTGTTCCATTATGAAGTGATCTTTATCCAGTGTGACATGGATCTAATTTAATTCTTTTGCATGTGGGCATACAGGTTTTCTAGTACCATTTGTTAAAGAGGCAGTCTTTTTTGAGTGTATGTTTTTGACAACTTTGTCAGAAAAATTAGGTGGATATATCTACGCACGTTTATTTCTACAGTCTGTATTCTATCCCATTGGTTTACAGATTTGTTTTATAGCAGACCATGGTGTCTTTATCAATAGGACTCTGTAGTATAATTTGAGGTCAGGTATTGGGATACCTTCAGCATTATTCTTTTTGCTTAGGAGTACTTTGGCTATTTATTATGTATTCTTTTCTGTTTCCAAGTGAAATTTGCAACTCTTTTTTAGTTCTGTGAAGAATGTCATTGGAATTTGGATAAAGATTATATTTAATCTGTAGAGTGCTTTTTATTATCTGTAGAGTCAGATAGCCATTTTCAAGATATTATTTCTACTTACTCTTGAATATGTCTTGTATCCAGCCTGTGGCTGCATTTTCACAGCTTGAACTCCTCTCTCCAGCCCTCCAGGTGCCTGCCCGTGAGAGCCCTTCCCTGGCAGCCTCAGCTGCCGCCAGCTGGCACTAACAGTGTTATGGCCAGAAACCAATGGTTTGGCTTCTTCCTTTGAGAAATTTTCATCAAGACTTATCTCTCCTTAATTCATTATCCTATAGGAATACCATTTGTTGTTTGTTCATTTGAATGTACAGACACAGCTTCCAATCTGTCCTCTTATCTGGGAGTTGACTCTCTCTCTCTCTCTCTGTCTTTTCTTTTTTCTTTTCTTTTTTTTTTTTTTTTTTTTTTTGGTTTTTTGAGGTAGAGTCTCACTCTAGCTCAGGCTAACCTGGAATTCACTATGTAGTCTCAAGGTGGCCTCGAATTTACAGAGATCTTCCTACCTCTGCCTCTCTGCCTCATGCGTGCTGGGATTAAAGGTATGGGCCACCACACCTAGCCTCTCTCTCTCTCTCTGTCTCTCTCTTTTTAAATTTTTTTTATATTTTATTTATTTGAGAAGGAAATGGAGAGAGAGACAGAGAGAGAGAGTATGGGTGCGCCAGGGCCTCCAGCTGCTGCAAATTAACTCCAGACGTATGCGCCCCCTTGTGCGTCAGGCTAACGTGGGTCCTTAGGCTTCATAGGCAAGTGCTTAATCATTAAGCCATCGTTCCAGCCCTCTCTTTTTTTTAAGGAGTTGATTTGGAGAAATTCAGCTCCAATATAGTGCTTTCAGTGGTAAATGGAATGCTGTCCTATCTCTTTGTTCAGATAGTTTAAACAAAAGCAACCATAGAAACACAGAAAAGGCAAGGAGTAATGTGTATTGTGTATTCATGGGTTGGATTCAAAAACAAGAGGATCCTGGGAAGAGGAAGTGGAGAGGCGCATTAAGATCAGGTAGCCGGTAGTCCTGACTGCCAGGGAGAAATTACACATTATTCATGTAGACTTGGGGAGAAAAACCTCATGTTTGCTCTAGAGATAGGGTAAGGAATATGTTGTATAAAGATTAGTCTGGAAGGATGGACTAGAGGGAGATAGTGGAAAGGGGAATGGGAGAAGAAATATACTTTGCAGACTTAAAGTGGATAAGACCTAAGCTGAGTTGGTGGCCATAAAAATAGAAACAAAGGCCCAGAAAAATGGAGATATTATTCAAAAAGATTCAATGTGGGATCCATTTGAGAATGGAGACAAGAAGAAAGGAGAGTTGATGTTATTGTGAGTGGCTGCTATTTCATCATGAAAACTTGTCAATCATCTTTGCTTCTTCTCTACCTGAAAGGCATAATAATGTTTGAAATGGTCTTATATACCCATGAAAGTCCAAAGAGAAGAATGATAGAAAGAAGAATACTGGGTTTAGGATACAAATCAGAAAGTGCTGAATTGTCATGTTGTAGGTCAGTTGGAACTTAAGAGTTTTCCTTCTTGAAATAAGGTGTCAAGTTACAAGCAACTTGCATTTCAATCTAAACTTCATTCAATATGGAGACTTGGTAAACACTTTTTTTTTTTTTTTTTTTTTTGTGGTAGGGTCTCACTGTAGTTCAGGCTGACCTGGAATTCGCTATGTAGTCTCAGGGTGGCTTCGAACTCATGGCAATCCTCCTGCCTCTGCCTCCTGAGTGTTGGGATTAAAGGAGCACGCCACCACACCCAGCTCTTGGTAAACACTTTTAAAAAGCTAAAAAGTGAAATATCATCACCAGCTTCCTCTTGCACATACGCTAATTTACCCTATGACATTTCCTTTCTAATTGGGTTTGCAAGTCTATCACTTTAAAGGTTGACTATTTTCTCTAAAGCTGCTGCTTAAAAGATTTGTTTAGCAGCAGAATTCTTACTTGAAACAAAATTTTACCTTGAAGCCTGATCTGTAAGTTATATAAAGCAGAGCTGTCTTTCTTGATTTGAGGAGAATTCTCATTAGTGGATATATGGTGTTCCTCTGCCCCTAATTTCCCTGCAATCTTGGAGAACTTACTACCCACAGTCCATGGCATTGGTTTTAGCTGGAAACTTGTTAGAAAAAAAAAAAAATTAAAATCAATAAACACCTGAGCTTCCCTTTTCTTTCCTTTTTTTTTTCAAAAAAATAAAAGTACCCTTGTGTAATTTGATGCTTTTGATAACTTAGATAGCAGAGTGATTTTAGAACACATAAATCACCCAGAAAGCTGGTTTAAAACTCAGATTCTTGGCCACATCAATAGGTCAGTAGTGGGAATGAGCTTTTGCATGTTTGACAACTACCAGGGGATGCTGACCTTCTGTAAGTACAATCATCGGGCAAGTTTGTTCAAATGTATTATGTCCCACCTCAAAGTTTCTGGTTCAGCACATAGGACCTGAGAATTCTATAGCTAACAAGTTCCCCAGTGTTGTTGATGCTCTTTCTCCAGGGAACATGGTGTGGGAATTAGGGCTCATAATTAGGACAGAACTGCCCATGGATGTGCAGGAGCTCCTTATTGTTTATTTAGTTAAAAGGAGGGGGGGGGATATAAGGCAAAAAGAAAAGTCACTTCCTTTGGGAACTGTAGAAGCTAGTTCAAAAACAAAGAACAGATAAACATTTCATATAAAAATTTTAAAATAGAAGTCCCATGCTAGGAGCTGAGAAGAGCCATTGACTCACCCCTGTAGGTTAGTATGAGAGGAGGGCAGGGGAGCTCGCCACCTGGTTGTCTTAAAACTTGAGCAGAACTTGGAAATGATCTGCCTAAATGAGCAGCTCCATGTACAACCTATTGAGATTCTGATAGTAACCATGGAGTTTCACTCAGTTACATTTTAATGATTACAAATGGCCTTTCCCTCTTTTCTGAGGTAGACTGAGATGGCTAGGGTAGAAAAGAAGGGTCGGGAATCCATGGGGTTGTCATAGAATCAATGGAGAAGAGAATGAGTCTGAACAAACTCTCTTCCCACCCCCTCTCCCCGGGGAAGAAAATGCTGGACTTACAGTTCAATCCAGGAAGACTGGTCTGCCTTTGGCTTTGTCCCTTTGGCGGAGTTGGGCGGAGGTTGTGGTGTAAAGCAGCTTGTGTCCCCACAGTAGAAATCCCCACTACATGCTCTTGTGAAGAAAAGAGTTCTTAAGCCCCATCACTGAGGAATGTATCCTTCTTGCCCAGGTGGTATTTGAGAAGAAAGTTTTTGGATATAATGGACTACAATATAAAACCACCTGGCTTAAAGTCCAAAGAGAAGGATAGACTTGGTCCATCTAACTAAAAAGTTTAGGGAATTCCAGAACAGAAGGATCCACAGATTCCAAAGATGTTATCAGGGTCTAGCAGGTTTCTATAATTAATTTTGCATCTTTTTTTTTTTTTAATCGAAGCCAACTCTTCCTTTGTGATACCTCTCACAACTCTGGGCCTTGAGCCCATCCTCTTTATGACCCTGGAGAAAAATTGCTTTCCTTTCCCATGTTTTAATAAAATTCTCAAAAATAAGGACTGCATTGTTCTATCCAGGTCCCAGTCACATGCCCACTGAGTGACCCGATCCTCCAACCACATATTGGGACAGGAAATCCAATTAAGGTGCTTGTATTGGAAGAAGAGTGTATAAATACTGGTCAGTCAAAAAAGGCAATAGGAGTAGAAAGTGGGGCTGGGAAGATGGCTCAGTGGATAAGTACTTGCCTGACAAGTTATAGGGCACAAGTTCCAATCCCTAGCACCCACATAAAAGCTGGGTGTGGTGGTGCATAGCTATAATCTCAGCACTGGGGATGGGGAGGTGGACAAGAGGATCCCTACAGCTTGCTGCCTAGTCAGGTTAGCCAAATTGGTGAGCATCAGATTCAGTGAGAGATCCTATCTCCCTCTGGAGTGGAAAGGAAGATGGTTCTCCAGTTAAAAGAGCTTGTCTCCAGAACCTGACAGCCTGAGTTCAATTCTTGAGTCACCTCTGGAACAAGCCTCTGGCATTTGTTAGCAGTGTCAAGAGGCCATAGTGTGCACATGCACACAAAAATAAATGAATAGATAAATAAGTAAATAAATACAAGATGGAAACTAATTAAGGAAAACATCCATCATTTATCTGTGACCTCCACACGTACATGTACACACACACACTCACACACATGCATGAACACCACACACACACACAAAAAGATCAACCAGGTAAGCACAAGCCTTTCCCTAAATCTTAGAATGTACACTACCAAATTCAGAATAGCATAATCTCAAAAAGATAGCAAAGTAATTTACTTTCAAGCTGTGTGTTGGGCATAGATTCAAAATCAGATCTGGGGTCCCCTGTAGCAAAGCCAAAGTTCTCTGCTCATAATGTGCCTTACACAGATTTTTTTTTTTTTTTTTTTTGGTAACTGCTTCAGGGACCATTCCCAGCTTTCCTGTATGTGAGAGGTACTTTCAGAGGATGTAAACAATAAAGCTTCTGAAGCCATATTGCTCCAGTTCAAATTTCTGCTTAGTTCCTTCATAGCTGTGCACCTGGGGCAAGTAATTTAAACTGTGTCACACACGTCTCATTGATAAAATGGGATTATACATGGACATGCCTTAGACAGTTTTGGAGGAGATTGACTCAATTAATGTTCTATAAGATGATTTGAATTAGGTTAATCTTCTAGGGCAGAGTCATCCTGGACCAATCTGAGTAGGTGCTCAGTAAATATTAGGCATCAAGACTATGATTCTTATTACAACAATCCTAGACTTGCAGAAAATGCTGCAATACAGGAAGAGAATTCTCACCATGAAGTAAGAATAAGAAAAGCACTCAAAAATACTCATTCTTCCTAAAGAAAAAACAAAACCGATAATAGAGTTATCAACAGACCCAGTTATTCCTTTACTGGGCATATACCATAAAAGCTCCATGCCTCAGTTCAGAGAGATTTGCTCGACCATCTTTATAGCTGCTCAATTCGTAATAGTCAAGAGCTGGAATCAACCCAGATGTCCATCATTAGACTAATGGATAACTAAGATGTGGTATATCTACATGATGGAATTCTACACAGCAGTAAGGAAATATGACACAGTGAAATTTGGAGAAAAATGGTCGAACCTGGAACAGCTTGTTTATTCTCAGTAAACTCACCCAATCACAGAAAGATAATTGCAGCATAGTCTCACTCATCTACAGCTCCTAACCTGAATCTACCAAGTTGCTGACATAACCACCAAGCATCTTGAGGACTGAACAATAGGGAGG
Organism: Jaculus jaculus; assembly: GCF_020740685.1. Lineage (NCBI taxonomy): Eukaryota > Metazoa > Chordata > Mammalia > Rodentia > Dipodidae > Jaculus > Jaculus jaculus. The sequence continues at coordinate 32,949,619 of NC_059105.1, read as the reverse complement.
GTGGGAAGGGAGGGGAGGGCAAGGGAAAGGGTGGGGGACACAAAACTGGACCCAAAAGGCAATGGTACCATAAAACTCTACATCCTAAAATTCAGACCAAATGGTTGAACCTCCACCAGGCCCTAGAGGGAACACCAGATTCACGAGATCCTGGAGAGGGTGTGATGAAAACTGACTATTATTTCCTCCTGTTTCTGCTCCTCTCCCTCTCTCTCTCTCTCTCTCTCTCTCTCTCTCTTTCTCTCTCTCTCTCTCCCTCTCTCTCTCTCTCTCCCTCTTCTCTCTCATCTTTCTATCTCTTTTATATCACTTATCCTTTTCTTCCTTCTCTTCTTGGGTGTTGACCTGTAACTCCCGGTACCAGCAGGTGTATATCATCCACAATGAGCTTTAGATCATAGAGACCTACAAGGTCTCCCAAAAGAAGACAGATTTATGTCAGAGCACTTGATGACCCACCATAGGTTAGTGTTAAGACCCTACTGCTGAAGACACCATACGCTGTTGCTACATGTCATGGAGTGACATGGCTGGAAGCTGGAAGAGAGTCAGTCTCCAGACAGCTAATGTGTTCCGTGCCAGAAGGACATGAGTGACTGGGGGATAATGACAAATATCTATCCAAGCAACACATGGTCTCACCTACTTAGCAGCAAACAACCTGACATGATGCTCATACAAGTGCAATAGTGGTGCATAGCTATGGCGGGAAACCAACTGCTCTTGATTTGGCTAACTGATCTGCTCAGTGGAACAGAACTCATAGCTGGAGCTGGGAAACAAATCAGAACCATTTCCAAAAATGAACCCACTCTCCATTAAACTCTCTTTAAAAAATTGTTATTACATCTACTTGGTGCTAACTTTACTCTCCATTGGAGAATCTGCTTCTCTTTTTCAGATAAACACAAAAAAATCTTAAGGAGAAAACTACTCCATCATACCTTAAAAGGGCCCCAGCTGAAACTAAGAATAATTGGGGAAACATGCAAGAATGCTGTTTTCTTGGTGAACCAGGAACCAGCACAACAGTGAAGGAGATAGACAAAGAGAATAATCAACCCCTACCAAACCAGATATACAGAGACACAGAGGCACCCAAGATCTCAACATGGAAGCAGACCTAATATGAACCCAACATGGCTCAGGGAAATTTGCAGAAGAGGGAGCAGAAAGAATGTCAGAGCCACAGGTTGGGTCATGAAATGCAAAGACATTTCCTCCTACCCAAAACTAAAAGCTAACCCCACAATGCACTACCCATATACTCCAACAAGGAGGGTCCCTATGGACGGAGGAGGACAGGGAAGAGGCTGACAATGGTACCAACTTGACTGTATTCACTGACGACAAAAATTGTTTTAAAAATATCAATTAGCAGAAATAAAACTGAAATAACAAAGGACTCAAGTGATTGTGAAGGTAGCCAAGATGATTAAATTTATGTTAAAGGACAGACTGTGGCTCCAGTACCTTGTGGGTCAGTATAAGCAGTAGAAATTACAATAAAACACCAAAGAATGCACTTGAAATTTTATTTATTGTTATTATTTTTTTTTAAAGTAATGTGGCTCAATGTTGCAGAAACAGTGGTGATAACATAGCCATCAACGTAGTGGAGATGGAGCCACAATGTAGTCCCAACATATGCAGCACAGCTAACAAGAAGAAGCCAGGCAATTCAGGAGTGAGTCTTCAGTCTTCGTTTTCCTCATTACATCTGCCTTCTTAATACAGCTTTCCAAACATGCTGAGATGCAAAGGAATCATGACAGGAAAGGAACTGTAGATGAATTTTTCAGTGAAACCTGTAAAAGCAAAAAAAAAAAAAAAATTGATTTACATTACAGAAAATACTCATTTGTGTACAGAACACATACACATTTATCTAAGTTTGGCATAAGGTTGATACTTGACATAGTAAGATATTAACAACTATTTGTTTTTATGTTTGTTGAACTTAATGACATCCATGAAGTAGAAAGAGCTTCTTTTCTGATGAAATAGATTTGAATGAACTAAAGAGATTTAATACATGGCTTCTTCAACCTAACATACAAAATGGAATTTCTGTGCATTTATTAAATGATACATACTTGGAGTTAAGTCAGCATGGAAGAATGTTTTACTTATTTTTGTTTTCCAAGGAGTTTATTGGGCATACAAATTATTACTGTTCCATGTGTTTTAAACCTTTAATCTAATTAGAATATCGATTTTTAACAAAATTACTCCACAATTTGGATGACTCTTCCAGAAATCATTTCAAATTAAATTCTTCAGAGCATATTGGAAAAAAAAAAAAAAAAAAAAAGGCTGGTCTTTCCAGAGCCTCCACCATGGTGACACACTTTGATTTATCTAATGGTATTGTCAGTGGCCACATATAATAGCCTTATTTTTAGCTCCTAATCTCCAAGAACTCTACTATCCTAGAATTCATAAGGTATCTCACAGTGGTACCACTAAAAGGGCCTCAAGAAAGACATGTGGCCTGAAAGGCTTTGAGGAGGGTGTAGGTACAAGAAATGGACAAGTGTAGATAAAGAAATCTTCCCAAATATCACAGTGGTCTTCCACATCTTCTTGCTGGGTCTCTGCACTCATACTTCAATTGACTCTCTAGTGATATCACCAGGAAGAAAGGACATGTCTCCCTCTTGTAAGACTATTGTTCCTCTCCATATTGCTTGCTTTTTCCATAGTCACTTCTGATGCTCTGAGAGCTGTCTTTCCATTTCTTTCAATAAGAAAAGATTTTTATATCACAGCCAAGAAGCACCAATGTATCTAGTATAAAGCAAAGAGCATGTTATCAGTAGACCTCTAATTTTTTTTTTTCAGACTACAAAAAGAGAGACAGAGAATAGGATCATTGTTTGAGATTATCCAAATAAATCACCTCCAATAGAGAAGAGAAAATGAGGAATTCACAATCCAATGGGAAGATACCAGATGAATGGGGATTTTTTTCTTATTTCTTGAAGTTCATCCCAGCTTCTTATTGGAGTGTAATCCTTGGATGTTAGTCTTGCTAAGGATTGCTATCCAACAGAACTATCTCTGGCTGTCATGACCAATCTTGTCCAGGTTAAGACCCAAAGTTAACAGGTGAAGGGTATTGCAGCTGCTGCTAACTCAACTGCATTTTCAGTTTCCTAAAACAAAAAGAGACCATCTATCCCCTGGTAGGCAGTTTCTTGTGGGTTCAGTTGCCTATTGTTTAACCATTGCCTTTGTTATTTTACTACAATCCCATTCTCCTCCAAGCCACTGAAGGCACTGTTTCATTCATTTTAGCTTGTCTTCCATTTTGTGAGGCTGGATTTGTTCTCCTGTTGAAGCTCATGTAGAAGGTTTCTTCACTCTTTGCCAAGAGAGCTGTGTCCTTGACAATAGGAACCATCTCCTAAATTCCTATGTACAAGTGACTATGCATCAGAAATCTTTTGACTTATGCCATCATATACATATCATATGGATACATCCCCGAAGATGGCATGGGCCGTTTTCTTCATTTTCTCTGAATTGACAAAGTAAAATGTGGCTTTACTCTAAATAGGGAACACTGGGCAGCTGTGGTTGCAGCCTCACTCTCATGTCCCATTTCACATTCTTACTCCATTTCTTGTTCATAGCTTCCCTGCCCACCATCATTTGTTTGTATACATTGATCCAGCAGAGTGGTTGAGATAACAATAATAGCCCTTTATTAAGTTTCCTTAGGCATAACAACAGTTATGAACTTGGATTTTAATGCCAGGTAGCACTGGGACAAAGCCAAACTTCGGGTTTTGTTCTTTACCCTTCTCTACATCCAAATTTGCAATGACTTCATCTAAAGCCAGGTATACCTTCCCAATCCTTAATTTTTTTTTAATTTTTTTTTGTTTATTTTTACTTATTTGAGAGTGACAGAGAGAGGGAGAAAGGCAGATATATAGAGAGAATGGGCGCACCAGGGCCTCCAGCCACTGCAAACTGAACTCCAGATGTGTGCACCTCCTTGTGCATCTGGCTAACATGGGTCCTGGAGGATCGAGCCTCGAACCGGGATCCTCAGGCTTCACAGGCAAGTGCTTAACCACTAAGCAATCTCTCCAGCCCCAATCCTTAATTTTTATTTCATGTAACATTCTATGATTAATTTTATATGAGTGCAAGTGTCCTTATGCTAGTTCTAAGCCTAAGACTTACATGGCCTTACGTGTTCCTTCTCTACCATTCTTGTAGGAAGCGCATATGGGTAGGCCCACTTGTCCAAGAAGGGTGAAAGACACATGGAATGGAGCCACCCCAGCTGAGCCTAATGTGACCAACCTCCCATAGAAAAGTAACCTAAATGATTTCTTCTTGTGAATGCCCCTGAGAATTTGTGGTCATTTGTTGCATTATTGCAACAGTAGGTAACTAAACTGTCTTTCAGGTTTGGAACTTAAAAGTAAGGAGTTAAAAACACATCCTTTTAATAAGGACTTGGGATGGAGTTAGGTAATGCTAAGCACAATACCTGACACATGAGACCCACTCAGTACTTATCTGCTATTGTCATTGGTGTGTGCCAGTTCAGGTTTATTACCTTAACCTATGTGTGCTACAGTTTTCCCATCAACTAAGTGAAAAGCTATAGGATTAAAATGAGAAATAATAATATTACATGAATATGAGACCATCATTTCTATCACTTTCAGAAAGAGAAATAACAATGAGTTCCAAAGACAGGCTACAGTGGCCAAGGAAGGAAAGAAGCTGGAGGGAGCGGGTGTGGGGGTGGCACACTGCTTCTTTTTTTCCTGCCCAAATCAGAAAATATCTGTGTGACCACATGGCTTCTACAAACAGATCAGCAAGGGAAGACAAAAAGCTTCTTACAGTAATTGAGGATAAGGATGAAAACAAAGAACCAAAGGCAAGAGTGTGTGTTAGAAACTGGGTTCCAAAGTATAGGATCTGCAGCTCTGGAAGAGCCCCGGGTCTTTCAAGACTTTGCTGCTATTTTAGTGCAGCATTTGCAATTCTCCTCACACTTTATTCATTACTAGTTTCCAGGGAGGGTTATCACCATGACATTGTCAGGAAAGGTTGTGTCTGATCCTCCCGAAACCACCACCGGGGAAGGCTGTGTTCCCAAAAAGCATTCATTAGGGTTTCTCTCCAGGGGCGAGGACAAAGGACATGTCCAAACAGGTGCCCAGCAAAGCCCTGATTCAGCTTTGTTCCTCTGGAGCTGAGCTGAAGCCAGGTGTTATCAGGATTTTTCAGATGTGTGCCTCTGAAAGTCCAGGAGTTTTAAAGGGTGAACAATCAACCTCACTTTTATTACGAGGCCAGGGAATGGAAGAGGAGTGGAAATACCCTGGATGTTAATCCTAGGTCCCAAAACCAGAGTTCCACTCATTTGCAAATATTTATGTGGCCTCTCTTTTCCCAACCCTAAGAACCAGAATGTCCCAAAGTTAAACTCAGGCAATAAGATCTAGCTAGAAAGGTCATCTTTAATTAAATGTTGTTATGATCACTTGGTGTGGGCAAGGCCCATTAAACTTTTGAGATAAGGAAAAATGTGAATGTATTTTTCTAGAGAAGGAATGCTAAAGTTTCGAGAATTTTGTATTTTTCTCCCAAAGGTTACATAACTTCCCTTCCAAAAAAATAAAAATTAATGATTCAGAGGGACACTAGTTGAATTCAAGTAATTTGGCTAATTGGATGAATTTAATTGGTAATAAGGATATTTTATTTGTCTTTATGTAGGTAATGATTTTTTTTTTTTTTTGGTTGTTATTTCCAAGGAAAGCTGTTAATAGAGAAATCTGTTATCCCATTGTTTGTCATGACGACCAGCCTGATATCTTCCCAAATGTATTTATTCTTCTGGTCCAATTCCAAGAACTATCATGCTGTAATCCATAAAGCTGTTCTTTGGAGACAACTACTGGTCTTCAGATGCTGTGAGTTTAAATGGAAACCCTGGGTACTTTTCTGTGTCTTCAGTGCTTTCTTGAAATAGCTCGTTATTTGCCCCAATGAGCCTGAAGGTAGAATCTTGGTGAGCAATTGTTACCAAGCAAAGACCCTATGAACTCGGGGCTGTCTTCACTGCAGTGTTGTCTGTGTGTACAGCTTCTGCTTCGTGTCTTCCGACCAGTCCTTCCTGGCATAAATAAGGTTGGCGCCTCTTCAGAGATCCCAAAGGCAAGATCCTACGGGTGCCAGGCACTCATTTACAGTAAGCAGCGTCTGTTTCCAGCCTCAGGAGCAGAAGGCAGGAGTAATGATTGCAGCTTTCCACACCAGTGGCCTCCCGGACCTAGGTACTTATTTTTAATTAAGACAGCAGTGCTACACCTTTTCATTTCCTTCAGGGACTGGTGCCTTCCAATTTGAAGGGGCAGGAGAATAGGGCTCTGCACACTCAGATCTTTGCTTCTAAAGATAGAAGGCCATGCCCAAGTCCTTGTTTTCTGGTTGGTGGCATTGGAGGAGGCATGGCACTAGAGGGTACAGACGGTTTTCCAGGAGGTGGCAGTACGCTCTAAGGCTGCGTTTGGCCTGTGCCTGCTTCCTGTATCGCCCAACGAATATTGTAATTGAGACATGACATCATAATGCATTCCAGACCACACAGCTGTGAGAGTGTCACTTCAGAATGCTTCTTAGTTTCAAAGTCACTGTAGCCAGCGTAGGGAGATGCACGTGTGGGGGAGGGAGTGAAAGAGTGGGAGGAGACTCTGGGAGTCAAGTCAGACAGTGACACTGGGCTTCCTTGTGAGTGGAGTTTCAATAGCAGAAGGCCAGGCACTACCCTGATACATATTTATGACCTTACCCAGGTTCACCTCTGAAGACCAATAAAAGGAAACTGAAGGACTCATGTATTGTCTGCATTTTAATTCTAGGTTTACAAGAAATATTTAATTATCCCAATTCATAGAGAATAAAGCATCTTTTCTCTTTTAAATGAAAGGTCTCCTTGTCCAGGGTGAAGATCATAGTAAATTTGTCTCTCCCTTGAAAGCAAGGAGGGTTAAGGATGGCTTTGGGTGATGAGAAGAGAAAAAAGTGTGAAGAACATATAAGATCTCTGTACCTGCTGAGTACATTATAGGTAGGGCAGCCTGTGTAGACCTGCCTGTGACCTGTTAAGACCACCGAGAGACAGGAGAATGAGAAACAGGGCAGGCAGAAGTCCTGGTTTCCTCCAGTACAGTGATAAGAATGAATGAGCCTGGTGAGATCAGAGCAAGGGGCCTTGGCAAGGTGCTTCAGTATTGTGGCCTAATTCACTGGATATGCTCATCGCTGCCTGCTGACTTTCTATTTTTAAAGTTCTTGTGAGGGTTTTGTGTTTATTTATAGCTCGTGGACTTTGGGACCCTTATATGAAGAAGAGAACAGCCAGAGGAACAACTTGGGAATTCTGTGCAAAGGAAACTGATACTTTAATGAAAAAGTCCAGCCTTTAGCAGTCTTCAAACTTCCATAGAGACGAAGTGGCTGCCTTTTTCATGTATGTAGAGAACTAGGTGATTGCTATCTTCCTTAACGACTCCTTGAAGCCTTGTTCTATATTCTCTGGAGATCCTATCTCCTGGAAAACTCTTTTTTTCAAAAAATATTTTTTGTTCATTATTTATTTATTTATTTGAGAGCGACAGACACAGAAAGAAAGACAGATAGAGGGAGAGAGAGAGAATGGGCGCGCCAGGGCCTCCAGCCACTGCAAACGAACTCCAGACGCGTGCGCCCCCTTGTGCATCTGGCTAACATGGGACCTGGGGAACCGAGCCTCGAACCAGGGTCCTTAGGCTTCACAGGCAAGCGCTTAACCGCTAAGCCATCTCTCCAGCCCTGGAAAACTCTCTTGATCTCACACCATACCTAGTTGAAAGACTCATCCATTCTTACAATGTACCAAGTTGATATATGTATGCTTTGTTGATAGGCCTTGAAATACAACTCTCTTTGCCAGGCCATTTAGTGATTTTTAAGTTAGAAAACAACAACAACAACAAAAAAGAAAACTAATAAGCAATGCCTAGAAGAAAATTCACTTTGAATGCTGGGTGATGTTCTTACCACAGTCCTCTGCCGAGGGGCCAGTCATTCCTGGTAGAAATCAGGCTGCTTTCTGCAGGAAATGGAAGGGGAATCCACTTTGCAGAACATGAGGAACTTTTTGTCCAGTGTAGTGCTGGGCTTTGAATGGAGCTGGTGGTAGCTCAGAGGAGCACAACAGTGGTCAAGTGAGGAAGACTGGCACAACTACTGGAACAGATGGGCATTCCTTGTGGAGACTCCCCAGAGAGCAGGTATAAAAGGAAGACCCCTGTGGGCAGTGCATGACAGAATATTCAAACCACCACAGTAGAGACATGTGTGGGAGAGGTCCAGTGGAGATGGTGGAGGTGAAGATGATCATGAAAATATATAAATATTATAGAAAAACAAGGTAGCAAGATAAATAGACAGGGGAGAGATCACACAGAAGAAATCCATTTTGCACAAGTCCCAGACATATAGGCAAAACTCTAAAGACATGAGCCCTCCCTAAAGTGACCCAACTACTCACTCAAGTGAGAAGAAATTATGATTCACCCTCAGCTAATTCGTGGCTTAGTCATCCTTATTGATAATTTCTATTTGCTCCTTATAATGTTTTTATAAGTCCTTGCTATTAAATTATTTTTTCCATGAATGGCTTTAGATTTGAATCCTAATTCAATAAATCAAGCATTTTTCTGGTGCTCAAATATCCCGGGTAGTTCCCGTTGGCCATCTGGCAGGCATGTGCTATCATTAGCCATATTTAAACGCATAGACACCAGCTCAGAAGATTGAGGAGGTGGCTCCAGGATGATGGAAATTATTCATAGAAAATGGTGTCCCATTGTCCAGAAAGGGCACAAACCTAAATGGCATCTCAATCAAAGTCAGTAAGTGCATGAGACTGTGATCCTGTCTCTATCACACACGGAGAAGCATGGAGAGAGAGGAGCTCACAAAGGAAGCTCAGATGACGCAGCTCCAGCATGTGAACCTGGGGCTGCTGAGTGCTTGGGTTCTGACAGTTACATTTTACAGGACTATTCAGGAAGGTTGGTGGGAAAGATGCTAAGATACCTTTTAAGCAAGCATGATACTCACCTAGATCTGTGTTTCCTATTGAGTCAACTCCCAGATTTCTAAAAAGGATTCTCTGTATTTTCCAAGCTTGGAAGCATAGGTCAAGGAGAAGCTATGCGGTCTAAAGCATTATGTTTCAGTAGTGGAACTCTTCATTAAGAAAAAAAAATCCAAAAAATTTTAGTGAAGCTTTATCAACTTAGGGTTATTTGATTATAGGCAAAAGAAACTAATACGGTAACCATAGAGAGGAAGTTCCTGGAAAGATATCAGTGTTTTCATATGATTGCAAGGCAAATGGGATAATGTGATTTGGAATATATAGGTAGCAGCTGGTATTACTATGTGACAATGAATGAACTCCCATCATTTCTTTTGCCTTGTGCTGTGAGTATTCTAGAGAAAGAGAAATTGATTTAGCCTAGGACACGCTTGACTATAGCTGGGTGGTGAGAGCTCCTGGTAGAAGGAGCTAATAATAGCTTCTATGGCTTATAGTCAGGACATCCGAACATGCATGCAATTCAGTGGAAGTTATTCCCTGAATGGAAAGGAGGCTGCTTTTAGGAAGGAAGAATGGGCTCTGAGAAGCCAAACTCTAAATCCAAGACATACACACACACACACTCACACACACACACACTCCCCACCACATAACATAGATGAAAGTAGTAAATGGAAAAAAAATGAGGGGTATCCAGGACCCCAACTTCACACCTTATAGCACTGTCTGACATTCCATGGAACAGAAGAAAAACCACTAAGCTGGTAAATTTTCTGGCAACTTGATATGAGATCCAATTTATGAGTCCCCTAAGTTTAGGAAAATAAATCTCAAATTTTCCTTCAAAAATAGTTTTTCTTTTTCTTTTCTTTTTGTGTGTTTTTGAGATAAGTCTCAGTATGTATCCCAGGTTAGCTTTGAACTCATGATGTCCTGCCTCAGCTGTCCAAGTTCTGGGATTACAGAATGTGCCATTGTATCTGGATACTTTGGGAATTTTTAATGAACACAGTTATAATTTAAATATTAAGCAGGAATACTATTATCAAAATTATCTTGTGGAAACCATTAATGTAATCCCAAGTCTGCATGGCTTTCCACTTCTGGTCTCATTGTATGACTGGACTTCTTGCCTGTGAAATCGTGATAAAGGTTAACCATTTAAGGTTAAAAGGGATGCCAGTCATCCCATACATACAGCATAAGAGCCAGTAAACAGGCTCACTTTTCCTTTGCCACTTTTGGGATCACACGAAGCCAGGTTCCCTGACTACTGTGGGACAAGTCCTCTGCCAATCTTGCTGCCTTTGCTGGGTAATTTCCTCAGTCTATCTAGCTTACCTTTATTAATGTATCTATTTTCTTTTGATCTGAGCTCATGGAGGAATGCACATACTCCCACCGCCCAAATCCAACTTGAATCATGGTATGCAGTGTTTAGACAAAGGCTTCAACAAAAACATTGACTTTACTGGGCAGAAACCGAGATTCAGTAAATTGGTAAAATTACTATACTAGTTACTAGATATCTAATCCAACCTCTTTCTAAAGCAGAAGTTCATTTGACTATATCCCTTACTTGGGAATTATAGACATAAGATCTTCCACTTGTAATGAGATCCTAAACAAGCAATGTGACTTCCTTAGAAATCAGGACCCTCATTTGCAAAGCAGGAGTAATAATTTTTCTATCTTGCAAGGTTACTTATGAGAATAAGGAACATGCATCACTTACCATGGAGCCTGACACATAGGGGCTGTACAGTCAATGGTAGCTAGTATTGGTGCTAACCATAGTCTCTTATTGTCGTAGAAGTAAGCCCTTCTATCACATGAGACCTCCTTAATCACTTGTAAGCTCTTTCTTACTAGGCACTAATCAGTCTCAGCCTCTCTCTCTGTCTCTCTCTTTCCCTCTTTCTCTCTCTTAGGCTTTTGATGTGCAGTGTTCGCTCTTTTAAAACAGTAGAAAACATCATCATTTCTCCTTCCTCTTTGCAACTGAACTAAATACCAAAACACAAGTTTCTGGAAGTCTCTCTTCTATTTTCATCAGACACTTCCAGTTCCATTCCTCCTAAAATTGCATTAATAGACAACCCATCCAACCTGTGGGTCATGTTTTCAAACCTCTGTTTGTAGTATCTAGCAATGGGTAGGTGTGGCATAAATATGCATTCTTGAATTAATGCTTCTGTGGCCTTTAAAGTACATTGTCTATAGCTGAACACTCCCCTGTCCTGACAAGAACAGAGATTGACATGAACTTCTTGCCATCTACTACTACTTGGATACCGAACTCACAAATGCTGCTTGAGATGACAAAAGCTCTGTTAGAAGCCAAGACATGGTACCACCAACTCATGAAATTTCTAGATATTTTTTAAACTAACTATTGTCAAGCCAGATTTCTTACAAACTATTATTAGCAAATCATTGTTAATCTAATTACGTGTCTTTATTCATCCCATTGCATACAATGTTATTGTTTGAGGGGTACAAAGTCTGCTAAACTCTTTCAGTGTCACCTCGCATGTGATTTCTTCCCTTCCATTGAAGTATGCTGCCTCCATCCTTTCCAACAGTGTTGACGAGAGGAGGAATGGAAGTCACCTTAGGGTGTTGGGGTTATAAAGTACACTCCCTGGACATGTCACACTCAGTATTGTACTTGGTGCTCCCAGTGTATTTGTCATTGGCCTTTCTTAGAGAAGCATCTCTCTCAAAGTGACCAGGAGGGTATGCTTCTGGGCTGTGATTGCTACATGCACCCCAAACTTTTGCTCCCAGCCTAAAATTGTTGGCCAGTACAAGGTTCATGTAAATGCAAGTAAACCAGCCAAGTTGGGATGGTGGAGTCCAGTCCATCCTCCTGAGGAACAGGGAAGATGATGCTGAACACTCTGGTACCATGCTGCTGCTCCCACAAGGCTAGGGGGGAAGAAATAGTGGGTAGGTGCAGAGATGAAGTGGGGAGGATGTGTAGATGGCCTTAGTGCCAACATTATTCTTTGTTATACAACCTCCTGTTTTATACTGCCACCGCAGTAGAAGTGACTGTACCCTGAAACAACCAAGCCCAAATGAATTCAAGCACTTTCTAATTTTCATAACCCTTGTTTCATCAAAGAAACCTTGAACCAAGGAGACTCCTTTCCCATCCCCACTCCCTCTCTTTGTTAGTTTACACTTTGTTTTTACCTATTTTCTACCAAAGGCCTCTGTTTTAAGTCAGAAGTTTGTAGACCTGGAACCCACTGTAGAAATTCCATGATGCCATTCACAAAAGATGTGAGCTCACAGGGAAGCAAGAATGAAAAGTGAATAAAAACTGAACAAGGAGGGAGTTTCAGGGATCTCCAGTTGGCCCGAGGCATTGGAAGCTGTAGAGATAAACCACATTACAAATTAGTTCAATGGAGAGGAGAGGGTCCTGGAGTGAACAAAGCACCATCAGCCAAGTGCAATTCCCTGAAGAAGGGGCAGGACCTTAAGTTGTTAGCCATTAATATACCTAGCAGCTTGGGAGGTTCCTGCATCCAGGTAAAAGGGATGTAGGCTGGGTACCAAGATTGTCTCCAACAGTGTTCTTTATTCTAGTTGTAACGTTATTTTCCTTATTTGAACATGCTTTTTCAAGGTCAGATCTTGTCAGGCCTCTCAGGACCCAAAGGATCTAAAGAATAGCAGGTTCCTGTTTCTGCCCTTTGTTGTTACATTAATCCTATTATTACTCTGTAGAATCTGCTGAAGTTGGCATTGAGACTTCCAGATGAAGGGCTCCACCCAGGGCAGGGAGGTAACACCTGTCATGCTTCTGCACATTGTAATGGGTACCTGTGACTTTGCTTCCTGTATTCATTTCTCTCTCTTTTCTGACAACAGCATTCCACATTTCTCCCCATTCCTCTAGCAGATAGATGCCATTCCAGGAGTGACCCCTACCACTCACAGTTGATTCACATAGCCCATCCACCCCTCCCTGACAGCAGTTGCCTCTGAGATGAACACATGACCCAGGATGGATCATGAAGACTCTTCCTAAGGATTTCCTTGGTCTTGTTAATGACTAGGAAAGATTCCCTCAGCCTCTCTCTCTCTCTCACTCTCTCTTTCTATTCTGACTGGCATCAGGATGTGATATTCAGAGCTATGAAAACCCATTCTTAAAGACTGCCTGGGACCAGCCTGAAGGAAAGATCTGACAGCTCCAGTTGCCAAAGGTTCTCATATGTGTGGAGTCCCTCAGCATACAGTGTGTCTCTGCCGGCAACCACACCTGAAGGCACGAGCCTCTGAGCCCATCTGTGGATGAAGTACCAAGTCCCATTATTTGCTTAAGCCACTTCAAATAGGGTTCTGTTTTGCTGAAACATAAACTATCCTAAGTGGCAGACTGAGGGAATGCAGGAGGAGAGGAGTGCAGTCAGGGAATGGCACCACCCACTTGTTTCTGGCAAACTTTCCGGTGTAAATCCTCCCCTAGAGTCTTGTAATTTGTTCAGATTTAAAAGTAGAAACAGAAGATTCCGCATCCCTGTAACCCTGCATGCAGCATCCTGACCTGCCTGCGAATGTCTCACCTTTCACCGAGGGCCTCTGACTTCAGAATTTGGTGCCAGGTACACTAAACCAATGCAACCATATCGGCTTCATTTGGAAAACTTCCAGTGATCAGCACAAATTAGCAGAACCATAGAAAATGACTGCTCCTGTGAGGGGTCTTCTCTAAGGTTTATTAACAAAACATTTGTTTGAAACTGTGCGTGCACATTGTTCTGAAATTCCTTTGGAAATAATCGAAGGCCCAGCATAGCTTAGGAGCTACATGAATGGGTCATTTTGTGCTGTCCCTCCCATTGTTCAAGGACTGATTTCAGGAAGACGCTGGGTGTAAGAATCTACTCAGGGCCATACAAAAGGCACTAGGAGTTAGAAGTCAGTCCATTCAGTTTCATCTTTCTTCCTGCCCACAATTCTCCTGGAGCTCTCTCCTAAAAGGGCAGTGGAATTTACCTCATATGCAGAGGTTATTGTGGCCACAGATGATTTTTACAAATAATCGCAGCTATTATCATGCTCAACTCTCTTTGTTTCATTTCTTCATTTACAGTGCCTAATGCCATCTTTGACCAGATGGAGAATGCAATTAAAATAAATATAATGTAATATAAAAATAAAACAGAACATATTGCTTTTCCAGGGCAATCTGGGCTCAAGATTTTCTGCAGTGGAAATTACTGGCTAAATAAACCTATCTCCTCATTGACCCAAAGCTGAGATGAGAGAGTGGTTGCAACAAAGAGAGAGAGAAAGAAATGTGATTATTTCCTAAATCAGGGCAAAAGAAGTTTTGCCCAAATAGAAAATTATTCAAGTAGAAAGGTTTTTTTCACCCTTTTTCTTTTTTTGTATAAACATCATCAAAAATTTCAATAATAGCACAATGCAGTGGCTACAGGGAAAGAAAAGACGGATAAAGAGAGTCATCTCCTTGAAGAAGCTTCCAGTTTTGTTGGGCAAGATCCATGCACATGGGAGGGAAAGTAGAACTTCACGGCAGGTGAACTTGAATAAAGAGACTTAGAATTGGATTCAGACCAAACCCTGCTCTGCTTGTGGTGACATATGAAACTCATCTTTCCCAGCCAGACACTTCCAACACAGAGAGGATAGAGAATAACCTCTAACACTTAATCATTGTCGATACTACTTCACGAAAGGGATCTTTAACAGGCAAGCAATACACCGACCAGGATGTGTGAAAATAAAGATTTATTGGAAAGATCTGTGTGTCTTTCATAGAAGTCGACAACCCTGGAACTCCAGGAATGTAGGAAAGAGAGGATGGAGACTCGGGAAATACCGAGCAAGCTGTGGTCGCTATGTCGTGACTGTGGGCCACTTGTCCCTATCTCTATCCAAGTAATAGCTGTATTTGTCTCTTACTTTACATTAGCCTCTCTTCACAGGGTGAGAAATTTGATCTAGTCCTAAAACCATAGCATCTCCCAACATTGAGGTTCCTAGAAAATCTGATTACCTTCCTACATCCAAACTCCCAGAAGAAAACTACTTGGCCCAGATTGTTACAATCAGTGATTACCAATAAAGCCATTAAACACTATAAATATAGTTATAAGAGCCCACACCCACTTTGCTGAGTGGAAAGTTCTCAGAAAAGGAGCTGGCAGACCTAACAAAATTGTTCCCCATTACAAGTCCGGTTCTAATTCATTATTATTTATTCTTGGTATTTTGCTTTTTTTTCCACTTATGATCATTTCTGTGGTTGCAAGCTATAAAAGATGTCTCTATCCTTATCTTTATGATGTATCTCTATTTCTCAATTCCAAACTTGAGAACATTACTGATATAATTAAATACCAAAGTTCATCATAACCCCAGAAAATAAGCTGAATGGTAATCTTTACTCTTTTCAATTATTTTCTTTAAAACATATGTATATTAACGTAACATACCAAAATTGATAGAGAAAGGGTTACCTGAAGGATTTCTAATTCTTCATAACTAGGGAGGCTCAGAAGAAGTTGAAAAGCCACATAATACCTTTTGTGTGTCCAACATTTTTAAATTGAATAAATAGCTGTGTCATGAAGAGGTCTGAACATGGGGGCATACTGTAGTCATGCTTCGGAATTTCTGTTGGTATGTTGAGTATATCTAATCAATTGTAAATCTTTGCTACTCTTGAATGTTTTGAATGTCAGCACAAGGAAGTGCAAGAAAAATCTGAATATTTCTTTAACATATACCATATGCAAACCATTTTAAGTAATGTAAGGATGCCCATTAAATACTTGAATTACTTTAATGAAGCAAATATTATTATTGTTTGGCTGATGAGAATACTGAAGTCTAGAGAAGGTACATGGGCAGCCATAGTCACGGGGCTAGTGAGCCTGTATTTTTGTATGAACAGAATAACTCAGTTTGCCTCCCTGTATTGATATAACTATCGAAATTAGTATTTGATTTGATGATAGCAGGCCCATAGGACAGATGACAAAATACACTGAACTCCCAGGCCCCTCTCTGAACTTAGTAGATCTATAATCTTAGGAAAATCAGTCAGTTCACCTTTACACAAAGATTTTTGACAGTTATGATAATGGATAAAAATGCATCTTGCTACAGGTGCCATGTGGAAGTGCAGAAGCAAACAAGGTATTGTGTAGACTAGACAGTGTGTCCTTCTCAGGATCCTTACATTTTAATGTCTCTGCTTTCTGTCATTAATCAATAGAGAAGCAGCCAATGAAATCAAACAGTACCTTGTTTCTCTTGACTTCCAATCCCTCAAGACAGCTTGGAAATGTCGATGAGGGTTTGGGTGGTATGAAAAGGGGAAGTTAGTTCTGTTTTTATGAGTTGGTACTTGGGCTCATGATTGGATCATACCTGTTCTGCCACCAGCAGCTCCTCCTTCCTGAATGCCTTGCTCTTTCC
Source organism: Jaculus jaculus (assembly GCF_020740685.1). Lineage (NCBI taxonomy): Eukaryota > Metazoa > Chordata > Mammalia > Rodentia > Dipodidae > Jaculus > Jaculus jaculus. The sequence goes on along the minus strand of NC_059105.1, from coordinate 32,933,019 downwards.
TACCTCTGTAGCTGGAAGCTTTATTGTGGGGTCACCTTTTGAGTAGACCCTGAAGCCCTTACCAGCAAAGCCCCCTGGTGCTAATAATGCAAGGAGTATTATTTTCGTCTTGAGCCCTAGCCTCTGATCTTGAGTCCGCTGTCACCGAGGCAGTAGCTGGGGAATCGATGCCTTCTCTAGCCTTCATTTGTCTAGCCTATCTGTAAGATGACAGTACTGGAGAAAAATCTCTCCTCAGCCCTTTCCAGCTTTAATTCTCAGGGCCCTGAGTGAGAAGAGAAAATGCTCTTCAAGGTTCAGCCAGTCTCCTTAGCCAAGCCTTTCCAGGGATTTTTGGCACTGAGAACACCAAAAAGGTTTTTTCTGTGCGTGTGTGAACCCCAGTCCTTCCTCTTTCTAAGGCTAACAGATGTGAGGTCAGTACGCAGGACAGCCGGAGAGTCAGCGAGGAAACCGTCAGTGCCCCTCACTGCCCACGTGCTTCACACATTTCTTTGTGACATTTTGTGGTTTCTTCTGTATGCTTGGCTGACTTCTACTCTAAAAAGACGTGTACTTTGAGGGGTTTCTTGTCATTGCGAATGCTTGCGTGAGCCAGGCCTGCGTGCTGCACAGCTCCGGGTGTGAAGGTCTCCTCTGGACTGTGCAAGCTGGAGAGCTGGCAGGTGGGCAGTCTGCAGTTGACTGACTGCTGGTGTCACCATTATGCTCCAGGAAGTGGAGGGCACAACCTGGCCAGTACTTGCTAATGGAGTTTTTGATTCAGATATTTGAAATTCCAACTTTACTACTTTTCTGTTTTTTGTTTTTTGTTTTTTTTTTTAAATTTCAGGCAATATATTTAGCCTCTCTGAACCTCATTTTCTCATGCATACAAAAAGGATAACATTCATTTCTATTTTACGGGATTACTGTTAAAGATAAAATGACATTTTTTTTTCATATAAAATACTTAACAATGTGACTAGTACATAGTAGTGTACTAATTGGTAGTTAATTATTATCCATCTGATCACAGATATATAAACACACACACAATGAATTCAAATAAAAGTCGCTTTGGTTTTAAAATACAAAGGCCACCAATGTTTATTGTATAAGCAAAACAACAATTTCCTTGAGTTTTTTAAGCAAAACTATGGGTATAAAATTCAGAGCAAAGCTGCATTGAATTTCCAGGAATGCAATATCTGAGAGGCTGTTAAGTAAGAGAGAGGTTTGTTGGCTGAAAGGCATAAACACATCTTGGCCTTGGAACCAGAATGGGAGCAGACAGTATGGCTGGTCTCTGACCACTTATTAATGAATTTCCACATGCATGAAGACCAGGGTACACTGGCAAAATTGAACTTCATTCCATGTCTCTGTTTCTTATTTCTTTACCTTAATTCTTTACCTTAGTGAGATACCTGACTCCCCAGAAAGAACTAAAACAGGGTGCTCGTATGGAACACAGCTATGAAGGGAAACGCACGGTGATCAGTGAGCCATTCAGGTTATTGGAGGGATGTTCTTATGTGTGAGATTGTCTGCTGCCATGCAGGCTTCACACACACAAGTAGATAGAGGGATCAGACAGCCAACAATCAAGTAGCATGGATGACCTTGGAACTGGCAGCTCTGAAAACAGACTCTCTCTGAAGCAGGCAACTGCCACTCTGCTTCAACAACTAGAGTGTGCTCATTGACTACACCATGTCTTTCCACTCTTATGAGAAGTACAAATTCTGAACCTCTAAAGCAAGCACCTCAATATTTTATTGATGGAATTTCATGAAAATATTAAACTACCATGAAAACTGAAGCCTTATCCAAACTAAGTCACGTCGGAACATTCAACAGTGATCAGGGCTCAATTTTTGTACAACACAAAGTGAAAATCTGTGATCCCATAAAGAGGGGAAACACACAATGTTTTCTCAGCTTTTTGCTAGGTAGGAAGTACTTTTCCTCCACAATGTCAAAGGTTGGAACCCCAGTAGAGTGGCAAGTTATGCTGAGTTAAAAGAACAGAGAATAGAATTTCAAGATATAGAAGTGTATGGATTTTTAAGGCAAAGTACAAAAAAAGGGGGATCTTCAAAAAGCAAGGTCTTTTACATCTTTGTAGAGATTCAGCATAGGTCCTCAAGCTGAAAGCTAGATTGGCTGGAATTTTTCATGGCAGGACACAACGGGCTATAGGAGAAAAGCTTCAGGTGGGTCTAAAGTTGAAAGGAGAAGTAAGAGGCTGAGCAATGCTACGAGATGCTGGGGACCACGCATACCCAGAAGAATTCATAGAGGAGGGACACCCAGCTGAGACACCCTCAAAGACCACATACCAGGAATAAGGACCACCTCCTTGAAAAATAACCATACCACAATATTAATATCAAAACTAAAAATATACCTGGCATAAATAAATCCATAAAGCCTGACAGAGCATAAGCTCTCCTTTAATTATCTAACTGTTTCTCAGAACAAAATTCAATACTTTTTAAAAGCATATGAAGTAATTCTAGACCTTACATGATATTATTCACAGGATCCATCATATAGAACAAAATTAATAAACAAAAGAAAAAAACAATCTGAGACAAAATAGGTAAGATATGAAAGCAAATGTTATGACAATGTTCAAAGATGTAAAAGAAAATGTGGTTATAATGTTTGAAACAATGGAAAATATCAACAGAAAAGTAAAACCCTGGGCTGGGTAGATAGCTTGGTGGTTAAGACATTTGTCTGTAAAGTCTAAGGACCCAGGTTCAATTCCCCAGTTCCCACATAAACCAGATGCACAAGGTGGTACATGCATCTGCAGTTTGTTTACAATGACTGGAGGTCCTGGCATGCCCTTCTCTTCTCCCCCCAACTCTCTTTCTGTGTATGTATGTCTAAAAAATAAATAACAGAAAAAATTTTTGAAAAAAAAGTAAAAACCATAAAAAAGATGCATAAAATTTTACAACAGCAGCTCCTAGAATGAAAATTTCCTTAGACAGGCTTAACAGTGCATTAAAGACTACTAAAGAAAGAGTTAATATAAAGCTCTATCAAGAGAAATTATCCAATCTGAAAACTAGAATAAATATGGGCAAAGATTTACTATTTGGCAATACCATGTAGTATATATAATAGTATATATATAAATGGAAATTCAAAAGAGAAGGAAAGAGAGAGAAGAAAACATTAATACCAGAAGTTCCTCCATTGGACAAAAAATCTCAATAGATTAATCTATTAACTTGAGAAAATCAAAACATACCATATGATGTCACTCATAAGTAGAATTTTACAAAGTTAAGCTCTACAAAGTTGAGAGACAGACTGCCCAAGCAAATATGCTGCACATTCAATAGAAAAATGGCTTATTCCCACCAGGAACAGGTGAGGTGAGAAGACAACTTGATACTATCTCTGAAGTGCTCAAAACAATTAGCACAACTCTCTAGCAAAGTATATGTAAAAATCACTTTAAAAATGAGGGAAATGTAAAGACAATTTTAAGACAAATTTTTTTAAATTATTTAGTTATTTATTTGAGAGTGACAGAGAGAGAAAGAGACACATAGAGAGCGAGAGAGAGAATGGGCACACCAGGGCTTTCAGCCACTGCAAACGAACGAACTCCAGACACGTGTGCCCCCTTGTGCATCTGGCTAACATGGGTCCTGGGGAATTGAGCCTTGAACAGGGGTCCTTAGACTTCACAGGCAAGCGCTTAACCGCTATGCCATCTCTCCAGCCCTAAAGACAATTTTAGACCAATGATGTTGAGAGAACTCCAGCTCATAGATATTTGAAAAACTGATAAAGGTGTTTTTTTTCAACATGAATAAACAATAGCAATTAGAATTTTGTATTTATAGGAAGGAAAAGAATCTACAATGGCATATATGGGGATCAAATATAAAAATATATTTTCCTTTTTAATTTTGTTGAAAACTATGTGTTCTTATAACAAATTACATATATTTTGATCATTTAGGTACATATAGTAGATATGATGACAATAACACCAAAGTATTGATAAAATAGATTTTTATTGTAGCATTTCTATATCTTATATAAAACTATAGAATATTAATTCTAAGTAAGTTATGATAAACTAAAGATACATATTTTAATCTGTGAAAAAGTGTTCCTCAAAGGTTGGTTCATAGATGAAAAATTGACATCACCTAAAACTTGTTTAAAATGCACATTATTGGTTTATTCTCAGACTTACTGGATCTGAAACTTTGGGCAAATGGCCTATCAATTTTTATTTGAGATAATTTGCATTGTTTTTGGAATCATTGTCTTACAGCAACAAAAAAAGTTGATAAAGACATGATTTGAAAACAATGTCAATAAGGAGGCCAGCAGGAACAAATACTCGATTCACTTTGTGTTGCCAGCTCATCTTGAGATGAAAACCTATCAAAGGACATTAGTTATATGATGATTACAAATCAATATTGCTGGTAAACATGGGTATAAAAATCCTTAATAAAATATTAGCAAATTGAACTTAGTGAAACACTAAAAAAATGCTGTAGTTAATGAAGGCCCAGAGATATAAGGCTAGATTAATATTTGAAAATCAATCTATATAATTAATAGGAAAACAGAGACTGTATGATCATCTTAATAGAGAAAGAAAAAATACATGACAAAATTCAGCACTCATTTGTTAAAATAATTTTCAGTATACTAAAAATATGTGTGAACCTGTCTCAACCTCACCCTGATAAGTGGAATCTATAAAAAGCTTAAAGTGTCTATAATACTCAGTGGTGAATTACTGGCTGTCTTTTCTCTAATGTTAGGAGAAATGCAGGTTCTCGCCACTTATATTTAAATTGTACTAAAAGTCTTAAGGCAATAAAAAGAAATGAGCACAAAGATTGTAAGGGAAGAAAGGCAAAACTAAATTTATTTATATATGCACATGATTGTGTATAATATAAATAAAATGCATTTCTATATCCCAGCAGAAAACATAATAAATTTATAAGACAATATTTATGATTTCATCAACACCCATCAAATACCTAAGAATAAATTTAATGATAGGTGTACAAGACTTGATATTAGAAAATAAAGAAGAAATGGATGTTCATGGATAGGAAAAAAAAAATCACTATTGCTAAGATTCTACACAATCTCAATCAAAATTCAAGTTGATTTTTCTTTGTGAAAAGCAATAGAATAATTTGTAAATTAGGGTAAAACAATTTTTTTAAATTTATTTATTTATTTATTTATTTATTTATTTATTTATTTATTTGAGAGCGACAGACACAGAGAGAAAGACAGATAGAGGGAGAGAGAGAGAATGGGCGCGCCAGGGCTTCCAGCCTCTGCAAATGAACTCCAGACGCGTGCGTCCCCTTGTGCATCTGGCTAGCGTGGGACCTGGGGAACTGAGCCTTGAACCGGGGTCCTTAGGCTTCACAGGCAAGCACTTAACCGCTAAGACATCTCTCCAGCCCAAGGGTAAAACAATTTTGAGAAACTTGGGGTACTTGTATTTTCTGTTTTCAAAACTTACTATAGACATGTAATAGTGAACAGTGTAGAACTGCTGTTAGGATTGACCAAGGGCCACTGGAGCAGAACAGACTCCAGAAATGGAAACAATGAAACAGAATCCAGAAATGGAAATAAATGAAAACAAAGCTAACTGTGTTGTTGTTGTTTTATTCAGTAATGAAAAAAAAACTTTTTTTTTAAACAAATGGTACTGAAAAAAATTTTAACTATCACCTTGCCCTTTCAACATACACAATTCAAAACAACCACTACATCCAAACTAAAAGGCTTAGACTGTATAACTTGTAGGGGAAAAAAAAAAAAAAGAAAGAAAGAAAGAATGAGTCTTGGGGTTAACAAAGATTTTTATTTTAGATGAGACTCCAAAGCACTATTCATGAAAGAAAAAAATTAAAATGGAAACCATAAAATTCACATTTTTCTCCTCCTCAGAAAATACAATTATGTAAGTGGGAAAGCAGTCTCAGAAAATATGTTCACATTAATTTTATCTGACAAAGTTCTCATAATTTATAAAGAACTAGAAATTCACAATTAAAGGGCCACTAAAATTTAAAATAGATGGAAAACAGACACTTCATAAAAGAACAATATGGATGGCCAATAAAAATATAGCAATGTACTCAATGTTATTAGTCATTAGGGAAAGATATCCAGTATGCTGTAAGTGTCCTATATTTCTTGGAGTGTCATTTACATAGGTAGCTATTTTGGCAAAACTCACTGAACGTTGTGGATATATTTAACCTAAATTTAAAGAAGTCCAAGTAATTTTTTTTTGGCTGATTTGTTGCCGTATGATTATTTGTACTTAAGAGCCAATCTGTGTTTAAATTGTTTTTACCATTTGGCAGTTTGTTTTGCCAACTATCCATTCGGCACTAGGTACTAGGCTTGAGTTTTTAGAGAATCTTACCTGCCATCAATTTGAACAGAGTTGGGCAGCGTGAGAGTGGGTAGTAGTGTGGTCTACGCAATTCAGAATAGAGTACTGATACAGTGGAGCAAAGAGCGGTGCCCCAACCAAGGACTTACTTGATGGGGAGGATGCAGGGGAGGCTTTGATAAAGGGAGAAATGCAGAGTATGTCTAGGCTCCTGTTATAGGGATAGAAAGGCATGATTCATATCTTCACCTCTCTTAAATGTCACTTCTATAAGGAAAGACAGGTGAACAGCAGCAACAAAAGATCACTGGTGGGCTGGAGAGATGGCTCAGTAATTAAAGGTGCTTGCTTGATAAAAAATCACTGGGCATGGTAGTTCACACCTACAATGCCAGCACTGGGAGGTTCACTTTAAGTTTGAGGCCAGGCTGGGCTACAGAGTGAGTTCCTGGTCAGCCTGAGCTATAGTGAGACTTTGGCTCAACACAAAACCAAAACAAAACAAACAAACAAACAAACAAAAAAACCAGACTTATTTAATCAAAATTATGGCATAAGAACCTTCAGAAATAAAGACCCAATAACCCAGGGAATATTGACAATTTTGTAGTTAGGCTCAATAAACTGCTGTGTAGAAACATAAGTGGGCAAAAAGAAAATGATTTAATGGCAAAAGATTGGAAACTCTGCAGGGCTGTCCATTTTTTTTTTTTTTTTGAGTTTTCTGTATAATATCAATTCCTCCTGGTTGTGGAATAAGACTCTCTGAAGCCAGAATCTTCAAGGGAGAAAAGAGAGTGATCTCTCTGAGGCTTATAGTTTGCTTTTGGAAAGATGAGTTCCAATTTCTAGGTCCCTCTATGGGGTAGATGAACTGGTTTCTGTAACTGACAGAAAGAAAACAGGGGAGGGAGGTAGAAAGGAGAAGAAGGTCAGAGACATTTCTTCCTGTTCTTTCCTACACATTTCCTTTTAAAATACTCAGCAGGACAGAGTGCTATACTTTGGGGTTTAGTCCCAAAATGGCCTGAAGTGAAGAAACTGAAAGACATTGCCCATAAATCAAGAAAGGACATAGAGGGAAGGGAGGAATGACTTAGCAGTTAATGTGCTTGCCTGCAAACCTAAGGACCCAAGTTTGATTCTCCAGGACCCATGTAAACTAGATGCACAAGGTGGCACATGAATCTGGAGTTCGTTTGTAGTGGCTAGAGGCCCTGGTGTACACATTCTCTCTCTATCTATCTGCCTCTTTCTCAATTAAATAAATTAAACTATTTTTTTTTTTTAAAAAAGGACATATACCAGAGAGTAGGTTAGAGAGAGAAAGGAGTACCATTAATAGCTGGTACAAGATGATGAGTTCCAATTTGCATAGATAGACTAGAAAAGCCAAAGGAAAACCCAGAAGGAGAGCCTGAGTAGACATTTGGGTACAACATCCAGATCACTAAATTCTAACTGCTTTCCGGTTGACAGAAGAAACTTGAGTTGGATCCTGTATGTCCTTTTGTCTATCTTATCCACAAAATCAGATTAATTCTTCTGACCCCTTTCACCAAAATATCTCAATTATGATTTTGTAGTTTGAAACTCATTCTTCCATTTTGCTGGGGCTCTATTATGAGTATCATGGTGGGATTAAAGAGCTTCTGAGTTTGGGGTCAGGATGACCTTAATTCTAATCCTTGCTCTGCCATTTGGAAACCAGGTGATCTTGCATAAATTAATTTACATATACCAGCCTCCCTCCATCTCTCCTTCAGCAAAAGAGGCTAAGGAGGCCTGTCTTGCTGCATGTGGTCTTGTGAGATGTCCAAAGAGCCTGAGATGCAGTAAACGCTTACTATGTATCTGTTTAGCAGGAGCCTTTTTCTCTCTGATGGTGAAGGGAAGAAGAAAAACCCTGGACTGTCGTGTCCCTCCTCACCACTGTTCAAAGTCTGGCCAAACCTTCTCTTCTTTTCATCATTAAATCAGCTCTCAGGGGAGGGTGTGACATCAGTCCTTGGATTCCCTTTGTTAATGAGCTTACATCATCTCTTTGCCTGCCTGGGAGGATTTCACATTCCAAACCTTCTGTGTAAGAGAAAAAGAAAAAAAAAAAAAAAAAAGACTTCCTTCCTTGTTATGGGTTCTGTAACTGGAGGATGTGCTTGGTAAGGGCCGGTCCTGGGGCTGCGGAAATCCTACCCATGAAAGCAGTAATCCCCTTTCTTCCTGGCCACTGAGCTCATAGCTGAACGCAAAGGAGAACACTGTGTCATCACATTTAGCGAGCCCATGTTCCCACCCAGCTCTTGCAGCCTTTCTCTGCCTTCATTCTTATCTGGCCACCTCTCCGGCTGTGTGGTTTTATTTTGGATTTTGATTATTTTGTTATTGGTAATAGTCATTATCCATGAGAGGCAAATAGGGGGAGGGGGAGTACTTGTCTATTATTTATTACTCTTTAGGCTAAATGAGGATGGGATAATTAAATTGAAAAGTGTCCCCCCAGGGAGGTAGAAGGTCCCTGGTGGCCCAAGAAAGTAATAAAATCCGGGTGAAGCTGCAAGCATTATGGCCTGCTGCTTGATTCTCATCAGCAACAGCATCCAAATACAAATTTAGTTAATTATTGGGTGATTCAGAACAGGTTTTCTGGGAATTTAATTATCAAAATGGTCTATATGGCCATCACCATTGCTGCAGGGCAAAGGACTTGGAGTTGTCCAAGGGCCAGTGGCCTCATGGCCTGAGTAAGCACATTCACCCAGAAAGTGAGTGCAGAACAAAGAATTCTGCAGGGGTTTTTATCAAAGAGAGTGTCTATCCCAGCAAAACCCTCTCTTGGTGGGGGCAGGGAGGAGAAGTGAAGGAAAGAAGAGAGAGAGGATGAATTGACTCATTTTCTTCCCTTCCTCAGCCCCCTCCCATTAATTCAGTAATTTTGTAAGTCTCTGTAAGCATCTTAAATTCTCCCTCACAATAGGACAGACATCCTCAGCATCTGAGCAACAAGGAAATCAATAAAGACTTTGGAGGGGAGCAAGAAGAATGGTAAGTGGTAACAGCAATTATTCATTGCAAGCAATCTAACCCATTTTTAATTTAATTTGAAGTGCCATTATTTTGGGATTCCAAATGCTAAGGTCATTTTAATCATGCAGATCTCATGTCTTATTGAATTGTGGCAGAGAATTACGTTTTGCCTGTGACCCTGAGTTAGCAAGGACATGCTGGGCAAACACCCAAGGTGCTATGCATTCAATAATAATAATAATCTATACTTAAAGTTACCATGATGGCTATTAGCCATTGGCAACCTGATAAAAGGAGTGCCATCTCTTCAGACCCTATAACTGCTTGAATTAGCACTTTATGATGCAAAACAACATCAAATAAACTGTCTTTCTTATATCGGAGGCTGGAAGATGTAAGACAGACTACAGAACAAAGCTATAAAGTAACTAAATAAACAAAAGAAGTGAATGGAGGAGTGGGAAGAGGAACAAATAAAAGTTATCATATGATAAAGGGGAATCACCTCTCTTTCCTGGAAGGAAGAATGAACCAAGAATTATTTTGCTGTTCACCAAAAGAGAAAAAAACCATGATGCTCTATTTCCTAGAAAAGAGCAAATAAATATTTCTGTCTGCATTCTAGGTCTGTAGTCTCTATCCTAATAGCCATAACTTGCTGGATTCTATGATATGCAAGGAAGTTCACAAGCCTTTGCATACATTAGCATTATTTAATTTTTACCATAAAGACTAAAATATGTACTTTCCTCATCTTATAGATAAGAAAACCAAAGCTTTCAAAGGAATTATGTATGTAGTCTTGTTCAAAGCTATCATAAACAGAAAATGATAATTTTACCTAGAATTCTAAGCCCTCCCATTTTGTAATCTATACCACTAGCTTTTTCTTTCAAAAATTTGTGGAGATGCTTTGTTGGTGGTGGTGTTTGCTTATTTTAATAAAGAATACAATGGGCTGAGAATTAGTGTTTGTCTAGCATGCACAAGACCCTGGGTTCAATTTCTAGCATTAGAGAAAAAAAAGAAAAGAAAAAGAAAACTGCAGTGTGGCTGAATGTGATAGCTCGCTCACATCTGTAATCCCAATACTTGCAAGGCTAAGGTAGGATTTCCTCAAGTTCAAAAACAGCTTGGACTACATACTAAGTTCCAGGCCAGTGTGTTGGCTATAGAGTATGACTCTATTTCAAAACAAAACAAACACAAAAAGAACGCAAACATGGCTTTCCAAAATCTATTTTTATTGAGTTAAACAGCTTTCAGAGTTCTCAGAAAAGGCCTGGAGTGGTGGTTCATGCCTTTAATCCCAGCACTTGGGACACAAGGTAGGAGGATTGCTGTGAGTTCAAGGCCAGCCTGAGACTACATGGTGAATTCCAGGTCATCCTGGGCTAGGAACAAGATCCTACCTCAAAAAACAAAATAATAACAACAAAAAGTTGGGCTGGAGAGGGCTGGAGAGATGGCTTAGCGGTCAAGTGCTTGCCTGTGAAGCCTAAGGACCCCGGTTGGACTCCTTAGAACCCATTTAGGCCAGATGCACATGGTGGCTCATGTGTCTGGCGTTCATTTGCAGTGGATGCAGGCCCTGGTGTGCCCATTCTCTCTCTCTCTAATAAATAACTACAAATAAAATATTGTTGAAAAGTACTGAGCTACTAAATTATTTTTTCCCTCCCAATATTTAAGTTCAGTTTCAAAAGCACACCTAATTCAAATGGACCTATGTGCTCAGTTTGGAAAGCTGGATCTCCCCAGTTGTTCTTTCGCTTTCCCTTCATCCCTTCCTTCCTGCTCCCTCCCTTCTTTCTGTGCTAGGGATCAAAACTAGGGCCTTATGCATACTAGCAGACTAGGCATATCCCGAGGCTCCCAAGTATTTTTACAAGAATCTGCTCAGGAATGAAGATGGTCAAATGCTGGGTCCTTACTGTTTGTGTTAGGCCAGTTTGGGCTAGTAGGCTCTGTGAGTATGTTGAAACTAGCTTGTAACACTAAAAACCACTATTGGTCTTGTCATTGCCAGAAAGCTAGTTGCTTCTGAAGTAAGTATAACTAGTAATTTTGGTCACTATCCCATTTTACCAAACAGCCAAGATTAAGAAAACAGATCAAACAATACTAATTGGTAGAAAGATTTTTTAAAAAACTACTTTAAAAACATTAATTCCTCCAATTTTCCTTCTAGGGAATGAAGACACAGTCAATAATTCAAATGCCCCAGTAAAATGAGAAAGTATTATTGACCTGGAAGAGTACAGAGGTTGATTTATTTGCAAAAAAAAAAAAAAAAAATCCTCTTGCCACCTGCTCTGTGTAGAAATTATGTTAAGCTTCATGAGAAAACCGTCTCCTCCTTCTTCTCATACTCTGAACATGTGTGTGTGCTTCCAGTGAAGCCATGTTGGTTAAATATTTGAGATATCTTGCCATGTATCTCAAATCCTATCTATAAGGGAAACCAGTGGGATCAAGGCAGGTATTGGCAGGACTGGCTGACAACAAGCACATTTTGCAGGCAAGGCAGAATTTTCATAGACTTTACATATTTATTTATGATTTACAAGACTGGACAAATTAAATTACTCAGTGACGATTATAAAGTATGTTATCAGGGAAGCTCAGAAGGCCCAAGTGTTCACCATTACAATTCCTATGTTTAATCTCCACCTGAAATTGTTGTTCAAGGAAATTGCTTCCATCTTTGATCCAATCTATAAAGACTGTAGAATTTTCTCAAATTATTTTCAATGATTCAAATAAGAGGGCACTAAATTTAAGTTATGAATTTTTAAAATTCAATTTGAAAATCATAGTCATAATAAGCATTTTGATGCAAACTATCAATTCTATAAATGTCTCTTGGAATATTGTACAGCCTAGTCAACAATTATTACTTTTTGTGATCCATCTTCCTCTCCTTTCGACAACAGAATCCCAATTTCCTTCAGGAGAAGTATCTCTGACCTTCAGCATGTAGTCTGATTCAATATGTATGCGTAGCCTACCCTGCCTTTCCTAGGTGGATGGTAAAACAGTACAGCCGGGTCAATGGAGCTTAGCTTCCCTCTTGTACTCCTTGAGCAAGGTCCTCACCAATCCCCCTAGTGGAGCTTGATGAGATGGTTTGGCACATCTTGAAATGGAGAATCTACTTCTTTTATATTTCTCAGTCATTTCTGTTGCTCAGTTTCCTTTCAATTGTATGAGACACCCATACTTTACCCCTCACAGCCACACTTCCCACCACCCTTTTCAAATTCCAAATTTCAAATTCAAATTTTGCATAAATAAACTCAAATCCAATCCTGTTGCTTGCAACCAAGTACTCATATATGTTGTGTTACTGAAAAGGCTGAAATGAACTGGAAGCAATAATGACAAGACCAAGGTCTGAGTGAACAGGGCTGTGGATGACAATTGGAGTCATGCAAGCTTTGATCTCAGTATTGGGAGAAGAGGAATAAAGAATAAGACATGATACGATCTCTCAATGAGTCACCACGCCTGCTGAAGAAGGAGTGAGTAATGTTTAACCTTCTCTAGTGTTTGCCTTTTCGCATTCTGTACTCTGGACAGCAATCTCAGTATTCAAGCCAATCCTGGTATTTAAAAAAAAAAAAAACAAGCAGCATTTATTATTTAACAAAAAACAATAGTAGGTCTACATCAGATTTGCAATTGACATTTCCTATCATTGTTCCATGGGCAACTTTGGGAAATTATGAATGAAGTAAAGTTTGAATTCTGTATCCGACTACACCAATCGCTAAGCTTTGCAGACCCTAAATCTGTTTCCAAATTAGATCTTTCATTAGCTTTAATGTATTTTATAACCTGATTCAGACTCTGGGCTGCATTTTATAATTTGGGCTCATTCATAATTTACTCTTCAAGAAACTATTGTATGAATAACAGCTGGAGAAGATCATCCTGCGGCTCTGCTCTATGAATTGAGATGACAGCAAGTCACCACAGGCCTCCTCAGCTGTTCAGTAAGCTTCTTGGGTCACACGGTGTTTGAGATGATAAGGAAAGGAAGGGAATAAAGGGAAATAAAATTTATGGAATGCATTCTCTTCGCCAGACATTATGCTAGACATTTATTATTCCATTTTTTAACAGAAAGAAACTAAAGTTTTGAGATATTAAATAATTTTTGTTTGATGCGCAATTTATTGAAAATTAACCATATATCAACATTGTACTAAGCCATGAAGATACAACGATAACTAAGCCATTATAATAAATGACAGAGCTATGAGATAAAACCAGACATATCACTCCCCAAAGCACAGGCTATAACTAACATGTCTCTCATCCTACATCAAGGATCTTCTACAAAAATAAAACAAAGGAGCCAACATAGCCCTGTTCTTCAATGATTTGGTGTTAGTATAATGGGTTCTTTACATGGATATATACAATTGTTATTTTTTTAACTAAAGATAAATTTTTAAATGGGGAACATGGAAAGAATTAGATGTACACTTACCTGGTGAAAAAACATTGGACTTAGGAGGTAGGCAATACAATATCCTCATGTAAGCCAGCTTTTTGTCAATGTAATAAACAACTTAACAGAGGACAGAGATTTTGGTCCATGGTCACTTTTCCCTATTGTTGTGTGTCTGCAGTAAAGCAGGACATTATGATGAGGAGAGCAGGGCTGAGTAAAGATACTCATCTCATGGTGGCCAGGAAGGATATATATGGAGAGATAGAAGAAAAAGAAGGTACTTTTGTTTCTTCAGAGACTTCCCCAGAGACCTATTCCCTTCAATAAGTCAACTTCCTAGAGTTTTATCACCTACCAATAACCCATTGAATTATAAACGCATGAGTAGATCAATCATTTATGAGGTTAGGGCCTTCATGATCCAGTCATCTCTAAACACTGATACACTGGAAATGAAGCCCTCAACCGTGAGTCTTTAGGGGGCATTCCAGATTCAAACCATAATACTCGTGTACAAAGGCTTAACATGTATACAACACAGAAAGACGCATAGATTTCAAGACCATGTTGATTTAAAATAGTAAGAAGAAAGCATGATAATGTGGCAGGAGGAAAACAGTGGCAGTATTAGAATAAAGGGGACACACAGATCACAGAAAGAAGGAAAGCAGGAAGGAGCCCATTAGTTAGCTATTGTTAAAATAATGCAGCAGAATACTCTTTAGCATGTTAGTGGTTTACAAAAACAAATATTTATTTCTCACACATCTTATAGGTCAGCTGGGTGTTGGCTTTTCTGGCTGGAAATGTAGTTATAAGCTATAAATTGAATCCAGGACAGTCCCACATGTTTCTCATTCTTTTTAGACTAGAAGAAGCCTACATAAGCTCTGTTCTTCTGGTGAAAGGCAGTTGGTAGATGAAACCAACTATGCTAATGCAATGGCATTAATATTTCACTGGCCACAGCAAGTTATAGGGACAGAATATTGGGGATGGGTAGGGGATAGGGATATTGGGGAGTGAATTACACAAAAGTTAAGACAACATGAATCAGTTCCATAGAAACCCTTGTTCTGGCTAGCATTCTACAAGATATAACCACTAGTAAAGGGGATGCGGGTACAGTCCAGACAGAAGGTGGAAAAAGCTTAACCTTAAAATCATGGACTCTGGCCAGTAAATTCCAGGTCCAGAGTTGGATTGCTCTCCTCCTCAAGATGTTGACCAAGGAGACCCATGAAGTTCACAGAACAATGCAGGCAGGCCATTGCTCAAACACTTGATTCCCTGACAGAACTAAAAGGTAAGAGCCTATTGCTACAGACACCACTGGTTGTGGTCACAGGACATTGGAATATCATGCAGGAAACAAAAGGGAAATTATGTCTCTCCTGGCTAGCCCTCATGGTGCTGGAAGGTCCTGTGGGAGTCGCTAGAGGACAATATTTACCAACAGCATGAATATGCAGGAGATCCTGCAGACTATGAAATCAGTTAGCCAGACAAGAAGTACACCATTGTGCAAGAGTGGCATGCAGACTCTGAAGGTAACCAACTGCTCTCTGATTGGACATGAGGCCCACTCAGTGGGAGAGAACTCATACCTGGTACTGGAAACCAAGTCAGAATCCTTTGTTCAGGAAACTCAGACCTCAGAAAGAAGACTCCCCCTGCTCTCTGGAAGAGTTGAGCTTGAACACCAAAAAAAAAAAAAAAAAAAAAAAAATCTCTCAAATAGCTTTGCATACCTCCTTTAGCCCAAGCTGTTCTCACTCTTGGTTGGAGAATCTATTGTAAAGACAGTAGAGAAAGCAAAGGAGAACCAAGAGCTGTTGATAAGACAGCATGATACTTGACATCCCACCATGAGACATGCCACCTCTACCACATCTGCTGGAGTCCAGGAGAAATTTCAGAGGAAGCTGTGAGATGAATACTGCTCTTAACTGCTAGACTGACAACCAGTTCCAGGGAGATGGTGGAAGACATGGTGATCAATCAAAACCTATCAAAGCAGAAATCTAGAGGTTACAAAGAACTCAACACTAAATTGGACTGTCAACAGGCCTTCCATGGCTCAGGGAACATTGTGGGAAAGGGGGAAGAAAGATTGTAAGAACCACAGAGTAAGTAGAATATCTTGAGGCACAGTTGTCCCCCACACTACCCCACAGGGACTAACTGAGGCCTTCATGACCCCACAGAGAATTCTAGAACCCTACTGAAGATGGGTCCCAGAGTAAAGACAGCTGGGGTGAGGGGATAAAAGAGTATGACCTGTAAAGATATGTATATATCTTAACATATATATGATATATTAGTATATAAATATATATATTTAAGAAAATAAAAAGTTAGAAAAAACACATTATGTTCATTATGAAAATTTTCAATAAAAAGATTGAAACCAAAAGAAATGAACTTGCACAAGCAAATAATGGCAATAAATCATAAACTGAGGAGTATTATCCATGAATCCTGTATATCTAAGTTTCACAAAAGCAAGAACCAAATGCCAAACACTAGGAAGAGAAGGAAAGACCAAGCAAATGGGAAGTAAAGCACTGGAAGCAGCCATACAAGTAATCATTAGCCATCCCCGTGGTCATTACAGGGAACAAGAGGACCAAAGGAATGTGCTGGCCTCTTTACTTGAAACCTGTCAGTGTGTAGGGCTTTGGATAATTGTTGTTGGGTTTTTAACAAAGATAAGTGACACCCACCCTACTACATGTGCTATACTGTGCTTCTAAGTACTGTGGCCTCATGATCAAGAATGCTTAACGTTTTAAGCTCTAATGTTATATAGAATGAAATCCACTCTGGCTCTATTCTGGGTCACTTAATGTACTAAAGTCATTCCTTTGTCATTAGAAGTACAATTAGTATATAAGAAGGAAAATTACACAAGAAATTTACATGAGAACTATCAATAAAATATATCAAGTGGGGGCTGGAGAGAGATTGCTTAGTAGTTAAGGTGCTTGTCTTTGAAGCCTAAGGGCCATGGTTTGGTTCTCCATTACCCACCTAAGCCAGATGCACAAGAGGGCACATGCATTGGAGTTCATTTGCAGTAGCTAGAGGCCCTGGCATGCCCATTCTCTCTCTTTGTCTACCTCTCTGTCAAAAAGAAAAGAAAATAAAAAATATATTCATTGGAAAAAAATTTAGTGGATTACCACACATCCAAATTAAAGACTGACATTTATCCATAAACATATCACAAAAGTCCTGGGAAAAGATCTTAGCAAAGCAACATGGAATTGATATCTAAAACATACAAGGAATTTTACAAACAAGCAAGAAAAAGACAGGAAATCCAAAAGACAAAAATGGGCAAAGAATATGAACAGGCAATGGGCAGATGGGGGAGTTGAAACAGCTACCATATACATGAAAGATATACATCTTCATTAGTAATCAGAGAAATGCAAATTTCTTGTACAAAACGAGATGCCATTTTGTAAAATGCATCCACCAGATTGGCAAAAATTAGAAGGTGCTGGCAAGAATGTGGGGAAGTTTCATTTCCACTGGTGGTAAATTATAAATTGGTACAAACATTCTGTATCACAATCTGTGAGACAAAGTATGAGTATAGCTCACAACTCAGAAAATTTTCTATGGGATATATGCTATAAAAACTCTTTCTCAGATCCATCAGGAAACATGATCAAAGAGGATTATTATAGGATTGTTTATGGTACCATGAAGTCAGAAGCAATCTAATTATCTAGCAGTGAACTTAGATACCCTTACATGCTGACCAGGAAAATGAGTATGTAGAATGTGCTACATGGAAGAGACAGAAATGCTATGTATGTTGAAATGGTTTAAGGGACTCAGAAGCAGACACTAAATTCAGGTACTGAAAATGCATAGCTCTCAAAAACATGATTGTGGATAAAAAGTAAGGCAAAGAATGAGATTTATAGCATATTACCATCTTGATAGCTTTAAAAACACAGAAATGGCACCATGCAGTTATTGGACATAAACGTTTCTAGACTAAATCAACACACTGCAGGTAGATGAGAAAGATCTGTAAATCACAACAGAGAATGGGCTGATTAGAAGGAGCAGAGCACGTGGAGGCTAGAGACCCACTGGGAAATGTTTTCATGTGAAATGTGCCTGACAGGCTCACTTGCTTGAACACTTGGACACCACACCAGCTCATGCCACTGTTTTGGGAAAGCCCCTGGAAACGTTAGGAGGAGGAGCCTTGCTGAAAGAAGTGGGTCACTAAGGGAGGACCTTGAGGTTTTATAGCTCAGCTCCACTTCCTGCCTGCCTTCTGTTTCCTGACTATGAACTCAGAGTGACCCGCTGCCCCATACTGCTGCTTCCATAGCTGGAGCTGTTCTTGATACATCTTCCTCCCCACCATGGGCTCTACTCTCAAACTGTGAACCAAAATAAATCTCCCTCTCCTTATGTGGCTTTTGTCATGCATTTTGTCACAGCAATGAGAAAAGTAACAAAACAAAATGGGGCCTTGTAAGGACAACAGCTTTCCATGAATAGTCGCAATTCTTTGTAAGTAACCTGATAAAACAATTGCAGTTGAGTCCTGCTAACAATTCTGTGTACAGCTTTAAAAAGTGCTGGGATCAGGAACTATGTTTGCAAATTCCTCAAGAAGTCCAGCAGCAGCAAGCACACGAGAATTGGAGAAAACAAGGCCATTTATAGATTTTTCTTGGCTCCTCATTCATTTATATGCAGCAGTGGGACAGCTCTAATCTGCAAGGATATTCTATTGGTTTTAACAAGTCTGCTGCAGATGAGTGATTAAACAATGCCATTTGTGTAATTTCAGTTGTTTTCTTTTTGTTCTTACGCAGTGACCATCCTGTAAGGGCTAAACGCTCTATCAGATAACTACATTTCTGACCAAATAGCTGACTGCCAGGAAATGAGCAGACTGAAAACATTTCTTATACAAGTCAGGCAGCTCCAGATCTCTCTCTCTCCCTCCCTCCCTTCCTCTCTCCCTCTCTCCCTCTCTCCCTCTCTCTCTCTCTCTCTCTCTCTCTCTCTCTCTCTCTCTCTTTCTCAGACTCCTTTTTAAACAAACAGTGATATTAAGAAGGGCATGAACTAGGAGCAAGAGGAAGTTCAGACTGAGCATCCAAGGTGGCCCATCAAATAATTTTAATGAGACATCTTCCTACTCATTACAGGAAGCATTGGTGTAATGGGATGACATTTCCCTCTTTATTTGGAACCTGTTAATGTGCTGCTTATTAATAGAGATAAATAGGACTCATTCTACAAAATACTGCTATGATGTGGTTGTCTTCCAACCAGAACACCAACATGGCTAAGAATATCTAAGGCTTTGAAGTTTGGGGCTTTTTCTTTTCTCTTTTAATACTGAGGATCAAACCCAAGGACTCACATACACGAGGCAAGTGCTTTACCTCTGAGCTACCCCCACCCCCTGCTCTGGGGTTCTAACATAGAGTGCAAGGGGACTCTGTTAGGTCTAGCTCTGCTCTATTTTGGGTTGTTTAATGTACTAGTGCCAGCTCTTTGCCACTAGATGTATATTTAGCATATTGGGAAGAAAACCAAAAATAAGGATTTTTACATAGGAGCTAATCTGATAATTACATGGATATCTGAAAGCCAGGCAGAAAGGGATAGGGAAAACAATATAATTAAATAACTTGAATGAGGCAGAAAAAGTAGAGGAGCCTGCCCCTGAGACAGGTTTTTTGCATGTACTTTAACAAAGGAAGTATGAAGAAAAAATTGATAGAGAAGCCCACTTGCTCTCAGAAGACTGACGGCCATTTGTAATCCCAAACCTCCCTTTACCTAGCATTCAATTGCACAGAACACTCAATTTGTCCTACAAAGTGAAAATAGAACAATAAGAGTTAACAAGACTGGCAAGCTTCCAGGTCAATTCTTCCAGTTCCAGGGGCTTGGGAATGGAGATGAGCCATAAGAAATTTGGGATCCCTAAGAATGCTATTTGACAAATTCCAATTATTTTCAGTTACCTGATTTTGGTATCAGTGTAGCATTTCCATCTGCCAAAGTCTACCAAGGCACCAAATGATGCCTCCAAGCAGAGGGCATAATCTGCTCCAGGTCCCAGATGGTAAGGTTAAGGGGTTAAGTGAGTTGCCTCAGGCCACACATTTCATTTTGTGGTATCAGGTGCCAATATGGGATTATCGCTACAAGTCTCTGACTCTTTGTATAGCAAATAAACCTTTCCATGATAAAACACATTGTAAGGCATCTGCTGTTTATACAATATGAAAAACTCTTCTGTAATAGGCCTCTTGGGGTGAAACATTCACCCTCAAAGTTACCCAAAACACAGTCAGCTAGGGATCCCTCCAGAACAAGGAATTTTGTTGTGTTTATTCAGCAGCAAGTTTAGAAGGCTATTCAAAGTACTGGCATTTAAGAACTGGAATCAACCCGGAAGCCCATTGTTTGATGAATGGATAATGAAGATGTGGTACATATCCACAATGGAATTGTACTTAGCATTAGGGAAAATGATATAATGAAATTTATAGAAAAATTGATGGACATGGAACAGATCATACTAAGAAAACACAAAGGCATAGAAAGACAAATGTCACATGTTTTCCTTCATCTGTGTTTCCTAAACTGGAACAGCTTGAATTGCAGGCATACCTAACAAGCAACTCAACAGACAGATAAGAGGGATGTATGCATTTGGGGGAAAAACAGGAAAGTGGGGGTAAATATAAACAAAACCAAATTCAAAATGAATTGGTGCCATATAAGTCTTCCTCCTGGATAGAACATAAAAAGATATAGCCCTCAATAGGAACAGGGAGGAATCATCTGGTAAGAAGGCCCCTGGAGAGGTTGGGATGAAGCCTAACCCTAAAACATTTGGCTTTGGCTCGTAACTTCCAGTACCAGAAATTGGTTACAACCCACGTTGAGCTATTGATCAGAGAGACCCACAAGGTCCCCCAAACAAGACAGACTTCTGTCACAGCACTTGATTATCCATCTGAGGTAAAAAGCAAGACCCTATTGCTGAAGATACCACATGCTGCTGATGCAGAACATGGAGAGATCTGACTGAATCTGGAAGGAAGCCAGTTACCAGATAGTTAGCTCCTACAGTGCTGACAAACACTACATGAGCTGCTGGGGGAAAATGGCCAACAAGGTTGTGAGCAAGCAGGGGACACAGCTATATGAGAGGAACCAGCCTGAAAAGAGGGACATGCCTTTGCAATAGTGGTGCCCAGCCTAGGTGATTAATCAATCACTTTCTGATTGTCTAAGAGATCTGCTCAGTGGAATGGAACCCATGGCTCGAACTGGGCACCAAGTCAGAATAGTAGTCTTTGGCCAACGATGAAGCTACACCCATCAAAATATCTCTAAATTAATAAGACTTATCCCTTTTAACCTATCCTGATCTCACTTGGCATTGCAGAATCTGTTTTTCTTTTTTTTAGAAAGCAGTAAGACCTGTGGACAACCAAAATCTATCAAAAAGACAAGAAAAGATAGCTGACTTCCTGGAATGAGATGACCCACCTGTAGCACAGCAGCAAGGGCCCAGGTGAAACCACAGAGGAACTGGTAAGATGAGTAAGAGCGCTGCTCCCACTGCAAACCTGACAACTGGTGCCAGGATGATGCAGACAGACACTGAGGACACTCAAAATGCACCAAGGCAGAAACCCGGAAGCTGCTGAGAGCTCAACACTAAAGTAGTCCTAAAAACACACCCACCAAGGCTCAGAGAATTTTGCCAAAAGAGGGAGCAGATAGACTGTAAGAGCCACAGGGTGGGAGGGCATATCCAGAAGCATTTCTGCCCCCACACACAATGACAATGCTCTCAAAACTCATAACTCAGAACACCATGATGAATACCAGATATCTCACTAAGGAGGGCCCTTGAGGAGCAGAGCAGAAGGAAATGATGGTTACCAACATGTGTCTGTACAAAGTTTCTGCTTTAATAATAATAACAATGATAGTAATAATAATAAAAGAATGTAATAGCTGAGGGATAGGGAGGAGAGCTTTGGAATGTTGTCTTCTGGACACATAGTGGTGACTGCACTCATGACTTCACAGCAGCTGTCATTACCTGCACAAGACCTGTACAATATTGGGCCCATAAACATGTAATCATGAATGATGGGAAAGGGCAAAAAAAAAAATGACATCAAAATAGAGTATGAGCTAGGTGGACAGAAGAAGGTGTTCAATGGACAGGGGACTAGGGTGGGAGGACAAAAGAAAGTAATGAGAAAGGACGATAATCAAAATCCATTATGTATGTACATGAAATTTTTCAGTAAAAAGTTTTTTAAAAGAAAAAAAAAACATACCAGCATGGACTGGCAACAGGCCTTCCACATTATGAGCAAGGTTGTGACTGTCACAAGCAAACACACTGGTCCCTAAAAGGTACCCTGTGTCACTAAAGGAACTGACAGATGGTTTCCTATCCTGAGAAGGCAACATGATCGCAATGCAAGGAGTTCAGACCTAGGAAGTGGACTTGATTTTGTCTTTAAACTTCCCCTACTCTCTAGCTGAATGAACTAGAACCTCAAGTCTCATGGTCCTTGTCTGTAAAAGAGAGGAGGAATTGCTACTGGATAGGGTCTTTGTATGTTATGAGTTGAATGGTACTCCCACCCTCTTCCCCAAAGGTCCTAACCCCCAGTATCTCAGAATATGACCTTATTTAGAAACAGGTTCTTTTCAGGTGAGGTCATTTGGATGAGTCATATATATCCATTACACTAATAGAAAGGCAAAATAAGCTGTGAATACAGCTTGGTCATAGAGTATTAGCATGTGCAGGACCCTGGGTTCAAACCCCAGCACCACAATCACTTATTCACTCACTCACTCACTCACTAACCCATGCACTCAATCAATCAGCAAAACAGGGTTGGACATGTGCATAAGGAAGATAATGTAGAGACAAAGGTAGACGGTCCTATGTAAATGGAGGTTAAAGTAATAACTTAACAAGTTAAAAAAAAAAAAAATCAAAGATTGCTCCCAAGTCACCAGAAGCTAGGAAAAGGAATATAAAGATTTTTCTCCTGAATTTGGAAGAAAGAAATGGCCTTGCCATCTTTTTGACTTCAAAGTTATAGTTCCCAGAACTATGAGGCAATAAATCTGTTTATTCAGTTTATGGTACTAGATTACAGAAGCCTAGGAAATCAGTATATTGTCAATATTTGAAGCAATCATCTGGATAAAGCATAGAGCAGCTCCTCAATCAATTCATGTCCACTTTTACAGAGGAGTTATACCCTGGAATGCAGATAAATTCCATTCACTCTCTTTAATTTCACTGTGACCTGAGTGTTTCGCAAGCGGATGGGTCTTTGGAGCAGGTTTATTTTCTCTAGATATGTGCTAGAAATTATCAGGTCCCCTGGGGGATCTCTGGGTCAAGACTGAAGACGGAGCCAAAATTCCAAGTTCTTAACTAGAACTGAGGAAAGGCATTACAGAGACGTAAACTGCTATTGATTGGGAAGACCTGAGCTACTTTTCTTCAAGGGACACTAGGAAGATGTCAGGCCTTACTTAATCCCTCAGCCTGAGGCCCTCCTCTTGTCCACGGTTTGAGATTTTCCATCCCGCTTGCAGGATCAGCCTTGGCAAGGTCCTGAGACACTGTCGTCCCTAGAGGAGTGGGACTGCTTTGAGAAGCCCTAGTACAGTTCTGCAGTGCTGGGATGAACATCTAAACCAGGCACAGCTTAGGGGAGGAAGGGATTTATTTGAAGCTTACAGATCCAGAGGAAATTCCATCAATGGCAGAAGAAGCTGGCTCCCATTCATAAATATAAGCAGAAAAAGAAAAACCACAGGCAGCCAGCAAACACCAAAAGGAAGCAAGCACAAAACAGCAGTAATTACCCCCTCCTCCCAGCTGCCCTGCTCATTGCTCACAGCTCTCTGCATACTTCTGGGCTGAAATTTAGTTCCTCTCCCAAACACATCTTTGGGCTAGATCTCGGGATCTACCCCTGAGTGATTAACAGTCAGGCAGCTAAAGACCCAAGTTATAAACTTCAGTAAAACACCTGAGTCTATGGGGAACATACATTCAAACTACTATGGAAGCTATTTTATACAGTGACTGAGTCTCTGGGGCCTGGTGGGCATGAATTTCTCTAAGCTCTGGTTTCTACCTTTGAAAAATAGGCATGGTCAAAATCATACCCTATCCATAGGCTTGCTGAGTAGGTTGGTTGAGTTAGCCTAGCTGAAGCAGGGGTCTAACTAAAGCGAGGGATAGGTGTCAATGATCTTCCTTCTGCCATGTTCAGGGTTCCAGTTCCCATTTGTTCCCCAGCAGTAGAAGCTGGCTTCCTAACTGAAGACCTAAGCCTTTGTCTTAACAGCATTCTTATAGATTCTCTAGAACTAGGACCTGCACAAGACTTTCCTTGCATTCTTCCCCACTGTCAGGAAAGGAACCTGTCTGTGATTTCCCAAAGTCACCCTGATATTACTCACTTGCCAGCATGTCCAAGTGCTTTGAACTTTCTTCTCCTGCCCTCTCTCATGGTGTCATCTAATGATCCCCTCTGTCTTAACTTGTCCCTTAATGGCAACCCAAAGGGCTATTACCTGCTACAGCCAGCCAGAATAGACAAGAGTCATCTCTCAGGAGCTGGACTGTTCCTGAAAAAAATCTACTAGGATGTAAAGAAGCAGGCTTGATGCCACTAGTTTTGTTCCAGCTGCTTCTAGTGCAAGGAGCCACCTCTAATTATGAAATAAGATGATCCTGACCGCAAAATTACCTAAACATTAAAAATAAGTGGGGCTTACATGGGTTCTTGTCAATATCTATTTAATAATGGCAATCCCATCACCCATGATTTTGTAATAAAATCTTATTTTAAGCAGAATAAGACATTGACATCTGGAAGTAAGTTTCTTTCATTTTGTATTAGTCATTCTTTCTAACTACTTAAATGTGTGGTCTTTAACATCAATAACACATCACAAAAGTAAAAACATTTAACATATTCTGTCCCTCGTCCTCCCACATTTCTCATTGCTATGGCAAATATACCTAACAAAAGTAATTGAAGGAAGGAAGGAGGGTCTATTTGGGCTTAGTTTGAAACAATATAGCCCATCATGGTGGGAAAGGTATTATACAAGACAGCTTGTGGGATCATGTTTATTCCCTTTTCCCCTTTTAATTCAGTTTAGTTTTCCATTCCATGGGGTGCAGTGCCATGCCATTTGAGGTGTGTTTCCCCTCCTCAGTTAAACCTCTCTGGAAGTATCCTCACAGACATGCCCAGAGATACTCCTCCTAGGAGATTCCAAATCCAGTTAAGTTGACATTAAGGATTACTGCCACATATATGGTATTAAAGTCCCCCCAAATTACAGAGTTGATGGCAACATAAAATACCAGATATGTAGGAAGGAAAGGCTCTCTAGCTAATACTATTAGGTTCTAATTATATTGTAAATTATAATTAAACTAATTATGTTGTAAAACCTGAAAATGCATCACACAAATAATATAATTAAATCCTGATAATAAACTTATAAATTATATATTAATCTTACCTTTCTTTTACAGATGAAGAAACCAAGACACAGACCAGGTTAAGTAGCTTGACCAGGATTTAAAATCTACTGAGATTTCAACCTACGTCAAAGAGTGGAAGTTGCACACTTATTGGTTACGTCTGTAGTCATTGTGACCAAATACCTGAACAGATGCTTCTTAAGGGGTGGGGTGGGTTTATTTTGCTTACAGTTACAAGGGATACAATCCATTATGGCAGAGAACGCATGGAGCAGTAACATGACGTAGCTGGTCACACTGCATACATGATCAGGAAGCAGAGAGTGATGAATGCTGCTGTTTAGCTAGCTTTCTCTTTTTAAATTTTTTTAATTGACAACTTCTATAATTGTAGACAATAACCCATGGTAACTCCCTCTCTCTTCCCACTTTCCCCTTTGCAACTCTATTCTCCATCATATTCCCTCCCCCTCTCAATCAGTCTCTTTTATTTCGATGTCATCATCGTTTCCTCCTATTATGATGGTCTTGTGCAGGTAGCATCAGGTACTATGAGGTCATGGATATCCAGGCCATTTTGTGTCTAGAGGAGCACATTGTAAGGAGTCCTATTCTTTCTTTCACTCTTACATTCTTTCCACCACCTCTTCAGCAATGGACCCTGAGCCTTGAAAAGTGTGATAGAGATATTGCAGTGCTGAGCATTCCTCTGTCACTTCTTCTCAGCACCATGGTGCCTTCTGAGTCATCCCAAGGTCACTGCCATCTGAAAAGAGAAACTTCTCTAACCAAAAAAAGTGAGCGTAGCATTAATATATGGGTATGAACCTTAAGAGAAGTGCTTACTGGGCAGTTTGGTGAACACAGAATATACATTTAGGCAGACAACCACAGATGTTACACCTGTAGGGCTCATGAAGACCCCTGTTGTACGTTTTCAGTATCAGGCATGTATTGCCTCCCATGAGGCAGGCCACCAGTCTGATTAGAGAGCAGCTGGTTTCCCCTATAACAGATGTGCCACTGTTGCACCTGCTGGCTCATTTGGCCTGGCTGGCCAAATATAAGGATTGCAGTGTCCATTATTGAGTATCTCCACTGGTGCTTTCTCTCTCCCATTGAACTGCATGTAGCATAGATTTTTTTTTCCCAGCTTTCTGTCAGCTGGTCTACATGGAGGAGGTTTTCAGCTCAGCTCCAGCAGGGTTTCTCAGTGACCTTGCATCCCAAGTATGTGGAATCTTCAGCAATAGGGTCTTATCATCTATTCCTGGTGGGAACTCAAGAGCCTCAGCAATGGCCTGTAATGTTTTGGGGGCATCAATGACCTCCTTGGCCAACAACTCACTGGAAAGTATTCCATTCCTGGCACTGAAAATTTTCTAGTAACAATCTATGGCTTCTGGTTGTTCCATTGGACCCCAGCCCATGGAATGGTGCTGCCCACAGTCAGGGTGGTTCCTCCAACCTCAATTAACCCAATCTAGAAAATCTCACAGACAAAACATGCTCTGAGGTTTGTTTCCATGGTGATTCTAAATCTTGTCAAATTGACAAGTGAGATTAATCATCACACACACTAAGAAATGAAATTCTTCCCTTTCGTCCTTCTCCAGTTCATTTTGGTTCCTACAGCATGACAGTGTCCAACTAAGCATGCTCCTTCCAAACATATTCAGTGACATTTGCTTATGAGAGCCAGAGCCTGCAAACACTACCCTCATTGTCCCCAGCATAATGCAAAGTCACCATGGCCCTGCACATGAAGCAACAGGAGTTCTTTTTCATTTTCATTTTCATTAACTAACCTTGAGAGAGGCTAGCATGAGGAAAACACGAGAACTGGTTCTCCCAGCCAGCAGGCAGCCTGGTGGGTAGACAGAGACGGAATGTGACAGTTCATCCCTAAAGGAGATAGATCCTGAAAGGCAACATTTGGGAATTCCAAATATGTTCTTTGATGAAAATAAGAATGTTAGAGGAAACCTGCTGATTTTTTTTTTTTTTTTTTTTTTTTTAGGAATGTAGGCATGAAATCAGCAGCAAAATCTCTCCCACACAAGGGGGAAAAATAAAGAAAATGACTTTAGGAAGCTGAGTCTCCACTCTTGTTCCCGTTTCCTCCTCATAAATCTACCTCTAAAGCAATCTTCAGGGAATGAGATCGGTTGACTTCTCCCTGGCACTAACGGGAATTCCAATGACAGGCCAATTAGAACACACCCAGAACTGCCAGTAAAATGTGTCGCGGACTTGACTTTATTGGTTTCATAAAACAAGTGCAAGAAATCAGCGAGCTCAAGATCCTAGCCAAGATGTGAGTGTCTTCATGAAGGAGACTGAGACTACCGTGCGGGCTCCTGGCTCTGCACCCGATACCACCCAGCAGTACCAGCAACTCGTGATGGAGACTTCAGATTTCGTCTCTGCTTCCCTGGTTGCTTGACCTGTGCCATGCTAAGCTGAGTCTCAGTGCCCTGCCTGGCTAGTCAGTTTCAGGTGATGGCCCTTTTCTACCTTCCTCGGGCATACATAATTTAAGACCTGAGAGGAAGCACAAACATTTTGGTATGCAAGGGATAACCTTCATTCTTCAGCCACCTCCTACATTATACTCCTAGGTTGGTGTGTAAACCCAAGCATAAATTATCTTCACTTGTACTGACTCCCTGTTGCAAGTGCAGTGTGTGTGTGTGTGTGTGTGTGTGTGTGTGTGTGTGTCTGTCTGTCTGTCTGTCTGTCTGTGTCTGCTTATGTGGGAATGCATGAGCCCAGCATGCTTTTTATTCATCCTTTGTTTCCTCACAGGCTTCTGTTAGAGAAGCAAATAGAATGGAATGTTCTTCTCTAGCTCCGTCCCTCTCCCCCGGACAGGGGTGGACCAGTTAGTACCATGTCATCTCCTTCCCCCTCCTCCAGCCTTATCAGAGCAGTCAATGACTTGAGGACTGAAGAAGAAAGAGAAATTGCATGATTCGCCTAACCTCTGCAGTGCCGGGCTGCGCATGCGTCCCTCCAGGCCCCCTTGGGGTTTCCCCCAACCTGTGCTCGCAGGAGCCCTCCTGCAGCCGGGAGAGTCAAGCTGAATGTAGTTCAAAGCCAGGAATTGACCCTCCACCATCCACTCCCCCGGATGCGCCTTTATCCCCCACCGTGTTCGTTATCAGAAACAATCACTGACAGGAAGTAGCTGTCCAGAATAACAAGGACCGTACATCTGGCTCAGCTGTACTGCGCAGGCGCAAGGGCAAGCCTTCTTGGGCTTCAGCACAGCCAAGCACATTTGAAAATCCCCTTTGCAGATCCTGGAAATCATTGCCCTTGCCACTTCCTTGTAACCTGTAGAATCAATTCCTGTTTATTAGGTTGGAATTTCCTTTGGGGTACAGTTCAAAAAGGTGGAGAGAAAACTTGTGCTCAAGAGACTTGGGGCCTGGGAAGATGGCTCAGCGGATATTGTGACAGCTTGAGAGCCAGCACCCGCGTGAATAAATACCAGGCTGGCTGTGGTGGCCTGCAGTTGTAGAAGACACCAGGTCTAGCCAGACTAGCCAAATTAGTAAGCTCTGGGTTCAACTGAAAGACCCCGCCTCACTAAACAAATAGGGCAACGGAGGAAGATACCGAGCTCCAGCCTCTAAGGTGCCCCCACACGCGCACGCACACACCGCCTACACATTAAAAAAATAAAGTTGTCATGTTATCGTAATCTTTAACAATCCCAATGCTTGATTAGAAATATTTTATCACGTACTCATTCTCTTGTGTGCATTTTCTTGGCTTATAAGGCCTCACAGGGCTGTGCTGCTGTCAATATCAAAACAACAGCAATAAACACATGAGGCTGGAGAGGAGAAAGGGTGAGAAGTTGCGACTATTTAAACCACTGGAGGGGTTGGAAAACTGACTTACCAAAATAGCAATATCAAAAAAAAAAAAAAAAATCTGAAAAACAAATTCACCACCAAACAGTTTCTACTGCTCCATTTATTTCCACTAGTGTGTTATTAATAGAACGCCTAACAGCAGGGAGTAGGAAAATAAATGTATTCTCACTCACAAGGGAATGACTAAATGACTCACAAATGCAAAAATAAATAAATGGCTCCCTATGAAAATCTGAAACTGTATCACCCCAACCGAAACAACTAAGCTTTTTAACTGTAACCTAACATGTTAAATCCAATCAGTTTTATCTGAGGCCATAGATAGATCGAACAATCAATCTCCATTACCCTGGACACTTTTTCATCTTCATAGTGTGATTTTTCTTCCTCAGAGACAGTATAGTTCATTTCTGTGAGCCTTCCTCAGTTTAATGGCTGTTTGTCAGACCAAAAAAAAAAAAAAAAATCCCCTTCCTCTAGAGGGAACAAGGGAAAAATGGAGCAAAGGAAAAAGAAAGTTTAAGGACATGTCTTGAGACCATTATGCATAGCAGAGAGGAGGAGGGAAGGTGAGTAAAAGATAGCAGGTAGATAAATACTATGCATCCCAGCTTGTTTCAAATGTTATGTGAAGTGTTAACAGGTGCTTCCTCCTGACACTCTAAAGAGATCAGGTTTTATCTCCTTGATAATTTGTGAACAGGTAGGCCCTGAGGACCTGAATGAGGTCATGCCAATTAATTTACCAGTTGCTGCAGTCAGACAATAATGAAACTCTTAGCAACTATCCTGCAGCAATGGCACCTGCCCACCACTGTAAAGAGCTTTCCTGTGTAGTAGTTGTAGATGGCCTGGCCAGAGCTGTGATCCTGAAATCCCCAGGCTGAGGATGTACACTGAACTCCCACTATCTCATCCAGGATCCTTTGTTTCGAAAGCAGAGCAAGGAGGAAAAAAAAAAAAAAAAAAAATTCATTGGTCCAAAAGCTGAGGACTGGGTCTAAACTCTGTAGATGGGATGAATTGGCTCTTTCGAATCATCTGTTGATGGAGGCTAATAAACTTCATCTTCTAGCTTTACCCAGCTTGACTGCACTGTAAACGCATAGCCCTTGTTGCAAAGCTCTTTATAACCGGGCTGCCGTCACCAACAGATACACATAGTTGTTTCACTCGTAGTGTTGAACGGGAACTGACACACCAAAGGTAGCTGAGCAAGAATCATGGCAATGTCTGAGGCCAAGAGTCCTTCAAAATTGCTTTCCTGAAGACAGACTGAATAAATGCAACAACCAGGAGAGAAATCAAGAAAACATTATAAAAAAGAAAACATATTTTTGGTGAGAAAAGTTACCACAGCAATTTTCAACTGTAAACATTTCAGTTGGAGCCAACATCTATCACACAAAACCTGTCCTAGCTGTCCCTTGTTATATTGGATACTTTGGAAGATTCATAAAAATCTGAGAAAAATGAGTGTATCCTTATTCTCAAGGAAACTGAGATGCATTTTGAGAGAGGGGAGGATAGAGACAGAGAGAGAGATAGAGAGAGGGACCCACATGAACAGCAGACGATGAATGGAATACAAATACTTATGGTGTCATATATTCGTGGCTATAGGCTTTCTTCAAAGAGCTCTGACAGTGTATTTGGATAAATAAAACCATAGAAATAAAGGAAGGAACAGGGTAGGGAAGAGGGCAAGAAGGAATCACCCAGACTGAGAAGGAACCAGAGATCAAAAACCAGCCATATATACTAGGAAGTACAGAGGTGTGGTTAATATACAACAGCTCCCCCATACCTAAGGTCTCACTGTCATATGGGCTCAGGTATGTGCTGCTGAACCATGCCCTGAGTGAAACACTATGGAAATGATCCATTCCTAAGTTTTAAGTCGTGCTTGTTCTGAGTAGTGCAATGACATCTCACACAGTCTTGCCTCATCTGAACTGAACCACACTGTGCATGTCACCCTCCCACTAGCCCCTTAGTATCTGTGTCAGTTCAGAGTGAGTGACCTGTATATCAAAATATCCCTCATTTTACTTACTAATGATTCCAAACCACAAGGGATGTGTGGCTGTCAGTTCTATTACAGTAAATTGCTTTTGTGTTTTAGTATCATTAGTTACTGTTGAAATCTCTTACTCTTCCTAATTTATAAATTAGACCTTATTGTGGATATATGTGTACCAGAAGTATAGCATGTGCAGTGTGAGTGTATAACGTCCCCCATGGCCTCTTGTATCTGTGATTGAGCCTCATACTTGAGTCCCAGGTGGTGGAGCCTTTGGGAGGTGGAGCCTTGCTGCAGGAGGTGTTGCCGGGGATGGATCGTGAGGTTTATTACTCTAGCCCCAGTGGGACTTCACCAGTGAGCTGATTCTGCTTCTTCCTCCCTGCTGGAGTGACAAGATCTGACACGCAGCTTTCTGCTCATGCTAATCTGGAGATGTGATGCCCAGCTCTCTGCCAGGCTTTCCCTGTAGTAATGAAACCTCCCCCTCAAAACTATAAGACAAAAATAAGCCCTTTCCTTCCATAAGTTGCTTCTGGTCTGGTGTTGCTGGTATACCAGTAACAAGATGGTAACTAGTACAGCTGGGTACTATGTGTGGTTTCCAGAACCTACCTGGTGCTTTGGAATGTCTTCCTGTCTGTTAAGGGAGAACTCGTATACACCTTGAACTTTTCCACCTGTTGATTCTCTGGTGGAGTACACTTTACTCAAAATTTCACATGCATCATTTATTTCTATTTAAAGTGAAAATGTTATATGTTGTGCTTTTTATTGCTTATATACTCCTTCTCTCATCCAGGGAAGTTGTCTACCAAAAATTAGTGCTAGCTCAAGAGAGGCTCTCTACAAATGTGGGAAGGAATTAAGGTTAGAAGGGAGGGAAGGAAAGAAAGAGAAAGAGAGGAAGGGAGGGAGGGAGAGAGAGAGAAGATAGAGTTAGTTGCTGGCATAGAAACTGCCTATTGGAGGTGTATGTCTGGTTAGAGCCATGGGCAGAGCAGAGATAGAGCTGTGTTCTCAAGTCACTACACACCAGTGGCAGTGTTAGCAGACCTGCACCTCCAGAAATGATTTGCAGAGCTAACATTATTGGTAATGTCAGCAGTGACCATATATTTCTCATTGGAGGATATCAATTCTCCGTTTTCCTAATTGATTCCCGTAACATAGATACCCTGAGTGCTGTATACAGCTCACTGATTGCTGGGCAAACATTATTGAAGTGTCAATATTTGTTCTTTTCCTAGAGCATCATTGTCGAAAAGACTGCAATTCATTTGGGGACACGTCTCTTATATTTAATGCATGGGGAGTGCTGATACAAACTAAATCTTCATTTTATTATTCTTTACATTTGTTCTGGTCACAGGGATGGCTTTACCTGCCAGCCACATGACTTTCCTTAAACAACTCCAGAAATGATCACATTGGCTGCTGTGGCAGCTGCTCCACAATGCTACTTCTGATGAGCCCTGAGGGACTGGAGAGCGGTGCTGGCCACTGGAAGTCAAGATCCTTCATTCCCCTACGTACATTAGATAGTTAGCCCATTTTCCTGTCTCACCACTTGGTCTTCAAACTATTGGGTTAACGTGAACCAAATTTTGAACAAGAGTCCCACTATCACTTGGCTACAATACTGCAAAGACAAACCATGTACAACGTATGTTATAACACTCTTTTCCCTCGTGTCAAGGACATAATTAATCCCTTTATTTCTTTATTTTTGTTGTTGTTTGTTTGTTTTTCGAGGTAAAGTCTCACTGTAGCCTAGGCTGACCCAGAATTCACCATATAGTCTCAGGCTGGGCCTTAAAACTCACACCGATCCTCTTAGCTTGGCCTCTTGAGTGCTGGGACTAAAGGCATGCACCACCACGACCAGCCCAGTCCTTTTCTTTTTTTTTTTTTTCCGAGGTAGGGTCTCACTCTAGCCCAGGCTGACCTGGAATTCACTCTGTATTCTCAGGGTGGCCCCGAACTCATGGTGATCCTCCTACCTCTGCCTCCCGAGTGCTGGGATTAAAGGCGTGCGCCACCATGCCCGGCCCCAGTCCTTTTCTTGATGGACTTGTTGTGCCCTACAGACAAAAAGGGACTTTGCCTTAATGACCTTTACTCTAGATCATCATTACATTTCTGGAAGGAATTTTTCCTACACCTCTTTCTAGGTCGAAATAGAGCTGGAGTCCTGTGCTTGCTTTCTTCTGGCCAAAATTCCTATCGCTTTCTTCTATTGAAACCTAGGCCCTGCTACTCATTAAATCTGTGTGTTATTCTGGCTCAAGCAGTCCCATCTCCCGGATTACTTTCCTTTTCCCACTGGAGAATTCCAGAATTGGAATCAGCCCAGACTTTGTTACATAGAGAGAACTTAGAATAGATGAGCTGCTGAGCGCTTAGTCCTGATAGCATCAGACTTCATGGTCTTCAATATGTTGATATTTAAGTTGAAGATATTAATAATTGCTTTATTCATTTTAACCATGTTAATGGCAATCAAGGTGCTTCTGAAAATACAAAACACCCTGCAATGATTCTCAAATGTGATCTGATGTGACATGTCAGGCAGTAATATTTCTGATTAGCTATCACTGGACCACCTAGACTTTCAGTTTCCTTCTAATTATGTTTCAGATAATGTTATTCCCAGTTAGACAGATGATCATTATAATTTCTGGTAATGAAATGGCTAGGGAGCTCATGCTGTGATGGGAAGCATGCCAGAGCCCAGCACTGTGTGGGAACCAGCATTATGGATAAGAGAAAGCAATGGTACTAGCTGAGCATCACAGCAGGCATCAGATTGAGCCTTGCCTCACTCACACTTAAAGGGTATATATTTTCAGTCTGGGAAGATGGCTGGAGGTTAATAGTGCTTGCTACTTAAGTATGAGGGCCTCCCTGGCTGGAGCTCACCAAGTTTGACACCCTAGAACCCACATACTCCACACACACATGCCTAAAAATACATATGTATGTATTCAAAGACCCATATCTTCTTGAAAGCAACTATATTGAAAGCCAAAGACTCCTACAATTTTTCTCTCCTCTGTGCCCCTTTAATGCACTAAAGGATCACTGTTGGCCTTCCATAGTGGCAATGTCACTTTCTTTCACCATGGACAATAATGGTTTAATTAAAAACTTATATAATGGGCACAAAAAATAATAATGGAACATTTGGGTCAAGTATTACGTCCTGTCATATATTCATGTTTTGATTATTTGGTCCACAGCTGATGGCTCTATTTTGGGTGATTCTGGCAACTATGAGGTAGGGCTCAGCTGGAGGAGGTAGGTCATTAGGAGTGGGCCTTTGTCCCCTGGTTTGTGCATTTCTCTCTTCTCTGACCCTACAGTAGTGAGAACACCACC
This sequence comes from Jaculus jaculus, assembly GCF_020740685.1. Lineage (NCBI taxonomy): Eukaryota > Metazoa > Chordata > Mammalia > Rodentia > Dipodidae > Jaculus > Jaculus jaculus. The sequence continues at coordinate 32,898,264 of NC_059105.1, read as the reverse complement.
TCACACACCCAAAACCATGAATGAGTGGATTTCCCATGCCTTCCTTGCCACGTTGGACTGAAACTGTGAGCCGAAATAAACCTCTCCTCTTTTAAATTGTTTCTGCCAGGTAGTTTGGTCACAGAAAAGCAAAGCCAATTAATACACGAGTTATTCACATGATTCACAAGAGCTCTCTAGCAGAAAGAGAAGGACGAGGAAGAGAAGAAGCATGAATTCTCAGCCTTTCCATAGTTTCCATCTGATAAATTCATAACAAAATAATCACCCATCTTCAAACTTTCATTTCTTTTGGCCTTCCAGTGGAAAGCTGAATCCAGTCCCAGATGGCTTCTCTTAGATGAATCAAGCAGGTATATTCAGCAGGTCACTCAGCCTCAGAGCTACGCAGAGCCCATCTCTCAAGGTGGAAACTGATCTCAATGGATTCCGCAGATGCTAATGATGGACTCTGCATTCAATCCCCAGTCTTCATGGTCACAAGGTTGGGTTCAGGCAATGGGAAGTATCTGAGGGCCAAAGGAAGGGAGGAGTAGCTGTCTGTGCTTCATAAAGCAGCTTATAGTCATCATCCTGTGTCCCCTGGAGCTGCAGTTACCCTCCTGCAGCCCCTTCCTGGCTCTGGCCTTTCAGGTACTATCTCCCCGGCATTTCTTCAGTCCTGAGGGGAACAGCCGTTTCCTGCTCTGCTTCGCTCTGAGTTGCTTCACCACTTCCCGTGCGGCTTCTCATTTCCCCCACCACTTGTCTCAGGGGCTCATGTATTAAATCCTCTCGGTTTGAAGTCTTTACAGAGGCTTCAGTTTCTCTGACTTGACTGTAACATAGCCCATCCTTTTCATTTGACACAGATACAAATTAAATCTTTAATCAGATTTCAAGTTATCTTGTTAATTAAACTAATTAATAAAAGCAAACCAAGAATAGCACATCAACAATGGTTTGCAGCATCCTTGCATGCTGTACTATACAAAGCATCTTGTACACGTTAGCTCATCTAATTCTCTCAAAATATCCTGAGCTAAGTATTACTATTATCCTCATTTACCAAACACTTACTAACAAATATTAATTTTACAAATAATGGGTTTTATTGAGATATTTTTCATTTATTTCTGTTAGTGATTAATTGGAAAAAAAAGGGTTTCATTATAACATTTTCATACACATATATTAACACTTATCATCTCCTTTTATAAGCAGGGAGAGATTGAAAGAGTTGGAGCAATTTGACTGAGATTCCTATAGGGAACAAATATCAACATATTGCTTGAAAAAGATGCACATTTCAAGTCCGTGGCTTTTAACAGTGTGTCATACTGGCTCTTTAGATTATGATGACATCCCACAACTATGTGGAAGACACAGAAATTCCAGAGAGGAGTCATGCAAGATTCCAGGCAATATGGTTCTGAACAACACTACCCACTCCCCACCCTAACCTTTTGAGCTTATTCCTTCTGCTTAAAGGTATGAAAAAAAGTATTCTCTGCATCTCAAAGACAGGTGAAAAAAAGAACAAATGCAAGAAGCTGAGGAAGACTATTAATCTTGTGAGAAATGAGCAAACCACCTTCTGCCCAGGAAGGGTAGCCTAGAGCTGATGCTGCTGCTGGACTCTGGCCCTTCAAGCTCCTTTCAGGCCTGAACTGCCCCATGTGATGCCGAGTAGCCACAGCCTCTAGAGCAGGTACAGGCTGTGACCTTGCCATACATAAAAGCTACAGGGAAAATTAATAAGAGCTAAGAGGAGGAGAGGAAGTTATTGCAAACAAAGGGAGATTGTCTAGACACAAGCACATCCCTCCCACTGGCTCCCTGGTCCTTCCCCCCCCCCCCGCCCTTTTTTTTTTCCTAAGCTTTGTTTTCATTCTGATTTGCCCAAGCATTCCTTTCTTAGCCTTTCTCCCCCTCCATCTAAACACAGGCTGGGAGTCACGGGACCCGGAACCGAATCACCCTAACTCATTCCCTTTGAGAATGAGTGATAAAAGTAACAGCCCAATTGCCTTCTGTGAATCTTTTCCATAGCTCTGGAGCTGTGCGGTGAAGCTGGTTAGAGAGCAGGCAGTGCTGGAGGAGAGGGCTTAAGACGTGCCCTGTGTTCCGGCTTGATTTATGGCAGGGATCAAGTTCATGTTCCTCTCAGGGTCTGTTTTGGAGCCAAATAAGTGACAATCTGCCAAGTGCAAGTCACACAGTGTAGTAACACGCTGCTTTGGCCTCTAGGAAATGGGCAGAAGTGAGGACCAGCAAGCACGTGACTTGCTTTGATATGTACAGTGGGTCGTGGCTCCTTCAGCCTGAAGGTATGTCCAGGAACACAGAAGCATAGCCAACTTTCTATTATCCAGGGACACTTTACTCAGTTTGTGGTTGATAAACATTCTTGAATTTTCCTGTTTTTCTTTCACTTGCTACTTGCCTTCAATCTTTTCCAAAGATGGCACAAAAATCCAGAACATTAGCAAATTGGCCAATAGTTGCTGCTTCTAAGCAACACTTATGCTGCTTGCTTAACTACTTTTTAAAAAATATTGTTATTTGTTGTATTTTGAGTGCACAAAAGTTGGTTTTGGAATATCTGAAAACAAAACAAAACAGCAAAAATATTTGGTGACCCTTCCTCTTAAATTTCAATTTACACCTGTGTCTGACATATAGGACATCACATTTTCAATTTTACTATGTGAAGAGGGGGAAAAAAGCAAAGAAAAATCTTCCTGTTCACCTTCCTGCACAAAGTGTTGAATCCATGTGTGTTAGGGCTGAGCAGCCGCAGCCTTGCAGCATCTGTTTACCCCCAAAGCCAGCAAACACTCTAGACAATGACTTACGAAATCACAAGGGCTCCTGAGAATGTTTTTATTTAAAAGCGGGGGGGTGGGGGGAGTGCATGGGCATATAATTACAAAAATAGTGGAAAAGGAAAATATTCAAGGACAAGTCCTAAGAAAAATAAGTGCCTGCTCTTTTAATTATTATTTTTTTTAAAAAGTCAAGGACAATTAGCAGATGGAGAAAGCAGAAGGCAGAGAAGCATGGTCTGAAAGACAAAGGTAAGGGATAAATGCTGTCTTAGCAGTGAGATCTTCACCTCAGCTGCAATTATCACTGGCATATTCTGTCCTGACAAGAGGCGACATGGCTTGACATAAAAGGGCTTTTTTTTTTTTTTTTTCATTTTTACTTCCTAGAGTTTGTGAATAACTGGCTTCCCAGGTGACAATTACTCTGCTTCCTCCAAACACCATTCTCTTCCCTCCTCCAACCCTTACAGCACAAGCACTTAGGAAACACAACCCCACTGCGTTCTCTGCAGCAATTCTTTCCATGCTGTGCCGAGGTGGGCCTTGATGAACTGGAGTTTGGAGATGGAAAACAGGAAGAGAGAGGTGGTGGATAAGAAGACATTTCCATTTCAGAATTTAATTGTCCTCCAACCTCACCTGGAATTAAAACATGGTCTTTCTCTGGTTGCCTTGCTCAGTAAGCCCATCAATCAAAAGACCTAGACAAAGGGCCATGTGTTCTCTTAAGCCACTTAAGATCTGCTGTGATTGTCAGCATGTGAAAATCCCCAGGCAAGAGGCAACTACTAACCTAGAGGAAGGCAGCGTGCTGACTTCAGAGCCTCTATTTGGGCATTACCAGTATCTTCTTCCTCTTAACATCCTCTGCAAGGGAGCCAGGAATTCCGTCAAGACTGCTCTGTCAGATTCAGATGATGCAATGGGCCACATTTGAGCTTTGGAACAGCAAGGAGATATGCTTTCATAAAGGCTATGCTAAATATTGACCTCTCTGTTCTCTCTCCTGAAAGAACACTCCTTCCTCTTTTGAGAATTTAGCATGAAGGGAAAGCTGTCACAATTAGTGGCAAACAACTCCAGTATCAAGTAGTGGGCTTGAATTCTGTTTCTATAAGCATATTTTAATGACATAACTTACAAATCACTTCTGTTGATTCAGGAAGTTAGAAGGACACTGGATGGATATAAAAATTATAGAAAATATAGGACAGTGCATCCATGCCATGTGGGTTATATAACTATGATCTTCTACGATGACGCAGAGTAGGAGTAAATCATGGAAAGCCTCTGGGAGGAGTTAGGGCTTGGTTTGGAAAGTCAGATAAAATAGAACTGGAAGGTTGCAGCAGTTGCCCAACTTCCTGCAATGTTCACCATTTGCAGACTTTTCCTTGAAGGGATCACCTGTGCTAATACTGTTGAGAAATTAGTATGGAATGCACTAAAAGTCTTCTAGCAGACAACCCAATCTTTAGCTCTGCTCTCTTCCAGTCGGTTTTAGAAAGGACAGCAGAGAGATCCAAAACACTCTGATTGGCTGAGCACACTGCAAAAGGAAAAGTGGAGTGACCAGTGGCAGGTGGGGAGGGACCAGCAGGAGGTGAGGGGTAAGGCCTGAACAGGGCATGGATACAGTCAGAGATGCTGGTAGTGCCGACACTGGGGATGGCATCACAGCACAATGGCAGCAAAAACCACAGTGTTACTTGGTGACAAGGTGACACATGGAGGCAGTGCATACAGTGGCCTTTGTATTTCCCTCAAAAAAAAAAAAAAAAGTTGCAGCTGAATGTGGAAAATGCTGATCTGGTCTTTTTGAGGGTGTATATGTGTGTGTCTGTAGAGAAGACTGGAGAAACATTTGAGAGGTAGAAGTATGAAGGACATGGATTACAGATACATCTTTGTTCAGAGAGAATCTGATAGAGAAAACACCGAGGAAAAACACAACTGCTTTGATTCCAATGAAGGTCAAAGATGGGGGAAGGAAGGAAAGGTTCCAGGGAGCAGGTAGTAGAGGTTTAGCCCACGAGGATCCAACTCACCCTTCGGGCTGTGTCATTGCAGGATCTCTCAATAGCCTCTTGTTCGCATTTTATGTTGAAGTTTTAATCCAGCATCTTGCCTCTCTGGCAGGATGGAGTTTTGGTCACCAAATCTTAGGATTAAGTATGGGATCATCAGTTTGGGACCTGATGGTACCTGAATGCACTGAAAGATGTTTGGATTATGTGAAAGCCAGAGGGTGATAGTGACAGTTAACCACAGCCTCATGAACCACAAGGAGCCTGTTCAGGAGAGCACACTGCTCCTTGTAAGTTGAAAACTCTCAAAGGTCTGGACCACTAGGATGGGAAGAAAAACCTACTTTCTGTCCCTACCAGAAAGCTGAAGAATATTGAGTGTGGTAGTTGGAATCTAAAATGTCCCCACAGCCTCATGTATTTATGATTAAACCTCATACCCAACTCCCAACTGGTAGAACCTTTGGAAGGTGGAGCCCTGTCAGAGGAGGTATGTCACTGGCAGCAGACCTTGAGGTTTATCATGCTAGCCCTGGTGCGTGTTCACCTGCAAGCTCACTCTCGCTGCTTCCTCCCTTCTCATGTGACAAGATGTGACATCTTGTTTTCTGTTCAGGCGAATTTAGAGGTATGATGTACAGCCATCGGCTCTTCCCTGCCTTCCCGTCCATGATGAAACTTCTCCTTGGAACTATAATCCCCCCAAAACCCTTTTCCTTCCAAAAGATACTTCTGTTTAAGTGTTTTGTCCCAGCAATGAAAAAGTAACTGCTGTAGTAGTTGCACAGCAAGTGTGAGGAGCTCTTACTATTATTAACAGTTATCCCCTGGGGGTGGGGAAATCATTCCAAAAGTGTTACTACTAACATTAGAGCCAAGGAGTCCTTCGTCATTACAACTGAATCCTAGCACCCTCGTGGCCAGAAGACATGAGGAAATAAAAATGGAAAGAAGTGGCATGGTGACAGCTAAACCTGGGCTTCCCATTAATGAGGGGAAAAATAAGGTCAACATTATACTTTAACTCTTTTACCAAACAAGGCAGTGTCTTTCATTCTCATCCAGTAAGCCTAAAAGAAACCATTACTCCAGCTGGATATGGCTCAGCAGTTAAAGACACTGGCTTGCAAACACTGATGGCCCAGGTTCAATTCCTCAGCACACTCATAAAGCCAGATGCACAAAGTGATGCATGAGCCTAGAGTTCATTTGCAGTGGCAGGAGACCTTGGTGCACGGGTCTCTCTCTCTCTTTCACATACACACAAATAAATAAATATTTTAAAAAAGAAACCATTACTTAACCTTAATCTTATGTTTCAATTTTGGACCACACTACCTATGGTTTCCAAGAATTATTATTTTCATAAATCATCTTGTGATATTAAATTATATCACACTTTTTACTACTATCAGGTAATGTAAGTCAGGCTATGGTATCCAAAATGTGCTTACCTATTTGAATGATTTTTAAGACCTATTTTGACTTTCCATTTTTAAAAATTATGTAGATATCTCCAATACAACTGAAATGAGGCTGCCTGGCCTTCTCAGAATGTTCCAGAATTAATACTTTTAATCACAGGAGCACATTTGAGTTACTAGTAAAATTTCGTGGAAAAGAAGGCCCATCCCATCCCAAGATTCTGCTCCAGGAGGCCTGGGGTGTATCTAGAGCGGTGTCATCTGCTATGAAATGCCCTGGAGTATTCTATTCTGGTGCACAGTTCTGATTAAGATCCTGATGTAGCCCAGTTGTCTCTCTTGCCTTCTCCATCTGGGGCTCCACCCCCAGGGTCCCAGTCTGCATGTCATTTACAAACATATGCACCGACTTGGAGGGCTTGGGGCAGATGCACTTGTACTCTTTCAATATCAGCAAGTGAGTCATCTGTTTCTTGCCATCCTTATTAAATCAGAGCCCCTGAAGCAGGACCATGCTGTGGTACTTCCTAAAAGCCACGTGCATTTGGCTTCAGAGACAATATTTTTAAGACCCCCCCCCCCAACACTCTCAATTTAGAGTGAGAGGACCAAACTTAAATTACTGATGAAAAGAGAAGTTTGTTTTATGGATGGGTTTTTCATTCTTACATCACAGTGCATAGAAATGTGGCCAGGGGATCTTACTTGCTTAGCATCACAGTTAGCACATTGTATACTCTTTGCATACTGGAGCAGAGCTGTGTGCCACACCCTGGGCTGGAGTGGCCCTTCTCTCCCTCCAGGGTTCAGAGGGTGTGGGTACAGCTGTGCCTCTGATGTTCTGGGAAAAGATTGAGCACTTGCTGATGTGCCGTGCACTCCCAAGGGACACCACAAGACACAGATGCTCCCCTTCAAGGGTCTGACCATGTGTCATCTTTGTGCTCCAGAGGATCATGGTATGTTAGCACTGGTCTTGGTGCCTCTCAGAGGAATGGAGTATTCTGTCTCCAGATTACACTCAATTTCTGGACTTAATGTCTACACATTTGATACTAAATCATACCCTGTCTTATTAAGATCAATGATTCTGTCTTTCTGTTCTGAAACTATATATGTGAGTGTAGCTCATCTCCCCCACTGGATTCTAGGTTCCTCAAGCAGAATTGCCCATGGCCATCTTTGTGTCCTCATATTTTAGTACCCAAGGTGGCTTCAGAGCTTCACAATAAAAGAACAAAGAGCTTAAGAAAAGTAGCCCAAATCAACTTCCTAGTTATGAGTATTGCTGTCATATTCAAATGCTCACAATGTTCAGGTCTTGTCCTCAACTGGCAGAAAGACAAAAATGATCACCTAGATTATTAAATTTACTCATGCTGTTAAAGGTAGCTCTCTGCAAATTCTTAGAAAAAAGTTTTATCCATTAACAGTGAACCCTTCATAAATATCACCATTTCAAATTCCTAAATAATGTTCAGATTCTTTTATTTTCATTTTTATTTATTTATTTGGGAGAGACAGAGAAAGAAAGAGGCAGATTGAGAGAAAGAGAGGGAATGGGTATGCCAGGACCTCCAGCCACTGCAAACAAACTCCAAAAACACAGGTGTCACTTTGTGCATCTGACTTACGTCAGTCCTGGGGAATTGAACCTGGGTCCTTTGGCTTTGCAGGTAAGCACCTTAACTGCTAAGCCATTTCTCCAGTCCATCTTCAGGTTCCTGAATGCTGGATATGCCAAAATAAAAGACAGGAATGATAGTGAATGGTACAAGAGACATATGGCTTTTTCTCATTTAAGTTCCACATAGTTAATAGGTCTATTGCAAAGGGCATGAGGAGCTATGTGCTCTAAAATTCAATTGATAACAGTGGGAATCAGCATTGCCTGGTCTAAATAAGATTAACCTCTTGAATAAATCAAGCCTTTAAATAATTAATTAATTTTTTAAATGGACGAAAATTGTCTATACTTATTATGTCCAGTATGTTGTTTTGAAATACTGTGTACATTGTAGAATGGCTTAACCAAGCTAATTAACATATGCAACCCCAAAATTCTTTTTTTTTTAAGTAATCCAGCCCAAGAAAGCCAAATGTCAACTGTGTAAAGACAAACACTCAAGGAAGTTCATGAAAAGCTGGAAGTGGTGGCAAGTCTGCATTCCCAGCACTGAGGAGGTAGAGGAAAATCAGATGTTTGAGGTCAGTCTTGGCTACAAGAAAGTATGAGGTCAACCTGAGCCATATAAGACCAAGCAAAAAAGAAGTTCATGGAGATATGAGGGCCAACATAAACATCCAATCTTAGAGAAGACTCTAAAAGTCAATTATCTCTGAAACCAATTGACTACTATTTTCTCATAGTTAAAGGAACCTACCAATTATCACCAACAGTATTTTTTATCTCCTTGTAGGCAAGTAATCTTATACTTACAGAAATCTAACTGAGCATGGTGGTGCACGCCTTTAATCCCAGTTCTTGGCAGGCAGAGGTAGGAGAATCAACATGAGTTCAAGGTCATCCTGAGACTACCTAGTGAATTCCAAATTAACCTGGGCTAGAGCAAGGCCTACCTTGAAAAACAAAACAACAATATTAAAAACTACAGGATTTTGGAGAGATAGCTTAGGGTTAAGGTGCTTGCCTGAGAAGCCCAAAGACCCAGGTTTGATTCCCCAGTACCCATGTAAGCCAGATGCACAAGGTGGCACATGTGTCTGGAGTTCATTTGCAGTGGCTAGAAGCTCAGGTGCGCCCATTCTCTCCCTCTCTCCCTCTCTCTCTCTCTCTCTCTCTCTCTCAAAATAAGTAAATAAATAAAATATTTTTTAATTATAGAAAATTTGGGTTCAATCAAGTATAGAATATAAACATGGAAATATAGTCACCATACATTAAGTTTAAAAAGAATCCCACAGAATAGTCCATATATCAGATCTCAGCGATGTTAATATGGATGTTGGGTTTTGAAAACAGATGCAATAATCTGGGATTGTAATTGTCTGTAGATAAATGCTTTCATTTTCTCTGTTGTTTTAAAAGAATAATATAAATGCTTTTGTACTCTCAGGAAAAAAAAAAAAAACAAAAAAAACTCCTTTTCACATCAGTGAGGTATTTTTTTATCTTTTTGCCCCCGGTGGTGAGGCTGTTACTTAATGTGGAACAATTTGGGATGGAATGCTCATAAATGAGGCAGGTGGGCAACCCCTGGCGGCAACGTGTTCACACCATCAGTCTGTAGCCTTAGGCTTTCAAGTCCACAACCCAGATAGCACTCTGTGAAGCACACTTGCATGACTGAGCTCTGGTATGACCTGATTGAAGTTGAGCCGGTAGGATTATGATGAGGGCAAGAGGCCTTGTCAGAGCACCAGCTTGGTAGAAAAACCCAGGGGGAAAAGAGTCAAAGTAGATGTTATGGATTGATTATGAAATGTTTCCCACAGGCTCATGCTATGAAGAGTTGGTCCCCAGAAGGTGGTCTATTTGGGGAGGTATTAGAACCTCAGGAGGTGGGGCCTACCTAGAAGACGTGGTTCATTGAGCAAGGACCCTTGAGAGGATATTGTCCCTGGCCACTTCCTGTCTTATTTTTGTTTCTTACAAGTCCCACCATGATATCAGTGCCTTGTTCCTCCATCCTTTCCCTGCAATGATGGCCAGAACCTTCTGAAGCCATGATCCAAAATAAACCCATCCTCCTTTCTGTCCAGCATTGTGATCACAGAGACAAAAAGTTAACTAATACAGTAGATATTTGAGGAGCAAAGCTTCTTACTCTTGTCATGGATTAAGGAATGGAGAAAAACTTACAAGAAAACATTTTGAAGCTAATTCACCATTTGTCTTCTGAGCTGTATCCATTTGGTTAAGGTGTGGCTCTCGTGGTTACATTACTTCTACTCATGACTGCAGGACTAAACTGCTCAGAAGGAAAGTTTTCTGAAGGCTACAGTGATCACTTTTAGGTAGTTAGGCTTTTTTGTATTCAATTATATTACACTGTTTAACCAATCATAATTGGATGATAACCAGAGCCATTTAAATATATTTAATGGGTGGCATTTTAGAGTCCTAAGCATTGTGCCAAGTATAATGTTATTATCAATTAAATTGGCATTCTTACCATTTTTGCTCTCAATAACTTTTCAGTCTTCCACTGCTGTTATCTGGAGTTTTAATAGCATATAATCAGTACAGATTCATGGTGGCTACATGACTGTTTCATTAATAATTTCTTTTTAAAATTTTTATTTATTTTTATTTTTTATTATTATTTTTTTAATTTTTATTTATTTATTTATTTGAGAGTGACAGACACAGAGAGAAGGACAGATAGAGGGAGAGAGAGAGAATGGGCGCGCCAGGGCTTCCAGCCTCTGCAAACGAACTCCAGACGCGTGCGCCCCCTTGTGCATCTGGCTAACGTGGGACCTGGGGAACTGAGCCTCGAACCGGGGTCCTTAAGCTTCACAGGCAAGCGTTTAACCGCTAAGCCATCTCTCCAGCCCTTATTTTTATTTTTGAGAGAGAAAGAGAGAGAGGATTGGCACACCAGGGTCTCAGCCACTGCAATCAAACTCTAGATTCTTGTGCCACATAGTGGCATGTGCAACCTTGCACTTGCCTCACCTTTGCTGTGTCTGGCTTATGTGGGATCAGAAGAGAGATGGAACATGGGTCCTTAGGCTTCTCAGGCAAGCACCTTAACCACTAAGCCATCTCTCCAGCCCTCATTAATAATTTCTTAATTAAAATGAAGTGACAGATATCCTTATCTATCATACTACCTTGTCACTCTCTCACATTACACAGTAGTTTATTTCATTCTGATAGTTTTCATTTTTTGTTCCTTGGGTTTTTTATTTCCTACAGACAAACCCAGCTCCTGGTGCCTTCATAAATGGATCTGGGACTTCTTAGATGGTCACCCCACCCACTCCAATCTGTTCTCTTTCCATTTTCTTGGTTTCAGCTCCTTCTTCATTTCCTCCCTTTCAAAGGCTCTTCTCACGTTTCACCATTTCCTTTCTCTAGGTCTTTCAATTACCATTAGGTTCTTTTCTGCTGCATTCTTATCCCTCTCTCCCAAATAACTCGACCATGTTACCTTCCTTTTTGTTCATCTCTCCATAAACTCCCCACTACATTCTAAATATTCAGCCATGCCAGCCGTGGTGGTGCACACCTTTAATCCCAGCACGTGGGAGGCAGAGGTAGGAGAATCATCATGGGTTTGAGGCCACCCTGGGACTACATAGTGAATTCCAGGTCAGTCTGGGCTACAGAAAGGCACTACCTTGAAAACCCAAAAATAAAAACAATGATAATAAATATTCAGCCACAAGAATAATCCACATAGAGAGACAAAATCGGTGCCAGCTTCATCATGGAAGCCCCTATGGTCTTAAGACTGTCAGCATCATAAACATCCCTATGCAGGCATGCCTCCTTGTGCTCAACTCCAAGTATTATTTCTTCGTGCCTATTCTTCCTAATGAGAAAGGGAGATCATAAACACTGGAACAACTCAATACCCAAATAGAACTCCCTGGAAAATGTGTTTCTTAAGTAGCTTATCTTTCAGGATTGCTTTTTTGCTTGAGACTTTTATTTTCATGTCTTCCCTCTTATTGATAGATATATAAATCAACTGTGGGCCTTAAGAAAATGTTTAGAATTACAATCAACTCAAGAACAAAAACGTGGTTCAAGATTCAACCCTTGGGCTAGAGAGATGGCTCAGTGGCTAAAGACACTTTGCTTGCAAAGATTTAACCCTTACGATATCTAAAGCTCCTTGTTTATTTCTGGCTTACGCATAGCTGAACAAGACTTTAGCAGGCCCTTCTTTTATTAACAAGCACCCCTAGAAAGCCAAGCATTTGGATTTGTACTAGTCACTCCTTAAACACTAGCCATGTATGAAGACATAAATTTCAACTGAAAAGAAAATTTTAAATTAAAAGTAAAAAGCCAATAAGTAATGTTTTAGTCACACTAGCCACATTTCAAGTATACAATAGTTATAGTGGCTATCATATTGGACAGAGCAGTTATACATTTCCATGCTAGCAGAAAGATTTATTGGTTTTCACTGGTTTGGAACATACAGGCTGAGGTTCAAGAATCAGGGACTCCTGCAAGCTAAAAGCCCCAGTGCCGTATAATAAAATTTATTTTGTGATGTTGTCTTACAGTACAGGAATGTGAGAGGTCACATACAGAGGGGAACTGAATTAAATAAAATTTTATAGAGTTGATCGCTCATGAAAAGATGCTTTTCTGCTTATAAAGCATTTTCACATCTATTTAGATCATCACATTTAGAGCCCACAAGCCCAGTACAATAGGAGTGACAAGTGTTCAGCATCTTCATTCACAGGGAAGGAACGATGGCTAAGAGAAATCAAGGTTTGCCCAAAGCCACATGTCTTTTTAAAGTACGACATACGCTCAAGCCTCCCGTTCTAAGTCCTTTGATCTTTTTGCCATGCTGAAATGTATCAGGAGGGTGGGAACTTTTTCTTTTTTAAAGAATATGATCATGAGTATAAAGAACATTTTAAAAGCCAAACGCTGTGCCAAGTGACTTATGTGTGTTATCTTACATAACCTTCAGCATGGTTTTCCTCTTAAATGTCCAACTGCGTATCTCCCTCTCCCTTGTAAGTCTAACAAGTTCTCAGTCTGCATCTGAGCTGGCATTTTAACAGCTTAGACAAGAGATTGTAGGATAGGGAAAGGCAGAAAGAAACTAAAATGTTTGTGGTCTATTTTAAAGAGCAAGTACCCTGGATCTGTTAACTAGGATGGAGAAGAAAACTGAGCAGGCAAGAAGGCACTGGATAGATGCTGCTCCTCATTGCCCAGGAAGGATCTTGTTTTGCAGTGGAAGTCATGTCGAATGACTCGGCTCCTCCCCCTTGCTTTTAGAACATCCCCTTGCCTCGCCTTGTCTTAGCAGGCACTGACCACTCTCCAGCCTCGCTTCCAACTACCCATGTCCACTTTGTGCTCTAGTCACCAGGGCCTCCTTTTTGTCCCCAGCTCTGCAATCCTGTCTTTCTGCCTAGAGAGCTCTGAACTTCTCATGGACTCTCGTTCTTTTCTCCCCAGATCTTACTTCAAATGTCACCTCCTTCTAGAAGCCTTTTCTGAGCATTCTATCTAAAATGCGCAGTCAAATTCATTATCCTGCATTGCATCAGAGTTTTAACTGACATTGCCATGTATTGTTTTTCTCATCTTTGACTAGGGACCCTGCCACTTTTGTCTGGCACGTTGATATTAGAGAGTGTATGTAATGTGCCTCCGTCATTTCAGGACCTCCATTGTGCCTGAGATGATGGGGAAAATAGATATAGATGGATGTAGATGGTTATTCTCTGTCTCAGCGACATTTTCTGATTCTCCTATGCTGTGTTTCCATGACCTTGAGCACCCTGACTGGCTATGTCTTCCTCTTGGAGCCCTTTCATCACTGACTTAATTTTGTATTGCAAGACTCAACTTGACCCTCACTTTTCTGTATATAAACTTCCTAATTCCTTGCCCCAGATTGGTTAGCACACAGATGAGAAAGATAATTTTCTTTGTTTTAAGATCTGCTTTCTGTGTGCAATAGGTTACATGCCTGTAATGGGATACACTTCGTGATAAAATTATAGTTTGATGATCATGGGATTATATCCCCCTTGCTCTCCTTCCAAGCACAGCTGCTTTCCACCCACATGATCATTCCAGGGTCTAACATAGTAGTCCTTGTGATCTCATGCTTGCCCTGCTTATGGGCTAAGGGTGAGCACCTGACTGAAGCCAAGGAGCTCACTCCATGGGCAAGAGTCAGTTGGTGTTCAATGAGATCCTGGCCCAGACATAGCTAATCAATAGCCTTCCTTTGGAGTTTCAGAACTGGAACCAAACAAAAAGAAGTCATTGTCTCTTGTTTTGAAGCAATGTACTTCAACCCTACAGCCAGACATGGTTGCTACTTCAAGGGCAAAGGTGTGGAAATCTGTACAAAGGGAAGAATGAAATAAATATGCTGAGAGGACCAAGCTGAGGTAGGAGGTCCCATGCACTGGAGTCTCCAGTCCTGATAGCACTAGAAGGCATGCTCCACTCCTGGGACTTCCAGAAAGACACTCGAATGTTCCTGTAATGAATTATGTATATGCTCACATACTTATAATGAATTCCCCTTTGTGTAAGACCACTTCAAGTTGAGTTTCTATCACAACCACAAGTAAATGAGTAAATATAAACACACAGTACTAACGAATATAAATTGCTGTGTGCATCTTTGATTCCCTAATGTTTAACACAATCTTTAGCTCACTGCATACTCATTAGCTAAATTAGTGATTAATTAATCTTTATCCCAATTCCTGTGTCATACAACACTAAATAAAAATGCCTGATCTTGTAAGAGAACAAATGCAATGGCATAGTTGTGTTTTGATTTTTAAAATTGGGCTATTTTAATATAAATATAATTCACCTTTGGGCAAACTCCAACAATATTATAATTTGATTATAGATATAAACAGCTGTAAACTGAACCAAATTGTTGGACAGCTCATCACAGCAGGGTAAGATTTTCTTAGGGAAAGATTGGTTAGCACACAGATGAGAAAGAGAATTATAAAAGAGCAATGCTTTCACCTCGGGTCTCCTATTTTGGGCCTTTGTGACTCAACCTCTTATTCAAAAACAAAGGTGGAGTGGGATGGATTTGGTCTGTGATAATTACTGTTTCTCTACCTCACAGACCGGTCAAGAATATTAAATGAGATATCATATTAAAGATCTTGCCTGGCTATTAAAACAATTGCTAGAGAGGCATAACTTTCACGACTATCCTGTTATGTCATGAGTGAACACTTTTCATTTTATATCTGTGAAAACTGTGAATTTGAAATTGAGGTAATCAAATCAACAAGTCAGCCACACTGTCGTAGCAGTACAAGTGCTTTCACCTGTGACCGATTTGTGACAACCAATATCAAGTTCCTGTTGGAGAGTGGACTAAGAATGACCCAAAATGTTCTGAAATTTTCTTGGTGGCATTTCCTTCTCTCGGCCTCACTCTCTTTTCATCACCTCTCATTGAGTGTTACTTCCCAAGGTTTTTTTTTTTTTTTTTTAATCATAATAACCATATATTAGCCTTGCCTGACATCTTATTTTGAAGGAAATACAACCCATTGAACCAACAAGTAGTCTGTCTCCTTGTAACATCCAGAGAAAAGGACCCAACGTGAGGGTGCTCCCTGGAAAGAATCTCCACATTGCTTATGAGTGTCAAAAGTGGTGAGAAATACATCATCAAAGATACCGTCCCCTCTGTGCGCTGCAGGCCTGCGCCCTCAGACAGGAAGAGAACAGACACTTACTCACAGCCCCTCCTGGGGAGTCTCTTCGGCTCTCTGTGCTCTCCAAGAATCGCAGGAAATCAGTCGTCCTATATGGAAAAAACAACACTTAACAAAGAAAACTGCAAACATTCCCAGAGGGGCTGTGTTTTCTGAGAACCCATTGATTAGTTTTTCAGGGACAGAGTCACTGGAGCAAGGGCAAGGGAACATGGAAAGATCCTGCTGGGTATGAAGGCTGCCACCAGGATGGCTC
The DNA here is from genome assembly GCF_020740685.1 of Jaculus jaculus. NCBI lineage: Eukaryota > Metazoa > Chordata > Mammalia > Rodentia > Dipodidae > Jaculus > Jaculus jaculus. The sequence continues at coordinate 32,882,360 of NC_059105.1, read as the reverse complement.
CATGAAGAGCCACCGGGGTAGTTCCGTGAAGAGTGGACAAAAAAGTTGTGAGTGCCCTGCCTCTCTCTTTTCTGTGTAGGCCCAGAGCAGATGCCACCAGACCAAGACTGCAGTGTGGATGGCATGTCATTTTCCAAAGGAAATTCCAATCTAGGAACTCCTCCTCCACTGATAAAAACGATGATGAGTGCTATCCAGCATGTAACAGGTGTCAAGACCACCCCACTGCTCCCCTTGTATCCCCTCAGACAATAATTACAATCATCTTGGAGGAGCTTACCAAGGTGGGAGTATTCATAATTAGTCTTGTAACATTTTTGGAAATAATTCCAAACTGAAAGAGGAAGACCCATGAAAAAGATCTGATATGAGGGGCTTAGCAGTTTCACTGTCCAGATCCCACATTAGCCAAATGCACAAAGGTGAGGCAAGTGAAAGGCCACACATGCCTTCTAGGTGGTTGAAAGTGTCTGGGGTTCAAATACAATGGCTGAGGCCCAGCATGTCAATTCTCTCTCTCTCTCTCTCTCTCTCTCTCTCTCTTTCTCTCTCTCTCTTGCTCTATCTAAAAAAAATAAATAAACAAGGATCTGATATGGGGCTTGAGAGATGGCTTAGTGGCTAAGGTGCTTGCTTGTGAAGCCTAAGGACCCAGGGTCTTTGCCCCAGTACCCATGTAAGCCAGATGCACAAGGTGGCACATGCATCTAGAATCTGTTTGCAGTAGCTGGAGGCCCTGACATGCCCATTTTCTCTCTGTGTCATAAATAAATAAAAATAAAATATTTTTTTAAAAGATCTGATGCGAAAGGAAGGTAGACTGGTCCATTGTCTTGTTCCTGCTAGGTTCCTATATCTTTAGCTACAGTGGCGCAGCAGAGAGACCAAGGCCCAGCAAGGCTCACTAATCTTCCTCAGGCCAAACAGCTCCCCCGAGGCAAGCTACAGCCTGGAAAGTGATTCCTGACTCTTCACCCACCACTTCCGTGTACCAAGCTGCTGCTTTGCACATGCCAGGGAAGAAACATACCTTTATTCTGGCTGTGATGGGAGGAGTCCCGCTGTGAACCTCTCTTCTAGGTCCTCTTGGAGCGGTCTTGAAGCATCCTTATGCTTTTTTTCTGTCTAAATCATTTTCAAGGAGGTGAACGGAAGTGTGGATGAGGAGGACTTGATGGTTCTGGTGTGAATAAGCTAATGAAAAGGTGGCAGTACATTATAAACTATCAAGAGACACAGTATAACCGTTTGTAAGGCTGTGAGGAATAACCTGAGAGAGCTGATCCCAAGCTGAAAACTCAGGCCTTTTGGCTCGCCCCAGGGAATCCCTCTGCATTGCCCATCCTTTGGCTTATCTATGGCTCATCCTGGTTCTGGAAGGATGAACACTTGCGCCTTGCTTTTACATCCTGGCGACAGCGGGCAGAGCTAATGATAAGCCATAGATCTGAACCTGAACAATTTCTTTTTCATGGGAAGCTGGGATGGGGACCCAGGGACTGTGATAGGTCCTGTCAGGAATGAAACTACAAGTTTTTGGGGGAATATCTACAGTGGAAACTACATTGTACCATATGCAATGAAATAGAAAGCAAATGAACTTGTGTTGGGGGAGGAAGTAGAAATAGGAATGGAAAATAGAAATGAAGTGTGTGTCTGTGTGTGTGTATGGGAGAGGGAAAGAGTGAGAGATAATCCTCAAAATCACACAGAGACTCTTTCTCTCATAGTAGGGCTTTATGCAATCCCTCAGCATCTTTTTCTTAATCTTTTTATCTTGGTACAATTGCAGTACATTTTTGTTCTTTGCAAGGAGATGTTGACTTCAGACTTACAGAAAAACCAATAGAACACAGTATACATTTTGCTCTGAAAGACACAGGTGAACTGATGCTGGAAAAAGAATGTCCCTTTGGGAATAAGACAGCCTGCTGAAGAAAGACAGGGGAGAGCAGAGATAACAAGGCATCAGGAATGCCACCCCAGCCAGCCTGGTGAGGCAGGGTGGCAGGGGAGAATGGCTGCTTTCCAGACACCCATTGACTCCGTGCCCAGCCAGTTGCATTTTCCATCCCCAGAGCCAATCAGCTGCTCATCACTGCTGCACAGGGAGAACATCAAAGGATTTAATAATGGTTGGCAAATGTCAAATTACATTGAATCTAAACCAAATTCCAGACATTTGGGGCTGTGCAGTCATTAGCAATCAATTAGCACACTCACTTTTCCCTCAACACATTTTTATGTCCCTTCCTTTGCAGGCCAAGGAAACATGCGCTCTGCCTCTGACCTCTCAGCAGCAAGCACTGAGAGGAGACATTGCTCTGCTTAGTCAGTGGAGGAACAATTGAGTCCCTGTTCTCACTGTGGCTTCCTGTCCCTGCTTGCTCCCCGGCAGCATTTTCAGGAGCGGAAGGAAATGCTGCAGCATTTGTACATCCCGTCCTGAAAGCATGGGCTCAGGAAAGAGACGTTAACCACGTTTTTCTTTCTTGGGAATCACAGTGGAATAAAGGGTGAAGGTATCAAACATCACCCAAAACCCTTTTCTCTAGCTGGCAACTTTGGTGCATCGAGGAGTGCCATGTACCAACCACTCAAGAGGACTGTGGGTGAACTCATGTCACCTCTAATGGTCCCGTGTTAAGTGCAGTGGGATCGCATCCCAGTAGCAGGGCCAGTGAACACTGACCACAAAATAAGACCTCACTCTATTGATTGTTGCATATCTGCTTCATCCTTCCCGTTCAAAACAAGCACAACTTTCTGGCAATTCCCCTCCTGCTTCCTAAGCCAAGCACGTCGTGTGGATGAAGGAAGGAGATCAGCGGGACCGTATTAGAGCACTTTCCAGAGGAGTTTTCAGAGTCATTTTGAACTCAATTCCTCTTGGCTCAGGCTGCTTTTCTCTGCATGGGCTTCCAGAGATGTTATTTTTAAAATAACTTTCTCTGAATGTAGGGAAGCCCATATTCTCCAACTGTAACACATAGTCATTCCTCTAGTATACTTGCCAGCCTGGACATAAACTAGGCTTAGTTCAAAACGCTTGTTGACTGACATATACATGTGGGTGAGGACAGTTATATCTTCTGTGGGGTCCTTCAAGAGCTCAGGTCTAGTTCTCTACTGCTGGAAAGATGACCTTCAGTGGCATAAAGGTGGCAGTGGAGAGAAGGGCAAAGGTTTAAAAGAAATAAATAAGACTTGACAGAGAGGGTGTCACTGGCTCTCTGAAACCCAGGGTGGAGCCCAGGCTATGGTCATGTACCCCAAAGAGGTGAGTCTTTCTGCCTCAGTGATAGAATGGTGTTCCCATCCACAGGTTAGGGCTCGGTGAAAGACCATCTCAGCACAGCATATGAATAACTGAATCAAAACCAACAAGACAAAATATCATATCACCAAGGATTATGACCATCAAGCTTTATTATGCTCAGGAAAGACCCAGAGAGGATGCTTTTAGCACAGCCTCCAAAGGGTTTGCTTGGACTTTACCTGCCCAGCTACCTCCTTGAATTCTCCTGTGTGAGTGAAGGGGTCCTCGCTATGACAGGCTCTGAGCAAACACAGCCTGACCAACAGATGCACCAAACCAGGAAGTCATCATTGCAGCTATCTGTAAACCCACATTTTTTTACAGAATAACACCAGACAACGCCTATTTGATTTATAAAAATCGTGCTTTGCTTCATAAAAATGATCCCTTTATGTGGCTCTAAAGGGCTCTGGAATGACCTGTCCAGCCTATCCCCTCATCTCCAGCTGTCGGGGCTGATTGAAGTCTGAAGAGAAATCAGAAAACTGCATTTATAAAAAGAACTCTGGGTGACTCTGATATAAAAAGAAACTGGATGCTCAATTTATAATAGCTGGGAAATGGAACCAGCCTAGATGTCCCTCAACAGATGAGTGGATAATGAAGATGTGGTACATTTATACAATGGAGTTCTACTCAGCGGTAAAGAAAAATGAAGTTATGAAATTTGCAGAAAAATGGATGGACCTGGAAAGTATTATACTAAGTCAGGTAACCCAGGCCCAGAAAGCCAAGCGCCACATGTTCTCTCTCATATGGGGATCCTAGCTACAGATGACTGGGCTTTTGCGTGAGAATGAAAATACTTAGTAGCAGAGGCCAGTAAGTTGAAAAGGAGACATAAAGGGTGGAGAAAGGAAGGGAGGAGGATACTTAATAGGTTGATATTGTATATATGTAATTACAATGATTGTAATGGGGAGGTAATATGATCGAGAATGGAATTTCAAACGGGAAAGTGTAGGGGTGGGGAGGGAGGGAATTACCATGGGATATATTTTATAATCATGGAAAATGTTAATAAAAATTAAAAAATAAATAAATAAATAAATAAATAAATAAATAAAAAAGAAACTGGAGTGATTCTGATGTTGGTAGCCATCATACCTTGAAAAACATGGCATATAGTTGGCTTTTTTATACACTTACATAGAAGTCAATTTCTGCTAATTAAGCCATGTAAACCAAAGACTATGAATGTGGTAATATAAAGGGCTGTGAACAAAGGGGGAGGGATTTGTGTTGGTTCATGTTATAATCCTGACTCTTTAAGGTTCATGCAATAGGTATCATTATCATTATGAATGCCTTATTGTCAGTATGTTGTTTAGAAATATTGAAACATATATGCATGTGGCTGACCCATCTTAAAAAAGAAATTCTCTCCAAGAGGCACAGGCTCTGCCTAGCATATCAGTGTCTAACACATGAAGATAGACAAACTCTTCCATGTAAGCCTACAGTTTTCTGACTCTAACTATACCAAGGGAAACCAGAGGGCAACTAAGCTCATTCTCTTAGATATCATCATACTAACTTGTGCTGAAAGACGGATGTCCTCCAACTGGGAGACAGTGACTTGAAGAAAGACCACCCAGGAGATAGGCCATGGAGAAGGAAGTGCAATGTGGGGTTGGAAACTAGTTTCTTGGAGTGATTTTGCAAATATGAGGAGGTAGAGAGGAGAGAGAAAGGAGCCAGGAAAAGAGAATAAATGAGGAGAAAGGGGAAAACAAAACAAGCTTACAAGACTGGGAAGTGAAAAGTGTTAAAAGTTTCCACAGTCAAAGACAATATTTACATTTTGCCCATCTTTAATATCTTTATTAAGTACTATGTGCTTTAAAATGTACTTAGCTATCCCTAAAAAGAGATGGAATTTTTATACAAATTTGACATTGGGTCAATTCATTTAAGGTTTCAAGTAGCAAATCATCTGGACTGTTTTCCCTCCATGAGTTCACCCTAGTGTGTAAATAATATCTGGGCTTCATATTTCTTATACTTGGGAGTTTTTTGAACAGAAATTCTATAATCCTAACTCATGCCCTTCTCAGAACAGTATTTAATTTTAATTCCAAGAACAGAGTCTATCAATAACAGGAAATACATCATAATTGCTTTGACTCTGATGCTAGTGGAATCCAGATCCATAAATGATGATCCTTTAAACGCACCTTGAGTGATTCAGTATATTCCCATCTTTGCAAGAAGACCTGTGCACTTTTGTTCCTAAGACCCGGATGCTGGAAATTGTTGCTCCAGGGAACAAGAATCCAGCCTAGCAACTTGGTAGAGATATGCCATTGCTATTGTTATCTGACTAGAAGTGACTCATTTACTGGTAGCTCTTTCCTATGATAAGCTCTGCAGGCCCAGGTTCCTCAAAACTCTTCATTTTGATCACATTTTGACTTTACTGGCAACAAAATACTGCTCAGTCCCTTGATAAAGTTTGTTTAATGGCTTTGCAGCAATGGACAAAGGATTGTTAACTGCCTGGCTGCAAAACCCTCCAAAGTTGACTCCTGGCTCCTCCATATTTTTTCCTACCCATGATGCACATACCGTTTATCCTCTTTATGAAATCTTCACATGTGGAAGGCTAGAATTAACACATTCATATTAAGGTAAGTGAAATGGATAAGGCATATAAAAAGCTATAGTTTAAGCCGTGCGTGGTGGCACATGCCTTTAATCCCAGCACTTGGGAGGCAGAGGTAGGAGGATCGCCGTGAGTTTGAGGCCACCCTGAGACTACAGGACTACAGAGTGAAGTCCAGGTCAGCCTGGGCTAGAGTGAGACCCTACCTTGAAAACACCCCCCCCCAAAAAAAATTGTAGTTTATATTACTGGTTATAGTTTTAAATTAGGATAGACTTTAAGCAATTAGAATATGAAAATCTAGAACTCAACTGGAATGTGATTGGGTGAGGAGGTGAGAGGAGCTGAGTTTTGTGTTCATGTACACATTCAGGTTTTTACCTAAGGACCTAGGAAGTGCCCTACAAAGGTGAATTCGTTTAAAAATGGGCTTCCCAGCATACATTAGTTACCTGGCCTTAACTGTTGATTGTGGAACAGAAACAAAGGAGACAAGTTCATTGGCTTAGTCAGGGCTTCATTCTCATACTAATGGCATGACCGAGGTGTGATCTAACCACAAGAGTGCCTTTCCTCAGAGAAGGTGATATTGAGGCAGGGAAAGTGAGGCAGAAAATGGTCACTCATTTCACTCATAAGGCACAGAGGCTGAAAGGGTGCTATGTCCTGAAGTAACTTCCCAAGCATCAAATCAGTCTGTATTAAATTTTCACATGCACTTACTTTTAGGTTCAATTTGAAATGTGCTCAAAGGAGCGCTATATATATATATGGAGAGAGAGCGTGCGCGCAAGAGAGAGAGAGAGAGAGAGAGAGAGAGAGAGAAAGGGAGGGGGAGAGAGAGAGAAGATATGGCACAGATCTGGAGTATGGCACTGAACTATCTCTCTAAAGTGCCATGAATAATCACAAGACTTAATGTAAAGTACAAATGAGTAATTATATTCTGACTTTATGCTTTTCATTTATATTTAAAGAGAAAATTGCTTATCAACTCAGTAGTTTTGGGAATTGTTTTACTTATAACAATGCTAAATAAAACCTGTATTTGGGGTTTTAAAAAGTTCATCAACCTGAAGAAAAATACTAAATAATAATAGTTCAAGGACGTCACAAGAATCTTGAAGGTCACACTTAAGTAGCTCAGGTTGAAGAGACACTGCCAAGACCGGTAAAGCATGACTACAAATCAACATGCCTGGGCTGACCCTTGCTCTGCAAAGGACATAATATTATGACCTTGGGCAAACTGGAATTCTTTGAATCTTGACTAAAAGTGGCACAGTGACATTTAAGGACATTGCCATGATCCCTAATTCTAGTGTGTGGTAATTCTATTTATATTATAGGTTACCTTCTGTGATGAGTGGGGAGGGAGCAAAGTGATTAAATAACTGTGGCCAGGTATTACTAGAGCATCAAGTTAGCTCCCAGTTTCCATGAAGCAGTGACAGAAAGACGGCCTGATAGATTAAGAGCCAGGGAACCAGAAATCCAGCTTTGCCACCTGTGCCATGCGGACTTAACCAAATCATGTAGCCTCTTTGAAACCGTTCTTCTGGGTATTTTTTATCAGTATTTTAACTGACAAATAAAAGTAGTATACAACATATTTTGAAAAGCATGGTAGAACGGTTGAATCAAGCTAATTATTACCATATTCATTATTTCACATACTTAACATTTTTGTGGTGACAACTCTTAAACTCTGTATTGTTAGTGATTTTCAAAAATACAATACATGTTTTCTAGCCATGGTCTCCATGTGGTACAACAAAGCTCCTGGACCATGCCTACTAACTGATTTTTTAAAATATTTAATATTTTAAATAAATATTTTGAAAGAGAGAGAGAGGGGGAGGGAGAGAGAGAGGGAGAGAATAGGCACGCCAGGGCCTCCAGCCACTGCAAAAGAACTTCAGATGCATGTGCCCTCTTGTGCATCTGGCTAACTTGGGACCTGGAGAGTCAAACCAAAATACTCTGGCTTAAATGCCTTAACCGCTAAGCTATCTCTCCAGCCCTTACTAACTGAATTTTGTCTCCTTTGATGAACATCTCCACAACCTGTCCCCACCCAGGTCCATCACTCACTCTCTGCTCCTCTATATAAATGACATCCTGCAGTATTTATCCTTCTGTGCACTCAGTTTCTCTAATTAAAAGAGCAAATGTGAGGAGATGAGAAGATGGCACAGTGAATAAAATGATTGCCACATAAGCATGAGGACCAAAGTTCTAGTGCCCAGTAACCAAGTTGAAGAAAAAAAAAAAAAAAGCTAGGCATGGTGACATGTACTTGTAATTCCAGTGCTGGGGAGAAAGAGACAGGACAATCCCTGAAGCTTGTTGGCTAGCTTGTCAAGATGAATCAAGCTCTGAGTTCAGCAAGAGACCCTGTTCCAAGAAAATAAGGTGGAGAGCAATAGAAGACATTTGATACAACCTTTGGTTTTTACATGCAAGCATCCATACACATACATACACACATAAATACATAGTACACACATGCATTCACACACACACACACACACGCACACACAGAGCAAAAAGAGGCCATGCTAGATAAAATAGAATCAATCCATTCAGTCTTATTGAGCGGCCAGACTGCAGTGTGTGTGAAATGAAAAAGTCTATATAAACATAAATCTTTCCTCTCATCCTCTTGTAGTATTTTTTTTTGGCCATTTCATTATTTTAAAGTATAGTGTGGTTGTATGTATAGCTATATTATGATCAGACATAACTTTTAAAGATGTAATAAAGTTCAAGCCAGTCAATATTGCTAGTTTTAAGAGCATAAGATAAAATATTAATGCTGGAGAAGTCATTGTGAATTGACTCATCATGGATAAACCAAAGACCTATCATTTGTGGGTGACTTTAAAATCTTATCTCAAGTTAAAAAGCTCAAAACATCTCCTCTTCTAAATATGCTTAAGTGAAAGATAATCTATAAATATCAAATAATTGATCAATTCTGCCAAATTGCTTTTTATGAGACTTCTTCTCATTAGACCAACACTCCCAACTGCGCACACAACCTGAGATCACAGCTGTTACTGGGTTCATGCTCTGTACTCCCAAGAACAACCAGGTCACATTTTCAGGCTACTGTCTGTTGAGTCCTAATTGCATTTCTGTTTTCATTGAAGAAGTTCTCAATCTTGCTTATTTGATCTTCTAGTTGACAAGACAAATCCTTTTAGAAGAAGACCCATAAAACCCACACTACTTCTGGAAAGGGCCAACACCACAAAGAAAGTAAAATTGCACCATGTAACATTTAGAGTCTTTTCCTATCAGGCAAGCAAACTCCAGAGCCTGGAGTTGTTCAGAAATATATATTATACTGCAAAAAAAAAAAAAAAAAAAAAGGATGCTCAAATGGCTGTAAAATGGATAATGCATATTTTGATGTATTTAAAGCAAAAATCATGACTGTAAATAAGGAAGCTTTAGTCTTCCAGAACATTCCCTTATGTACACCATCTTTCTTACGCCACATAGATTAGACATCTCTCTGTGTTTCCTTGGCATTTCAGCACATTGTCAACTGCCTAAAATGTCCAGTGTGATATTCTCTTAAGTCAGGGAAGCTGAGCAGCAAACCTCGTCCTAGGTCGTCATACTGTATGACTATTTATCACTCCTTGCTCAGAGAAGCTTCTAGGTAATGATTTTGGTTATGAAAATTAAATTACTCATTCAATCTTGGAGCTCCTGAAAGGCCAGGGACTAAGAGGTAGTCCTGCCTTCCCCACTAGACTGCCTTCTGGTAGTCTGGCTCCCTTGCCGCTTAGAAAATGTGGTTGATGGATTAGTTTTCAAAGCCATTTCCTGGGCCTATAGCACCTACTGTTTTCCTTTCTGTTTTGTAAAATGGAGGGCACCATCACTGAGCTTCCCTGCCAGCCCCCTGCCACACTCCTTATGCTCATGGCTCAGGTATCAATATCTGTGCAATAACTGTATAGGTTCAGTCACCGTAGCCATGGCTTCTGATAAGTACTTTAACAGAAAATTCTATCAAATTTACTTGACTAGGTATAGAGTATTTTCACCATCATATCCATTTTAGTAAGCCCAAAGCATGAAAGAAAGCCTGAGTAGTACTACGTCCAATGGGAGAAATGTTTATTATTGTTTCCCATTAATGACATCACTTCTCTGGAGGTGGGGGAAATGACAGGGAAGGGATACTGGGATCCTCCTCCTTCCTCCCTACCTTGGCATTCCCTGTTGGATGCCGTGTGGAAGAGCAGATGAGGTACTATCGTCAAGTTCCCCCTGGGTGTTTCATCTGCCTCTTGGTCTCCAAGGCTCCTTGTATCTGCATCTGCTTCTCTGTTCTCTGTGGCATCATCCAAGTTTCTCTGTCCCTCGTCATTCACTTTTCCCACCTTCCTACAAGCCATCTCCTTATACAAGGCATTCCTTCTACCCTTCCCCTTTCTCCCCTCCTCCACAAAGTGCTTCAAATGATCCTTTCCAAATATACTCCTGTCTCACACTGCCACAGAGCAAAGTGCCCCCTTCCCTCATCAAATAAACTCCTTTCAATAAGCCTCTCCCAGCCCCCTAAACAAATAGCATACCATAATCTACCTCATTCTAAAATATTGCTTTTCATAACCTTCAACCGTTTGCTCTGTTTCTGTTCTATCTTGCTAATACCATAAAACACACACACGCACACACACACATTTTTAAAGAGAAATGAATAGCTTTTGCCTGCCTTCCCTTTCTTCAAGAAAGAAAAGCTGCACAAAATATATAAGGACTCATTTGTGTCTTGGAAGACTTTTTTTTTTTTTTTTTTTTTTTTTTGCTAAATGAAATAAACTAAGGAGAAATACAGTAAGGCATTCCAAGGCCAAACACATTCTACTGTTTATTACACATATTACATTCTTAAATAAAAATGCGTCACATAACATTTTTTGCATAGATATCTTACAATATACCAATTTAAAAAAGAATTATGAAACAGACCAGTAACAAAAATAAATTTTTCTTCATTAATAATTTTGTAACATTAACATACCACCATCATATAATACAAATAATAGTTTTAAATCTTAAGACTTTTGTACAGCAAAAAAACTTGACAAAGTAATATATTTATATATATATATAAAAAGCTTAAAAAAAATAAAATGTCAAAAAAAGGCATAACTGAGGGCTATAAGACTGGGTACTTCTGTGATATATTATAAATACCAGAGAAGGCCTGAGAGAATGTGACCGGGGAGGTGGGGTGAGGGGAGGGGCTGGGAGTAGGTCTCTCCAAACACACTTGTTAGACACATCCGGCAAAAGGAAAATATATAGTGCAAAATCAAATTTCTTCAAGCAACTGTGAAAAGGATAATTGATATCAGAAAGAATCATCATGATGGGTGGAAAGCCATGTGGCAAGAGCAGGATAGAGGAAGTGGTACTGGGGTGTATGGGGGGGCAGTGGTCGTGGAAGGGACAAAGGGGAGGCTTCCAAAACATGAAACATTGATTTTTGCCTTTGTGTTACAAGGAGATCTTGGCCCTAACAGGTGTATTTTTCCTCCCTGGAATGAAGCAGAAGTGAAAAATAAGAGTTAAAATAAGGGGCAAAGTGGTTTTGGATTAGGAAATGCATGCTGGGGAGCAAAAACAGAAAGAACCAGCCAATGAGCCCCAAAGCCTTCAGGACTTAGACTTACAGAAATCATTCTGCTGCTAGTCCTAAGGGCTAGGATTAAAGTGTCCCCTTTCCCCACCCGCTGCCCCTCCCGTGTGTGGAACTAACCCCCAGTGTGGTTTTGATATACTGGCAATTAAAAGCATCCATCCCCCCCAAAGAGATTAGGCACTGGTGGCTACTCCTCTTAAACGTCAGTAGCCTGTTTTCCTTCTGCGAAGGTACAGTAGGTAGGTATGCACACCCTTCCAGGTGTGTGCACACACTCCACCCTCATTATTCTGACGTGGGGTCTTTTTTTTTTTAATGGCAGTAGACTTAAGCCGTAGTCAAAGCAATTTACGATTCCAAAGCTCACAGTTGAAAAAAAATTGTATAAACAGTCCCCAACCAAGAATTGTATCAACCTTCCCTGGTGACCAAGGAGAGGGAGCCCTGTTTGAAAAGATTATCTTGTTTGGGCTATTTGTGAAATGATGGCCTTGAATTCACTCTCATTTTGGACACCTGTTTCCCGAGGACTTATACGTTAAGTGCAGAACACCTGAAGAATACAGTACTATACTGGAAGGATGCGCATAGAAAGTTAATTGCAGCTTAGTTTCCCCCTTTGGGATCTATTAGAGGAATGAACAAAGGAGATCTCCGAGTGTTAACAGCAAGAGGAAAACCCTGACACCTCAGGCAGAGTTAGCCATGAGTTATCACATTATTTACAAGCAGTCTTCGCTTCCTTTGATACATTTCTGTTGTCCCATCTTAAACATTCCCCAAAGATCCTGAAAGAGGAAACAGGCCATCAAGAAGGCATTGATGTACACTCAGGCCGGGCCCTCCAGTTCCAAACTGAGCATCACCATGTTTCCCGAAATTTAATCCAGACATCCAGAACTGGGAGTCCTCCTCTCTCACTCCCACTTCTGCACTTCCAGGTTCTACTTACTCAATTTCCAATTTGACAATGTTCTGGATATAAAATCTTAACCAAAAAAGCTGGCCCTTCAAAAAAAATTTTAAGGAAGAAATAACCTGCCTGATTTGTGTAGTCAGTTAATTGTATCTCTCTGACCTTCCCTACTTTCTTCCTTCTCCTGAAACAACTAATGCAAAAGAGAAGCAGAAGCACTTCTCGTTATATTTTTTAAGTTATGAAGTGACTTCCACAGAGGAAATCATTCACTGAGTTTTATAAAAATCTGGTTAGGTTTCTTTTGGCTTTCCCATAGAATGCAGAAGTAGAAGCTACAGGCAGAACATCCCAAATGCACTGGATGAGCCCCCCACACCCCGTTGGTTTCCCCTCAGATTCAACTAGATACAGATCATCTGGAAGCTTCTCCCAAACTCAAGTCTTTAGAAAACCTTCTCTGGCTTCCAAGAAGATCTTTTAAAACTAGTAATCCGTTCTTCTCATCACACATGAGCTTGGCTGTCTTTTTACCCTGTTATCATCAGGCAATCAAGACGTGAAAGGGCACAAGAGGTGCAAGTGGGGAGGAGATGGCATCGGCATCGAGAAGGGGGCATTTGAAGGACTTTGAGGGAAATCAGAAAGGAAGATATGGTCAGCACGAAGGTGATTCTGGGGTCTCCGATGTTTTTACAAAATGCAGCTTTGTCATGGAATCCAAGCATCTCTTTTTCTGGACATAATACTCATCACCACCAGGTATTAAGCTGGGCCAGTGAGCCAACTGAGGGGCAGGAGGCCAGTAGCAAGGAGCAGCATTACATTGTCGAGTTCCCACATCCCTTACAGCAATGTGGAGGAGAAAGAGGCATTAGTAGAAATAAAGAAAATTGTCAGTGGCTTAGAAACACTTCTACACTCCAGACTTTGAACCCTGGATAATGTGTGTTTGAGAGGACAACGTAAGAAACACCAAGCCAGGTTTCTCCTTTCAAATTTGGGATCCCCTGGAATATTAGGAGGTAAGGGTTTAAATGCAAAAGAGATTTAGTGTGTTTCAAATGTCCATTACCCTGTTTCAGATAGCCAGTCCTTTTGGGAGCAAAACACATGCTCAAGTTTTGTATTTTTCCTGAAAAATTTATTCATTCCAGAAGCTCCTAGTATCTATCTCTGCCACTTCAGAGTGGAGAGATGACGTATCATAAACCCATTACCAAAATGATCAGGGATACCCACCCCATGGTAGGGACTGGCTATCCTTTCACAGGTGTCAGTCTGGGTTGGAGAAGAACAGTTTCAAAGCCATACACTTAGCACCCACCAAATTCTCAGGCCAATTCCCACAGTCAACAAATGACTCTGAAGCAAGCAAGCACCATCACGGTATCTCAGTGCACCCTGCTCCGAGAAAGGTCAGGGGCAGATTACAAAGGACCTCACTGATACAAAAGAGAAATTACCAAACATTTCAGACACTGAGGAAGAGGACCAAAGGGCCTTTGTTCTGCCACATTCAGATGATACCACAGATGAAGAGAGGGAGCAAACAGCAATGAGCACTCTTTTGCTATTTTTTTTTTAACTTTTTGTTTTCTTATAGAGCCTTGCATTGGTCAGTTCAAAAATTAAATGACTATAAACCCTTACTAATGGTATTTTGAGAGGCAAGAGCAGCTCCAGCCTGAGAGAGAACATTTGTAAATCGTGACAGTCATGGCTTAATGCCATCACCAGCGTGTGCGTGCATTTGTGCTGGAAGCTGCTACAGAGGGGAAAATAAACAAACCAACAAAATGTGGGTATCTAAAGTTTCATCTAGTGCACTGACTGGAGGCGCTACAGTTTAATACAGCTGAGGTTCAAAGTCCCTCACACATCCTTCATCCAAAAAGGACGCACCACACATTCAAATATAATCCCCATGGTATGCCCGGTTGGACTGGCCACAAAATGCACTCAAACGAAGTAGAGAACAAGATTGTCAGCAAGCAGTGCTCCAGAAATTGTTTCTAAGTCATGTCTAGTTTTAAATCTTTGGAATAAAACTGATTTTTTTTTCCTTTTATACCCTCCAACTAACATATACATAATTGCCTCTGGCAAATGGACAGATTTTCTGTGTGTGTGTGTGTGTGTATGGGTGTTTGTATATAGTGTTTTTTTCTTCCTTTTTTTGTTTTTGTCATTTTTTTGTTTTTATTTTTTATTTTTTTCATTTTTGGTCTAACTTGAAAAAAGGTGAAAGAAAATTCTAAGGGCCAGACCTCGAAATGCCCCAAGTGTCCAATTGGCAGCTACAGCATTTGTGACAAGGAGGCTCCTTCACCCTCAGATGAGTAGTTTCAACATTTCAGTGAAAACAAAAGTTGCAGAAAGCTGAGGAGCAAGCCAAGGATCTTGAAGGTTGCTGTCATATATGGGTTTATGTTGCTTATATTATTGTTTCCTTTAAAAGACTTCAGTTGTGCATCCCAAATATGTATGGGGTAGCATTTTAACAGTCAATACGTCAAACAGTCAAGGAAGGCAGGAGGGAGCCAGCTGGTGTGAAGGAGCAGCAACCATATGTGGACCAAATGCCATTTTTGTTTGTTAGACGTGTCTTGAAGGGATGGTCCCAGAATATACAAAATATACAATCTGTCCTAATAACCACCCCGCTTGCTTGCATAAGCCATTTAATGGTCCTAAAGGCAGTCTTTGGAGTCGAGGCCAGTGCCAGCTAGCTAAGAATGTGGGTAGATAGAGAACAACATTGGATGTGTGTGGGGGGAAGGGGATGACAAGTGAGGAATGTAAGCCCCTTGGAGTCAGCTTGCAGAGTAAATGTTAGGCCTCAGTTGATTCTGGGTGCTGTAGGTCACAAGTCATGGTGGGCCTAGCCAAAAACAACAACAACAAAAAGAAAACCCTAGACACATCTCAAGAGAAACACCTCCACCCTTTTCTTCATAGTCAACCCTTCACCCACACAATGGCATTTTGAACTGTTTAACAAGTGGTACCACGAGCTTAGTGGGCATGAAAGGGAAGGATAGGATGATGTTTTGTGAAGCCACTAGACTTGGGGGCATCCTCAGATTTCCCAACTCCTGGGAAAGAGTGATTTTTTTTTTTTTTTTTTGGCTTTTTGTCAGGTCATAACCCAGAGTTAGATTAAGTACACAGCTGCCCTTTGAGACTAGCGACATCTATGCTGTAACTGGTTATAGGGTAGCAATGACACACAGCACAGTGGCTGATCACTATGAGCTGAGGTCATCAAGCCTCGAGGAGGGTGAGAACCGTGATGTCCCGTCTGATTGGCTGCTTTGAGAGCTGGACATCCAGGTGCCGAGAGTCCTGGAGAGGTTTTTAGTCCATGGAGAAAAGATAAAACATTTAAGCTTCCAAATAAGCTTTTCAAGTTTTCGTTAGCAAAAAACAGATTAAAAAAGAAAAAATCTAGCACTGGCAATAAGGTGAGGCTCAAGGGATATACTGTGATTTATCATCAAGGACTTTTATTCTCTTGGCCACTTTGCAGTCATGCTAGAAGTTTCCAGAATCCCTAGTGCATATGGTGTGCAAGAGTCAAAAAAGTAAGAAAAGAAAAAAAACTCCTCCCTTGACAGTGAAGTCTAAGAGAAATGCAGGCCAGAAAGGTGTTAACGGTAAGGTGTGGTCCGGAGTCTGCCGCCGCTAAGGCCGTCGGTATCGACCGCAAAGATCTCACTGGTGCTAAGAACCAAGACCCACCGACAGTTCTGTGGGGGAGTTTGACGCACATTAGGAGCAGGACTTTTCACACACAAAGGACAAATAAACCAGGAGTTAATTTTGGCTACCAAACTGCAATTTGGTTTTCTAGGTCATTTTTTCCCCCAACTATTTAAAAAGGAAAAAAAAAAAAATTAGTGCTACACATATGCAACTGGAAGATGTCGTGTTCTCCTATCAAGTTGCACTGAGAAGCAAGATACGATACGCCCCGCCTACTGCCGACGTCACATCCGCTTGCTTTGATTTCCGTCGGCGGCGCGGCCGGAAGTCGTCCCGGCGGCGCGAAGTCACCAGCCAGCCTGCCTTGCCGAGTTCGCCTGGCTGCTGCTTCCTCATCTCCTACCGTCGGGCTAGGGCAAGGCATAAGGAATAGACGTATGTAGTTTAAATATGGTCGAGTGCATGACTGTGCGTGGGTCTGTGTGTGAGAGGGTGTGTGTACGTGTGCGTGTACGTGCGTGTACACAGAGGTTTGGAAGCGAGAACTTTTCTTCTGCGAGGCAGTGATCCCCGCCGGAAGTCCAGCCCTCGGCCTCGCGGCTTTTCCTTGGGACATCAGCCGTCGCCATGGCAACTCTGGCCTTTAGGTGTCTAGATATGTCTCTTCATATGGAGGGCAAGATGGTCAGACCTGGAGAAACACCTAGAACATAGAAACAACAATCAGGATATTAGGTCCAACGTGAGGGAGGGGGAAACCCTGCTATTTCTATTACCCCTAGGAAATGATCAACCTTAAAGAAAGAGAGTCCCCAGGAGCGTGAGTTGGAGACAGGAAGTCAGCTCAGAGGTTAAAAGGGCTTGGGTTATATCCCAGTTCTTCCAGTAGCTGGGTGACTGAGCTCATTTACCTCTACGGGATAATCACAGTTTTCACGGGTTAGCTTTAAAGGTTAAACAAGATCATCTGTGGAAAGCACTTAGAATGCTGCCCTGCGCATGGCGAGGGACCAAGGCATGCTAGCTGTTCTGCTTATAACTGTAATTACTAAAGAAGGACATGAGCTTGGAGAGACTATCAAAACATGCCATGCTCACATACTGTAAATACAGTAAAGAGTCATTACCCTGTATCATTGGATAGTGGAATGCTGATGTTTCAACACCCAGATTTTAGTCTCACCTTTTACACTGAAACACCAGGAGTAATCCCTGACTACCTAGAGGCTCACAGGCATCTATAGTCAGGTCAAGAAAAAGAATAGAAAAGGGTGTTCGCATACTGAGCATGTTATATTATTAAGGCATTGTATGCAATGTCCCCAATGATAACCTGCTTATATCCTTATAGTGAGTGTTCTCTCTCTCTCTCTCAATCTGTGTGTGTGTGCGTGTGTGTGTGTGTTATGTATGTGCATACATGTGTGATAAGGACCTGAACTGAGGTGTAATGAGAGAGTATTGGATTGGGATTAGACTTGGCAGATCTCAGACCACACTTAGGCACTAGAAAATACTTGGTGCCCAAGGTCTACAAGTGAGTTTCTTCTCCAGCAGCTGCCTCCCCTCCTCTTTTCTCTGAACACAGACACTTGATGCCCTCTTGGGTAGCAACCCTTCTGAGTTCTCAGTAGTATGGAGGTTGGCCTTTGTTCTAAGGATGAAGCTATGGCCAGAGCAATTGCCTAGCAACAGTCACATGACCCACAGAGGCCAATGAAGGATGGCTCAACAGCTGCCTAAATTATTGGAAGAAAGAAACTGTCCACTGGGACTGCAAAATTGCTAAGGTATGACCTGAAGCTGCTAGTGTCTGGATGTTCTGTGGGAAAGAACCTGCTAGAAAAGGAGGTCAAGCAGAGGAAAGGGGAATCCAGGGATGGAAAGAGAAAAAAGACTGGATAACATCTGAGAGCTTGGATTCAGCCAAGCCTAAAGATGAACTGAATTCTGTTCTTCATAATTAACTGAGCTAATAAATACCTTTTACACAAACACTAGTCTGATTCAGGTTTCTGTACCTTACATCTAATAGTGTGGGTGTTTCCAAGTCCCAACAATGTGCATTGGAAGGTTTTGGCAGGCGTCCCAGTAATGTGAGCATGTAAGACAATAGCCAGGCTTGCCCCTGGCCATGTGCTCTCCCTCTGGACCTCTCTCCTGAAGCCAGCCCCTTCCTTACCTATGAACCCTTCCCAGACCTCCCTGAAGCCTGAGGTACTCCCACCACTCAAAACTCTAGCTAGGGCATCAGCAAGTCACCCTCTTCAGGTTGGCAGGGCTTCCTGTTCAGAGCCAAACTTCCCTGTGTTTATTAATTCCTAAACAAAACTGCAAATCCACCCTGTCCCTTGACCCTAACACTCTCCACACCCTGTTTGTATCTTTTCCTTAAATAGGTACACGTGCAGGACGTCACCCCAGGAAATGAAGCAAAACAGGACAAAGGGACAATGAAAAATTCATTGAATGGGAAAATTACAGCAGAAAACAATCTAGTTAGATGGAACACTCAACAGGAACAATACCAATGTCACCTGCTTATTTTAGACCCCAATTTGGTTATGAGCAAGATATTTGGATAGTCCCTAGAGATGGCTCTAAAGGAGATTTGATTTACCATGAAACACTGGTAAGGCTTCCTTGGTACATAGAAAAGGTTGCATGACCTGCAGAGAATTTGCCTTTTAACTTGCATAACTCTGTTCTATTGTGTGACCGACTGCCTGTTCTCTTTTCCTCCCTCCTTACTTCCTTCTTTTCTCAACATCTTGCCAGACAGTATACAGGCTAGGAAGTTCTTCTTATAGATTATGTTGTCATTTAAATTAACATGCCACCAGAGCTCTAAGTCAAGGTATGATTTTTTATCCTAAGTAGTAGATACAGTATTCATCAGAAGATGCCTAAGACAGGACTTGAACCCAGTTACTCTAACTCCTAAGCCTACACTGTTAGCCACAGATGATATGAGAGCTGAGATATCAAGTCTGTGGAAGATGCAGTAATAACCCTCCCTTCAAAAACAAACAAACAAAAATCTATACTTTATTCCCAGAACCTGTGATGAAATGAGGTTCTGTATAAACATAATTTGTATTAAGCTGACTTTAAGTAGATTATCCTGTATTATTGAAGTGTGATCATTGTCATCAGGAAGGCCCTTAAAAATTGAAGACACTAGAAAGATGGCTCAGTTGGTAAAGCACTTGCTGTGTAAACATGAAAACTGAGTTTAGATCCCCAGCACTGCATAAAATCTGTAATTGGTGGGTGCTCCTATGACCCTAGCACTGAAGAGGTGGAAACAGTAAAATCTTTGGGGTACGCTGGCTAGCTAGTTTTGCTGAATTTGTACATTTTAAGTGTAGTGAGAGGCCCTGTCTCAAAAAATCAGGGATTTAAAAAGACACTTGATGTCATATCAACCTCTGGTTCAACATGTTCATGCACACACATGTACCCAAACACATAAAAACATGCATCATGCAACTTCACACTATACACACGTACACATATAATAAAAAGAGAGTAAGGGCTGGATAGATGGCTTAGTGGTTAAGGCACTTGCCTGCAAAGCCAAGGAACCCAGGTTCAATTCCCCAGGACCCATTCAAGCCAGATGTACAAAGTGGCTCATGCATCTGCATCTGGAGTTCATTTGCAGTGGCTGGAGGCCCTGGAGCACCCATACCCCCCTTCTCTCTCTCTCTCTCACAATTATTTTGAGAGGGAATTGAAAGGAAGACTCAAGCAGAGGGTAGCATTGGAAAGATGGAGGAGCTCTGATAATGCAGGAATGGGGCTACAAGCAGTGAATGTGTGCAGCCCCTAGAAGCTGGAAAAGGTAAGAAACAGAGCCCTTCCTAGAGTCTCCAGAAAAAGAATGCAGTCTGACCAACACCTTGACCATAGTCCAGCCAGAGAGAACTGTGTTGGACTTGGAACCTGCAGAATGGCAAGAGAATAAGTCTATAAAGTAAATAAACATGATATGAAATATGTTTCCAATGGTTACAGCTAGCATATAAACCCCGAGGATTGGTCAGGGAGGAGTAAGGTCCCATGAGAGCAGGCTCCCAGAATCCTGCCTGTCCCAAGGGAAGGTGGAGATTTGAATTCATGAGGAAAGGAGATGGCTTGGCAGTGAGTACAAACAAACCCCTTTGCTTTCTTTTCTATGCCTAGAAACTTTCAGAAAAATAGTTCTTATTATAGAACTTTATTCATTCAATCATGCATGTATTCACTTTTCCTCCGCCCTTATCATCATGGGCTATCTAGCAATATAAACTCAAGTATTTGCCTTTGTCCTTCAACATTTAACACAGTATAAAATATAATCACATCCCTACTAGCTCAAACAAGCATTCTTGTTTCCAGGAAAGGTATGGCATTTAGACTTCAACCAGATGCCTCACCATTGAGGTTGTACTTCAGTTTAATATACCAGTTATGCTTAATTTATACTTCCTGAGTTTTGCATAGCAGTATCAAAGAATAATGGAATAACTTTGCATCTAGAAATGCAGAATCAAATAATTTTAGGGGTAGTATACCTTGTGGCTACAACATCCTGATGACTGCAAATAAGGTCTTTAAAGGCTGAAATTCATACACTATAGAGGGCTAGTCAAAGTTCATAGTCATTTCCCTCACTTGTGAGAAAGGCACATTGAAGTAAGATGGTTACCGAGCCAACAATGATTCTCTCAGGGGACTGTATGGATAAGATATTGGCTGGTACTTCTTAGCACCATTGGCCCAAGATCTTATATATACCTTAGTGACAGACCCAGGATCCTCACTGAGCTAAGTTGGGAGAAGGAGGTTCTGCATGTGGGCCCTATTAGTAGTAGAGCACTGCTTGCTGCCATCATCAGCCTTGTGTTCTCCGGGACGCCTCTCTGGAGCACCTGATCACTCAGTGGGCTGATAATAAGGGTATGGCAAGGTCACATCACTGGCTCCTTCTCCAACCCACTCATGAATCCAGAGCTCACAAAACCCAGTGTCTGCAGGGGCTAGGCAGATACAATTTGTAAGGACAATGAGCCAAGTTGATCAAATTCATAGCACTCTGAGACTCCTTTTCCACTTCTCATAGTGCAAATGACATGTTGCTCTTTTTGTAAAGAGGAAACAGAAGAACAAATAGGATAACACTTGGCCACAATGGCTTGCTTTCACACTGGGGAGTCAATAGGGAGTAGGGGGGCACTAGGAAAACAATCGTCAAAACAGGTGACAATTACTCAATGACAGAAATGTATATGACATATAGTTTTTCCAGGTAAAGCTAGAGATATATACGTGTTTTATTTTATTTTTTTTTTTTAATTTTTATTTATTTATTTGAGAGCGACAGACACAGAGAGAAAGACAGATGAGGGAGAGAGAGAGAATGGGCGTGCCAGGGCTTCCAGCCTCTGCAAACGAACTCCACAGACGCATGTGCCCCCTTGTGCATCTGGCTAACGTGGGACCTGGGGAACCGAGCCTCGAACCAGGGTCCTTAGGCTTCACAGGCAAGCGCTTAACCGCTAAGCCATCTCTCCAGCCCTATACGTGTTTTTTGCTGGCACTCAACTGAAAACACTGGCAAGGAAAGTAAAAATAAATAAATATCTCTTGCATTTTTTTAAATTGCCTTGTTGAAAAAATAAAAGCATCAGTTTCATTTGGTATGTGCTTAAGGAAAGACACATCAAATCCCACTTAACTTCTAGATAGGGTGGGCTGACGGTGCACACTCTAAAAGGCCAACACTAGTGCCCTCTCATACACAGTGAAGCCAGTGGGGGCTCAGTGTCCTGTACTGGCTGCAGATGCCTAATGTTTGTAAAGGTAAAAGTCTCCTAAGGAATGGCAGCTTCCAGGTCACCCAGGCCTTCCTTTCATCTGCTTTGGGACCACGCTATTTCCTCACGACAGCTCAAAGACCCATCTATTCTTAGCACACTTTCTGCAACTGAAATGCAAGGTGCTACCTGTCATCAGACGCTGGTGAGAGCCCAACCCTGGACTAGGGTACAGGACTGGTGTATACACCCAGCCCCCACCCAAATACATCACAAAATTTGTACCATCGTTATGTCAAATTCTAACTCCAGAAACCATAGTGTATTATGTTGTAGAAAATAACACAAAAGACTAATTGAACTAGCTACCACTGACATTTCCTTTACTGTAATAGCCAATAGGTAGAAGATTCCTCCACATAAATACAGAGTGGCCTGGGTGCTAATAAATCCACTGCCAGGGAGTAATGAATTCCTTAGCTGGTTTAGGTAAGGACAGGCAACTTCCTCTAGGGACTCACTGTCCACTTTCAAGGATTATGGCAATCCATTTACAACCACAAAGTCACAACCCCAATCTAGGCAACTTTCCCAGGTACCTACTGACATTATACTAGGACAACTCACCAAAAAAACTCATCTTCCTCAACGGCCTGTGGGCAGTGAATGCCCAGAGGCTCCCTTATTAGCCAGACTGGGGAGGAGCAAATCATAAACACATGAGATGGGGTTGAAGGAGGATGCCAACCAAGGAGCATTACTGGGACAGCTGAGGAGCAGCTGCTGATCCCTGTACACTGAGGAGGCCTTCTAAGGAATGTGATGGAAATAAAACAGAGGCTGTGTTCTTGAGGGGCATAACAGAGACAGTGGTAGACAATGGCTGCAAGAAATGTACTTCCTTGGCCCTGGTAGGAGGTTATCTCTGTTCTCCAGGAGGCTTGGGGTCCTTATTTAGTTCTTAGAGGATGAAGATAAGAGGAAAATAGCCTCTTCAGGAAGAAGAAGAAAAAAAAGGGAGGACAAACATAAGTGCTCCTTTATAAGCACCCTAAAGGAGCACAAGGCCAGCTAAGCCAAGCATCAGCCTTGGCCATCCCTGTGGTAGCCCCTCTGAATGAGCAAACACTCCAGAGGAAGGCCCAGCAAGCGGGAGGTGAGGCACACATGGGCTGGGAGAGGAAGGAAGTATGAGCAATCACATTTCCTCCCTGGACAGCCAGGCCTCTTTGGACATCCTGCTCACCCCTCCTGCCATCCTGTGAGCTGCTGCCCAAGCCAGGGAACCCTGGGGCTTTCAGGGACTTTTATTGTATTAGAAGCATTTTTCTCATCATAACCGAGACCTTTAGTATTGCATTAAAAAGATGGTTAATTTTCTTAAGCTTCCTTTTAAACACAGAAATAGGATTAGAAGGCTAACACGCTCAGATGCAAGCCCATTATTTGATTATATCCAAACCTAATCCTGCCTTCACCTTGGCCTGCAGAGTCTCCATTTTGGGGTTTATCGGCTGATAATGCCAGGCCTGTCAGATACTATTACTTGGGAAGTATCTGTTGCTACGTGCTTGTTCCACTATCAAATGCTGAAGGTTTGAAATTAAATTATGGGGTGAGTTCTCTAAATGTTGCCATCTTTTGGACCTTTAGCCTGTCTTCATGGAGGGAAGAATGGTCCTGGATTCTAAGACCTTTTTTAGTAAATTCATTCGCAATAGTGTCTTAGAAAAGAAGTCTTACAAATTAGCCTGCCTTCCATATAGCAAACTTTATATATATGGGAAAGTATATGGATGAGAATAGTGAAAGGTCAGAAGAAGCAATTATAGATGCACATTATCTACCCAATCACCGTCCTAGCATAAAAAATTACCTGCCTCATCATATCCCTGAGAGTAGAACCATGCCTTGTTGACACCCCGTGACTAGCCCTGTACCAAAGCTACTGTTGAGCAAATGCTTTGTGTAACTGAACAATGTACTCATACCTCCTCTTGGCCACAAGTAAGATGAAATACTCTCTCATTACTTTTCTCAGTAGAGAAGTAGGAGATATTCCCAAGACCATGGATTTAAATGTGTGAGACAGGCTCATGACAAACCCAAGAGCATCCATGCAGACCACTGTGCAACTCACTTCACCTCCCACCCTAGTCCAGTAACTTCTGTGGCACCTTACCTGTCGCAGTGGTTGCATTTAAAGGGCTTTGCACCTGTGTGTTTCCTGTAGTGCCTCGTGAGCTCATCGCTCCGTGCAAAACGCCACTCACATCCTTCCCACGAGCACTTGTAAGGCTTCTCGCCTGTGGAGAGATGGAAGACCCATGGTCAGCCACAAGAGGTTCCACACCTGCTCAGGTCCTCAGGTTCTGCCACTGGGTGGGGTTGGCCAATTTTGGGAAAGAGCTGCTCAAATCATTCTGGGAAGATTAGTTTTGCTAACACAGAATGTTACTTTTTTGAAACCCTCTTGGTGTTGTTTGTTTTTATTTGCTTCTAACCTTCAAATGTGGCTTCACAAGCTCCTCAGATCTGGGCCTGCCATTTCACTTCCAGAGCCAGAACATTCCCTTCAACAAGTGAGGGATCAATTTTTATTTATTCCCTATTCCCCGGAGCACTCTGACCCCCACAGTCCAAGCAGAAAGGAAATGAGCTATTTTCATATGAACCACAAATGCTTCTAATTCTATTCTTCTCAAGACCTATAGTAATTTACAATTTCAGGCTTTTTTTAGTTTCTGCCCTCCCCATCCCCTTTCTACCACAAACCATAGCCAGGTAGCTAAGTGAAAAACAACTCAGGTCTCCCAGAACCACTGTCCCTTTCAGTAAATGTGAGTGGATAGATAGACACAGAAAGGAGAAGGAATACCATTTAAGAGTAAGACAAAACTCATTTGCCAATTCCTGGAATTAGTAGAGAAACATCACCGAAGGGCTAGTTAGGGAGCCCGTGACTTAGCAGCTCTAGGGTGTTCATACTGGACAGCAATATATATTATTACAAAATATCTTAGAAGTCAACTTGTAAGGCAAGTTTTTAGCCACAAAGAAGCTTGCTTAGAAGCATGACATTTGAGCACCTATGCTCAAGTGACCTTTTCATAGAGTAAATACAGATGGAAGAATATGCAAAAGTACATGACTTTGCCTTAGACCTTTTTATTATTTTAAACCATCATGTCTGTCAAACATGAAAAATATTTACCCTTCCAACTATATGGTGGGCATGTCCTAATTATGAGTAAACATAATGTTCAGAGCTTCAGGAAATCCTGCAGAGGCCCTGCCATTAGAAGGCAGGTGAGGGCTGGAGAGATGGCTAAGTGGTTAAGGCGCTTGCTTGCAAAGCCTAAAGACCTGATTTTGATTCCCCAGTACCCACATGAAGGCTGATACACAAGATGGTGCAGGCTTCTAGAGTGTTTGTAGCAGCTGGAGTCCCTGGACCACCCATTCTCATTCTCTCTCTCTCTGCCTCTTCCTTTCTTTCTCACTCACATAAATAAGTAAGTAAGTAAATAAATAAATAAAATACTTGAAAGAAAATAAAAGGCAGGTGAGCACAATGGCTAAGGGTCCAAAGCCAACCGTCCCAGGCTCACCTTCCCCTTGAGTCCCTCTGTCTGACCTTGAGCAGGGTCAGTGTGGTGGTTTGAATCAGATGACTGCCATGAACTCATGTGTTTTGAACACTTGGTCTCCAGCTGGTGACTTTGGGAGGAAGTGGGTTGTTGGGGGTGGGCTTTGTAGTGTCATAGCCAGCTCCAGCTCACTGTCTACAATAACTACTGTAACTACAATAGTTGAGTAACCTTGGGCAATTTTCTAACCTTGAGCAAGTGAACCTCTTTCTGCTTCTGTCTTCTCAAAGGTAACTACAGTATGTACCTGAAAACATTTACGAAGGATATAGCAATATGCAGACTAATTACAACAATGGCAGGAACATGAGAAACTCACATAACTGGTAAATATTACAAAGTGCATAACTCAAAACTTCAGGGTACAGAGAAAGCAAAGTTCTATGAATGTGCCCTTACTTCTCCATTTTCAATAGCTAACTCTTTGCTATACAGACTCAAGAAGACATTACCCAGTTATTGTATTTGACCTACTTTTCTGTTCCACTGTTCTCTTCCTTTAAACCTGACTATAAAGCATTCAATTCTCTATTTGTATCACCAAGAATCAAACCAAACATACTTGCAATTTTTATTTCATTAAATTGGTGTCCCAGAGAGCACTGCTTTGCAAGACCCACAGAGAAGAGTCTTTTAAAGGGAGCCAAGAGGACATGAAGGAGGATTGGAGACCCAGGAGAAAAACCCATTCATTTTTGGAAACCAGAGGAGGAATAAAATGTGAGATAATGAGCCATATTAAGTTCATATCTGGCTCCTTAAAGCCAAAAGTTTAGAAAAAATACACCTTATAAAAACAAGGTGCCTGAGTGGCAATGTCCCCTAAACTTTGGAGCCAACACACTTGGGACCTTTCTGCATTTATTACAGACTCTAGAACTCAGTGGCTTTATCTGTGACATGGTGGTGAGCTTACTCATAAACTAGTGTTTAGTGTGATTATGAAATAAGCTGTATGTTTAACAGATTTCTTCAGCCTGTCACCCAGTGGATAGTGGATCTCAATTCTGCCCGTGCCCTGCCCCATGTTTACAAAAGCTGCTAGGGAGAAAGGCCTAGTTATCTATACATGACTTCCATGGCTCATACATTGCTGTGGAAGGGAAGGGGATGGTGCAGGGAGAAGAAGACAGAGAGGGAAGAAGAAAAAAAGGAAGCAAAAAATAGAGAAGCAAGGGAGGAGGGAGAGAGGGAAGAAAGGGAAAAGAGAGGGAGTAGGGGGAAAAAGGGGAGTGAAGAAAGGAGTAGGTGGGCGTCGGGGGTCTTGGTGGCAGTTCAGTTGTAGCTGGGGTTGATGCACTGCAAAATCATTGCTTCCCCAATACCAACACTCCAGAGTTTAAAAGGACACCCATCATAGGTGCTGTGGCTCGTGGAATGGCCACACCATTCAGCCAGCTAATGAAAGGTAAACAAAAGTGTCCTAGAGACAGACAGCATTTGAGAAAGGCAGACAAGAGACAGAAAGACAAAAAAACAGAAGTCCTGAAGGAAGTGAGGAATGAATGAAGGTAACACACATCACAGAGAGAGAGAGAAAGCGGACAGGGCTACAAGCGTGGCTGTGCATCTACTCACAGTACTGGGAACAGAGGTTTTGAGAACTCCTTGGATTTTAGGGCAAACATTAAGTACCACTTTGCCTGCCTGGCAATGACTGCAGGAAACTTGTTTTCCTGGGGGAGGGGGGGGGCGGGTGTTACACATTACCTCGGAGACAGTGGGTCCAGTCAGGTGTAAATAGATTTACAGCCAGATGAGGGCTCTTAAGTAGAGGTAAGGGTGCTCAAGAAACACAACTGACATTTAGCAAGGTTGAATCATAGCAAGAATTCATGAACTCCCATAAAATGGATCAGAAATGGAGTGTGCTCTAAACCAGCGTGGCATTTTCTTTCCTTCCTACAGGGCCACTCTCCCTAAATCGTGATCCGTCAGAGGTGATTGATCGAATAACACTGTTGTAAATACTTTCTGAGCACGCACCTCCAACATATGTAGATTTATTCATGAATTATATAAATGTACTAAACTCCTAGCATATTAGGATATTGTCAAACGTATATTCAATAGAGCAATTAAGAAGAATGAGGACAAATTAAATATAAATAGAAGTCATACATTATTCTTGCATGTAACAAGATTGTAAATTAAGTATAAGTAGAAGTTATGCATTTTTCCTATTGCATTCAAAAAGACTGAGTTGCTCAGCCCTGCTTCTGAGGCCTGACACCAGGCATCACAGGAAGAATGGAAACAGGTTTGCTCCCAACCCCACCTCCCTGCTCTGCTGCTTCCATTCTTGGGGTCCCTACAGCTTATTTTCCTTACAGCAGTCAGAAAGTCCTCTGAAAATGTATATCACAGCATGAATCCCTTTCAGGGATCCCTTACAGAATATTATATAGCCATGTAATTGTTTTCCTTGACATTTTGTGAATTTTATTTTATGCATTTAGAAACAAACATTCTGTAAAAGGGAGCACAAATCTCCACCAGGCTTTCCCAAACATTCCCAAACCAAGAAAAGGTTAAGATGATGATGGCATAACAGCTTAGGTGGTTTCCTACCACTTTCAGAATGGAAGTTCCAGGTCTCCAGGGCCTGCGGTGGGCATGGTGGAGCTCTTGGCTGTCTTTCCCATCTCATCTATCTCTCGACCCCTCCAGGAGTCACTACCTTCCTCCTGAGCCATATGCTCCCTCCTCGGGGACCTGGCACTTGCTACGTCCTCTGCCTAGAACATTTTTGCTCTCTTGTACCATTCTTCAACCAATCTTCATTGGGGTCTCTGCATAAATGTAGACTTCCCTTACTAGCCTCTATACAAAAGCTGATTCCCAGTGTGGAGGAGCCTGGAAGAGAGCTCACTGGGTCCTTGCCAACTAACTGTGAGAACCAAAGTTTAGATTCCCCGCCCCTATGTTAATGCTGGGTGGACATGTGGCTGGCCACTTGTCTGTGATCCCAAAGTTTGAGACACAGAGACAAAGGGTCACCACATCAAGCTGGCTCTCTAGACTAGCTGAACTGGGGGGGGGGGGGCTCTGAGTTTGGTAAGAAACGCTGCCTCAGTAATACAGACTAGACAGCAATCAAGGGGACTATCTGATGTCAATCTCGGGCTTCCACACATGTGTGCACCTGAATACCTGGACCCACACACATACACATGCAAAAAAATAAATAAATAAAAGATTCTGGCTGACATGGTGAAATGCACTTAGTAGCAGTTGGGGGACTGAGTTGGGAGGATCCAGAGTTTAAAGCCAACCTGGGTGACACAGAGAGAGACCTTTTCTCCAAAATCTAAAATAAAAAGTAAAGGAAAAGTAAACAAAAATAAATAAGTGAAGCAAATTCTGTCCCTTTACCCATAGCACTTGCTCACATTGAAATCAGACTACATGACTGTGTGTATTATTGCTGTCATATTTCACTTGACAAGTCAGTTTCAGGGAGGCATCCATTTTGTTTGCTGCAAAGCCACCAGCCCTAAAGCTGTCTGCTGCGTTCCTGTGGAACACAGTGAGCTAATGCAAAGACACACCGTGATTTGCCGCAACGACTGAAGTCCACGTGCGGGCAGGACAGCCTGTGTTATTTCCAATCTCTTTCAGGTTTAAGACAAAGAATTATTTGCTGGGTTATTTAAATCTGGCACTCCTCTTCACAGGACTAAAATGGGTCCTCTACAATGAATTTAGTATTCCTTCACCATCAAAACCCACTTCAACTTCTTCCCACCACCTTCCTCTCACATCTAGGGCCTCTGCCTACTGAGCACCATGCCCCCTGGAAAGGGCACAGAAGGGAAATTTATGAAGGCTTTCTGAAGTTGGGCTAGAAAGCATACACATGAATGTGAACAGCAGGCAGAACATTGCCCTCAAGGTTTGAGAGACCCCTGGAAATAAACATTGCTTGTGGAAATTTCCACACCCATTTCCTGATTTGTAAATTTTCAATTTTCTAACCCATGTCTTAAAAATACTAGGATTTTGATATGCCCAGATTTCTGCTAAAAGTATTTTTTAAACTCTATCATCTATTTGTTTAAAATGCAGTGCACATCAAGGTCTTAAGCCTTTTTAGGACTCAGATGAAGAATTGTAGAAATTTCTGAGATCAGGAAATGGAAAGGACAAAGAATACTGGGTAATAGGTTCATAGTATCATCAAGGACAACCAAAGCCAATGAGCAAATGCCCATCAACTATTTTCACATTGCATCCCATAGCAGTAAAGAATTTAAGCCACGTGGAAACACCATCTTAGGCAGAAAATGCCAAAAAGGCTTAGCAGCCTGATAGTAAGACAAAGACTATACCTTCCAGAACTTCAAAAGCAACTGCCATGGCTACTACACAAAATCAAGTGTGCACTCACTTTATGCTCCATCTTCGTTTCCACTCATCAACTTGCTCACCTAAGGCTTACCAGGTGCCAGGACCTGAGCTACTGGATTAAAGAAATCTCTAGTCACTTTTGCAGGCAGACTGATATTTACCCTCCTTTACGATTTTTATTCTTTGTTTAGAATACATGTGTGTGTGTATGCATGTATATGCACAGGCATGTCAAGATCTTGGGTGGCATTCCTCATGAACACTGTCCACATTTTTATTTTAGACAGGGTCTCTCACTGGCCTAAAGCTTGCCAATTAGGCTAGACTGGCAGGCAAGTGAGTTCCAGGGATCTGCCTGCCCCTGCCTCTTCAGTGCTGGGTTTGTAAGTATAGGCCACCATGCATGACTAATTAATTTTATTTGCAAGTACAGGGAGACAGGGAGGAGAGACAGAGAGAATGGGCATGGCAGGGCTTTTAGCCACTGCAAACTCCAGATTCATGTGCCACTGTGCATCTGACTTTATGTGTGCACTAGGGAATCGAACTTGGGTCATTAAGCTTTGGAGGTAAGTGCCTTAACCACTGAACTTTATATCCAGCCCATGCTTGACATTTCTATGTGGGTACTGGGGATCGAACTCAGGACCTCATGTTTATAAGGCAAGCATTCTGCCAACTAAACTACCTCCCTAGTCAAGCAATGGCTGGGTTAGGTTAGGTGAACTCAGACTGGTAGGTACCTTAAACCACATCATCAGAGTTGCAGGCCTTAATTCAGAACACATGAGAAGGGGTTCTGACTTAACACCACCATTGCCAACAACTTTGCTCCCCAATACAGTGGGCACAAGGTTCATGTGGCTAAGAGCACATGAAACTTTGCTAAGATAACTGAAGAGCTAAGCTTTTCATTTTAGTTAAAAGTTTAAAAGCTGAAGTAACATAAGATGTTTTGTGCTTTCTGTAGAAGCACATCTAATGTTCACTGCTGCAAATAACATGCAGTGAGATACACCATTCAGTACAACCCATGCCAGACTTTAAAGACGGTATTAGAGAATGCAAAAACACCACACTAATAAAATTTTAATATGGATGTTATGTTGAAAAATTACCACTTTGGGTTGGTTTAGGTAAAATATATTATAAAATTAATTTGACTTTGTTTTTGTTTTTGTTTTTGAGGTAAAGTCTCACTCTAGCTCAGGCTGACCTGGAATTCACTATGTAATCTCAGGATGGCCTTGAACTCATGGCATTCCTCCTCTGCCTCCCTAGTTCTGGGATTAAAGGCATGCATGCACCACCACGCCCAGCTTGAGTTTTGTACATCTTAGGCAAGAACTCTGCCGCTGTGTTATGTCCCCAGACTGCTTTTCACTTTTGTAAAAAATTATTTATTTATTTATTTATTTATTTATTTGACAGAGAAAGAGGAGCATAAAAAGGGGGGGGAGGAGAAAATGGGCACACCAGGGCCTTCAGCCACCACAAACGAACTCCAGACGCATGCGTACCCCCTTGTGCATCTGACTAGCGTGGATCCTGGGGAATCGAACTGGGGTCCTTTGGCTTTGCAGACAAACACCCTAACAGCTAAGCTATCCCTCCAGCCCTCTCTTCACTTTTTAAAACCTTAGTTACTAGAAGACTTAAAAATGCCCATGTAGTATGTAAACTTCTGCTCTGGACAGCACAGAATAAGACAAATCCTTTGGGGTTATGTTTCATTTTAAAGAATTGAAATGTTCTTTGGCAGGCAAAGTGTTAAGATTCCTGATTAGTTTGCTTTTAAAGTTAGAAGAAGATTGGGCTAGTCATGAAAACTACAACTAATCCAGATGCTGAAATCAATTGTTACAAATAAGAAAGCTTTTGCAGTGTGCAACACGTGACTTTAATACATGTGTTTTTTGTACTACTATCATTTTGTTTTTTTTTTTTTTCAAGGTAGGGTCTCACTCTAGCCCAGGCTGACCTGGTACTCACTATGTGGTCTCAGGCTGACCTTGAACTCACGGTGATCCTACTACCTCTGTCTACCACGTGCTGGGATTAAAAGCATGCACTACCATGCCCAGCTTTTAAAAACTATTTTTATCAGCTGTTTTGAAGAGTAATCCAAGGAAAGTTTAATGTCACCTGGAAATTCAAATATAATTTGTTGACTCCAATTAGAATAAAGTTAAAAGCCAGGTAGATATTAAATTAAGAACAAAGTTCATCCTTTCTCCCATTAAGATGACGACTTCACCAGATGAACTTGGTATTAATCTCCAAGGTGTTTCTTCCAGTTAGTACTAAAATAATTATTCTATAAATCAAATTCTCATGACTCCATTTCATATTTAGGAAGGAAGTGATTGTTGTTAAAATACAAATTTCAAATTCATCTTTGGACCATCTTTACCCTTTTCTTTCAAATTAAAGATGATCATCATGCATAGAACAGAAGAGCAGCCTTTTACTACACCATAAAAACTTTTAAGAATAGAAAAATAAATGTGTTTGAGCTCCAAACATGACCTAGGTATGGTGAATATGAAAGACATCATAAAGCTGCTGTAACAGTGACTGGACCACTGAAGCAGACGTGTAGCATTTACACAGAAATCAGTACAGAGCAGGAACCTCCTGTAGGAAATTGAGAAGTAAGGAGTCAATGCAAGTGAGGGAGAGTGGGGGGAAGGAAACTAAAGGCTCACAGATCTGAAATCCATAATGCTCAAAGACTGGCATATTCAGTTGATGATGTCTAATGTATCGTCTTGGATATGCTGCATTTTCCTTTTATTGCTGACTAAAAATTGAGTAACATAGGCCCTAATTACTGACCGTTAGGATGAAAGTTAACCTTTTCCTATTTGTGACAGAAAGAGATGGGTCAATAATTCAAAATCACCTAAGATCTGTTTTCAGAAGCTGCAACAAGACCAGTCTCAGCACACTGAGTATGTTTTGATTACGTTTATAATGACATTAACTCTTATTATTTGTTTATACAAATTCTGAAGAAGTAGCCTAAGCATATCCATTGACACTAGATAACTTCCCTAAAGTTGAAAAAAAAACCCAGGAAATGATCAATCCCTCCTTTGGATGAGTTATCATTCAACTAAATACATATCAATCCAGTACCTTGAGAGTTTTTAGAGGTAAGATTCCAAATCAGTGAGGATTTAAATCAAGAATCTACAAAATTCTTTTCCAAGATGAACAATTTTTTGTGTGTGTGATTGAATTCCCCCCTTGGCTAAATCAACTAAAATGTTTATCTTACCTATTTTAAAAACTTGAACTGAGAAAGAAACTTTTGGCTTCATATTTTGACCAATGACCACCTGGGACAGCTGTTTTTCCCTACCGCTGCTTCGGTACTTAGAGAGTTATCTCGTAACCATCTCACCTGCTCCTCTACCTTATCATCTATTATCCCCTACGTGAGCCCTCTACTCTCCATCATCCCTAACCAGTCCTCTTCACCTACTAGAGTCTTTCTACTCATAGGTATTCTGTCTTACACAGGTCATCCCGCCTGAAGAACTTTACCTTCTTCAAAGAATTCTAGCTTTCTCTAAGCTTCCACTCTGACCACTTATCTCCCATTTCCTGTAGATACGGATCTTTTTCTGCCTCGCCTTCAGTCCTGCTCTTCCCCACACACATTAAATGCAAAGTGCTTTTAAGGCTGGGACAGTTTCTACCTGCAATTCAGTATAACTAGGTCTGCAGTATGTGTCCAGACACTGGGCTAGATGGCCCTTTGCT
Source organism: Jaculus jaculus (assembly GCF_020740685.1). Taxonomy (NCBI): domain Eukaryota; kingdom Metazoa; phylum Chordata; class Mammalia; order Rodentia; family Dipodidae; genus Jaculus; species Jaculus jaculus. Next base: position 32,848,569 of record NC_059105.1, on the reverse strand, counting down.
GGGTACTATAATTGCCTAGTAGCCAGCACAGGCTTAGGTACATTGTATGCACTAAATACAAAACATGCTAATTAATAGACCAGTGATCAATTAAAATAGAACAGTACAAAAGTTTTGAACTCACCTTCAAGATCCATAAACCTTAACATGCATTATCTCCAGAGCATCTCATTCTGTCTATAGTAAGTACACCAGGCCCAATACTTACGAGGCAGTTTAGGGTTACCAAGGCCCCGGAAAGTAAAATCGAGAAACGTCCTTGAGCATGTAAGCAGGAATCTTCTTCTTTTTTCTAGTCTCTTTTTGCCCCCTAGAAGATTACCCCTTTTCCTAAATGATTACTCCTTCCCTAGAAACCTGATTAATCTGGTCTTTGCTGACCTCTTCTTCCCTAAAGGAGTTCCCCTAAGTGACTGGACACCTGGCATAAGTGCTGGACTGACCAGCAAATTTACCATCCAGTGAATTCTCATAAAAGACCCTAAGGCTCAATAGGCAAGTTTTCCCATTTCTGGGGAATCCCTCCTGCTTTATAGCAGGAGCTATGCCTTATTTCTGTCTCTTAAACTCTGTGATAAAATCTTTCTAAACTTTACCCTGTATAGTCTGTGGGCTTCATTCAGCAAATTCATCAAACAAGAATCTGGAAGCCACTAACTCAGTGGAGAAATTTTGTGTGACCATGACCATGTGGTACCCTAACTCCTGTATTAATGCCCAACGAAGGGCCAAGAATGGCTTCAACGTGCTCAAAGATAACCCAAGTTCCCATATCATTTTGACTTCTGGTCTAATTCACCAAAAGAGAAAAAACAATTTCTACAGTGGCACTTTAGAACTCCATCAGCATCAATTGTTGGTTCTAATATACACATACCAATGATATTGCTGACAATGAAAGTAAATGGGAAAGAGCCATTACATGGGAGAAACAAACCCCAAATCCCAGGTAGAAAGCACCAGAAATGCATTCAAAACATATGGGGCCTACTGTGTATGGCCAATGTGTATGTGTGACATGTGGAGGAGCAAATCCCTGTAACTCAGTAAGACCATTAAGGTGAAAGACTCAGAGAGACTTTTTGTTCTGAAACTTGAGGATGCCAGGGACAAAGGCAGTGAGCATACCAGGAAGGAGGATCCCAGTCTATGAAAAGGCCCAGGGATCAGTGACAGTGATATACCATGGAAGATGTGAAGGATGGGTATGTAATGAACAACCCTAAGAGGGGACAGAGAAACAGTAACAGCCAAACCAAGAGGCCTTACTGACAAACTCCCCTCAAGAGACTGCCTTGAGGCCAGAGCCTCAGCCTGTGTACATTTGTATGTTCACAGCCTAGTACAATGAGTAACCCTCATACTTCCAAAAGTATCCTCTGGGAAGTGCCTTTGGCGGAGGTAGGTGCGCTTTCTCTGCTGGGGTAACTTGGTCTGGAAGAGATTTATCAATACAGAGTAATTTGTTTTCAGGCTATAGAATTACAAAATCAATGGTCCCTTCAAGGGCAAACACCAAGCTTCTTACATTTCAGGATTCCCAAGACTTAGAAGGCTGGAGATCTGTTAAAGACCCTGCCTTAACCTGACTAAAAGAATACACAACACTCTGTCACTCCCTCTCTCTCAATATCTATCTTTCTCACACTGGCCCTTAAATCTGAATACACCCTCTGTCTGTTGCTCACTAATAAAATTTATCAGGAAGAAAACAAAAGGATTAATGCCATCATGGAATCTACATTAACACACATGCAACCTTCCCTTCTCCTCAAATCTGCAAACAGTTCAGCACAAACATACTGACACCCACACATGCAGAAACACCCCCACACAGTCTGTCAGAGTATACAGTGCTAACCTCAAATAGCCTGAATTTTGTCTGTGCTAGGTCCACAGCTATAAAATACTTTATTTTGATTCTTCTGAAAAATGAAGGCATACTTGGAGGAAAATGTCAATGCCAAGTGACTTTACATTTTGAAGAGGGAAAGGTGCAGGAAATACTAGTGTGTGGCCTGTGTGACTCTATATTCTCTTTTTCTCTCTCTCATTAATAATTTCCCAATCTCTTCATATTATTCCAATAATGTCATATTACTATGAAATGGAAAATGTACACTAACGTTCCATTCAGGGTTTTCTGTCATTCTATTGGACTCTCATGCCTTTATTTTGATTCCTCAATGTACCACAAACTAGAGTGCACTAGCATTTTCCCATGACCATGTCATACATTTAGAATTTGGCAACCCAAAGCATTTTATGTCAAGATACCTGCATTATGGGCTAAAAAGAAATTATTCTTAAAACCAGAAGCACAGAGGCCACTGCCAGCTATTGCCTCTATTTGCAGCTTCTCATCTGCAGAAAAGCACCCATGTATTTAGTTACACTAAGGACATCCAGAATAAAGATATTATTTCACCAGACATGGGGGTGTACACCTGTAGTCCCACCATTCAAGAGGCTGAAGCAGCAAGACTACAAATCCTGGGAGGATGTAGATTGATAGATGAGAGGGGGGGGGGGAAGACAGATATCTAGAATACATACATATATATGTGTGTGTGTGTGTGTGTGTGTGTGTGAGTGTGTATGTATATATATATATATATATATATATATATGTATGTATATACATATGCTTAGGCATAATTCTTTTTCTGTTTTATGAGAACTGTTTGAAATCCAGAGCCTCTCCCCCCTCATTTCTCCTATATATGGCAAGATCCATTCTCAAAAAAGGAAGCAAGGACTACAGAGATAACCCAGTCAGTCAAGTGCTTGCCTTATAAGCATGAAAACCTAAATTCAATCTCCAGTACTCACATAAAAATTCCAGATGTGGTGGCACACATTTGTAATCTCAGTACCACAGAGACAGAGTCAGGTAGATCCCTGGGGCTCACTGACTAGCCAGTCTAACAAAACTGAAGAGCTCGCGGCCATTGAGAGACCCTATCTGATAAAAGGTGGATGGTGTTCCTTAGGAATGATACTCAAGGTAGTTCTCTGGTCTCCAGATGCATCTGCACACATGTGCATACACACACACGCACACACACACAAAGTAAGCATAAAAAAAAAAGACTGCATTTCTCTCAGCTCCTTTATACTTGCTTGCTGACATATGTCTCATTTCAGGCTGATGGCTGCTGAGATACAAGTGGAGGTGACAAGTGTAATTTCAAGCTCCACTTTTAAAGGTTGGGGGCATCTCCTCCCCTTCTCACATTAAAAATAGCTGCATGAAAGTTGTATTCCTGGAAAGCAGACTTGGTGGGAGCCATCTTGAATCACTTGTACATAGGCAACTCTTTAGGAATGGAAACCTTCAGGTTGGGAAACACAGGAGAAAGTGGGGGTCAGGGTTTCAAACAGTTTCTCATAACACAGAAAAACACATCTAAGCTTCTATTAGTTTACATAAAAGGTCTACTTATGAGCTAATGAATTCAAAGGGTAACAGATACAAGTACCTGAAAACGAAGCAGGTCCAAATTGCCAGTACTTGCAGCAGCACAGAAATTATTTTAAAACTCAGTTGCACCCTGTTTTCTTCCGAAACTGTCGGAGCTTCCAAGTATAGTATTGTGCATGCAAATAAGTTTAGTGAAAACATACACACACATACACACATACACACACACACACACACACACCTCCATCAGAAGACCTGAGTTCTAACTGAGCTCATAATTACTATGTTTTTTCAAGAGGGAAATACACTCTGAATCTGAGCTTCCTTCTCAGCAAAATAAAGCTAATCTCTTCTTTGGCTTTAGCCTCAAAGACATCATGAAGTGCTAAGAGAGATGATTTCTGCACAAGTGAGGTAAATATTATAAACCACTAAAGAGACAAAGTGATTATTAAAATATTCCACACAAAAATCCTCCTTCATGCAGCATGGCTCATATCAACACTCAGTGCCCAATATACCTTCCAATGAATATAGTGCTTGAAATCCCCTGCGTCTATCTGAGATGGCTGGAGAGCAGTGTGGAGGCAAAAGAAATGACTAACTCTTGAGAGTGGAATTTCATTTAACAGAGATGTACCTCCAACACCCCAATTCCTTGGCATGGGAGGTATTACTGATTACAAAGCCAAGGGCTTTGGACAAAGCAGCACAAGCTCAACAGTATAGTCAGAAAAATAGCCTAAAAGGGCAAACATTGATAAAGCATAAAATGTATTTGGCTTTTTCTATTGGATTTATGGATGGCATAACAAAACTTTGATGGGACATTTACATTACTCCTTGTGACACAAGTATGCATATAGTTTGAAACTAAGTGTGGGAGAGTGGTGCAAAATATAATAACAATCTATCTTGACAATGAATGAATCTCTGTAGATTGAATGATCACCTTGAGTAATCACCCTGAGTTACCACCTCCACTATCATTCCACTCCTTCTCAATGGATGACTATATTTACAAATCCTGGTAAAATGGACTACAGTCTAACATTTACTGAGTACTTACTGGGTGCAGGGCCCTTCAGGCACTGCAGGGCTTTATATACACCCTGTCAATAGCCCCATGAGGCATAGATTATTTTCCTACCTCTACCTTCCAGATGAGGAAATTTGGGATCCAAGAAATTAAGCCATTCACCAATTCACCCAGAGAACAAATAATAGAAAGAAGATTTAATCCCAGACCATCACCCTTTCCGAGTCTACACACTGAACCACTACCTCACTGCCTCTTCCTTGAGTGTCAACAATTAGAATAGAGGCTGACATTCTGTTTGGAAATATGTTCTGATGAAACAAATGCTTCAATGGAAAAGAGCATCAGAGCTATTTAGACGTACCCATAGAACAGCCATTCTTTTAAAACACACATTAGCAAAGTCTCTATGGAGACTGGAAGCATAGGGCCTCATCTTTGGTGCAAAGAATGGTACTGCTTGCTGAGGGTAGGGTGTCCATTTTTCTCAGATAATATTACATATTAACATTATAAGCATTTTCTCATTTTACTCCTTCTCTACCTTGTCCCAAAACATCTGTGTCATCTGACCCATCTCCAGATAAACCAAAAAATGGAAACCCTTAAAGGCAACCACAAATCAAGACTTCATTCTTCACCCACATCTCAGATGTCTGTTAGACCACAGGGGGGCAGAGGGAGGATGGCACAACAATGAGTTATTTTCTCCAGGTTCTCAGCAGGGATGAGATTCTTTAATTTCTCTACCACATCTCCTACATCTGGCCCAGGAAAAGGGGAGGTCAGAATGCGTATAGTACAGGGGGGGGGGGACAGCAGGACCCCACTGGCATACTTAAATGTTTGCACTTTGCACTCTGCCACCAGCATGGGGAGCATTTGCAATGTGAGCAATCTGAATGGAGATTGGCTGTAAGTGTGCAACATGCAAAGTATTACAAAGTCTAAGAAATGAAGAGATGCATATGGGAAAGAATATAAAATAGCTCATTAATAATTATATTGATTACACACTGAAATAGTATTTTGGAATTGAGTTAAATAAAAAACAGACTTAACTAATTGGTGCAACTGATTGCTTTTTAATGATAACTGATAGAAAACTTTAAAATTATGCATGTGGCTCACATCATCATTTTGGTTTAGTATTCTTACAGGACATACTTAGCATTTTGGACTTCATATTAAGAATAACATCTGGTACTGGGCACCTTTTTGAAAAAAGAATCATTTATTTGTGCATGTGTGCATATGTTTATGTATGCCAGGGTCTCTTGCCTCCCCAGGTGAATTCCAGATGCATGTACCATTTTGTGTCCAGCTTTATGTGGGTGCTAGGTAACTGAACCTGGGTTGGCAGGCTTTACAAACAAGCACCTCTAACCACTGGGAAATCTCCCCAGCCCATGCAATGGGAGTTTTTAAATGGAAGTATATAACATGCTCAGAATTGGGCTCTGAAGACATCACTCTGACTATAAAGTAGAAATGAGTGAAGATAGCAATGATGGGAAAGGGGAGATTGTCTAGGTTTTACAACCATCCTGGGGAAGAGAAGAGAGTTTCTGGAACATAGATTTTTACCACTCACAGCAGCCGAGATGGAGGAAGTAGACAAAATCTATTTAGACAGCAGTGACCATAAGACATGGCAATTGTTTGAAAGGGTTTGTATTGTAACTGCTTCCTGGGGCTCTGCTATGAACAGACTGGACCAACCATTCAGCATTCGACCTCTGATTTTACGGTTTATCAAGTATGGGGGAGGGTCACAGTAGCCTGTTTGCATGAATTTGCCCTGCAAGAGGCATGCATCATAGATGCCCTGGGGATGGTGGAATTAGGGCATGCTGTTTCCAAGTGCTTTCCTTCGGAAGAGCTCAGAGCAAGTACCTAAAGATCCTGCCAAGACAAGAAACACTTTGGAATGCTGCCGGAAATGATGACGGTAATTGACCTTAAGTCCAAGAAAGAGGCTGAAAGTGCAGCAAATGGGACCCACTGGGGTGGAAGGAGAGGCCTTTAATACAGCGCCACATTCTCGGTTTCCGTCCTAGAGAATTCTAGCACAAAAATGCAGAGTTGAGAACAAGCTTCAGAGTCCAGTCTATGCTTCAAGGTCAACTCAAAATCACCACCACTTAGTCGGTGCGGTCCCTCCCAGGCCCTGTTCTACTTTATCATCCCTAAAATGGGGGAAATCTCTGCCTGCCTTGCAAGAATTCAGATAAATAACATAGGTAAAGAGCCCCTGGGCTCCCTCATCTGTTTAGAACATTCCAGAAACTCTACCTTTTTCCTCCACTCCGTCAATATGGGGTCCCCAGAGAGGGCAGTGGTGTAAATGAAACTCTAGCGCCTCTCACCTTTCATGGGTGAGATTACAACACACCTTCCGAGGAGGAGCAGAGAGTGTTAAACCGCTCCGAACCAAACAGCAGCCCACGGCTGCCCGACGTCGGAGGCCTGCTCCTTCCAGGGCAAGCATTATCATGAATAATTAAAACCAAGCTCTGCTTATCAAAATAAATGAACAAAGGATGCTTCTGACAGAGCAGTCTCTGCCCCCTTTTTCTGGGCTGTTTCAGGAGACCATTTTCCCAGCTAGGGCTTCTTCCTCTTTGGGAATCTTGAGGGGCCTCACTTTGGATAAATTAGCAAGCTTCTTAACCTCCCTATGGACTTACAGCCATAAATCACAAATATGACTGTGTGTAAAAATTATATAACATAGGCCCAGTATAATAATAAATACATTTATATTTTATAACTGCTATTTTCTCCACATCCAAGCTGCCTCACTGCCTGGGCCCCAGCGTTCCCAAGCCCTCCCCCCCGCCCCCCACCGCATTGGCCGCTGTGAGCAGTGGTCTCACTTGGTGTGCAGCTTCCTTCCTGCTCCTCACAGACAGCTAGCTGCCAAGTGCCAGCTGGCTCATCTTTTTGCTGCCACAGTGGGCAGGGAGAGCTACATGGGTTCCAGGCCCTCTGCAGCTGAATTAGTTCCAAATGAGCAGGTGACCTTTCAAACCCATGTCAGAATGGATCCTTGACCCAGAGACCTCAAAACGCCAATGGTTTCACTGTCTAAACCACCCTTCTGAAAAGACCTGTTTGGACAATGTGATTGTGTTTACACCACGATTTAATGCCTCAATAGAGCAAAAGCTGTTCAGTTAATTTTAATTACTGCTTTGTTCTCCTTGCAACAGATTTTTAAAGTGTTTAACAGTAAGTATGTGAAAATTGATCCCATAAGCATTGTGCCTGTGATCCTTCTGGGCCATAAGATGGCATTTGTAGGGGATGCATGCAGTTTTCCTTTCATACACAGTCCCTGGCTTTGCTCATTAAGCACTCTTTTTTATTTTGTAGAAGGATGGACACCAAGGAAAACTCCAGGATCTGGTGGTGGGGGTGCAGAGAAAAGACACACAGGTGGGCAAGCAAGCATTTTAAATGCCTCGAAGCAAATTCCAAGCAGGCAAATGGCTATTACCCAATGGAGGTGGGCCGGGAACACCAATTATAATGGCTTCTTAAGGCTATTTCCTTGGCAGGTAGGATAAATTGAAGGGGGAAGTGGGATGGGAAAAAAACAATGACACACAGGAGCACAGGGCCACACGAAGGAAAATCCACAGGCAAATTGTCCTCAAAAGAGTGAACCCCAGGGGTGCTGTCTGTTACCCTCTCTACTTTCCAGAAATTTGTCTTTTGGTGTTAGTATCTTTTCTTTCTTCAGATCTCTGAAGGACAATGCAAGTGCCCATCATTCTGTGTTTCCTGTAGATCCTTTGGCAGAATGATGGCAACAGCTATTCTTTACTGTGTGCTTTCCTGAACAGAGTCTGTTGCTGCATACATCAGCAGATTCTGACCTGAGTCGGGGTCTTTGCTCATTAACGCACTTACAGTTCTTGTGTTTTTAAGGGGCTCTTCTCCTTGAGACATTCAGCCCATTCTTAACTATTGTCAAAAAAAAACAGCATCCTCCAACGTTCTCTCTATGGAACCTTCATTTAATTTCCCAGTACACAACCAAAGAGGGCGGCTGAGGTGTGTTCTTTAAAGGGATCACAGTGAAGTTCTGTTATTATATCTTGCCATAAATTCTTGACAAGATACAAATGTAACAGTACTCAAATATTCTTTCAAGAACCAGTATCTTGTATATGTCTGCATCTTTCTAACTACCTTGCCTTCTTAAAACAGGGACAACTCAACAAAGACCAATGATTCTTAGGTTCAATCAAAACAGAATCTACAAGATGATATATCCCATTTTCTCAGTTGAGTTTGTAGTGCCATTGGACAAGTAAGATGACATTCTACATGCTACTTAGCATACTGTGAATGAAGAATATTTTAAATATTTTCCTGAACTGTAAAAACTGTAAAAACAACCAAACACATTTAGTCTGTACTGAGGCCCCCAAAAGAAATAATCAAATCAATCTCTAACCCCCCCAAAAAAGACTGTAACAAACTCTTCTACAGCTCATCCTGATCACTTTGAACAATCTTTCATGGCTCTTTTATCTAGAAAATAGGTACATTGAGAATGCTTAACCATAGGCAAGTGACAGTTAAATGAAATGATACTTGAATGCTTTGTAAGCTATAATCATCACTCCAAATTATATTATTACTTACTTACATAATAAAATTATGTGGAGGCAGCCATTCCCAGGCTTGGTACCAAATTGCCTTCTCACCCTCAAAGCCATCCTGAGTCACAATGTCTCATCCTACCCTTTCTTTAGACATCTGCTCTAGGGAACTGGATAAATAACCATTGTATCTTCAGGTCAGCAAGGTAAATATTACTAATTCCCCATAGGGTCTAAAACTAAGGTCCAATAACAATTGTGATACAAAACATGACACATACTGTGACCCCACAAGGCTGGCTCACTAATGGCAATCTCCAAGTGGCAACGGATAAGCTAATCTGTGTGAAAGCCACAGATGTCACGTACTCCCTACAGCCACATTCACATGTATGAGAGGAATACTGTCAGCAGTATTACATCCACACAGCAAGGACAATGCCACACAATTATAATAGCATACTGTCTATTGTATCTGAGTATGGCTTGTCTGACAATGTTATCTTCTATGCATATGAATGCAGCTAAGGCGGCCAATGCATAATTCACCTCTCCTGACAAAATGCATGCATGAAGTACACATCCATTAGATACTGCCACTTAATATCCTTTTACCTGAAATAGCACCTTTCTCCCTATGAATTCAAAATGCTTCCAAGACTTTCTTCTTGGTACTGTTGTAAGCAAGCATAGTGAGTACCAAGAAGTGCACTGAAGTAGCAAACCTTAGTGCAATATAAAGTTTTCATAACACAAGTTTTATTTTCTGACTGAAAACACATCCCTATTATTTCTACACGAAGAGTTAATCTTCCATTTGATGGCAGAAAAATGAGTGTCAGAAATCCATGCAGCTTCTGTACGCCAGAAGATAGGTAGAGGATGACATTTGCACATGGCCATGCAGAGCTCTGTGGCCTTGTCAGCTAGACCCAGTTCCTGGCAAAATGCCACCCTCCCGCATACTAGCCTCACAGCTCATGTGATTCAAACCTTTGCCTCAGCAAAATCTCGACTTATTACAGGTCAGGAACTTTCAGCAAAAGGAGAGTGGATGGTGCTCATGAATGCTAGATCTAGAAGCTAAGCAAGCATGTAATAGAGATGGGGTGGTTTCTTTCACACCCTAAAGCAGAACACAGCATATGTTCTAAGTGTCATTAGAATAATAAATTATGCATTCTTTCTACTTGGTCAATATTGCCAAAGACCATGCAACAGAAAGCAGAACTTGGACAGAAGTCTTAAATGGATAGAACATATTGTTCAAGGTAACTCAAAGACAATTCAGAACAGAGAAGGTTGTGTCAGGCAATGGTCTTACTACCTCGGCACTATTGACAGATGCATCTGTGTTATGAGGCTAGACTGTGCATTGTGGGATATCCAGCAACATCTTGGCCTCCATTCACCAGATGCTAGTATCACCCTCACTTCTGCATCTGCAGATCTTGCCAAATGTCCCCCAAGGGACAAAATATGCCTTAGTTGGGAACCACTGCATTAAGCAATTGATGCTCTCACATTTCAGGAGAACAGCTGGGCATGTAATGGTCTCTTCGGCCATGGAGAGGAGGCTCAAGTAAATGCTCCAACCATTGTGTAAGGTTCATTTTCCTCCTGTACCCTCATTAGCCTCAGAAGTGCTTAAGGGTCAGGAAAGGTATGTCTGAATGCATTGTTGCCCTTGTTTGTGGGCAACTACATGAGGACAGAATGTCCAGCCAAAACACTGAGGTATGGAGAATCTATCTCTGCTCCTAAGCACCAGGCTGCCCCTTCCCCATGCCAGAGGCATCCCATTTCTGATCCCAACAAAGGCAGACTATAGGGTAGCCATGAATTCTATTAGGGAACTAGCAGTCATCAGATTCCTCCTTCCAGATATGTAACTGATTTACCTGGTATACTAGGTGGTTACTTTGTGTGGCATGAGAATTCGCAATGTTTTTAGGACAAGAGCACCCAACTGTTGAAGCAGCTACACAGCCTGTCTCTTCACTTCCCAAGCATTCTGGTTGGATTCCTGTATTCTCACAACTGCTTTAGAAACATAGATAGGCAAATTGTACGTGTGTGTGTGTATATACACACGTGCACATGTATGTGTGTGTGTGCATATTCTCTCAGGGAGTACCAAGGGAACTCAGAAGTTATGTACTGATGTTTACTTGTCACTGACTAACTATGATCACCCCATTCTTGAAGATCCCACCTGGAGTTTCCTGAGTCTCACCAGAACCACAATGAAGGCTCGTAGCTATAAACAACCAACAAAAGACAAGTAGACTCAGGCATGACAAACACCCAGGACATCTGTGAACTTTTCAATTCACACACTGCTTAGGTCAACTAGAGAAAATCTATAGCTCACTTAACATTTTGTTATTCTGGAAGTCTTCTGTCAACAATGACTAAACCTAACTCTCAGCCTTCCTCCATGTTAGAATATGAAACTTGTCAAGTGATAAAAGAACATTCTAACTTTTGGTGGCTCCTCGTGAGTACATGGCTGTATCGTTTTAATGGACAAACACATATGGGTATTAACAACTGGTCCTTTTGATGAGACATCAGAAATAATACCACACCTACTTGGTAGTCAATCCTCGAATGTAAGATTTTTTTCTCTTGCTCGTTCAATGCTTCTAATGGCTAGCTGGTTTGCTTGCAATCTATAGAGTGCCACAATAGTTCCTCCATTAGTCTAGCCCAGTTTGAAGCCTTCCACTGATTTTCAAGATATGTTAAACATAAATTATTTCACAGAGCCTAATCTTGTGTTCTAGGGGAAGGGCTTGCACCTCAGAATCAGGCTCTCCCCTCTACACTTCTGAGAGGGCATGGTACATCTCATTAGTATGGGAAACCAGAAGTAGTTACAAGAGTCAAATCAGAGTTGCCTTTGCTAACTATTTCTGTGCACAGTCATGCAACATGTTCTGAGTTTTCTCAATAAAACAGCTCCTTCCCAGGGGATGAAGTTGTCTCTTCAAGAGGCCCCTATTTACATATACTTTCTCAACCACTTAAAGTGAAATCTCCTTAGAGAATGACTTCACATGTGAAGAATCTTCCTCCTCACACTTCCAGTGAGAATCTCAACAATGATGAAATGGAAAATTCTACTTAAATAGGAGATGACGACTATCTGGAAAGTAATTATGCATTTTACTTTTTCTGAGTATCACAAAATTGATTTCAGATTTCTTTTGCTCCATAGTTGGTCATTTGCTGTAAGAAACCAAGCTGTGCCAAACATGCAATAATTCTATGCAAATACAATGCATCATCCTTAAGCAGGGGACATGTGCACATCAGAAAAATAAAATCCACAATGGAAAAAAAGTAAGTTCTAGAAGCCTCTAATTTACTTCTTATGGGGAATAAAACCACTGGGAAAATATCATAATGTTTTAATCATTTTACTTTGAACTTTGAACTCTGAGCGTGAAGAAGCACAGTGTAAAAATTTGGTCCCTTTGAGAGACAAAGTGGCACTGCCCTTAAGACAGCAAGGCTGCTGTTTTGTTATTGAGTTAGTCATTTTAATGTTTGTGCAAATTCTGCTAGTGCTCTTCCAAATACCAGGCTTTTCCATAAGAAGACCAAATCAATCATTTATAGGATAAGTCTTCAAGTGGCTTATTTCTTTTAAATGACATTCATAAGGTATGCAGGAGAAAGGAAGACTTCAAGAGTCAAATGTGTTTTTGTAGCTGAAGGATTTAGTTGAGAAAGCAGGATGAGGGGACGCAGGTGCCAGACATTGTGTAGAATTTGCACTTATGCTCCATTAATTGCCAGCATATCTTCTTCTCCCTTCTCCTCCCTCCCTCCCCCCATTAAATCCCTCTGGAAAACAGCAGAGCAGCAGGCCCAGACTGGTACCCAGCAGCAACACCAGGAGCAGAAGTAGCCAATTACCCTCAAGAATATAAAGGGGGAGGGGAAATGATGCAGTTACCTAGCAACCAGAAAGAGCAGAAACAGCTGTGTAGCAGGCCCGGGCTGGTACCCAGGCAGAAAGAGGATAGCCAATTAGCACACTGTATTTAATGCTGATGTGGTTTCCTAGTAACAAGCTATACCAGCCTGTCTGTTGAATTCCACCCCCCATCCCACATTTTCCTCAATCATGCACAGTATTACTATTTGCCCTAATTACTGTTTCTCCACTGCTTCAAGCAACCATTATTTTGTCCCCAGAGAAATTGGAAGAACTCAGAAAAAAATCTTCTGTAATGACAGTATTTAGTTTCAAATTCAGTTTAGCTGTAAGCCTTGAAACACTAAACAACAACAACAAAGAATAAAAAGAAAGCCAGCAAATCATCCTCTGCTGAAATGTATGAGTAATCCATGATACCTTTTCTACATGCCAGTGCATTTACATGGGAGTGAAACAAAAACATTTCATAATACATACTATCATTTTGTCATGCACTGCATTTCGAATAGGTTGAATCCTCTGTGTGCTTAAATTTATTCACATTGATTTTCTGGCACTCTCTCCTGAACACTAGGGACATAAAATGTCTTATTACCTCTATCAGAGAAGGGAGATGCACCTTTTGTTGCTCTTTCTAAAATACCAATACTAGTTTCAACAGGCTCATGACCAATTGAGAATTCAATATGAACAATCATTATTTCCTTCTTACATGTTGAGCACAAGAGAAGGATGTTGTGGATCCCATTGTAAGAGAGCTCAAAGGCACATGATATAAGTTCATAATCAAAAAATGAATTCCACTGAGGTGACAGTAAACTGCATATACACACAAAATGGAAGTCAGTAAACTTTCAAACATGACTACCACACAGGTATTCTAAAATACATTTTCTACTGCATCTTGACATTGATACACAGTAGAATGTGTGCCACAGTGAACCTTTTCCTTGTTTTCCATTTGTTAGCAAATACACTGTATGATCATACTTTCTTAGGACATCCATCAGACTCCTAGGATCTCTCTCATTCAACGATGGCTTAGATACTGGGACAATGGAGCCTCTTTCTTTCAGACCCCCTTCGTAGGAAAACAGCAAGGGCTCAAGAATAGGTTGTCAGATACCATAGCATACCTAACCAGGAGATTCTCTATGTGGAAGAAAGGCCTTTCTCCTCCAAGGACAACTTCCACCTTCTTGTCTACAACAAAAGGACCAGGTAGCTTTTACCATCTTTAGCTCAGCTAGTAAAACAGGTCTGATTATTCCATCCTGACACACTCGGGGATTTAGAAAACAAAACTTTATATATTGCTTTCCTGTAAACAGTATGTGCTACTTTGCTGAGTTGCAAGATTTAGTGTCAACTATGGCAATGTAAAGAGGATAGATTCTGAAGGCAGAAATAGCAAAAGAAATCCAAGTGTGTTTGTAATTCCAGACGAGTGGTTTAATATCATTAAAAAGTTTTAAGGGCTGGAGAGATGGCTCAGCAGGTAAGGTGCTTGCCTGCAAAGCCTAACGACCCAAGTTCAACTCCCTAGTACCCCCATGAAGCCAGATGCACAAGATGGCGCATGCGTCTGGAGTTCAGCTGCAGTGGCTAGAGGCCCTGGTATACCCATTCACCCTCTCTCTTTCTATCTCTCTCAAATAAGTAAATATTTTAACACCCCACCACCACAATGACTGACTGCTGCTCTCACAACTCATAACCCACAACCCCATGGTGAATACCAGCAATCCCACTGAGGAGGGCCCTCAGTGGAATAGGGGCAAGGAAGAGGAAAATCATGGTAACAACACATGATGTGTCCATATAAAATTTCTACTTAATAAAAAATTTCAAATTATAAGTGTATTTTATTGCTCAAACACAATAAAAGTAGTTTTACCTGAATACAGATAAATTTTAAAGGGAAAAAAGAAAAAAAAAAACTGCAAGGCCCAAAAAAGAAAGAGCCTGCCAAGGAGGCTGGGTTTAGGACATAGTTGGACCTAAGCTTTATAATAACTGGCAATGAGGTGTACCATGATCCTCTATTCCCCACAGGCTCACGGGATACGATCCTGGGCCAATCCCCAACTTTCCTACCTCTATAAGTATGAACAGGAAAGAAGGATGCAAATAAACAAAACTACAGGACAAACCATGGAAAGCTTACTGGCACTGTAGGCATCCCTCAATCATTTAAGTGGTCTGAGCTGCATTATTTAAGCTAGTTAGTTTCTACCACTCAGGTCTAAGAATAGGAACACTGCAGAAGTAGGGCATAATTCAAGCTGTGGTTGGCCAAATAACCAACACATCCAAAAATCACCATGGGGGATGCAGAGATAGCTCGCATGGCCCTGGCACACAAGTAAAATTGCTAGGTGTGATAGCACATGTCCCAGCACTGGGAAGGTAAAGACAGGTAGATTCTGGGGCTCACTGACCAGCCAGTCTAGCTTAATTTGTGATGTCCAGGCCAATGAGAGATACCATCTCAAAAAGAGGTGGACAGCATTCCTGACAATGACACCTGAAGATTTCCTCTGGCCTGTATATACTCCTGCACATGTGTGCACATGCACCACACACACACACACACACACACACACACACACACACACACACATGCCAATAAATGTACACATACACACTGCCAAAAGGTCACTATCTTTTGATTACTTTAAATGTTCTTGCCTCTACCAACATTTATTGTGCCGTCATGGTAATGTATCTTTTTCACACATGTCTGGAAAGAAGCTAGTCTTAGAAAATGCAGACAGCTCAGTAGCCAGACAGGGAGGACAACACAGGGGAGGGGTTGTTCCTCACATTCCAATCATGTCTACCTACTTTCTTAGAGATTCTTGAAATTCTAGTTTCCCATCATTGAAAATTAAGAAAATATCTGGAAACAATTAGCATATTGACAAACACTCTGGTTGACAAATATATAATCCACTCTTCAACAGTTTACTGCTACTAGATTCTGATGTGGAAGATTAAATAAGGCCACCATATCAGGAGAGAAAGACCTGAAGGCACTGCGTTAGGTAAGCTGGGTAGAGAATTCATAAGAAAAGAATCGAAATTTTAGAAAACCAGCTTGGCCAGGGACATCAATTTGCCCCCATTAGGTGGGAAGCAGCACCCTCTGACTGGAAGGGCCAGACTTTCTCCATCTGGCCCATGGCAGGCTGGATTTACAACAAATTTCAGTGGCTTCTCAGAACTACCCCATGGGAAAAGCAGGTTTCTTGATGATCCACTATCAAAGTTTCAATTGCAACCTGTGTTAAATTCAAACTAAATAAAGCAAAACAAGTCAGACTAAAAATAGATATCACATGTTTTCTCTCATATGAGGAATCCAGATTTAAATGTAAATGTATAGGAGACATGAAAGTAAAGGAGCCTAAAGAGAGGAAGAAGTCTCAAGAGAGGAGGGAGAGAAAAAAAAAATCACACTTTCATATGAAGAACCTAGATTTAAACACACACACACACACACACACACACACACACACACATTTATAAATGATGTGAAAGCAGAAGGAAGTTATTTAGGATGAAGAAAGGTACTAATAAGAGGGGAAGAAATGATAGCAGAGCAGAAGAGGCCACAAATATGAACAAAATATATGAAAATGCCATAATAAAGCTCATTATTTTATACACGAAAGAATTTATTTAAAAAATGTTTTAGCCCCAAAAGCTTTCCTCTCACTAAAGTATTTTTAAAGTATATTATTTTATAAGTATCTATTCACCTGTCCTCATATTTTAACAATTTAAGACTATAGCCAAGTTTTCAAAAACTCTTTTTCTTAAGCCAGGCATGGTTGTGCATGCCTTTAATCCCAGCACTCAGGAGGCAGAGGTAGGAGGATCACTGTGAGTTCAAGGCCACCCTGAGACTACATAGAGAATTCCAGGCCATCCTAAGCTAAAAGTGAGACCCTACCTCAGAAAAACAAAAAACAAAAAAAAAAACAAACCTACGTCTATCACCAGCAAGTTCTTATAACATCACCTCACTCTTCACTCCTCTCAAAGCATCACCTCCCTCTCCTCAAAGCTGCTGGTAAAATGTGAGGCTGACCTGGGCCACCTGGTGACTGACCTGTCCACTATAGCAGAAACCTTCCCTCCCCCACCAGGTTATATTTTATTTTGAGAAGAGGTTCCAAATATAACTGCTTTATGAAACTATTTTAAGTTTCTGCAGCAGCACAGGCTAGGTTCTCAAGATATGGAGGGAAGAATAGTGTCTACTACAATGGAGCATTTAAAAATATTGTTTATGATGAAGTAGCAAATAATTTCATGTTTCTTTGCCTTGATTCCTTTATTTTAACATAGTTATTTACTCTGTGAACACCAATTATCTATTAAAAGGACATCTGGAATAGGCATCCCACAAAGCCTATATTTATTACTATATTATAATGATAAAATTAATGTGCTTATTGTGTGTATGTTGAGTTTAAACCATTCCACCCATTATATGTTTATATAAATTTATCATCATAAATGTTAAGAGCTATCATAGTGCTAAATTATCATGTGGTGAAGTTATAAGATTTTCCTGACTCATAAAATTCTCTTGTCAATTATTTCCCACTCCTCGTTTCATAGACCTTCTTTTCAAGCCCGTTAAGCCCCTGAATATGCTAAATCCAGAGTATCAAACTCATCCATTAACTCTCTCCACCTTGTGAACTCAGCATTTAACCCTTATTCCACTTTCCATGCCATAATCGCTGTCTAATGAGTTTCTGCCTCAACACATGGATAAACTTCATTAGCAGCCATGTGTCTCAGCATCTTAAGGACCCTTTAATGTCTTCAAATGGCCCCATTTCAGTTACTATTGTATAAATTCAAAGGATTCTTCTCTATGGCACTGAGGAAGTTGGAAGTGGGCAATAGACCCCCTACAGTTTGACAGTGAGGTATTTAATTTTATCCTGCTGCTACGCCTGACCTTGAATTAGGTCTTCTATTTATATAAATTAGTGTACTGTCCCACTCACATCATTTAAAAAGATGAACAGCACCAAAAAACACACTGTCAGGAAAGGGAAAAGTGACTTTTAATTCCCAAATCTTCATGTTTCCTCCCCCTCCTGCTACACATCCTTGCTCAGACCCAGTCCCATTTACACTCTTCAGGACGTCCTGTCCTGTTCTCCGCTGATGGTCACTCAGTGGCATAGTGTCTCATGCCTAAGGAACTGATAATTATCTTGTCAACTCGATGGTATTTTAAATTACCTTAGATATAACCCCCTGAGTATATTTTTGACGGCATTTCCTAAGGGTTTAACTGAGATAGGGAAGACCCGTCCTGAATGGAGACAGCACCATTGCATGGGCTGGGGGTCCCAGAATGAAAAACAATAGAAACATGAGCACTAGAATTTCTCTCTTCCTGGCTGTGGATTCAATGTGAACAGCCACTTTGGCCTCCTGTGCCATAGCCAGAGTTGCTCTCGCTGGCCCACATTCCAGCCACGATGGACTGTACTCTGAAACTGGGAGCAAAGATAAACCTTTCCCTCTTTAATTTGCTTCTTTACAGCACAGAGAAAAGCAACTAACGTGGGCACTTAAAACCCATTTGTGGGATGACTGAAGATCAGATAAAGGAAATGAGAAGCAATCTATTAAGTGGGATAGACACTTAAGGGACAAAAGACATTAGCCAAAATTTAATTCTGTCAGTGGGAGGACTGGATAGCCTGGGCTAAGTCACCTGGACACTTCTGGCCTTTGTTGCCCCTTCATGTGACCACATTTGCCTTTCTTATTTCATAGGGATAGAGATTAACATTTGTCATTTTAACAAATGAACTGAGGCATTTACAAGAAAAAGTCTCCTGAATTCTAAGATTGAACATGGTAATGGTGACAACAGCCACAGTGACAACAATTGATCAGCCTGGAAACAGAATATGGCTTTGCCATTTTGTTCTGGCTCCTTGTGACCTAATGAGGCAGTACATTTAAGGATTCTTCTGACGCTTACCCACTGACTTAAACATACTTTTCATTGTCTACTTGTATTTAAATTGCTTTTCATGTCTTCTTAAGAATACATTATAAAAAAAATCTATCTGGCTTTCCCCCACACAAACACAATTACATGAAAGCTAAAAGCTCAGACTAGAATATTATGTTCTGATATAAATCCTTGCCCAATCACCTATGAGTTATGCAATATTGGGCAAATCACTTGACCTCTCTGGATCATCACATTTTCTTCATCTATAAAACAAGATAAGATGGTATCAATGTCATTTAATATGAATGAAAAAGGTTAACGTATTTGCTAAAGTTAAGCAGTACCTGGTGTATAGCAAATACTTTTCAAGTATCTATTGAACAAATAAAATGAACAAATTATGTTTCAAATTTTAAAGAACTTTAAAGAACCATGATGTATACAGGATAAACACTTTTATTAACTTCCTAAACACCATACTGTCCCTTTGGTTTGAAATATCTTTAGCCACCTCTCCATTTGCAAATAAACTATAATAAGTACTGAGTCAAGTTAAGAGATGTGTACCACTGCACAAGTGAGTAATGCTTACCCAAAAGCAGATATAAAATAATAGGCAAGTTGTGCACATTCCTTTATCAGTAAGGTGTCCTGCTATACCTCCCTGGGTAAACCCTATGTCCCCCGCACATTAGATTCTATGTGAAAGCACCACAGAGCATTCTCCAAGTAGCACCCAAGGGGACATGGCTTCTGCACATCTCCCTCTACAGTGACCTCAGGATTTAATTGCTGACCTTAGTCCTGACTTTGCCAATATGACTCACTCTTGACAATAAAAATGTGAGGATGCTTTTACATGAGTTTCCAAATGAGAAGTGGCCTCTCACTAAGCTCAAGAACTATTTCCATTTTGAGGGTTTTTGTTTTTTTTTTCCTTCAGAGAAGTGGTCAAGAAAAAAAAATGCAGGAAGTAACTTCCTCTTTTGACATGGTTTCCTAACAAAGGAACTAACAAAGGAACAATTAACATTTTAACAAAATGTGTGCTGCTAAAAAATGACTGTAAGAAAGATCTTGTCTAATAATGGAATTGCTAAAAATTTGGAAATACTGGAAGATTCCTCTTGCATCAAAATATAAGGACTGTCTAGCTGACTACAAGAAGATGGACAGGTAATACTATGATCACAGTGATTAAAATATTGTAAAGAATATGATACAAAGATCAGGAAACAGAGTCGGGCATGATGGTGTGCAAGGTCTTGGCTGCTGAAAGATATTTTTATGCCCATGCCAGCACTAAGTACTCTTCCCATGAATAAACCATATGTCCATTTGTATACGCTTCCTTTCACTGGGAGCCTGCTGCTTCCTGGCATTTCCTTTGTCCCATTCCCAGCCTCCCCTTTCTCATCCCCGCTCCTCCTCTCCCTAACTTCACCTCCTTGGGCAACTAATATTTGGGCTTCAGCTACCTACTTGAACATCTGTTACCTTAAAAAAAAAAATCATTGCTTAATATCCTCCAGGGCAAAAAGTTTGCACGATTCAGCATCTTCAAAAAACAGCCACAAAAGGAAAGAAAAAAAAATGCCTGTCTTATCCAGCCTAGTAAATTCTGTCTATATAAAGTTTAAGTGAATAGCATTTTAAAAACTCCTCAATTGCAAATGATTCTATATCACCAATAATATACTGCCTTTCTTTATATGGGAAAGACAGAGACCCACACATTTTACTTCATTTTATTTTTGCAACTGGGTCCCCTTTGCAGCCTAGTACCATATAAAAGAGATGTGGTACATATATATTAATGAGTGTGTGTGTGTGTGTGTGTGTGTGCGCACACGCACGCACGCGTGCATGCACGTGTGTACGCATGCACACTTGTGTGTGTTCTAGATGGCAAAATGCCAGTCTCTCTCCTTTCTCTGGGATGGTTTCCTTCTCACAATCCTCATTGTTAGAATTCTGTTCCAAAACACCTTTTCAGCTGAAAAATAAGAACTATTTTCACTGAATTAAAGTGAATCCTTTACTCCAAGCACTTGTCTGAATCTATCCACAGCTTATTTTTGAAAACTCCATTTCAACCCTTTCCTTTTTGGTCCATAGAGCTCTCTGCTCCATTCCTTATACCAGCAGACACTTTCCCACCCCAATTCCCACTGCCATTATACCTTTGCCCTCAAGCTTTTACCAGCCCATTTCCTTTATATGTTTGCACTTAATTTGATGCCATCCTTCATGCTTTTTTCATTATTCTTAGTTCATCCACACCACATAAATTATCACCTTTGTTTTCAGTTCCCCATGTGCCCCATTCACACCAATTCCAAATAAATACTTCTGATTCTCATCCATTAAATCCTAATGAATTCCTATTCCCTCTCCCATCTTCTATTGCTATCCCTACCTCCCTCTCATCCATTTGTCTTTCTTAGAACACCCATTCTTCTTTCCATGCTTCACCATGATGACAGGCTTATCAGCAACGTGCTTCTATAAGAATGCATAGTAGCTGCTTCCCGTGCCATCTCAGGAACCACATTCTATGTTACTGCCACCTTCATAGGTTAATGGATAAAACCCATTTAACCCTCCACACATGGTCTGTAAACATTATCACCCACCTCTCATGACCATCCACTCAGTCAGGAAAAGAAAACATTTATTTGAGACAAATTGAGTAACCCTCATTCAAAATGCTTAGGACCAGAAATCTTTCCAATTTTGAACTTTCTGATCTTGGAATACTTGCATACACACAATGAAATATAGAGATTTCTTGGGGATAGAACCCAAGTCCAACACAAATTCATTTGTTTCTTATATATTGCAGATATATATATATATTACATATAATATATATATATGTGTGTGTGCTGAAGGAATATTTTGTACATCTTTATTTTGATTCTGGCTTGTCCCATGAAGTCAGGTGTGCATGTTTCAACTGGTAGTGTCAATTAGGGCCCTCAAAAAGTTTCAGTGTATAGAGAATTTTGGATTTTGGGAGAAAAGAGACACTTAACCTATATTTAGTCCTGGATAACTGGCCCAATTCTACTTTATATAAAGCTGTTGTCACTGAATATTACTGATCAATGTCAAGAACAATACAACTACCACCAATCACAACAGTAATAACTACAATAACCTTACCACTATTGTTAGCATTATTTTATGGTCTGGCAATTCATTTGCTTATCCAATCTTTAAAATGATCTATGAGGTAGATAAGATAGGGTCTCTCTTTAAAGATGAAGAATGGAGAAGATAACTTATACAGGTAATATACCTAAGAGTGGTATAGTCATAACACAAACCCAAATCCACCTGACTATAGAGCTATGTTTTTACCTACTGTCTCCCAAATACTGTGTGTTGCTGCCTTAAGTACCTCTCCTAGGGGAAAAGAGTTTGTACTTCAACCCACCAGGTACGGGGAACTGTAAGAAGTTCATTCTCGGTAATAATCAAGTAAACATTTTCAAAAAGCCAAGTCCTTAATAATCAATCATCAGCTGCATTTTCGACATCTCTGCTGGGGAAAAAGGAAAATGTTCTGGACTTCCCCTTCCCACCAAAATAATCTGCACTTTCAGAGCTGTCCATCTCCATTAGAAGGAAGAATGGAGCCTGCCTTTGTGTGAGTAGTTCAGAAAGGTGTCTGTAATCACTAATTCACAATCCCAACAAATCTCCATTCTTGCCACATCATGCTTTCTCTGATTTCTTTGTGGGATAGTGTACTGCACTAGCCTGTAAGACCTGCTGTATCTTGTCATTGTTTTTCTCATTGACTTAAGAAGGGAGGGAAAAGAAATAGAAATTACTGGACTGAAGAGCTGGCTTAGTAATTAGGGGTTTGCCTGTGAAGCCAAAGGATCCAGGTTCAATCCCCCAGAACCCATGTAAGCCAGATGCACAAAGGGCACATGCATCTAGAGTTGGTTTGCAGTGGCGTGCCCATTCTCTCTCTGTCTCTCTTCTGTCTATCTCACTCTCTCATTCTCTCTCTCTCTGCTTGCAAATAAATAAATAAGTTTTTTTTTTTAAAAAAAAAGAAATAGAAATTACTTTCAGAAAAGTATCAAAGAGGGAAAGTATCGTCAACAGCACGAAGCATTAGTCTTGGTTCTGTGGAGTTGGATAACTTGAATTCAGATGCTGATAGGAGACCAAGACTGGGGCTTTATAACCTGAGCCATAGGATTTAAAATCATGTTGACAAACTCTCCCATGAACCAAGCAAGAGCCACATGGAGCACTCTATTCGGTGACAGGAGTCCATGCCTAAGCCAGTATGTAAGGAAGCAATGGCAGTCCTTATCATCCCATGGGGAGTTCTGTTGAGGTTCAAAACAGTGACTTCTCCTAGTCACTCCATACGCATTCCCCTTCAAGAAAGTTCTTCAGTATTACACAAAGGCATTTCATGAACCACCAGAACATCAGAACAGAAGAATCCAGGAACATAAGGAAGCACAGCCACAGTCAAAGAACTAGGCAGTGGCAGAGAGAGAGAGAGAGAGAGAGAGAGAGAGAGAGAGAGAGAGAGAGAGAGAGAGAAAGAGGGAGAGAGAGAGAGAACTAGAAATCAGGTTGACTGATTTTCCAGCCAGTGCACACTTCCTTGGCGACACTGCACAAACCCCAAGAGAATGCCAGCCACTTCTCCTGCTCATATGCCATCACCCACTTCACTCTGAAAACACTCTCACACACTGTCTCTTTTTACCTTTGGGGATTCTCCCTAAGCAGTATGCAAAAGCCATACAAGTAATACACTGTTAGCGACCCACTTAAAAACCACCAATCACAGTAATTGCTCCTGTAGCAAGCACTCTAGCAGATCCAGAAGAGACTTCACCCCCACGCTCTAACCTTCGATGCTCAGAACAAAGACCACCTTAAGGGAAGGGAAAAAAAAAAAAAAGCACCAATCTCCTTCCTTTCTGTGTGAACCATTCTCTTCCAAATAATTCTACTATCCAAAGATCAATATGGTTCCTTGGACTCCAAACAGAAGTCCTGAGTAAAATACACAGTGCCCATCCCCGGTTTCCCCTTCCCGTCCGCCCTTACCACACACATAGCAATGTAATCACTTTAGCAACTAGCAACTTCTCAGTAACAAGCTCATTAAAAAGCAATTCTGCCATTTTCTCCATAAAGCACGCGCCAGAGAACAATGCAAAAGAGGAGATGCCAATTAATTATAGAATGATCACATCTAATGAACTCTGAAACCTTCCTGCCGCTGGTGACTTTGATGAAAAATTAGGGATGCTGGGGAAAAAGTGAATAGGAACACCCTGGCTACCTTGCTTAACTGTGAATGCTTTCAAATGTACCTCCTCAAATTCCAATGTCGATCACACCTACAGACTGCACTCATAAAACATGGCAAGTGCCAATGAAGAGATGGGAGACTGTATCACATACAGCTCTAGGTCTCTGCCTGCCCCTGCCCCTGCCCCTGTTGGCACTGCCTCTGATACCAGCTATCAATCAGCCAGTCAGTGCCAAACTCATGCCCTATGCTGGAGACATCCTGAGATCTTAGGGTCAAGAGTGAGTCATTCCTCTTCCCCACCAGGGCCCTCCAGCTTCTCTACTCTCTCCTAGTGAGCATGGCAGCCACTTCTTAGAACCCATCCCACCGCCAGGCAAAAGTGGAAGAAGAAACGACGTGCGGCCAACTTGTACCACTACCTGTGTGAGTCCTCTGGTGGGCCTTTAAGTGGGAGCTTTTTGTATAAACTTTCCGGCACCCGTTAAACTGACAACGGTGAACCCTCTTCTTGTTTTCAGGGCATGTGTCGGCCCCTCCTTGTTCACTGTCGCTGTGTCCACTCTTAACTGTCCCAGCAGGTGCCACGGTTGCTGCGGCTGCTGCCACCCCTCCCACCTTCACCGAGCTGAGGGCAGCCTTCTTGGCCACCAGTTTCAACGTCACCGTGCCATCCACGGCTGAGAGAGTCTGTGAGGTTTTGACCAGATGGCGGCTGAGCTCAGGGGACGAGGGGGGTGTTAATGAGGTCACCGCGTTGAGCTGGGCCTGGTTGACGGCTGTGTAGCTGTCTAGAGAAGAGCTGGCTGGCTGGAGGCTGAGGCAGGTTTCGGATAGCAACTTGTCCCGAGAGAGCAAAATGTCCACTGCAGAGTTCTTCTCGCAGATGGTGGCTTCCACTGGGAGCAGCAGGGGATCTAGGCGCCGGAAGCTTTCCTCGATGCACGGGGGAGGAGAGGCGTGGAGGAAACAGTCCAGGTCCTCGCCAAAGGTCTCCGAGATCCGCCGGGGTTCTGTCTGGAGGTAGCGTTCCAATTCAAGGCATGTCTGCAGAAAAGGAAGGAGGGAGGGAGAGGATGACCATCAAAAGGCAAAGAACACCAAAAGGCCACGTGTTGACAGGCAAAGGGGAAAGGACAGAGACAGCTTTCATGGCTGGTGTCTCATATGCTCTTGTAGCTATGCCTGACCTTGTGAGTACCTCTAAAAGGATAAGAAGGACCACATCAGATGACTTCAAGTATTACTGCAACCCAGAAGGACAATCTCACACTTCTTGAAGATCTAGAGAACATCAAACACTATAATTATGACCTCCTTCTCCTCCATTCAGTGCAGCAATTGAGATGCTCTGAGTATCCCTAGGAATTCCCATAGAAGCAAGGAGGAAGAGAATGGGCACAACAGGGTCTTCAGCCATTGCAAAGCTAATAATGACATGGATTTACAAAGCAAGGTGATGCTCAATGTACAACATACTACCAAGTGTGTTAGAAAGTTATGAGGGGATTAATGGATGATAGGCTCTGTATGCTCTATCATGGAGGCATTCATTAAGGAAAGCTTATTGGAAAAGAAAGTTTGATATTGTTTTACTTACTGATTAAATACTAGCTCTGGATCAATTGTTTACACTTTATACCAGAGACCAGTGCTCCAATACTACCACCATCTCAAATCTAGAAATCTGCATTATCCTTTCTAGCCTTTTTGCTGAATTCCATGTCTCAAAGTTTCCCCTTCCTTTCTCCATCCTGTTGCTAGAAATTACCCCCCCCCTACTGCTCCCCACTGCTGAAGCCCTGTCTTCACTTTCATTTTCAAGTTATAAAATGTTATCCTTAAAATTTCTAGTAAGTTTCTCTTTCCTCTTTAAGCCATTTACTATCAAGAACAGTGCCTGACACTGGTACATGGTGCCTGTCAAAGATACAAATGTGGGATGGGAAGATGGCTCAGAGAGTAAAGTGCTTGCTGTGCAAGCATGAGGAGCGGAGTTCAGATCCCCAGCACCTACGTAGAATGCAGGTGTGGAGAGACGCATAGACAGGGAATCTCTGAGACGCCCTAGCTAGTTAGTCTCGGCATACGGGTAAGCTTTAGGTCCAGCTAAAGACCATTTCTCAAAAAATAAGGTAGAGAGCAAAAGAGAAAGATAGCCAACATCTACCTCTGGCTTCCACACAAATGTTGCCACACATGTACACCACACGCACATATGCAAGCAAAAAGAAAGCTGCAGTTACTGTGTGCTATTATTTTGGTCATTCTATCTCCTCTACTCTTCAAAGGCCAACTACTCTTGTACATATATCACCCTTGGCACAAAACTGGAAACACATTTGTCTTGTTTGCCTATTCCCCTTTTCTGAGTATGTATTTACCATTAAAATCTGCCTGCTTCTGTTGTCTCTCTAGTATCTTCAGGTTAAGATTTGATATCATATTCACTATGTTATAGTTGCTTTCAGTGAGGAATTTATCATTACTTGGGTCAAAGTAAAAATAATGCTAATTTCCAGATATTTGGAGATTTTCTAGATGTCTATTACTATTTTCTAATTTGACAACTGGATAACTTGATTTGTTTTGTTTTGTTATAGCATACTTTATAGGACAACAGTCCTTTTAAAATTACTGAGGTTTACATTATAATCCAAATGTAGTTCTTCTTGCTGAGGCTAGCAGTCTTAGAAGTGACCACTAATACATGGCTATGGAAACACAATCATAATGCTTGTGCCTTTTTTGCCCAAACAGGAGAACCAGAGTTCCAGGTCAAAATCAGCTGAATCATGGGTTATATAATGTCCTTGAGGCAGTTCTCCATTTCCCATGCAAGGACTAATTTACACACCAGGTCACAACTGTCTATGGACACAGTTTTGCTATTCTCTGTCCACTTATATACTTTCAAACTCAAAGATTTGAAAGTCACCTAGAAAGATTGTTAAGGAGGCTCAGTTCTCTTCTTATTCAGAGTTCTAAAAAACTCAAATATTCTAAGTACATTTTGTTTGTTTGTTTGTTTGTTTTTTGAGGTAGGGTCTCACTTTAGTCCAGGCTGACCTGGAATTCACTATGTAGTCTCAGGGTGGCCTCAAACTCTCAGGGATCCTCCTACTTCTGCCTCCCAAGTGCTGGGATTAAAGGTGTGCACCACCAGGCCCAGCCCTAAGTACATTTTGACACTCTTGTGGAAGGGATTAAAAATAGCCTTCTCTGTATTCAGTGCTCTGCATCTCAAGAATCAATGGGTCACACCTACAAACTAAACAAAGAGAGAACTCAGAACTTAGAGTACTTCACAGAGACCAAAACTTACAATCCTGCTTCAAGTCATCTTATTCCACCTGACACTTAAGAGAAGCATTAGTGCCCATTAGTAGGTGCAGATAGCCCCAGGAAGTCACTGCAGAGTGATGTTTGTCTTGAGAAATCTTTTTATATTTCTGCTACAAATGAGGTTTAACTAGAAAAGGCCTTGTCATATAGAATGAAGGGTGAAAAGGTGGAGAAGTTTCTTGTCAAGAGTTCAGAGATTAGGGCTGGAGAGATGGCTTAGCGGTTAAGCGCTTGCCTGTGAAGCCTACGGACCCCGGTTCGAGGCTCGGTTCCCCAGGTCCCATGTTAGCCAGATGCACAAGGGGGCGCACGCGTCTGGAGTTCGTTTGCAGAGGCTGGAAGCCCTGGCGCGTCCATTCTCTCTCTCTCTCCCTCTGTCTTTTTCTCTGTGTCTGTCGCTCTCAAATAAATAAGTAAAAAATTTTTAAAAAAAAAAAAAGTTCAGAGATTAAAGAGCCCAGTTGGAAAATGCTTTCAGGGCAAGCATTAGGACCTGAGTTGAATCCCCAGCCAAGCAAAAGAGGTGTGCCTATAATCCCATTTCTAGAAAGGCAGAGATAGGAGGATCCCTAAGGTTCTTTTACCAGCCAGCATAGCCTGTAATATAGCTCAGTGACAATCTCTGTGGAGAACAACTGAGGAAGGCACCCAACAATGACCTTTGGTCTGCACCTGTGCACATGTGCACGTGCGCGCGCGCACACACACACACACACACACACACACACACACACACACGTATACACCCATACCCCTTTTTTGTGTCCAAACACATATAAATTCATACACACACATACATGTATACCAAGAAATTCAGTAAGTTCCAACCAAAAAAGAAAGTTAATTTGTAATGTTATTTGTTAAATTGTGAGCACTTCCTGAATGAATTCATATATTTAATTATGATTGTACTTGCTAATGAATTCTAATACATAAACAGATAGGTATACATATTTATAGAAATCAATGTGTATATACATGTCAAAGTGCACACATATCCCCTACCTTCATCCACTGAAAGTGATTATAGGCAAAGATACCACATGAGCAATGAGCACAGAAATCTTACTTTTTAAGTATCGTTATCCAGCAAAGGGAGGTGGGCTTGTTGTAAAAATGGTAGTTTCAAGGACTGGAACACAAACTATTAGATAAGCCTAGAATATCTTATGGTACCAGAAGATAAGGAAATAATTATAAGGTTCAAGAAGGGTGTGGCAAAGACACTCCAGTGCCAACTTAAAGAAACATTCAATAACTAAATCTGGACAATGTGAGCAACAAAAAGGGACAATGATAAGAATATATTGAACCCATGAAATAAGTAAAATCTTACTTTGCCACAAATAAATGAAAGGAAAGGATCAGTTCTTCCTCATATAGAACTGTGACAAATAACCATGGAAAGACTGATACCAATAAAAAGTCACCATGTGCCAAACAACAAGGTAATGATATTAAGGAAGAATCATCAAGGAAGGCTAAACCTAGTAGATGAAAGTATGATAAGAAACAAGGTACCTGCCTACTCTCAGAGTATGCCTAGAAGATTCTAAACATAAAGGCAAAAATAATAACTTCATGCTGAAGAAACCTGGTAAATACCATTAAGAAACATCTGATCAGAGTTAATATACCAGTGACAACTTATATTGATAACATGCACCCCCAGCATGATACATCTCAAAAGGTGACAATATTATTTTGTGGTGTTCCTGTCAACAATTCACAAACTTAGTTTAATCATGAGAAAACAGCAGATGTCAGATGGAAGCCATTCTACAAAATAACTGGCCAGCTACCTTACATGCATCAAGATCATAATGAATGCTGAGAAGCTATCACAGATTATAGGAAACCATACGATATGACCTCTAACCACAATGGATTCTGGACCAGTTAAACATTGAGAACATGATATAATTCAAATAGTGTATAGATTAAATATTAAATTAGGTTAAATAAAGTGTGTCAAGATAATTTCCTGTTAATTATAATTAACAATGGCTAGGTAGACTGGAGAAGAGAAGGAAAGAAAAAGAGAGAACTAGGAGTGTCTTTAGCTCTAGATTTTAAATGTGGATATAGAGATGAAACGTCTCACTGCTCCAATGACACTCAAGCCAGCAAACTCCAAATCTGAGTCATCATATGTCAGTTTAATCACATAAATTATGCCTGTCTGGTACCTCACCCTGGAAATATGAGGCTTTCCACAGCCTGACCTAACAACATAACTTAAAGCTTGAGCCACTAGATAAATCCCCTCGCCCTGGAAAACCCATTACAATCAGCAACAGGAAGGAAATATCTCCAGGTACAAGGTGATTGTCTTAGTATTTATGAGTCACATATGAGCTTTATAAAGACTCTGATATTTCAACTTTGAAACGCATAGCTTCTCCTAGTTGCCTAATAAATATCACCTGAAATTGGCTTTGAAATGCTCACTCTGAAAGCTTTTTTAATACTCTCTTCATGCTTTTCATAGCTTTTTTACTTGTTGATACATACTTATTAAAAGTAATAATCCAAGACATGGTTTAAGAAAGAAAAAATTCCAAATCTAGTACTGTTATACATGCTAGTTGAATGAAAACAGGAAAATGCAAGTCTCACAACACATACTAAGCCTACCAAAACACCCCTGCTATTAACAATAATTACTTTCATAGGCTCCAGAAAAACTAAGACATCTGGTCAGAAATGAGCATGATACCAAAGTTACCACATGGCTTTCATTCAATCTGTTTTTATCTCATCATAAATGATATAAAACTTTCCAGTCAGGTTGGTAACCATCTCCTGTAACTTTTACCAGCTCTACCACTATCCTTCCCTGAAGGGCTTCCATCACCTAGTTCTCCTCATTTTATTTTCCCTCAGGCCCATATGCTTGAAGTAACTTACACTTTCCCTCCTATTAATCATTCTCTCATTCAGATT
This sequence comes from Jaculus jaculus, assembly GCF_020740685.1. NCBI lineage: Eukaryota > Metazoa > Chordata > Mammalia > Rodentia > Dipodidae > Jaculus > Jaculus jaculus. The sequence goes on along the minus strand of NC_059105.1, from coordinate 32,817,944 downwards.
TCATCATGAAATCTATCTCCTACAGGAAGAATAATCCACAAAAAAAGAAAAAAATGAGTAGAGAAAATATGTGGATTGCCAAACATTGAAAGATAACTTTCCTCAAGCCTGGACAATTAAATCATTTTTCCAAAATGACACACCAAGTCTCTACAAATTGGACGGATGTCTTATTTATTATGATTATGATCTTAAAAGCAGACCCTAGTCTAGGCTCCTCTATTCCACACCTTTTCAAACAAAGTATTTAAGGCATGAGAAGTTCTGGTTTTCCTGTGTTGGTAATCCCAAAACACAGCTGCAGTATTTTTGATACTACTCAATAATTATGTCATGAGTAATTTGAAGTCTTTGGACCCATGCATATTTAAGTGAGAAGTGAAAAACTTTTAAAAAAGGAAAGAAAAGAAAATGCATTTTAATAGTAGTGACTTTTCTTGGGAATAATACAAAGTTAAAGAAATCAAAGGCTAGCCGGGCGTGTTGGTGCAGGCCTTTAATCCCAGCACTCAGGAGGCAAAGGTAGGAAGATCACCATGAGTCTGAGGCCACCCTGAGACTACATAGTGAATTCCAGGAGGTAAGCCTTGGCTAGATCAAGACCCTACCACCAAAAACAAAAATTAAAAAAAAGGAAACCAAAGGCTAATAATCAGTATCTACTGTGCTGATAAATCAATGATAATTTGTGGTCCTTTTTTGTAGCTATCCTTAATCTCAGTCATTCTACTTGCCTCACCAAAAAAGACCAAGAGTTAGGCAAATAAAAAGAGTAACTTTGAGGAAGACATACAGATTCAAAAGTTTAGAGAAGTCCAGCTTTCCACTTTTTTAAATTTACAAAGTCATGTTTCCTCTATGATCAGACCCTTGACCTGATGATGGTGGTGATGATGATATTGTTGCTCCTGGCAAAGAAGAGGTGAACTTTGTTCCAAGAAAGAACGTTAACCCAGGTAATTAGACACACAGGTGAACTGCACTTGGCTGCCCATGGGAGCCTCTTCCTGCCAATTATTATGTGTGGTTTTGTCACATGCTATTAACCACAATGTCACAGTCCCTAAAGAATCTCAAGTACAGTAAGAGGGAACCACTTCCTTGTTTTCTCCAGGGAGGCTAAGGCTCAGTGTGTGTGTGTGTGTGTGTGTGTGTGTGTGTGTGTGTGTACGTACATGCTTGCATGTACGCACATGCTGAAATCCTCATCCCAGAATGGAAATTCAGAGTGACTCCAAAACAAGCTACTAATAGAAAGGAAATTTGGGTTTATTTTCTAAACTAAATACTTACTGTTTTCTAACTGCTGTCATGAGCTTACACTGCAGATTTGTTTTGGGGAGAGATCCCTCCAACTCCTGAAATCAATTTAAGGATTGTACAGATTGATACTGGTGGGAACTTTGTGGCTTTCCCCCCTTAGAGAATGATATGATGAAATGATTCTAAAACATTTCCACTGTTGTAAAATTAGACCAGAGTAGAAAGATGGGAAAGGAAGTAGGAAGCATATCCAGGAAGATCTGGTACCATTTTTTCTCAGGGGGTGGGGGAGGAGAGGCTAAAGAAAGGCTGTGACTGATAAGCTCAGCAAGCCCACAGGAGAGGCTCAGTTCCCACTCACAGGAGCTCAGCTGCATCCCCTACGGGGCTTTAACATTTCAAAGTGATCTTGAGGAAGAGGATAGTCACATTAACCCTATTTTGTGACAGAAAGGGTACCAATCAGCCTCTTATAACTTAGAAAATGAGTGAGTCCTAATACAGTCTTTAAGTAAATGTTCATCCTTTCTTGACTTTTATCACCAGATCATGTTAGGGTAGAAAGTTAGGAAAGAATGTTGTTTAGAAAAAGCAAGTAAGCAAGTATACAGTATAAGCAAAAATCTCTTACTGCATTTTTTTAGCTATTAGGTTAAAAAAAAAAAAAGAACCACATGAATAGCATACCCCACAGGAACAATCGCATTACACATTACTGTCAGAATTGCTGAACCCCATAGAATAACCATGGTATTACATCCCATGTAAGATCACATTCCTTTTGACTGTTTTTCACATCAACTGGTTGCTAGAGCTAAAACTAAATTAAACATTTCCCTCTAGTAATTTGTAAATTCTGAGAGACAATGCTATGAAAATTAATTTAATTCTAAACAAACATGAAAGTTAAGAAATTCCTATTAAAACCTCTCCAGTGTTTCTCCTCCCCAAATTATCTCCAACATACAAAGAAAATATTTGTTTGTATATTTTTCCTTGGGGAAGCAAGGGAGGAAGAAGACAAGATGAAAGGCCTGGGGAGAAGATGATGCCTTTGAAAATTACTTTCCCTGGGTACATGATGCAAAGCAGCCTGAAATATTCCTTTCATCTTCCAAGGATTCCTTAGTTGCAATGCATAAAACAAATCCCCTCAACAACTCAAGTCCTTATTACATGTTAGAGTAAACCTTAAAGTCATGCAACATAGGGCAGAGCTGGAAGCCATAACCCAGGTCTTAGGAAGAAGACATTTGAGGTTTGCTGCACCTCCCAGAACTTGGAAAGATCTTTTCCTTGTTCATATAATCTGTGGCCCTCAAGTCAACAAGACAGGCTTTCTAAACTTGGTTCCCTGTTGTGTTTCCAGATGTTACTTCTCAAAACATACAGGAAGTCTGTTGGCCTGCAGCTCACCCTCAAAAGATATGCTCGCTGTTTTTAGGCTACTGGAAAAAAAATTAAATTCTAAGATTGGAGTGATTATAAGATAGCACTACTCATGGTATCGAAGATGCCTGGGTTTGTTTTTCCCTCATCTCCCAACTGAGCTGCCACTGAAGGCAAACATACTGGTGGAAATACCATTTGCTACTTCTGTAGGCTCAAAGTGTTATCACATTTTAGTCTTTCTATTTCTATAGACAAAATAAAACCCATCCCTAAGAGTCAGTGAAATGGAATCCTCTGTGTACTACTACCAAGAGCAAAGGCTAGCTTCGAAACTTGAACAAGAAAATTAAAAGAGTCCTAAAGAAAACATTCACCACAGCCCAGAGACAATGCCAACCAGACCCTGCTCAAAAAGGAAGACACTCTATCCTAGCCCCTCACAGAGCCACGGACCTGGGGGAAGGCCTCCCTTGTGAGCAGTGGTGTCCCTAGAACAACGGGCCTGATAGGTTTTCAGCTTCACCATTAATTTTCCATAAAGAGCAGTTTTCTTGACGAGCGCTTGTGGCAGGCAGGCCCTGATGCTTCAGAAACCTGTAATTATTCTTGGTTCCCCACCCCCCACAGCCTCTGCACCTGTGTCAGTTCAAGGCACCAGCTGGCCGTATCATGCCTCCTCCCTCTTAAGGGAGGGAAGGAGGGAGGAGGGAGCCATCACGCAAAACCCCAAACTCACTTGATTCTTCCAAAACAGTAAAAAAAAAAAAAAAAAAATTAGATGCGCCCATCTTAACCCCTTCCCCAACAGGTCTTGCTATAAGGAAACAAATAAACATTAATTAGTTAGAGGACCCTCATTCAAACCAAAATTACTGAAAATCATGGAAACAGGGAAAGGTCTGACAAGGGGTTATTAAACCTGTTTTATAGCCTGCTCTTACAGGCACCCCCTCCACTGGCTATTAACCTTGCTCACACACACACACCCTCCTCAAGCTCCCTGGGCCCCTTTACTCTCAGTGGCCAAGATGGGAACATACCGAAACAATGACATCACTCCTCTTCCTCTCCCAAATCGTTGTACTGGCTGACTTGGGCTACTGGGATTTTTTTTTTTTTCCCCTAAGTAAACTCATTTCACTGACTCCCTCCTAAAACACTAGTATATCCTTCTCAGTAGAGTTAATTAAATGTGCCCTTCCCTTACCCTCCATAATATGCACATATATACACACAATTACTTGTTTGACTCAAAGCCCTGTTGCACATGCATACAGTGCGCTCCTTCTCTCCCACTCACAGCTTGAATTTCCCAAGAACAGGTTCAAAGCCCACTGGGGCTGTCAGTGGCAGACACAATTTAGTGGCTGATGATCAACAGAGGATACTTTCAAAACAGAGCTTTCAGAAACCTCCACTGTGGAATGTCAAAGACAATGTAAAGAACAGAAAGGAATGCTTGTTGTACTCCTCCGGCCACAAAAAATGACAACCAAAAGCATAATGCAGGCAAGCCCAAGTCACAGCCGAACTTCCAAAGGACCTGCATTCTGGAGTTGTAAGACGCTCTGGAATAACGGCAGAAGCAGAAAGACTGAAGAGTGAGGCTCGTTCAGAGCAGGCCCTGAGGGGCTCACTGTAATCGGTGGTAAAGGGTGCTGGAGAACCTGGAAGAAGGTGGCTGAGACCTGCCACTGAATAAGAACCTCAGGGCCTTAGCCATTCAAAGACCTCAGCTAACACAACATGATGAAACTTTCGGTTCCTGTCTCCCCTTGGATATGCGCCTCACCAGCATCTAAAATGTAAACTTCACTAGAATGTGGGCTCCTTAAAGGCATTTGGACCTATGCCTGACTTGTGGCTTGTCTCACACACTGGCTTAATAAATGAATGAGTGAATGAATGAAGCAACTCTCAATTATGGTGCAAAGCCATCAGTGATGACAATTCTGGATAGGCAGAAGTCCAAGAGTGTGATGAAGGCAAACTCTCCCTTCTTCACAAGAAGATGGAGCCAGTGTACAAGAGTTGATTCCATCTTTTATGCAACATATTAGTATTTTAGGCTTTAACTATTAGTATTATTTGTTTTCTCAATACTTTCAACTTAAGAAATTTAAATGTTTACAGTCTGGGACAAACCCCATATTCTAAACTAAGAGGCAAATTCAGATGGTCAGATGTAGCCCTGACTACGTGCATCTTTGTGGAGGCAAAATCCACTTCCTTGCCCCACGCAGTGTTCCTCTCCCTCTGCTACCTCCTCCTTCCTCTTCTGGTCTCTAGAAAAGACCAGAGGAAAAGGCAATACAGACGAGTAGACACCAGGCTGTTTTAATTTCTTGCTTTTTATTAGTGAAAAGAACTCTAGCCTAGGAATCCAGTTCAGTGCCTCTTTCCCACTCTACCCCTTACCCTTCCAGTAAACCACAGATCCTTAAGCAAAAATTTACCTGCTTCTCTGAAGAAAAAAAAAAAAAAGAGTGAACGAGTCTCCAAGACCCCTTTCAGCTCAAGCTTCTTACTGACAATTCTACTGTTTCCTTACCCTCTATTTCCTTACCATGGCCCCTGCATGACCTGCCTTTCCCCTCACTGCCTCCTCTCTCTCCCTCTCTCTCTCTCTCTCTCTCTCTCTCTCTCTCTCTCTCTCTCTCGTTGCACTAGGCTCCACATGCAGACACTGCCGTCAGCCTGCTGAACGCTAGTACCTGCCCTTCTACAACCGGTAACATGCACATCTACAACCTGTGATCTTTGTCTCGGAGGTGGAGAGCCCTTCTTTGACTTGCCCAGAAAAGTAGCCCAAGCATCCCATTCATTCACCATCACGCCTCCTTGTTTTATTTGCACGTCAGTGTTTACAAAGTCTCAACTCTTTCATGTTTATTTTCTATGCTTTCCTACAAGAATGGTAGCTCTAGAGAAGACAGACTTGGTCAAGCGCCCCGGCACCCAAGTGCCTGGAAAAAAAAAGCATCCAAAATCTGCTAGCTGAAATGAATACACGAAGCCATGACTCCATCTGGGAATTCCAGGGAATGCTTCCTAAAAACAGCTGCCGTATTAGGTCAACAAGCTCCTTCGTCATTTCTCCTCAGTTCAAGTTTTAGCGCCTGGGAGGCATCTGCCCATGCGCGCTCTTGGGCAGCAGAGCAGTATTGTCTCTCCTTGAGACAAAGGCTTCCCAGGCTGCAACACTCACTCGCCCATTTCAGACAGATGCAAACACTGGCCTGTTTCTCCTCAGCAGTCTGCATTGCATCATGTGTTCTGAATACCACTCAGATGAACAAGCCCACCCTTCTTGGCACCTGCATGACAGGTGCTTATTAAGTGTTGTCCGGGGGGAATAGAATCCAGATAGTGGCTCAACCCTCTTCATATCATTTATTCCCACTTTTTCCCCCTGAAGTGCTTTGAGAAAGATGACTCTGGCTATTGCTCTCCAAAGTGCATGAGGCTCAAGGCAGCGTGGTTCCCAGCATTAGCAGCCCTACACCCATCATTCTCTAGATACAAAGTCCTAAAGTGGACAGACAAGTCCATCCAAACACAGCAGGCATCAAGAACTCCTGCTTTCTGCCTTTCTAAGTGGCACCTTATTTTGCTTAAACAGGTGAGGTCCCTCAAAACCCTTGTCTCCCATTCTTCTGTCTTTCCCATAATTCCCAAACATAGAACTTCCTTTCCCTCGGTCCCTTTTAAGAATTTTACATAAAAAGATATCTCTACTGAGAGGTGCTATTTTTTTCAGGATCATTATTTCATGGATACAGACTTTTCAAACACTGGAAGTATGCCAAAATCCAATTAAGAGGGTATGTCATTTGAACCAGCAAGAGCTGTAGGTGAAAATATTGAATCGTAGCTGTATGGGACTCCTGTGAATGTGTGTATGTGTTTGCACACACACCATTGACAATAAATGTATATTCTTTTTCATGTATTTCCGATGCCTTTCTCTGAAGCCGTCATTGTTCTCAGAGTCACAAAGCTGTTCCCTCTGTAATTCATGATGTTAGGCACTATGAATCTTTCACATGCTGACTGAGGGGGAAAATGAAGGAGAAAAGAAGATATGGTGTTCCATTATGTAAAGAAAAATAAAATTGGGCTTGACCCATTTCTTAAGCACATTGTGATGTTGCAGATTTCAAATTAACAATTCAACCCAACTTGACAGGAAAGACTCAAGTGCTGAGACCCTGAAGTTGGGATTCCAGTCACTCTGGCACCTCACTTAACCTTAGGTGGCTTGACTGATATCAGATGACACACACTTTCATTGAAGAAGAGACACTAATTTGAATCATCACTGCCATCCCCTCACCCCTTTGTTCCTGTCTGAACCAATTTCCATACAGTTTCAAAGAAATTATCAGCCCATGCAAAGGGGAAATCCCAGTGGGATGAGAACTACATTAGCAGCATAAGGGGGAAAATCTAATTTCCAATCCAGTGGCTTTGTTGTTTCAACCTCCAAGGAAGGTTGCTACATATGCACAACCCAAATTAAGTTTTAAAACATTACCATGATAAAAATTAATAACGGAAAAACTCCCATGGGGCAAAAGGTGGTCCTTAGTACAACACTCATACAATGAAGGCCAGCTCTACTGGAATCTGTGGGTGATCTGAGCCTTAAGGTCTCAATCATCTCAGCCGATAAAATACTTCAGAATCACACATGCTCACTGAAGCCATGCTCAGGCCACAGATAGTTGAAAATGAATTAATTCTTAGTCTCAGACCATGTCCACATTAAAAACTCTTAAATTATGTTGTTGACAGACCACACGGAAATGTATTGTAATGGTCCAAATGAAGGATTCTTTTTTGGCATAACAAGATATGCCAATGTGATTTTCTAGTGCCTTACTTACTGGAATAAAATTCATGGCAAGGCACCAGTGTGACTACATCATTAATTAACCTGAACCACATACCGAAACATTGCTGCTAATAAAACTCCCCTATAAAGAAAACATGTTTTCTCTACTGAGAATCCTGGAATGTAAGCCCCAGCAGAGCCACTGCCTTAATTAAGGGGATATTTTAATGTTTGTACCTATGCCTGTATGTGATGGCCATAAAGTTTGGGCCTATTTGGTTGGATCTTCAATAACCTGAGTCCTTCCTCTGATGTGCTTTTTTTGGGAAAAGAAAATGAACTGATAACCATGCTATCATGATTTGCTAGTGACTGTGTGAATGAAATGGGTCACTTTTGCTTAGGTAGGAGATGTTTTATCTGCAAAGTTTTTAAAGGAAACCGTGAGATTGCAACCTGTGATTTACTGAATCAAAAATCTATAGAAACCTTCCTCTCCACCTCCTCCCTATAAACAGGCTGACAGAAACAGAAGAGTTGTAACTAGAACACTCAGGTGAAACCAGGAGTTTTCCGATCCAATCCACATCAAATGATGGAGGCTTCAGGATTTATTTTGTAAACAGCATCTAAAACACTCATTAATATTGTCATAGAGCCTCATATCTGGGACCCTCCTGTCAGCCCCTACAGACAGCAAGGATTACAATGCCTATGTGCATGGAACTCAACCCATGAAGAATACTGGGGTTTTCAGCTCTATAGCCACAATAAGACCAGAAACAAAAACAAAAAGTTCTTAATACTTAATAGCTAATGATCTGTTTTTCTGATCCAATCTTGGACCTTTCACCTAAGTTCACAAAGCATTCAAAAAATTCAATGAATCATCATCATCCCTTAGGGATCTTGAAGAAATAGGGATTTTTGATGGTATTTTAGGACCTTCAAAATTAGAAACTGCACCAGATCCCAGACTTCATTTCACAGGCTGTTTGGCTACATTTCTCGATGTCATTTCTCCTGATGAGATTGGGATGAATGGCCTTGATTTTGACAACACTTTTTATTGTGAGATTTCTAAGTCTTCTGCATTTATTCCATACTTTGGTGAAATTATTAAAAGCAAATAGGATTTCAGTCATTCCACTCAATCAACATCAAGTGTAATTCATTGAGATGAAATCAAAGTAGTGTCATTTTTAAGATAAAAATTGACAAAAAATTGTAAATACTGAAGGTCTTATTCTACCAATCCTTAATAGATGCAAACTCAAATCCATACTAAATAAGGAATTTGAACCTGTCATCTAACACTTAAAAATATTTCCTAATTTTAATAAATATAAAATTTTAAATAAATGAGATTCAACATTTTTCCTCATGGTGCCCTTCAGAACGGTGGTTCTTGACTCATTTTTTGACACCAGTTATTATTAATCACTCATCTATTTTTTTCCAAGAGTCAAATAGAAAAGAGTGTTAGCAGGAAGATCTGCAGCATCAAAAGAAGGAGAATGGGGACAACGGGAAGTAGATGGCCACCAAGCCTCCCGTTTCAATACAGCACTCCCGACTGCCAATCTCCTCCTTTACCGAGAATACCCATCAAATATCAACTGCAAAAGTTTGCTCAAGGGCAAAATTTAAACTTGGCTTGCTTCCTACCCGAAATTTAAACATTAATTTTAAAGTGGTTTATCTATAATCATCTGGTAGTAACAGACTAAAAGGAAGAAGGAATGGCTGGATAAAGAAGTTGACTATGATTCAGAAATGGATGGTCATGAAAGATCAGCTTTGCTAAAAATGAGATAATTTATATCTTTTTTAGTTAGGGAAGCATGGGCAGACCTGATTAACAAAGTCTTCCAATCTGGGGACTTCCTATAAGTATGTAAAATCAAGGTCAATATGAAGTCATGGACAGAACACAGACCAAAGTCAAGAGGACTTTTCTCAGCTCCTTTGACTTAATTAACTGTGTGTCCTTCAGTAAGTCCCCTCATCTTTATTCCTTAGTTTCTTTACCAAGAAACCAAAGGTGTTAATAAAAGGGACTAGATATACACAATCCCCTTCAATACCATGAAAATCCTCTCACTGTGAATATAATAAACTTCTTATGACCAAATCTTGCTTGTCTACAGGAAGTGAGGCACAAAGGAGATGGGATTTATGACTCTGATCCCTGTACATATAAAAGTGCCATGTTTCCAGGAATCTCATTTACAGATTCTGGACTGCAGTTTTGGCTCAGTCTCACAAACAAACTCCGATATAAGGCCACTTGTACTGGGACAGATGGTCTTATTTCTGTGCATGGAGTTTTCCATAGACATTAAGACTCTTCCTTAAAGTCAACAAGCTCAGTTCCACATGGGGGCCAGGAAAACGATATGTATTAGCAACGAGTTCATGATATCAGGGGGAGGTGCGGAATGTGGTAAGCTGAACAGCATGGTCTAAAAGAAGACACTCACGGGCATGTGGCAGATGAAGGCCCAGTTAACACTTTCCTGAAAGAAACCTCAAATCCAGAGGGTTACCAATTCTTTTAAATACTGGTAATATGAAAGGCTAGAGTGTATGAGACATGGAAATGGCCCTTGGGTGTAAAATTTTGACTTATGTTCCAAATGGAGGGGTGTCGAGAGAGACAGGTAGATTTGTACAGTTCTTCTTCTCTGTGTACCCAAATGATGGTGTGAACTAATTGCGGAACTCTGACTCTTTAAAGTAGCTACCAACTGGGGAGACTAGAGCTACTTCCCACCATTGTCTAGGAAATACCCTGCTTGAAAAGAGACTCAAATAAAGGAAATGAAGAAGCAGCAGCAATTTGGAAGTTTCTGATCAGTGTATCTTGCCCAGTTCTCAAGAATAAGAGATCTCGGGCTGGAGAGATGGCTTAGCAGTTAAGTGCTTGCCTGTGAAGCTTAAGCACACTGGTTCAAGGTTCGATTCCCCAGGACCCACATTAGCCAGATGCACAAGGTGGCACACACATCTGGAGTTTGTTTGAAGTGGCTAGAGGCCCTGGCATGCCCATTCTCCCTCCCTCTCTCTCTCTTTCCCTCTCTCCCTCTTTCTCTCTATCTGCCGCTCTCAAATAAATAAATAAAAATAAAAATAAAGAATAAGAGATCTGCAGAGATGGACACATAACACATCAAGCAAGAGCCATGACAAATCCACAGAAGTTTTAAACATCTTTAGGGTTAATCACTGTGTTTGGCACAATCAATAGCTGCTCTGAGGTGTCTGGTAGCTACAGGGAAAAGATCAATGAGTTCAGAAATTCTCATCATATAAAAGTAATATTAGCTTCTCAGAGATCTGGTGATCTGTGTGCACAAGGTTTCAAAATAAATTTCCAAGAAAGAGTGAAGAAGGAAAAAAAGATTGGAAGCAAATGGTGAAAAACAAACTTGTCCTCCTTCCTAAAATTTTTTCTTATACTGAAATGCCCTTCTCTTAAAAGCCCTCAGGGCTGGAGAGCTGGCTCAATGGTTAGAAGGCACTTGCAATTCCCCACATAAAGACAGATGCAAAAAGTGACACACAAGCAGCTGGAATTTGTTTGAAATGGTAGGAGGCCCTGGCACACCCATACTTACACTCATTGCTACCCCCCACCTCTTTCTGTCTCTAATAAATAAATTTAAATTTTTTTTAAGCCCTTAAAATTTTGTTGGAGGGCTGGAGAGATTGCTTAGCAGTTATGGCACTTGCCTACAAAGCCAAAGGACCCAGGTTCAATTTCCAAGAACCTACGTAAGCCAGATGCACAAAGTGGCACATACATCTGGAGTTCGTTTTCAGTGGCTAAAGGCCCTGGAGTGCTCGCTCTCGCTCGCTCTTTCTCTCTCAAATAAATAAATAAAAATAAGGTATTTAAAAATATATTTTAAAAGAAATTTTGTTGGAGAGCAGACGAAGGGTTCATGGCCTGAGCATGTTTTTCTCTTTTGTATCCTCTCTCTGGATATTTTTCTGGCTTTCTAAGCAAAGAGGAAACCTCTCCCATTCCTGTAGACACACTTTTATGATCCCACTGTGGCGGCCAACAGCACTTAGGGATCCTAGGGGCCTTTCACAAGTTCTGGGAGGAAGGGACATCTATGTCCAGTGAGAGGATCAGGTTATGGAGTTGGGCCCGTGTTACAACTGTTCAGGTTCAGTGCTAACCAACTAGCAGGACACTGGGTAAGGTTCCCTCATGAAGAACAGACTAAGTAGGCATGCTTGACCTTTGAAAATCCAGGCCTAGTCTGAAGCTTCCACACTGAAAAACAAAAAAAGCTCCAGGGCTGGAGAATGTGAGAGGAAGCAAGCTGTACTCTGGGCCCAGCCCCCACACGCTCCCCTGTGACTGAGGCTTGCAAAAATCAATAGAGCAGCATTATGGACTCTGCAGTATTGTAAGAGAGGGCTTTGCCCTGGCCTAGATGGAGAGAAGGTGGGGGAGGACTGGCTAGCTCCAAGAGGGAGGATGCTATGTTAAAGTCCCAGTGCCAGGGAGGCAGTGGCTGCACAAGCATGGCAGAGGATCCCAATGTTGCTAGGCTCCCTTAAAAATAAAATTCTGCCCCAAGTCTAAGTTTTATCGTAATGGACTAAACACAGCTACACCAAGCGAAGTCGAGATGGCAAAGAGCTGGTGTCTGACAGCTTCCTACATTCAGGTGAGGGAACCATCATACCCAGCAGCTGACAGAAGACAAGTTTTAAATGCATCACACAAGCCACTCTTTTATCTGAAGTCACACATTTTTAAAGCAAACCACAGCCATGAACTTTCCATTTGTTTATCTTGGGTCACCTACCAGAGCTAAAATAAACATTTTCAATTTTTTTTTTTCACCAGAACAAAAACCAGAGCTATTGCTAAACCTACAGGAGAGATGCATCTCTATCCTTTCTGGTTTACCTAGGGCCATAGCCCAGCTGTATCACCGGTCTCTCCCAGAGGTCACATGACACAATCCAGATGCCTCCAACAAAAAAGTCAGAATCACCCAACAAGTCTCATGACTACTCAGTGAAATGGAGCGCCTAATTTTTGCCTTCACATGAAGGTTTGTGTTGGCTACCTGCCACTCTCCCTCAGTAGTGCTGGTAATGGGTCACTCTATACAGCAAATTAGGTGGCATTAAAGGTAAACACAGTAAGTTTTCAGATATGTTTTAATCCACAAATCCTTCTCCAATCATGTGGATCAAGAGTATGCCTTATCTCTGTAAAGTCATAGCTGTCTTCAGCTTCTTGGATGCTGGTTTTTGATTCCAGATAGAAGGTTACGCATTCCCTGTCGCAAATCACACATCAACACAATCCATTTGCTGTTACAGAAGCATTGCTCTTCCCAGAAATGTCCCAAAGCTACAACCACACACATGCAGTCTGCTCTATTTTTTAACCTGATTTACAACTCCTAGCAGGGGACAATGGAAACTTGCAATCAGTCCTGAAGCAGAGCTTAAGGACTAGGGTACTTACATCTATAGTCAAAAAACTACCTACCTCTATTGATCCATAAACCACTAAAGCTTTTACATGTATGGACTGTCAATGCTATTCAATAACATATTGTTTAGGCTTTCCTTTTGCCTGATATGATTTAATATGTCACTCATTAACTTTCTTTTTCTTGACTTCATTCTACCACCCACCCAGTGGAAGGAATAATGAAAATCTATTTGGAAAGAACTTCAAGTTAAAAAAAAAATTAAACAACACATTTACTCAATGTAGGATCATGCCTAGATATGTGTGGAGGACTGGTTTTAGAACAATCCTCACACTCACTGGATACTAAAATCTACTCAAATCCCTTGTCTAAAATTGCCTAAGATTTATATGTAATCTGCACACACCCTTGAGTCACCTCTAGAATGATGCTAATGCCTTGTATAATGTAAGTGTGCTATGCTGTACTGTTTAGGGAATGACAGAGAAAATAGATGCGCATGCTCATTTATGAACTTTGTTTTCTGAGTCTTTCTGATCCACAGCTGGTGGAATCTATAACTTCCAAGGTCCAATGGTGCAAAGAACATGGAGAGTGACAGCTTCTCTGTTCAACAAGATGCACACTCTGGCCAAGTACATAGAAAGGGAGCTATCAAGCCTGAGAGAAGACGCGTAATGAATGAAGTACAGGTGTTGAAAGGTTACAAGAATTCTCAAATATCTATTCTATTTTACTTTTTTTTTTTTTTTTTGGAGTAGTAACTAACTGTGTACTGGAAGAATATTTTTTGAGAAATGAGTAGGAAAATTCCTTGTATGCCAGATGCAGCTGTTTAAGTCATTCGTTCCTGGCGGCCCTTCTCTTTGTATCCCAGTGATAACTCAGTCTTTCACATTATTACTTTTCTTCTTGGCCCACCTCAATATTTTAAGCTACACTGGAGCTGGGATAACATCCTTCTGGGTCATAACATCCTCAGTGCCTAGCAGACACCTTAACCCATTAAAGGGAGGAAAGAATGAGAACAGCAAGAAGGGGTTAAGAGAATGAATTAAAGAAAACAAAAAGTGGACTGGGGAGATGGCTAAGCAGTTAAAGGCCCTTGTATGCAAAGCCTGCCAGCTGAGGTTCAAGTCCCCAGTACCCATGTAAAGCCAGGTGCACAAAAAGTGGCAAACACATCTGGAGTTCGTTTGCAGTGGCAAGAGACCTTGGCATACACATTTTTTTTTCTCTCTCTCTGAAAAATATGTAAAAATATTTTAAGGCACAGAAAAAAAGTTAATTATAGATAAACATTCTCTTCTTTGTTCTCAAGTACCCACTAGTTTATTATGAATGAATGGTCACTCTTACACATTTGGCCCTTGTTGACCAGTGATGGATTCTCTCATGGTAAGGCCAGGTGACTTCTGCTGGACTAGGAATAACTGATTGGATGTAAAGTTAACAAAGCTCACGCGAGTGTCATGTGACAAGTAGAAGTGTAAAAAGCCAAGGATCTTGTGTTCTTGCCTCTCTATCTGTCCTGCTCCTTTAAGGTTCCTCATCTTGATTCCCAATATTCCCTCCATGTTTACTTTCAGGCAAGGACACTGACCACATCATTCCTTTTCTTCCCTATGCTCTGCCATGTTGCCAAGGACAATATTCCCTTGACCCCTTGCCCTGAGCAAGACTAATATCTACTGTCCCTCCTGCTTCCTTTTTACCCTTTTCCCTCCCTGTATTTCCCTGGACCCTCTTCCCTTGCCTTGTGATTGATTCCCTAAGAGGCCTCCCCTACTATAAGGAAATGTGTCTTTCAGGGTATCTAGAAATTTGGCTTTTAGATTTCCTTTTACTAAGTCTACTCATTTCATCACTGCTACCCACGAGGGAAAAAGAAAGAAAACAAAACAAACAATGCATAGCTCACTCATTTCTTATCCCCCTGGCCTCTCCCAGGACAGCTGTCTTCTTTTCCCTTCCATGAACAAAGCACCAGGAGACAGCAGCCCCACTGAAGCCTAGGTAGGACAAGCAGTGTGACATATACTTGCCCACTGGTGCATCAGCCCTCAGGGGAGAAGGAGTTGGGGATAAGGACACAGGACTGAGGTCTCACTTGACCACTAGGTCTAACTGCAGCCTGATCAGTAGCAAAGCTGAGAGCTGACCTCTTCCCCCTCTGGCTCCTGTACCTACCTTCTAAAGAAGGCTGTAGAGGGATCCCTTTATTGCTCTCACTGAAAGAGCAGAGACTGTAATTATAGAGCTCTGCTAATGGTCCAAGTAACTAATCTCAAGAATCGTGACATCTATTAACATGTAAGTCTTTAAGAAAACATAAGCACAGGAAGACATAGCTGATCCATCATTCCATTACCTGGATTGTTCTTTAAAAAATTAAAAATAATGATCACACAGGAAGGTTAAAGGCATTTAAACACAACAGAAAAGATATAAAAAGTCAAACTCTTCCTTTCTTAGCCCCTTCCAAGAACCTCCCCTCCTTTTCCCTTAACTATCATTAAATGCTTACATATGCTTTTGCTTGAAATTATAAGCATATCGGCATATAAACACTTTTATTCCTTTTTTCATTTACAAAGAAGGAAGGTGATTAGCCTTTCATTTTTATCAGCTGAGAAACCTGAGTTACAGGAAAGGCTGAGGCAAGGGTGGCCTGGCTATTTCTCCCTCTTCCCTTTTCCTCCTGCACATAGTTCCCCTTTCCTGTGAAAGCTTTGCCCCTTTTCTATAGGTATTCCTCTATTATACCCACCATACTTCCTGAAAGGGAGTATTCCAAACTGAAGTAAATTTAGCTGGGTGTGGTGGTACACACCTTTAATCCCAGCACTCGGGAGGGCAGAGGTAGGAGGATAAGAGGATCATCGCAAGTTCAAGGCCACCCTGAGACTACATAGTGAATTCCAGGTCAGCCTGGGCTAGAGCGAGAGCCTACCTCGAAAAACCAAAAAGAAAAAAAGAAATGAGTTAAGTTTTAGGATGGCTATGTAACATGTCCCCATTGGGGGAAGCTAGGTGAAGGATATAAGTTTCTTTGACCTGTTCTTGCAACTTCCTATGAGTATGTAATTATTTCAAAATAAAAAGTTCTTTGAAAATGAAGCAAGTTCATGTTCTGTGGGAAAGGCACAACTGAGGACCCCTGATGTGAGAAGAAGACTTAATTCACTATAGCAAAGCTTTTGAGAAGCCATGTGCTAAATATAAACATCATTGGCCCTGCTCAGACAACTTCCATGGTCCTGGGCCAGGATGGTAACATCAGTCAGTTCTTGAAATGTTTTGGGACATGTTTGATTTTTTTGAAGGAACAAAACAATGTTTTCCAATAAAGCTAACAGTGTTTCCACTTGCTCTGAAGCATTTTAGGGTTTTTAATAGTTGAGTTTTTTTTAATCCTCTTTTAAAAAAATCAAAACTAAACCTTAAAAGTGCATAAATATTTAATTTTGCAGAGAAAGGTAAGGCTCTCCAGACAGAGTTTTGATCCAACTCATGATCTCAGGCATTTTATGGCCATGCTTGCCTCCAAATCACATTGGTGGCAAAAACTCAGCCACATACTTAAGTGTTTTGTCACATTCCTGACCCCAGAATCAAACTGCTCACGTGGGAAGATGAGCCAAAAGTATGTCCCAACTCAATCCCTCCAGAACTGGGTCGAGAGGCCAGCTAGCATTCCTGTCCCTCTTCATGTCTTCCTCATGGAAGACTAGAGCCAAGGCCAAGGGCTTCCATGAGCTTGAGTTATCCTGATTCCACCTAGAGTCCATCTATCCAGGTACCACTGCTCAGAGCCAACCTGGAAAGAAAACTTTGAATGAATACAGAAGGATAGAGCCACTCAACCCCAAAGGATTGCTAGGCTAAAATGCCTGGTGGCCACTGTCCAGGTCCAACCCACAAGGTTTTTGACATACTTAACATTTTTTATTCTGCCTGTGTTTTTTAAAAAAGGAAGCAAGATAAAAATTGAGATTATTTACCTTTTGGGAAAACCCAGACAATTTGTCAACAGATTGAGGGGCAGGTATCCTTCAAATAGAGCAGCAGATCCTATGCTTCCACGCAGTGCCCCACTTTCCACTGTCTTCCAGGGCCTGCCTCACTACCAGCGGGGCTCCTAGTGGCCATCTTTAAGACTCCTGTATTAAGACTTTCCTTTGCTAATGTATCTGTTTCTAGGCTGACTGCATGTCTTCTCACTCTTCTATTCCCATTCCATTCTCCATATTCTTGGGGCCCTTAACATATGCTGGACCTAACCTCCATCTGTCTCCTCTAATATCCTTTCTTTGCTAAAGACCACAAGAAGACAGGAATGTCCTCAACTCCCAACTCTTTGTTTCATCCATAACATGCAGCTTCCAGAGGCTCTTAGATCTCTCCCCCTCCCCAGTGGCACCCAGTCATATTGATTTCTTAGCCAAGAATAATAAAACGGCGGAGTTTCCTTTCAGCAATGGGTGTTCAGTGGTTGGGGAGGGGGACCCTTACTCAGAGCTGTCATTTTGTCATTATGAGCATTGTCACTAGTGAAGCTCTTCAGGGGTGCTAGACCCCCATGGAGGAAGAGAAGGCCTGGGGCCCACCACAGGTTTGTTCACACCTGCTTCACTGCCAAGTCTATGAACTGTCCAAAACCTAGCAGGCTATCCATCCTGGCTGCCTTGCATGCTTGCATTGGACTCCATGGTGGCACTGTCCACTGTGGATACAGCACTTGTGTCATGTCCCTAGTGATAGGAAGACACTCACAGATGAAGATCCAAATGTGCCTCGTCTCCCAGCATTACAGGTGACACAGAATGAGAACATACTTTGCACTTGACACTTTCAGCACAATGCCTCCCCTGAGCAGCAGGTAAACCTAAGCACCCTCAGTGATGCCTTCACGGCCTTTAGCCATCCCCGTCAACATGTCCTTGATGTCCTTTCCTACAGCAATAACTCCTAGCAAGGTCAATGTGACCTTTATGTGCAAGAGCTCACCCATCCGTCCGTCAGTCCATCCGTCTTACCTTCATTTACACTAGGGTCATCTCAGGCTGAGACAGAGTCCATGTTTTAGAGAGCAACAAGCTGCTCTGTGTTCTACCACCAGAGTGGCAGACACCAGCAGGATTCCCAGGGAAATCAAGCCTGGTAAGTCCAGGACTTCCTTTCTAGGTAAGTCCCCATCTCGATTTTTCATTTAACAATGTGTGAGGGTGCATTGTAATGAGTCACTTAGACACCCAGACTTCCACACTTCCACATTCAGAAGAGAAGTGTTTCCAGTCCTCCTCACTTTTACCAACAAACCTATCCTTTCTGAGTATCTCTCTCCCTCTCTCTCTCTCTCTCTCTCTCTCTCTCTCTCTCTCTCTCTCTCTCTTAATCTCACTGCTTTGCAATATGGTAAAAAAAAAAATCTAATTAAAATGTATCTTAAAAAAATGTAGCTCTTGTCTTTATCCAGAAGTTGATGTGTTACATACCATAGTTTCAGTTTAGTTTCTCATAGTTCAGTTAAAACTAACGTGAACATATACCTTTTAATTATTTTGTTTGTTTTTAGTTTTTGGAATTCACTTAGTAGTCTCAGGGTGGCCTCAAACTCACGGCGATCCTCCTATCTTGGTCTCTCAAGTGCCGGGATTAAAGGTGTGCACCATTATATTCAGCTCAAAAAATTTTGCTAACTTAAATAACTAATAGAGACATCTTCAAAGTAACCCGATTAAGGCACGAGGAACTGCCCCATTTGAATAAGCAAAAAACTATGGAACTGCTATACAGAAAACAACAGGAATCATAAAAGAGAAGCAAGTCAACAAGAAATATGAGTTTACAGATTGAAACAAAAGCCTCTCCTATCACAGAATAGAATGTTGTATGGCATGTGACACTACACAAAGCACTTTCACATCTATATGTCATTTGATTATAACAATCCCATTATTATAAACCCCTGCATTACAAATGGGAAAATACAGTTTAGTAATCGCCTTGGTTTACACTTACAAAGACAAGACTAAATCCCACTTTTTCTGATGCCAAATCCCTCAAATTCTCCACACCACCAGAACTTTTCACACTTGAATTCCATTCCACACGTTTCTATCAAATCAGCAATTCCAGCTACACAATCACTTCCCAATTTTCATTTTTTTAGTTGTCTCACTAAAGCTGCATGTGTTTTAAATTATTTTTTACAAATGTTCATTAATAGACTATCACAAAGATAAGAAAATCTAAACAATATTATGAACTTTTAACTAGATGTTTGCCTGTCAAAAGCTCTGAATCTGAAACCTGCTCTGTATTTTAAAATAAAAATTCATAATAAAATAAAAGGGAGGGAAGGGAGGGGGAGGAAAGGAAAGAGGGATAACCAAGCCTGGAGAAGTTAAAAACCTGCTATCCTGAAGCTGATGCTGTTCTTCAGTCAGGTGAACAGAAAAAGCACTAAAAGGGGAATAAAACTGTCTCCCAAAGTGATTCCATGTTATTTAACACTGTGTTCACAAAATCCCTGGGAGTCCACCCTACCCTTGCAGAAGCTCTGCCCTAAGCCACGCTGTAGCCTTCATTGTGTTAACATGCAAATGTGTTTAAAATATTGAAAAGGGGCTCACAATTCTTGAGAGTCAATACTTGCTTGGACTTAATGATCCTAAAGCTCAGGCAGGTTATTTGCAAATTGAAGGGGAGGAGAAGGCTCACAATGAAATGTGTGGCTCTTTTAAAGTTCTAACCTTTGTAAAGTGTGAGTCTCCAGAATACAAAAGCTGGAGGAAAAAGTAGGCAGGCACATCTTGGGTAGGAGGACAAATGGTCTGTATTCTGCTTCTATTTTGTACAGAAAAAAACTTGTAAGGATATTTCATAGCCACATTGCATCTACCTTTCTGTTCTGCTTTCTTTCTTTTTCTCTTTATTCCTATCTAGAAATATTTTCAGAAGTATTTTAATCGTTGATCATTCTCACAGTAAGATAGTTTGAAAACCTGTTCAAACATATGCACACCTACAGACACAGAGGTGATAGTGACCTTGTTTCATCACTTAGCAATCAGAAATTTTAGAAAAGAAAAATTAATCAGAGATTAAAGAAAAGAAGGGGGTACTTTGCATCATGAAGTATGTTAAAATAAAAGCTTCTTCTTTAAAAAAAAAATGATGACTGAAAAGTACACATCTGGTCGACTGATTATCTTTCATAATACAGAGAAGCCAATAGAAAGGAGCATTCATTTAAATACCCCTAAGGTAGAGTAGAATCCTAAAAGTAAATGAAGCCCAAGTGCCTTGCTGGCAGGCTGTGAATGCCAAGGGTAGGGACAAAGCAAAGAGGCTCAGTTTCAGAAAAGTAGTTTATTATAATACTCTGGCCTTCGTACAAAGAGCATCACTTCCTCAGTGAACCAGGTGGCATCAAAATCAACTTCCACAAAATAAGCAATGACATACGTCAGTAAATTCTGTGCATGTTTCCACATCAGATTAAGAAAACCCCTAAACGGGCTGTGATTTTCTTCCATGAAAATAAAGCCCAGAAAACAAAGGTGTGTTTCCACTACTAGTTGGTTAAGTCCCTACAAGTGGCAAAAGAAAGAAACCATGAGAATGAATGCAGTAGCAAGTTTTTGCAAAGTTTTTGTTTTCAGTCTTCACCATGCTTATTCGTTGTACCAAAATGTTTTATCTATGTGGTATTATCCCATCTTCCTCCCACCTAGCTCAAGAGGAGGCTGCATGCTCAGGAAACCCAGAGTCAGTTTCCAAGTTGGAAAATGTTGCGAATAAGTAAGTAATGAACTTGTAAGGAATGAACTTGTCAGGCAACAGCTCAGCTCAGGCAGGGGAGGGGCGAGCCACAGGGTCTTCTCCAGCCCAGACTCCCATGATCTAAAAACAACCGCACCTGCATGCGAGGTGGAAGTGGGAAG
Source organism: Jaculus jaculus (assembly GCF_020740685.1). NCBI lineage: Eukaryota > Metazoa > Chordata > Mammalia > Rodentia > Dipodidae > Jaculus > Jaculus jaculus. The sequence continues at coordinate 32,797,026 of NC_059105.1, read as the reverse complement.
TGAAGAGTGGCTCTAAAGAAAACAGAATCCCAAACAAAGACATTCAACAAGATGGAGAAACTGAAGAGGAAGTTGAAGTGAATTCTGACTGAGAGGGGGAATAACAAGCCAGCTTGAAGCAGTGAGGCAGAGATACAGGTTGGCTTCAAATCACAACCCTTGGGAGGTGCAGTGGTTTGATGCAGGTGTTCCCCATAAACTTAGGTGTTCTGAATGCTAGGTTCCCAACTGATGGAGATTTGGGAATTAACACCTCCTGGAGGCAGTGTATTGTTGGGGACAGTTCTCACGGGTGTTAAAGCCAGCTCCCCCCTTGCTAGTGTTTGGCACACTCTCCTGTGGCTTTTGCCCACTCGATGTAGGCCAGGAGGTGATGTCCACCCTCTGCTCATGCCATCGTGTTCCTCTGCCATCGTGGAGCTTCCCCCTTGAGTCTGTAAGCCAAAATAAACCTTTTTTTCTACAAGCTGCTCTTGGCCGGTGATTTCTGCACCAATGCGAACCTGACAGCAACAGGAGGGGAAAGGTATCGCGGGATGTTGTTAGTGTGAGGGAATAAGGGGAGGTCACAAACCCAATTGCATGTTGGCTGCAGTACTGATCAGAAATGAGGGACGGAAGAAACAGTGGAGACAAGGTTAATTGAAGAGTATACGATGCTGTCAACTAAGCATCCAAACTAAAAAGGATATTGAAATATGCATGCTGTCCACATAATACACATCTTCAAGCCAGTATAGCCTAATAGCTTCCTGTTTGTATCTCTGATAATCTCACTATTCCTAGCTCTATCCCCATAGTACACATTAGGAAACTGAAGAACAGAAAACATCCCATCACTAGAGAAGCACAGGAGAGTGGCTATATGTAGCAGAGCCAAGACAGACTGTATTGTGCATTGGCATGAAGTTGAACAGAAAATATTAGATAACCTCAAGGCAAAATCCTCTTAATGCCTTTTGGATCAAGGGTACTAAGTTCATATGGTTTATTCTTTCAAAAACAGATTAAATTATTCTCTAGTTACAGAGAATGGGGGTATGGTGCTAGAAGTTGTACTAAAAGAAGAAAATAAAAGCAAAGACAAGTAAGTGGTCAGAATCAGGCATTAAATTTAAACGAAAAATAAAAAAAAAAAATTAAATCAAAAAAGCCACATGGACAGTCCTGGATACCTGAATAAGATATGGCAAATAAAGCCCATGATTGTACAGGTAGGAAAAGGGAGGCACTTTAACAGGTACTTTCCATTTGATTATTTAAAAAAAAAAAAAAAGAAAAGAAAAAATGATGTTTTAATCCCATGTGCTCATGATTCCTTTTTCAAAGAGTAAGATAAGTCTTTTTCCATGCCTGATATCAGTTAATGTACACCAAAAGAATGAAAAAGCTTAAACATATTTTGGAGGGGAGACTGCACAGTGGTTAAGGCACTTGCCTGCAAAGCCTAACAACCAGGCTTCAGTTCCCCAGTACCCACATAAAGCCAGATGGTGTGTGTGTTTGGAGTTCATGTGCAGTGGCTGGAGACCCTAGCACCCATTCTCCGCCTCTCTGTGCTTGCAAATAAATAGATAAAATATTTTAAAAATATATTTTAAAAGTTTAATTCCCAGTGAAAGCAATATCCCTGTGTTTGGTGGCATGAAATCTTTCTAGGACAGCCCATGAAGTGGAGGGAGGGATGAGAATAGCTGGGAAGTGTTCAACACTCGCATCAACACACTAGACAAAGAACTGGGGAAGTTGTTGCAGGAAGCCCTCCACCCCCAGTGGGACTTCCCTTGCCTGTCTGTAAGAAAGCAACAGAAGTAGAATCCGCAGAAAGAGGGAATACAGTCTTCACACTGAGCTGGCAACCGTAAAAATAAATCTCTCCATAGGTGCTGGGCTAAACCTTAAATACCAAGGGATAGTCTTTGAGTTTTATAGCAGCTGTATGCAGGATTCTGCCCCCTCCCCCAGAAAACTCCCAACATGAACAACCACATCAAATGATCGCTTTTCAGAGGCCTATTCACAAACACCCTACTTTATCACAGAAAGAATATTCCTCATGGATATGAGTGCTTCTATTATGTCTCATTTGAAGGAGGAAAATGAAATAAAATTCCTATCTGAGATATTTATAGATCTCATAAAACCTGATTCACTCTCATAAGCTGCTATAAGCTCAGTCATCAGGTAAGGCAGGAATGGCAGGTGTAGTAACCAGCACTGTATTATGTTCTATGCACCTAATTCTGGCTCCAAGAAAAAAAATGCTTGCTGAAAAAAACTTAGGGAAAGCAAGTCATGCGTAAGGTAAGCAAGAAAGAAAGGGGACAGGTTGAACATCTGCATGAACAAGCCAAGCAAATTCCAAGAATGTCACCACTGGCTCAATCTCAGGGAGCAGTGTATATACCTGTTCCCATTCTAAGCCCTGGGAACATGTGCTGCGTGGCTGCTGGGTGCCTCATGCTGGACCACAGAGCCAGTTCTTGTGTAGGAATCAACAACCTCTTTTCACAGACGAAGACAACAACTCAGTGATGGCCAGTGACCTTTCTCAAGGTTTCTGCCTGCTTCCACGTAATTTGTCTACCACAAAACAGTAGCTCTTAAGGAGCATCTAATACAATGAAAGAACAGAAAACCAAGGTTTAGAAAGCAGACAGACAAGTGGGATCCATATAGGTCTAATGCTAGGCCATGTCACTGGCTTCTCTCCTGATGGCTTCTACCTAACCAAAGGTTGGAATATATGTAAACACTGGGTGAGGTAGAAAGCCTGCCTAGGTTTAGATTCTGTCTAAACCACTTCTGTGATGTGTAATTTCAGGCAAGCTACTGAATACCCACAACTTCAGGGCTACCACCTGTAAGTGAGGATGAGCAGAATACATATGTATTTCACAGGGCCATAGTTAAAGATTGAAATAAAGGGCTCATAAAAGGCACTCAAAGGAGACAATCTTTAAGCATCTGATATGTGTTAGGTCCTGTTACAATGCTTTGTCCAATGTTAGGAAGAAGAGCCAAGTGTAAGGAGGGAAGAGGAAAGTATACCTCTACTGCTGCAACTTGCTTGCTTTGCAGGCACAGTAAGACAGCTTGCTTAATCACCCTTCCCTCTGACTTTTCTTATTTCTCAGTAGGAAATTCTGTTATGTGTTCCCGCTTGAACGTTAGAGAATGGATGTGTCAATGACAATAGACCATGAGCCTCCTAAAACAACAGCTCAATATAGCTGTTTGTTGAGACACTTGTGAGCAAACACAAAAAAAAAAGTCCATCATGGATCAAATCATCTCTTGGTGCATATTAAAAGAAGCATGAGTCTTGAGGCAGAGAGGAGGGCATACAGCAGAGGGCAAACAACCTTGGAATGCAGAGGCAGCTAGTGACTCAGGGCTGACATTGAGCTGGCTCTCCTATGGCTCACAGCAGAACTGCTTTTGCATACAGCCTACTTACAGAAGACCTCCTCCCAACCATAGAATGAGCTGTACCCTATGAACAGGGTCTATAGTGGCCTTACAAACAAATGCCAAAAGCTCTAAAGGTAGGGTCAGGAGTAGGGAGTCTCTATTTCTACAGCTTTGTAGACTGAGCAAATTTGCTGCCTTTCCAAAAATAAGCAACAACACTCTGACCACTCCATTGAAGTCCTGATCACGGGGCTCTGGAAGGTGGATGTGAGGGGGGTTCAAGAACAGGCAAACACTCCCTTGCAGGGTGATTGCTCCATAGCTAATTGCCATTTTCACAGCTGGGTTGAACTTTCCAAAAAGCATCCTTCAGCCCTGGGCTCCTATCCTGATGGTGTCTCTTACCAACCATACCCCTATCAAAGACAGTTTATAGATGAAAGGATGTAGCTACAGGACATGCAATTTTGAAAACATCACAGTTTAGGGGGAAAGAAAGAGACATTTCTAAGGCTTCTTTGTGAAGCTCACCACATGACCACAGTCACTACCACAGAAGCCCAGCTTTCCATGGATTTGGAGGCTGCCTCCTTGCCTGAATGTCCTCAGCAGCAATTCTTCCACGGTTTATTTTTGTTCCTCTTACTAGAAAGATGGTTCCTTTGAAATTCTTTATAAATACAGTCTATTTCCAAACAGTATGGTAAGAAAAATGGAGAACTGGTTCCGAATTCCTATCTGCATCAAGTGACAGATGTGCATATAGAGACCCAGTTACTTAAAAACTACGGAGCAGCACTGGAGGGATGGCTTAGTGGTTAAGGCACTTGCCTGCAAAGCCAAAGAACTTCTGCCCAATTCTCTAGGACCCACGTAAGCCAGATGCACAAGATAATGCATGTGTCTGGAGTTCGTTTGTGCTCATTCTCTCTCTCTCTCTCAAATAAATAAATAAATAAAAGAATATAAGGGCTGGAGAGATAGCTTAGTGGTTAAGGTGCTTGCCTGCTAAACCTAAGGACCCAGGTTCGATTCCCCAGGACCCAGATAAACCAGATGCACAAGGGGGCACAAGCATCTGGAATGAATGTGTCTGCAGAGGCTAGAGGACCTGGTGCGCCCATTCTCTCTTTCTCTATCTGCCCCCCCCCGTCTCCCTCCCTCTCTCATATAAATAAAATAAAATATTTTTAAAAAAATAAGAATATAAGCCAGGCATGGTGGCGCATGCCTTTAATCCCAGCACTCGGAAGGCAGAAGTAGGAGGATCACCATGAGTTCAAGGCCACCCTCAGATGATATAGTTAATTCCAGGTCAGCCTGGACCACAGTGAGACCCTACCTCAAAAAACCAAAATAATAATAATAATAATAATAATAATAAAATAAAACAAAAAAAAAGATTGAATGATGTCCTAGCTATTAAAAAGTAAAATAAACAACAACAACTATAGAGCAGACCAAAGTAAGTGGAAAATCCTGGCTAAGGGCCTACCAAGAATGAATTCTTTGAAACATCACAGAGCTGAAACTTCATGGCCAATACCAGGGATCCAGAAATGGAATTTGACCAGGTTAAGCAAACTCAGGGTGGGTCATAGGAAATGTAAGACAAACAGGATCACTATAGAGACTTCTAAGGTGGAAAGCAAAATAAGAGGAATGGAACAACGTTTGGGTAGCTGCTATTAACCAATGAGTGATATCTACTGGCTCTGCTCTGATTTTTTTTAGAAATCTCTGGTATACTCAGAATCCAATTTAGACAAGAAATTAAATGTCCCAATGTAAAGCATAAGTTCCTGTGACTGACAGTTAACCCTCTACATATCCATGCTCAAAGCTGTGGCTTCATAATGGAATCACCCAGAATCCTGCACTGAGTCCCTTCTAAAGAAATACTTAATGACTTGGCCTGCATGACCAAGAACCATTGCGAAAAATATCATCAAATCTTAAGTCACAGTCATTATAAACATTCAAGATGTAAATACTAAATGCCTAGGGTGTGCAAGGCTCACTAAGAATCAGGTTGTATATTAAAAAGTGACTAATTATCAAAATAATAGTGACAGTACTCGCCCTGTTTTTAAACCATAAGACATAATCAGAAAGATAAGACAAGAGGAGAGGAGGCATGGGTCAGGGAGGTGGGGGGGGGGGCTGGTAAACATCCTAAGGAAGTACAAAGTGGACATGAAAGCTCAGAAATAGTAGTGATTACTGTCAACTGAGGGCAAGAGAGGTGGGGGTGGTTTCCTGAAAGATGTGGCAACCATCTACAAGTTAAAGGATGGGTAGAATTTAGACAAAGAATTGGAAGGGGGAAGGGTAAAAAAAGAAGGGAAAGGGGGGTTGAAAAAAAATTATGAGTAAAAATAGAAGCAGGTAAGCACATGTGCCTCACCAGGATAGCATCTGCCATGTGTGAAGTCATAGGGGCTGGCAAACATTACATAGGCCCAAACTCGGAACACTCTGATGTTGGGAAGTTTTAGACTCATCAAGTGCATGATAGGAAGCCACTGACAGTCTGAAAGTTGGCCATGCCAGGTGATTGTAGTAAAGAAACAATTCCAGGGAGGTGACAGGACCTTCTCAAGGTCATGGCAAAGGACACCAAAAGTTGTAGGCCAAAGCTAACATGCCCCAAAAGCTAAATTAACAAGATATTTAACATGAACTGTATGATTCAGCTAATAGGAGATTTTTTTTTCTATCTAGAACTTTGTATTAGATGAGCAAAGCATGGCCTGTGTGTCAAACTTAGAACATGAACTGTCATATTCACCAAAGATACAGGGCAGCCAGGAGAAGAAAGAGGCCCATGGCAGAAGTTGAATAAGTAGAGGTTGGAAACACACTCAGCTGTGGGAATGATGGAACAGCCCCAAAAGCTTTTATGATCAGTGTCATATCCAAAAATGTCAACCCGAAATGGAATTGAAAATGCAAATTACAGTAATTTCAGCTACTAGGAAAGAAAATCTCAACTTCTCTTCTCTTAGAGACAAAAGAGAACTGTGAGAAGAGAGCGACTCTTATCAGCAGAACTGTGAAGGAGTAGACAGGGTCAAAAGAGAGGACCAAGGATTCAGAAGTGACAATTAAAGGTAGTTACACAAGTCAGGCCTACTCCATGCTCCACCTCCTCTATGAGATTAATCTCTTCCTATAGTTTATTAGTGTGTGCAGTACTTTTTGTTTAAATGTATACATCATAGTTCTATAGCAATATAGCTCTCTGAAGTATTTTAAAACATTTCAGGAAAGAGTTCTATGAACTGGGACATGTTCACTTCATATAGCCCCTTTATTGACAAGGTGTCAGCAACAAAGCCCTTTCACATCTGCTGCATTCTATATATACCTCAAGCTCTCAATATTCCATCCAACCTTCCAGGACATGTGTCTCCATGAACTTCCTTACATCCCCCCTCCTAGGACTATTTAAAATGACTTTCTTGTGAAACTAACTTCATAACTATGGGCTATTTTTAAAAGTCACCATAGATTATTAAAGTAGGAAATGAATCAAAGAAACTAAATCTTCTCTAACATATCCAATATCTTATTCTAGGGCCCAGCCAATTTCAAAGTTTCTTATATTCTTTGAAGTAAAAGGGGACCTTCTTGCTTCCCTTTGAGATGGTGGGATGAGAAGTGTCTTCACATATATCCATCATCAGTGATGGAAACCAAGCAAACTTACTTGGGTGTCTGAAAAGTCAAGTCCTAGGCCCAGGAGCCATCCATATAACATGAAGCCTGTATAATTCAATGCTTCCGTTGGCTTCAATAATCAATTCAGTTTAACCCTAGTGCTTCAAAGTTGAGAAAACCAGGACCATTTCAAGATTTGAAATCCTAAGCTTCTAGGTTCCTAGCCTTGGTTCTTGCTAGGCTTGACTATCAATATGATCCTAAGGAAATGTGAATGAATCCATATTCAGAAATAGATATCATATATGGCTCTTCATTCATTATTTTAATTACCTCAAGTCATTTCTGAATCACACAGACATGGACATTGTTTCCTGGCCATTATGGGTATGTGTAGTCATACAGCTGTTCATCTCCCCTAAAAGTACTGACCCTCCACATGTTCTGAGCTACAAATGCATGCCCACAAAAGAACTAAGTAAGTCTAAAGCACGTTTTATAAACATGATGAGTAAAAACAGATGGACACGGAGCAGTCTGAGTTCAAAAAACTCCTGGAACTTAATAGTTCTTATTGGCAATAGTGATCTGAATTACTTAATGTTAAACATGCTTTTCCCTATGACAAGAAGCTCCTTAGGGTGCAATCTACATTCAGTTCAATTTTTCATCACCCAAACTCAATATTTTGCACAAATAAAAGTGTAAGGAAATATTTACTGTGGTATATTTTCTGTATTTTAATATAAACAAAGAAAATTATACAGGGTGTCACTGGGTCTACTACCAGCTCCATCAGGATTGGCATCCCCCTCCTGAACCTGTAAGTCACTGGGCGTCTCACACCAGGCTGACACTGGATTCACACTCCAAGGCTGCTGTTGACAGCAGTAGCATGGACACATCAAGAATATGGAGGATGGAGTTCTTCTATTACAAAGTGAAACAAGCATAGTACAGACTACAGTATGATTCTTGGGCCTACACCCAATGCCAAGGGTTGTCCTGAGACCCACAATAGCAGAAATAACTGCAAGTAACAGCAAGAAGCAATGGCAAGGTGGAGAGGGGCAAGATGAGGCCCATGCTCAAGTAAAGCGTGTTTTAATAATGGCAATACTTTTAGTTTACTGTAGGAACTCCTATACTACATTTAATAAGGATCGCTTCTCATGGGCATGTTCTAAAATGGACATAAAATGTAAAGAGTAGTTTTTTTTTTTTATTTTAGCATATCAGTAGTGTTAATGATTACATATTACAACTTATTCCAATTAGTGGAGTTTTCTGACCCCCTTACTTGGTAAGAGTTGGCTGGCAATTTTGGGCTAAAACATTCCCACCTGTTTATGCTAAGCAAGCACTCAGCTGATCTGGGAGAACAAAGAGATTTGTAGAGCATTAAATCTCTGCCCCTCACACTTCTGGCACTCACTGCTCCTTAAGTTGGGGAGCTGTCCTAAACTTTCAGCAAATCCCATTTCCATAGCACACATGTGCTAGCTGATATGCTGAGTGAACAAGAATCACAGAGGCATTGTCTGCACTCGCCAGTCATAGAGTCCAGTACCGGTGATTAACAGTCCTTAGCACAGTACTACCCAATGCAGAGATGGGGACATCTACCAACTAGACAGTATACAAGTAGCTAGCCCACCAACATGAGCCAGCTGGGACTGGCCAGAGTAAACTACCTTCTTCTTTTCCTAAAAGACACGGGAGTGATAAAGATTGTAGTGCCTGCAGTCAGCCAACTAGCATAGAGGGATCCTCTAAAGGGAAAAGAACTTGAAGATTCATAAGAGAATGGCTACTAAAAGCCCATCCAACCCCTTTCTAAACTATGTTCATTTAAGTGAAGGAGAAAACTAGCACCCCCAGCCACGGTGTTTAAGATGGGCTGGGAGAGAACAAGAGCCCATATTCAAACACTTAAGGTCTCCAACATGCCCATCCACAAACCATTTCAGAGCAAGGCTGTTGCCCTGGATCTTCAACTTTGCCTTTTGAATGGGGAAGACCCCAACATCTTATTCTCTTCAGGGTACGGAGGAGGGATGGAGAACAAAGAATGGTGACTTCTTTTTCCCCCATTAGGGACAGATGTAGTAAAAACTTATCTGTGCTCACTTTGAAATACCAAACTGCAAATTGGTAGACTGAATGATCATGTTGGAAAGCCCCTAAACCCACACAAAGATGTGTCTATTCAAAGAATATAGAAAAGAATCCATTACAGAAAAGCTAAGTGTGTGATTGATTGCATTTACACGTGCTTTCATTTTTAAAGCTACATTTAGTTAGTGATTATATCCTTACAAAGAAATAGCTGGCTAATAGGGACAAGTTCTGATTATTTTTTCTTTCACATACCAAGACACTGTTTCAAATAAGGAAATTTATCTATAATAAATGAAGAACACGCAAATCACACACACACACACGCGCGCGCACACACACGCACACACACGCGCCAGCTATTTTATCCTTTCAGCATGATTACCAAGGCTCCTTTGTGTCTACAAATTTCTCAGGGTGGTGCTGTTGCCAAGAAATCCTAATTCATGACAAGGTTTTCTGCAAACTGGGGACAGTGGCAAACCTGCAGAGACACAGATTCTACAGTTTGCTTTGTCTTTCTGGCTGAGACAGCACCTGGCTATGCAAACCTGTAGAAAGCAATGCGAAGGAGCAATCATACAGCAGAAAACACAGTGTGACTCACAGACCAAACCCCATCCCTGGTACCATGAGGCAGAGTTCTTGGAAGGCAACCATTTCTGTAGGTTTTTTCCCCCTAGAGATGCCTCAAACCAAAAGCCCTCATAAAAAGTGTTTCAGGGTGCCCAAAACCAAGATGAAATTGCAGTGTTATGGGGACACTTTAGTTCTTACAGTAGCCAAGTATGCCATTAGTTTAAAACAATGGGGGAATGGAGGAGGAGGGAAGAATGTTCTATGATTTATTTATTTGTTTCCAGTAGCAGTGGAAAATTTTCTCCAAGCAAAAGAGAGGCCTGAAATTGACCCCATTTGCCAATTATGAATCAGCATTAACAATGAGCATAATTCCATAAGAGTTCTCAAGTAGACATGATATGGAGCAAAGTTAAATCCAAGTAAGACGTACATCTCTACTTGACCTTCCTTATGAAGCAGGCCAGGAAAGATGAACATGTTAAAAATTCTATATATTTATATCGAGTCTGGAAGAAGAGTATTATATCAAATCCTTTTTATTTTCCAAGTCAGTCAAAGATTCATAACTTCTCTTGGTAACAAAAGTCATAAATATAGCTCCCTTTATCCTCAAATGGTAACCTAAAATCTACTTTCTAACTTTTGCCCTAACCTTGACGTTTTCCTACTTTTGCTCAGACAGTTTTGGAATATTTCCTGCAAGTTTCCAAAGAGATTAAGGCTGGTAGCTTTAACAGTTGTGTCAGCTAAATTTCATAAAATAATAGACCACAGAAGCACAGTGTAATTTACAGTTATGTGACAAGCAGAGATGATATTACTTGGGCCAAGTGCTTAAGTATGCAGTCAGAGCGGAATGGAGTGCTGTTAATATGGGATGTCCATTTGGTTTTTTAATTATACTAGTAATGATTTTCAGATTTGGAGCTCTATGGAAGAAAGGTGCCTGAAAACCAAATGACAAAATGATAATCTCTATAATAAGAGGTGGCCCTGTCACAATCAGTGTCTTTGTCACAGACTCCCTGACACAGGAAACTATCCTATATCATAAGTTTGAATTGAAGTCTACAAATAGCCTAGCCTAGGTTTTCAAATGTACAGATGTTCTTAGGTTTATCATCCAAGCTATTCTTTCTCTAGAAACCAAATCAGGTTATCAAGGTCTCAGTTTTTCACTCATCTCCCAGAGGCCAGGTACACTGTTCACTTTAAGAAAACACCTAAGAATGACTCTTCATTTGACCTCTAAATTCTGATTACCACACACCATCGGAAAACTTCCTCCTGCAAGGGGTTTTTGTGGCAATCTTCGTGAGCTGTTTTGAACAAAACGGACTCAAAATTTCACAACATGACGGCTGATTTGGAATTAACAGTTGTACATAACCACTGCCACACTAACTCAGCAGCAGCAAAGGCCTGCAGGAAGAGGGAGGAAGGCAGGAATGAGGGCTAAAGGTTTTGTCATCAGCATGAACTCTGGGTCCTGGTTACCTTTCTATAGGGCAACATAACTACTGAGTCCAGAGCAGAAAGCTCCTCCAGTGGTACCCCTTTTCAAGTGCATGCCCACAAGTTGTTTCCATGTAAACCAGGAGCAACTCTCCAAGATAACATGGAGATGAGTTTTAACGTGAGAGGAGTTAGCAATTGGAGACAGTTAAGACAAGAAATAAGAAGGGGAACAGAAGGGTGAGAATTCCTTTGCCTACAGATTAAAAAAAAAAAAAGGCTAAGCTAGAGTCTTCTGGAAGAGGGAAGAGGACAGGGGAGGAAAAAGGGAGAAGAGCAGAGCTGGCTCCTGAGGAAACAATAGATCTAATACATCCCCTAATTGTCAAGACAATGATGTTTCCTCACAGCTGTAGATCTTCTCTGGGATCTGGGCAGATCCAGAAAAGCAGGTTTCCTCTGAGGAGGCCTTTCTCCAAAGCAGGCTTTACTACTGTGAAAACTTGAACCAAAACAAAGTTGTGTGATTCATCTGCAGGGAACGTGTAACAAATAAAGCCAACTTTCTTCCCTCCAACACTGCATAGCAGTTAGTCACAAACAAGGGCTGCCTGGGGCAGGCTGACTAAATCAACAGATTCCCTTCCCTAACCAGTCTAGACAGTTGTTAATATGCAACTGATTCCACACCAATGGACTGACAGTGTGAAATGGAGGCTATTTAGGAAAAGAAATTTGGACAACATTTTGGTTTAATTCACATGCAGAATAAATAAAGGAAAAATGATCCAGTGAGACCCTTCAGATGAAGCCTTGTTGAGGATAAGGAAAAAGATGCGTAGAAGAAATGTTCTCTGCTAACGTGTGGACTGCACGCAAGTGTTTCAAGAGACAAGAGTATTTGCCCATGTCTTTGGGCAGGGTCGCAGGCATGGACACACTGACACCAGGAGCCAATAACCTAGAGAACAGCTCACAGCTTCTAGTCCAGGGAGAACAACCAGTCACAATGGTCCAGTCAGAGGATCCCTTTGCCACCAGTCTGACACTAAAAGCAAAAGCTCTCTTCCTAAAGCAGCAACTGTTACATCCCAGCCCCAAGCTGGCAAATCCTATTTTGGATCCAGGCAGAGGAAATTCAGCTGTGCATTAGCCTTAACTAGCTGCTGTCACTAAGCAGAGAAGTTACATGAGCAGCCACACACCATGGACCGCGCAGCCCTCCCCAAGGGCAAGCTGGGGTTTCTCCAGGACGGACTGTGCAAGTTCACACTTCCGATGTGCAAATCGGGACTGTCTTCTTGGACTTTCCATGGTACACACTGGCGAGTTTTTAAATGCCCACGGAGTCCCACCCCCACCCACCACCATCTTTCCTGCAGAATGTCCTCTCAGCAGCTCCTAATCGCTGCTGGAAAAACCACTGTTTCCGCAGCAGACCCAGCACTTTCCACTGACCAGCACTTTTTTTTTTTTTTCTTTTTAATTCCGCTTCACAACAGCCCAGTGAACTTGTCCGCAGCCAGGCGTCATCCTCCCCAGGATACCCCGCCAACTTGGCACCTCTGCCCTTCAGCATCCTACGAGTTTCTAGTCTTCCAAACTAGTCCTCCAAAACAAAGTCAGAGGCACGGGGAAGTACGCACCATCCTTTGTCCCAGGTAGTGTTAACTGGAGAGGGGACCCCCTCCCAAACATAAAGGAAAAACAAGGACACCATACAGACACCCCCACACACACACACCGAGGCATTAGATGGGGAAACCTACAATGCATTGTCAGCCTACGATAAACACATCTTCCCGTCCTTCCAGTACCTATTTTTGAGTAATCTTTTGTGACTGGCTTCCAGTCTCAAAATCAAGCTCCTATTCTTTATTGACACTTGCTAATGACTGGGAAAAATACTCCTCTTTGCCCTTGCCCCCTACCCCCACCCCATCTGAAAGTAGTCAACACCAACTGAAATAGATGAGCCTGATTTAGGGACCAGGTAGGTACAGCTCCCGCATGTTAGGAAAGCCGTATCCTTGTCAACCACCTTCCCACCCTGCTCCTCCGAACCCCAGAAGTTCGGCAGCTCTCTGCGGGGGGACAACGTGTGCGCAAAGATGTGTGTTGGTGACAGAAAACGCAGGCAGCTCAGATCGGCTGCTCAGCTCGACACACTAAAAGGGTTAGGGGTGGGTGGAGAGGTAAACGCATATGACCGTTTCAGAAATCTTTAAACAACACACAGCCAAAAGAGAGAAAGAGATAATTTAAAAAAAAAAAAAATTCAACCCAAAGCCCACACCAACGCAGCCCCTGCGTCTCCGCCGCCGCCACCACACGATTTACACAAGTAATTTAAATCATTCACCTGCTGCCAGGTCTCCTCCAGTGATGGCAAAGCTGAGAAGTAGCCGGTGTCGTGGACAAGTTGTAGCTCCTGGAATATACTATAACTAGCCAACACGTCCATGCTGCTGCTGCCGGGCAAAACGGGAGGAGAAACCCTCCCCCGAGCTCAGTTGGGTCTGTTTGTTTGTCAGTCTGTCTGGCTCACCCCCCAAGAAGGCAGACATCCAGTGGCCCTTTTGTTTTGTTTTGTTTCAGTCAACTAAAAAAAAGGGGGGGGGAATCAATGCAGGAGAGAGGGAGAGAGGAGGTGAGAGAGGAGAGAGGAGCGGGGTGGATGGAGAGAGGCATCCAGCGTGTACAGTGCAGATGACTGCCAGGAAAAGGGCACTTCACGGGAGTAACAATTCCCTTCCAGGGCTCTAATCACTCCAGCTCGTGCATCAGGAAGGGGGATATGCAAACTCACTGACGCGAAGCTGCCATCTATTTCTGCAGCGCTGCTGTTCGCTCCTAATGCAATCTTTGCTCTTTATTTTGGGAGGTTGCATTTTTTTTTCTCGCGATCGCTTCTCTCCCCCCCACCCCTTTCCTTCCCTCCCCACCCCCACCCCATCCTTTGCTAGTTTGTAGTTCCCCCCTCCCTCCCCTTTACTCCTCCTCCTGCTCTTCCCCCCCACCCCCACCTCCCCAAACTCCCTCCCTCCCTCCGTCCGGATTTGCGCGCAGCCGTGGGATCTCGGAGGAGGGCGTCCATTAGGCCGCGTGTGACCATGTATGGTAAACAGGGGGCTCATGAAGTCACTGAGGACCAATGGGGGACTCGGAGCGGGCCTCGAGGCGGGGCTTAGCCCCGGCGGCGGACGCGGATTGGCTCTCGGCGGATCTCCCTGCTGCCTTACAAGGCGGTGCGAAGCGAGCTATTTTTAGAGGGCTATATAAGGGGGCCGAGGCGGCCGGGGAGCGCGAGCGCCGGGGAGGGCCGCGGCGACAGCAGCGCTGCGCCGGCTCCCGGGACGCCGGGTCGGAGCGCACCGCGCCGCGCGCTGCCCCTGGAGCCGGAGCTCGTCGGAAGGGTGCGGGTCGCCTGTCGCCCTTAGTGGTCGGGATGGAAGTCCCGGAGTGAAGGCTTAGGATGCCTCCTGGAGAGAGGGACCCGGAGGAGAGCGGCCGTCCCGGGGACAGTGACCCTGCACTTGGCCTTTCCTCCTCGGTGTCGGGGCGGAGAGGCCATGCCAAGGACAGCGTCACGTAGCAAAAACAAAATAAGTAAAAACCAAAAGAGGGGGAGGAAAGGCACCGAGACCCCCCCCCCCATACACACACACGAAGTCCCCACAGGCTGTCAGGGTACAGAGAAGCAGCGCCGGAGGAGGAAGTGCCTCACAATGGCAGAGAACAAAGGGGAGCAGCGCGGAGAGGAGACGCGGCCCGCCTGCCTGCGCCCGCACCCTGGGCGCCGCGCGCCGGCCCCGCCCACCCGCGCGCGCTCCCGCCCGCCGGCCGTCCTCGGGCACGCGTCTCGGGCACGCGCTCAGGCCCAGCCAGAGCTGATCCAAAGCGGGGCGACCCTTGGGTGCGTTAGAACTTGGGCGCTTAGCACGTGCTGCTTTCCCGGCCGAGCGGGACCGGGGGATGGGGGGTGGGGGTTTCGCATCTGTGCCGAGTTTGGTTGGAGCTGGGCTACAGAGAATAGATTTTGCTGTTATTCCTGAGACGGAAACCTGCACTCAGCAAGTTCGATTTGCCCAGTTGTTGGCTTGACCTTCAGTGTTGAGCGTGGTCAAGCTTCTCCAAAACGCGCTGCAAGCTGAACCACTTTCGGAATGATGGCAGAACTCAGTACTTGAACTCCCTTGTGTCGTTAATGGGAGAAGTAATACCCACCTTCATCACTCTCCATACCTCTCCCTTCCTTTGACTACGCAGAACTCCATAATCTCAATGTCTGAAAGAATTATGTAGACCAAGCACATAACCTGAAATTTGTTCTTCAGGGGACTTAAATTACTGGAGTTGAACAAAAGCCAGTTCATTTACGTAGAAATTTCCAGCCTTTAAGTTGGGAATAATGGCAATTCCCATGTTGGGGTTGTCCTGAGGATTAAGTGAAACAAGTCTCACTGTAGCTCAGGTTGACCTGGAATTTATCATATAGTCTCAGGCTGGCCTTGAACTCAGAGCAATCCTCCTGCCTCGGCCTTCTGAGTGCTGAGATTAAAGGGGTGTGCCACTATGCCCAGCTACTATTACTATTTTTAACAAAATAGAACATCTGTTTCCTTGTAAGTTTGAAGATGCTATAGTTACCACACACTGTGCATCGATATTCTATACGTAATGTCCATTAAATCCTAAAGACAATCCCAACAGAAGGGCTTTCATGATTCCCAACTTAATGGATGAAGATCTCCA
This sequence comes from Jaculus jaculus, assembly GCF_020740685.1. Classification (NCBI taxonomy): domain Eukaryota; kingdom Metazoa; phylum Chordata; class Mammalia; order Rodentia; family Dipodidae; genus Jaculus; species Jaculus jaculus. Next base: position 32,781,039 of record NC_059105.1, on the reverse strand, counting down.
GGTTTAGAAATACTAAGGATATTGACCAAGTTCACATAACCAGGAAGTGACCAGACAAGGATCCAATCCAGAAGCATTAAGCTTCTATGACTTCTTCACTAGCCTCTACATCAAGAATGATTGAGATTCATGTTTTTAAGTTAAGATATGTTGAGAGAAATTGCCTGGGTGGGCTGGAGGACTGCTATTGAAGCTTTCCTCCTGTAACTGACAGGCACCCAATCTGCAAAAGAACTGAACAAAATTTTACAAAGTCAATCCTGCATGTTGCATTTTGAACTTCATTTAAAGCATTATAGAATATTTAAGAATTCAATCCAACTGATTTGTGCAACAAAGTATTCCAAAAGGCACAATTTCAATATTCATCATAATAATGTTTCTAGCCTAGAGACCCTAGGTTCACATTAAACACATGTAAAGTATACAAAAATGTAAAATCATCAACAAAGTTATATCCCAAGGGAAATGTTGGCAGTCAGGTAAACCAAAAATAGACTGCACTGTTGTAACTACCATACACTGAATGCCTCCTCAGGACCTGTCATTTGCACTTACTCACACCAGAACTTCAGTACACTCATGGGAGGGAGCTTTTGTTGGTCTGTTTTTATAGGCAAATATGCTGAAGTTCAGAGATGGCATATAATTTGTCCATTGCTACATGTCTATTAAATGGCAGATACAAATTGAAATATAGGTCTGCCTCCAATTTAAGGCCAAAATCAGTCTCCTGTGCAGGCATTGCCTTGGGAGAAACTGATAATAGGATTTTAAATAATGTCATCCTTTGGAAGTAATACTATAGGAAACACATACAAGTAAATAATATTGACCCCAAGAACTAATAAATACTGAAAGAATATAAATAGACACTGAATCTGAAATTCCCCCGCCTCCACCAGTCAGGCTCGTGTTTTAAACGTCCTGTCCATAGCTTGTGGCACTATTTTGAAGGCTGTGAAACCTTTAAGAGGTGTAGCAGTAATCTTTTCATTGTTGAATCAAAGCATCCAGCCAGCTCACGAAAGGAAAGGTTTCATTTCAGCTCACAGTTTTGAGGGAGTATTTTCATCCTGGTGGGCAAAGCATGACTGAGCAGGCCCCTGGGGTGTCACATCTTGTCACAGAAACAGAGTAAGTTAGTTAGATGGACTGTAACAGCCCAAGGCTAATGCCCAGAGGCACACCTCCTACAGCAAGGCTCCACTTCCCAAAAACTCCTCCATCTGGGAACTAAGTAGGAGGCTTAATCATAAATTTTTGAGGATATTGGAGGCAAAATGTATATTAAAACCATCACAACAGGTGGGGACCTGGCTGACTACTAAAGTAGGTCGCTAATAGAGCCTCGTTCCAGTCCATATCTCCCTCCTTCCTGATCCACTGGGTATGAACATTAGCCTCATGATCCCATCATCAGAAAAATCCCTCCACCATGCCTTCCCCACCATGATGGGCAAAATCCCCCTGAAATCATGAGCCAAAATAAACCTTTCCTCCCTTGAGTTGTTACTGTCAAGTATTTGGTTACAGTAACATAAAAATAACTAATTCAGGCTCTTCCGGTTAAGATGGCGGCGTAGGTACCACGCCAAAACAGCCTGGGGGGGGGAAGACCAAAAAAAACTCAGCAAAATACACACTTTTACTAAAAAGTGAGGTGTATAGGAAGTTGAGGCGGCAGCGGAGAAGTAGAAGAGTTCCAGAGCATCCAGAGCCTGCACAGCCGGGAACAGCGGCTCCGGGGCGGCTCAGCTACCCGCCGCAACCGCGGAGCGGCAGAAAAACCGCCGGTCTCTCGGCTCGAGCCGCAGGACAAGCCAGGTGCGGGATTTTCCCCTCACACCGCGCTCTCCGCAACTCGGGAAACGTGAGGGGAGAGCGGCAGCGAGCAACGGAGGGAGGAGCAGACCGCGAAGTAAAAGCACACGTGGAGAAACGATACAACCAGAACAGCGCGGCTCCCTCCCCTCCCCTGCCGCCTGAACCCAGCTCCAGCGAACACAGCAGCGGCCCGGGACCCGGCCACGCCAACTTGGGCTGACGGCGGGACCCAAGCAGGAGCAGAATTTGGCAGCAACTTCAGCGGCTCCAGCACCGGTACCAGTGGCCCCAGCAGCAGCGGACCCAGGAGAGCAGCGGCTTCGGGGTGAGCAGCAGCGGTGGACACGACAACGGCAGCTTCAGCAGTGGTGGGGGCTCCGGCGGTGACACCTACAACAGCTGCAGAAGCGGCTGCAGCGACTCAGTTTGCCCCGTAGGAAAAGCAAGTGCCCAGCTCCAGAAATCAGAACAGCAGCCCGACGACCCAGGCAGCAACTTAACTGAGACCACAATCACCCAAGGTAACTGGGATTGCACCAGGGAAGGGTCTCACCTGGTCACAAGCTGACTTGGATACCTCAACAGACCAGAAATCTAAACCTCTTTGTTGATAGAGGATCTGGTCATTATAATAACTACTCTTGCATACATACTCGGGGCTGTTTTTGATGGAATGGGTACAGTGTTTAGCTAAATTTTAGAATCTACCAGTATATTATTCCACTCAGCCTGCTTGAATACTCCTATAGCAGGGAAACTCAACCCCTAAGAACATCTTTGTAGATACTCTGAGAGTCTTAAGAGCCACACCTAATACCTTAAGGTCCTACCCTGAAAATATTTTACACCAAATCAATTGATACAGCTAAGAATACACAGCTAGCTAGAAAATCCAAGCATTAACTTAATCCAAGATGCAAAAATATATACATTATAACACAAGAAACACTAAAAAGCAAGACGATATAAATCCACCTAAAAGTATTAATGCATCAGAAATGTCCTCCAGTGAGAAAGAGTTAGAGGAAATGCCTGAGAAAGAGTTCAAAAGAATAATTATAAATATGTTCAAAGAGGTCAAAGAACACATGAAAACAATCAAAGAAGAAATCAAAGAGGAAATCAAAGAGGAAATCAAAGGAATCAAAGAAGAGGCAGGACACCAATTTAATGAAATAAAGAAGGCAATACAAGACATAAATAGAGAAATAGAAATAATAAAGAAAAACCAGTCAGAATTACTAGCAATGAAGAACACAGTTAATGAAATAAAAAACACTGTAGAAAATCTCACCAGTAGGATGGATGAGGGAGAGGACAGAATATCTAAGCTAGAAGATCAGGTGGCAGACCTAATGCAGTCCAACAAAGAGAAAGACAAACTTATAGAAAAGTATGAGTGGGAATTTCAAGATATTCGGGACACTATGAAAAGATCCAATATAAGAATTCAGGGCATAGTAGAAGGAGAAGAATTCCACTCCAGAGGCATAGTAGGCATCTTCAACAAAATCATAGAGGAAAATTTTCCCCAAATTGGGAAAGAGGTGCCAATACAGATACAGGAAGCCTTTAGAACCCCAGCCAGACAAAACCCAGAAAGAAACTCTCCTCGCCACATTATACTCAAACTTCCAAACACACAAACCAAAGAAAAAATATTGAAAGCAGTTAGAGAGAAAAATCAAGTTACCTACAAAAGCAAGCCCATCAGGATTACAGCAGATTATTCAACACAAACTTTTAAAGCCAGAAGGGCCTGGAGTGATATATTCCAAGTTCTGAAAGATAACAACTGTCAACCAAGGTTACTTTATCCTGCAAAGTTATCCATCCAAATAGATGGAGAAATAAAGACATTCCATGACAAAAGCAGGTTAAAGGAATATCTGAAGACAAAACCAGCTCTACAGAAAATACTTGATAGAATCCTCCATGCTGAACAAAAGGAAAAGCACACATATAAGGAACCTAGAAAAAACCAGCCATACTCAAATACCAGTTAACAGAAGAGAGCACAGGTAGAACCAGTAACACACACACACACACACACAAAAATGGCAAACATAAATACATACCTTTCAATAATATCTCTTAATATCAACGGTCTCAATGCCCCAACGAAAAGACATAGATTTGCAGACTGGGTTAAAAAGCAGGATCCTACAATTTGTTGTCTTCAAGAAACTCACCTTTCTACAAAGGATAGACATTATCTTAGGGTGAAAGGTTGGAAGACGGTGTTTCAAGCAAATGGGCCTAGAAAACAAGCAGGGGTTGCTATCCTAATATCAGACAGGGTGGACTTTAGTCCGAAGTTAGTCAAAAAAGATAAGGAAGGTCACTTTATATTGATTAAGGGCACACTCCAACAGGAGGACATTACAATCCTAAACATATATGCACCTAACATGGGGGCTCCCAAATTCGTCAAACAAACACTATTAGAACTAAGGTCACAGATAACACCAAACACGGTGGTGGTGGGTGACTTTAACACCCCACTCTCATCAATAGACAGGTCATCCAGGGAAAGAATAAACAGAGAGGCATCTGGACTAAATGAGGTCATAGAAGATATGGACCTAACAGATATATACAGGACATTTCATCCAAAGGCTGCAGAATATACATTCTTTTCAGCAGCACATGGAACATTCTCTAAAATAGACCATATATTAGGACACAAAGCAAATCTTAACAAATTCAGGAAAATTGAAATAATTCCTTGCATTCTATCTGACCACAATGGAATTAAACTACAAATCAGTAGCAAGAAAGGCTATAGAGCATACACAAAATCATGGAAGCTAAACAATACACTACTAAATGATGAGTGGGTCAATGAAGAAATCAAAAAGGAAATCAAAAAATTTATAGAGTCAAATGATAATGAGAACACAACATGCCAAAATCTCTGGGACACAATGAAGGCAGTTCTAAGAGGTAAATTTATAGCCTTAAGTGCCTATATTAAGAAATTAGAAAGGTCGCAAGTAAACGACCTAATGCTTCGCCTTAAAGCCTTGGAAAAAGAAGAACAAGGCAAACCAAAAAGTAGTAGACGGGAAGAAATAATAAAGATTAGGGCAGAAATTAATGAAATAGAAACAAAAAGAACAATCCAAAGAATTAATGAAACAAAGAGTTGGTTCTTTGAAAGGATAAACAAGATTGATAAACCCTTAGCAAATCTGACCAAAAGAAAGAGAGAAGAGACACAAATTAATAAAATCAGAGATGAACAAGGTAACATCACAACAGATTCCAGAGAAATTCAAAAAATTATAGGGACATACTATAAAAGCATATACTCCACAAAGTATGAAAATCTGAAAGAAATGGATGATTTCCTTGATCTATATGACCTACCTAAATTAAATCAAAATGAGATTAATCACTTAAATAGACCTATAACAAACATGGAGATCCGAGCAGTTATCAATAATCTCCCAACTAAAAAAAGCCCAGGCCCGGATGGATTCACTGCTGAATTTTACCAGACTTTTAAGGAAGAGCTAACACCATTGCTTCTTAAGCTTTTCCAGGAAATAGAAAAAGAAGGAATCCTACCAAACTCCTTCTATGAGGCCAGCATCACCCTGATACCAAAACCAGGCAAAGATAGAACAAAAAAAGAAAATTACAGACCAATCTCCCTCATGAACATAGATGCAAAAATTCTCAACAAAATATTGGCAAACAGAATACAAGAGTATATCAAAAAGATCATTCACCCTGACCAAGTAGGCTTTATCCCAGAGATGCAGGGATGGTTCAACATACGCAAATCTATAAATGTAATACATTACATAAATGGGTTGAAGGACAAAAATCACATGATCATCTCATTAGATGCAGAGAAAGCATTTGACAAAATCCAACATCCCTTCATGATAAAAGTCCTACAGAGACTGGGAATAGAAGGAACATATCTCAATATAATAAAGGCTATTTATGACAAGCCTACAGCCAACATATTACTAAATGGGGAAAAACTGGAAGCTTTTCCACTAAAATCAGGAACAAGACAAGGGTGTCCACTGTCTCCACTTCTATTTAATATAGTTTTGGAAGTCTTAGTCATAGCAATAAGGCAAGAGACACACATAAAAGGGATACAAATTGGAAAGGAAGAAATCAAGTTATCACTATTTGCAGATGACATGATTCTATACATAAAGGACCCTAAAGACTCTACTAGCAAGCTGTTAGAGCTAATCAAAACCTACAGCAATGTAGCAGGATACAAAATAAATACACAGAAATCAGTAGCCTTCATATATGCTAACAACAAACACACAGAGGATGAAATCAGAGAATCACTCCCATTCACAATTGCATCAAAAAAAATAAAATACCTTGGAATAAACCTAACTAAGGAAGTAAAGAATCTATACAATGAGAACTTTAAGACACTCAAGCGAGAAATTGCAGAAGACACTAGAAAGTGGAGAAACATCCCTTGTTCCTGGCTTGGAAGAATCAATATCGTGAAAATGGCAATCTTACCTAAAGCAATCTACACATTTAATGCAATTCCTATCAAAATTCCAAAGGCTTTCTTCATGGAAATAGAAAAAACAATCCAAAAATTCATTTGGAATCATAAAAAACCTCGAATATCTAAAATAATACTGAGCAACAAACAAGAGGCTGGTGGTATCACCATACCTGATTTTAACCTATACTACAGAGCCATAGTAACAAAAACAGCATGGTACTGGCACAAAAACAGACATGTAGATCAGTGGAACAGAATAGAGGACCCAGATGTAAGCCCAAGTAGCTATAGCCACCTGATATTCGATAAAAATGCCAAAAATACTCATTGGAGAAGAGACAGCCTCTTCAGCAAATGGTGTTTTGAAAACTGGATAAATATCTGCAGAAGGATGAAAATAGATTCTTCTCTCTCGCCATGCACAAGAATTAAGTCCAAATGGATTAAAGACCTTAACATCAGACCGGAAACTTTGAAACTGCTAGAGGAAAAAGTTGGGGAAACCCTCCAACATATTGGTCTTGGCAAAGACTTTCTAAATACAACCCCAATTGCTCAGGCAATAAAACCACAGATTAACCACTGGGACCTAATGAAATTACAAAGATTTTGCACCGCAAAGGACACAGTGAAAAAAGCAAAGAGGCAACCTACAGAATGGGAAAAAATCTTCGCCAGCTATATATCTGATAAAGGATTAATATCTAGGATATACAAAGAACTCAAAAAGATAACTAATAAGGAATCAAACAGGCCAATCAAAAAATGGGCTAAGGAGCTAAATAGAGAGTTCTCAAAGGAAGAAATACGAATGGCATATAAGCACCTAAAAAAATGTTCTACGTCACTAGTCATCAGGGAAATGCAGATTAAAACTACATTGAGATTCCATCTCACTCCTGTCAGATTGGCCACCATCATGAAAACAAATGATCATAAATGTTGGCGGGGATGTGGAAAAAAAGGAACCCTTCTGCACTGCTGGTGGGAATGCAATCTGGTCCAGCCATTGTGGAAAACAGTGTGGAGGTTCCTAAAGCAGCTAGAGATTGATCTACCATATGACCCAGCTATAGCACTCCTAGGCATATATCCAAAGGATTCATCTCATTTCCTTAGAAGTACATGCTCAACCATGTTTATTGCTGCTCAATTTATAATAGCTGGGAAATGGAACCAGCCTAGATGTCCCTCAACAGATGAGTGGATAATGAAGATGTGGTACATTTATACAATGGAGTTCTACTCAGCGGTAAAGAAAAATGAAGTTATGAAATTTGCAGAAAAATGGATGGACCTGGAAAGTATTATACTAAGTCAGGTAACCCAGGCCCAGAAAGCCAAGCGCCACATGTTCTCCCTCATATGGGGATCCTAGCTACAGATGACTGGGCTTCTGTGTGAGAATGAAAATACTTAGTAGCAGAGGCCAGTAAGTTGAAAAGGAGACATAAAGGGTGGAGAAAGGAAGGGAGGAGGATACTTAATAGGTTGATATTGTATATATGTAATTACAATGATTGTAATGGGGAGGTAATATGATTGAGAATGGAATTTCAAACGGGAAAGTGTGGGGGTGGGGAGGGAGGGAATTACCATGGGATATATTTTATAATCATGGAAAATGTTAATAAAAATTAAAAAAAAAAAAAAAAAAAAAAAAAAAAAAAAAAAAAAAAATAACTAATTCAGACATGTAGCTAAATGCAGACATAACCAAGGCATCAGATAGCTTCTCCCAGAAATGCTTGACTCCGTTTGTATAGGAAGGCCATAATATCCTATTTTGATTATTACTGGTAAAGGCTTCTCAAAGGAAATCAACTTAAAACAGGAACAAAATTGTAGAGTAATTACTAGCTACTGCACATTGGTTTGCTTAGAACTTTATTTGAAAATAAAAGTAAATGTTACTAGGACATTATTTTCCTCTATAGCAAATTGAGCAAAAGTTGTTTCTGTACTAACTGCAGAATGAATTAGTAATGAATCTAAATTATTATTGACTTAATTGTGCCCATAAAATGTGAAGTACCTGTCAGAGTTGCAAACACAAATACCTCAAAGAAAGATGCCATAGCTGGGCATGGTGGCACATGCCTTTAATCTCAGGACTCCAGAGGCAGAGGTAAGAGGATCACTGTGAGTGAGTTTGAGGCTACCCTGAGACTACATAGTGAATTCCATGTCAGCCTGGGCTAGAGTGAGATCCTACCTTGAAAACCCAAAAAAGAAAAAGAAAAAGAAAAAAAAAAGAAAGAAAGAAAGTAAAAAGAATGAATCCATGAACTGCAGGTTGTAGGAGAGCTACAGAAGCAAATTCTTCCTAGACTTGCCCCTGTCCTTTCTTTAGTCCCATGAGGTAAGGGGTAGAACCCAGTGTTCCATTCCTTCACTGTGAGTAAAAAACTAGGGATTTTACTCTGACCAGGTACCTTTTCCCCTTAATATCCTATGGTAAGAAGTACCCTGTCCCACACCCACAGACCAAGAAGAATCTAAGCTAACAGATCTTGCTGTCTCCCCCAGTTTATTACTATTAGGTCAAATGCCCTTTGTCCAATCATACAGTTTTCTATGCAATGTCCATTCTTCATCAATACCAAACACAAAAATGCAGTTTTCCATAGAGCTTTGGGTCTATAGCAATATAGTAAATCTGCTATCTTTCTCTTATAAACTAGTCCTTTGCTGTTGATGTATAGTTCATAACCTTGCAATGGGAGAGGAAATGATATTTATTCTCCCCTATACAGCTTACAACATGCTTTATCTAATTTTAGTCTTTTACAGAATTCTCAAAAAGAAGGTCATTTTGTAAAAATGTTAGAAGTCTTTATCTGCTTTCCCAAGAATCCCAGTTCTTTGATATCTAGAGTGTTCTTTTCTGAAGCAACAATATAGTCACCTTCCATGTTGACTTTACCTTCATTTTTAGTTTAATTCTACATTTGTCAGTGGTTATATTAACCTCACTTTCATTGGCATCATGAAACACACCTTTTGCAAGATTTACAATTTCACATTACAACAGAATTTCATGTACTTGCATTGTACTGGTTTTGTCTTCATGGGGGAAAAGGAAGATGACTTCTATTAAGAAGAAATGTTTGAATTGGGACTAACTTATAGGTGTTGTTACCATTTATAAATGGCACAATGAAACCCATAATATGTCTAAATTAATATGAATTAATAATTGTAACAAAATAATTTTAATTTGTGACTTGTTTCCATTCAAAATCTTATTAAACTATGACATTAAGGAGAAAATTTTTGGTCATCGCAGGAAGAACATGAAGGTCTGATAAGAAGTGGAGATGAACAAGCAAAATTGCTTGAGAAGATAAGGTTAGAATTTGGAAGATTATGGGAAGGCAGAAAGGAAGGGAGGTGAGAGACACTGCTGTCAGATATTCTGGGCAGGATAGGCTATAAAAAAGATTGATCTTGCATGAATTAACCAAGAACTCTTGAGAAATGGCCTACAGATATTTTAATGTTTCTTCAAAAAGCATCACAATAATGTTATTAACTTTTCATAATTCTATGAGTTATAGTTCAAGAAATATTTTTAGCTTGTTATTGATGCCCTCCATACTCATATGCCCAGTGTACCGTGATCGTCATCCATAATGCCTTCCCTTCATCCTCCTATTCCCCACTCCTCATCCCCCTTCCAGTGAACCTATTCTTTCCAACTAGTCCCTGTTCTATTTTGATGTCATCTTTTTTTTGACCTCCTATTACATAGGTATTATATCATCAGCTACTATGATGTCATGAATTCCACAGCCAATTTTTATCTGGAAGACAGTGTTGCAAAAACACTCCTCCCCTTCTTTTGGCTTTTACATTCTTCCCAGCTACCTCTTCCACAGTGGTCCTTGAGCCTTGAAGGGTGTGATAGAGATGTCTCATTTAGTGCTGAACACTGCACTGTCACTTCTCAGCACTTTGGCAGGTTGTTTCTTTTTAATTTTTTTTGTCTATTTTTTATTTATTTATTTGAGAGCGACAGACACAGAGAGAAAGACAGATAGAGGGAGAGAGAGAGAATGGGCGCGCCAGGGCTTCCAGCCTCTGCAAACGAACTCCAGATGCATGCACCCCCTTGTGCATCTGGCTAACATGGGACCTGGGGAACTGAGCCTCGAACCGGGGTCCTTAGGCTTCACAGGCAAGCGCTTAACCACTAAGCCATCTCTCCAGCCCACTTTGATAGGTTTTAAGTAACACCAGTAGTCATCTGAAAAGACATTTCCTAACCAAAAGTGATAACAGCATTAGTATGTTGGCATAAACATAAACTATTTAGAAGGCAATATGGTGGGCATCATACATCTACTTAGCCAAACAACAGTGTGGTTCCCCTGAGGTCTTATGATCTCCCCAGCCATAGGATTTTGATTCAGTGTTCAGTACCAGGCAGCCACAAATCCATTCAGACATACCACCATTGCACCAGTCACCACAAATTGCCTGGCTGGCCATCTGTGAAGTTTTCAATGTCCACTGCTGGTTAGGACCCCCAATAGGCTACCTAGCTCTTTCCAGCATCATTCAGCTAGTCCACAGGGAGGAGGTTTCCAGCTCAGTACCATAAAACATTTAGTTTTAAGTAAAATGGCAAAGTCAACCCAGAAGTTTGAAGCTTGCATTTGTAGTGAGACATATAAAACAAGGTTAGAAGAGGACAGGGTTCATTGTTGGTGATTGACATGTGGCTAGGGAGGCTTTTTCCTCTAATTCAAATATTATATTGTGCAACAAAACTTCAGTAACCATAATGAAAAAAGAAAAGAAATTCAAGAACTCAGCAAAAGTCTGCTGTCAAGAATGTCCAACCCAGACCTTATGATAGTAGATATTCGATACCACCATTATGACTTGTGTTACATGAAACTTATAGAAATCAATATTAGTAGTCATTTTTATAGTTGACAGTACCAGCCCTTAGATGCATTATTGAAGAACAAAGTCATCATTAAAATTCAATCTGTTATTATATATGTGTGTGTGTGTGTGTGTGTATGCATGTATATTTGTGGAACAGTCAAATGTAACATAGCATGCAAAAGACATAGGTTGAGAATATAGTGAATACAAACACATTACCACTGTCAGGCAGCAGTGTTATGTCTTAGAAATTAGAAAGGGCCACGTTGGGGAGATGCCTCTGCAGGTCAAGTGTTTGCCATGCAAGCATGAGAACCTGAGTCTGGATCCCCAGCACCCAAATGTAAAATGCACAAGCCTGTAATCTCAGCATTGGTGAGGCAAAGACAGGAGGAACCCTGAGGCTTGCTGACTACGTAGTCTAACCAAATCCTTGAATTGTAGGTTTAGCAAAAGACTCTATCAAAAAAATAAATAAAATAAAAAGGTGAAAAGGTTAAAAAAAAAAGTGAAGAAGATACCTGAGATTGACTTTGGCCTCCATACACATACACACACACACACAGACCCATGCATATACCACTCACCCTACACACACACTTTAAAAAATATATAAAAGACATTAGAAGCATTGTTGTAGAGCAATTTCCTCCAAATTGAAACATTTCATCCTGGAAGGAGACTATTTAGGAAGTTCCAAGTTGAGACATAGGTGCATTAGGACTCAGGAAGTTCTGAAGCTTTTTAAGGGTCAGGAGGTAAACAAGGCTCAGGATGTAAGCTACTCACAAGTCTCAGGAAGTTTTTGAAACTCACAAGACTAGAAGAGACTGTCCTATCAGCCGAGCTGCCTGCTGCACATCTTCCAGTGAATTCCAGAGATGCAGCTTCTCTGAGCCCTTACCTATGCTGGATGGGCTGCCTTTTTTGTATGTAACCCCTCAACCAAATTGCTATAAGTACCCTTCCCTCCCTCCCCCAAAAAAAACCCCTCACTGTTCCAACAAGATCTACTTCAGTGTGATTACTACTTTAGTCTGTTGTCAATATCCTAGTTGTCAGAACCTATCCCTATCTGGGGGTGAACAGATGATCATTCACATTTCTCCAAGAAAAGTTTAGTGACACAAGCATCTACTCTAAGCTTAAATTCATTAGATCTACCGCTGTCCTTCCTAATATTCCCTCCAAAAAGTGTCCAATTTCTCTCCAAAAATGGGGAAATATCTGTAGGTATAAGGGTTTAGACGCTGTGACAGATTTTCCTCACATAAGGATAACACCACAAGTCATTAAGGGCTTCTGGGCAAAGATTTTTAGAAAGAAACCAGTGAGGAATGAGAGAAAAACATTCTTTTATTGTTGGTATTTTTATCCTGCAAGGCAGGATCTCACTTTCTGCTGGAACTCTCTCTAGCCCAGGATGGCCTTGAACTCACATTGATCCTTCTACCTCAGCCTCCCCAGAACTAAGATCAAAGGCTTGTGCCAGCATATCTAATAAAATATTTTTCAATAATAAAAAATGTGACTTTTGCTATGCAATGATAGACACGCCAAGGCAGTTGTGAAGATAGTGATAAATTAAGCTGCTAATGTTTTAGAGGATTATTTCCCTTTGTGGATGTGAGGCAGTTTGTAAGAGTGTGCTGTGTTTTATCCTGAGCATTTTTTGTTGTGACATGTTGAATACAACACAGTGTTATTAATAATATATTAAATATCACTGTCACTGTTTTATCAGAATATTATCATTTTTCTTTGAAGTGTGCCATTTCCAAAGGGTTTAGTAGGCAGTTAATGGCAGTTAACAGCAGAGTGAATTTCAGATTTCATAATGGAAATCAATGGGAGAACGATTGATTTGATAGAAAGTCTCTGTACTGCAAACTTTGCTGACAATGACCATTTCTTTAAGTGAGGAATACCTATTCCACAAGTGCCCAATGATGAGTTTTAATGTATATGATAGATCTGGGTAATTTGGAAGATTAATAATGTCAGCAACAGTTTTTTGCTGACTGTTCACTCATTTGAATTCCACTGAATTTTCTTTACCAGTAGGGTGCTGATTTGAATGGTTAGAAAAGTGAAGTGAATCACCATTTCTAACACTGGTCACAATTCTTCCCAAGGAGCAAGCCAGCAAACGCCTGACATTCCACGTGTGCATCTAATTGAAGAAAGTCTCAGTGCCGATCTGAGAATGTTCACAGTTCTCTCCCAATCCTTCTCTTCCTACTGCTTTGCAATGGTCAGTGACTGATTTAGCCAAATGTTGTCACGCTTTACATGGGCTCATTTCATTTTGGCTTCTCCTGTGCTGGACAGCGTGGAGGACATGTTTTGGGGCTAAGTTGCTTCCATGTTGGATATTACTTGGGAAACCAGAGCAATCCCATTTCATGAAGGCCAAAAGGCAATATAATTCAGAGAGATTCATTCTCTACACCTACTTGTTCAAATATGAAATTCTACCCAGCTCTCTCTGTGCCACAGACTGATGTATCCTTTGCCTTTCTGCAGTACAGATTCTCGGTTTTTGAAGGGTATTTGTATCAAGTCAGTGCTTTGGTTGTGTTTTCTTCTCTCTGCGTGTTCACTGCTTATTACCTTTTTTTATGATTATAAGTTCCTGGGAGTAGTTGTCTCATTGCCCTGCAGAGAATTTAGTGTATCTATGGGAAACATAAATTGTTATTTTTTAATAAAACATTCATCAAATTTTAATGAAATGTGTTAAATAAAAATTTTAAAATAGTACTATTTCTCCAACAGTGTTTCAATGTTGTAGTGTTTGTAACAACTTCTGCCAAGTTATCTAAACAACAGGAAATACTACCTCAACTGATGGTAATATACTTCAAGAAAGTAAGGGCTCTATGTCTTCTAGCAAAATCTCTGTAAGGTGGTCCTCGGTTTCTATGGGTTTTGCAGCCATGGACTCAACTGACCATACAACAGAAATTCCCACACACACAAAAATTGCATCTGTCATGAACATGTACCAATTTTTTTCTTTCATTATTCTCTAAGAAATAAGGTGTAACAAATATTTCTATAGCACTTATACTGTCTTAGTTATCATAACTAACCTAGAGAGGACTTAAAGTGCACAGGAGGGTGTGTGCAGGTTATACGTCAATATCACCCCACTTTACATGAGGGACCTGAGTATCTAGAATTTTAATAGTCATGATGGATCCTGGAACCAACTCTACAAGAATGCTGAGGGGTGATAGCAATTAAAATTACCCAAATCTACACAGATCATATGAGATGCATTGTCAAATCACTTTTCAGAGTATATATCACTGTTGCTACTGTTTTGTTTTTTGAGACAACATCTTATATGTCTAGAACAGCCTGGAATATACTATACAACATGAGTAGACCTCACATTTTTGATCTCCTGTTTTAGGCTCCTGAGTTCTGGGATTACAAGCATGTTCTCCCACACCCAGCCATTAGGTTTGTTTGTTTGTTTGTTGTTTGTAAAATAAGGCATTTCCCAGTTGTGTCAGCTCCCTGTCACCATGATAAAGCATCAGAAAAAAATCAACTGAAAAGGAGAAATGATTTCTTCTGGAGCACACATGTTGAAGTCTCGGGCCAGAGTTACTCAGCCCCATCACACTGGCAGCTCAGTGTGCCATGGTGGGAATGGGAGTGAGGGGATATTCTTCACCTCACAGCAGCTACAAGGCAAAGAGAAATAAACAGAAGGGGTTGCTGTACCAATGCTCCCTTCAAGGACATAGCCCTCATGACTTCACTTGCTTACTCTGGACCTCTCTCCCAAAGTCCTATCCATGTTCAAATAGCTCCATAGACTGGGCATCAAGTCTTCAGCCCATGGACCTTTGAGAGATTTAAAATCCAAAGTATAACGCTAGTCTACCAGTAAGTAGGCATACTTACACTTGTTACATTTTAAGCAAAACTATGTAATCGTAAATATTGTCACATTTCACAAAATGATATAATAACAAGCCCATGGGGGAGCTAGTAATGGCATTGGCAAAAGGAAAGCTGGGAGGAACAGTTTGTTAACTACAAGTTTCTTCCACACTGTCAAGGACTAAATCATGCCCTGATACTATATGGCCTTGAAAGATCGCTTAGATTAAAAAGAGATCAACAGTAACAACTTTAAAGTGAGGAGCTGGCAACCTTGAGTTTCCCCTTTCTGATTTGATTTACCATGGCAACCTTATGATCTGTGATTTCATTTTCTGAATGGACTGACTTATCCAAGATTTCCCTTGATAAACACATGAGGTAAACGTATGGTATCAAGTTTTATGTATTTTCATACTTGCTTATTATGTTTTCTAATCCTAAGCACTAAGTATTAATAAATACAATGAAAAGAATTATGACACAAAAAACAATATCAAACAAAAGATAAAAGTCAAGTATAAAATAAGATAAAGAAAGAAAAAATAAATAGGTGTCCATTATCATTCTTACTGTCTGCCATTAAATACTGACCAATCTATGCTGTAATTTTTAAATTAGTTCCTTGCAAATTTGCTTTTTGAATTAATATACGTAGAGCACAAAGTATTGCCTCTGTGACGTTAACTATTTGAGTTTTAAACTGAGGGAAATGGAGCTACAGGCTCTTGAGTTCTGGTGAGCCTACCACCCAAGCATCTTTCTTTCTTTCTCTCTGTCTTTATTTCTTTCTTTCTTTTTATTTTTTATTTCTAAAGACTTAAAAAAAATTTTTGTTCATTTTTATTTATTTATTTAAGAGTGACACACACACATAGAGAGAGAGAGAGGCAGATAGAGAGAATGGGCGCACCGGGACCTCCAGCCTCTGCAAATGAACTCCAGACACATGTGCCCCTTTGTGTATCTGGCTAACGTGAGTCGTGGGGAATTGAGCCTCAAACTGGGGTCCTTAGGCGTCACAGGCAAGCACTTAACTGCTAAGCCATCTCTCCAGCCCTATTTTTTATTTTTAATGACAACTTCCATAATTGTAAACAATATCCCATGGTAATTCCCTCCTTCCCCCCACTTTCCCCTTTGAAACTCCACTCTCCATCATATCCCCCCCCCTCAATCAATCTCTCTTTTATTTTGATGTCATGATCTTTTCCTCCTATTATAATGATCTTGTGTAAGTAGTGTCAGGCACTGTGAGGTCATGGATAGCCAGGCCATTTTGTGTCTGGAGGAGCACACTATAAGAAGTGCTACCCTTCCTTTGGCTCTTACCCTGAGCCATGGATTAAGATATTAAGATATTTCAGTGATGAGCACTCCTCTGTCACTTCTTCTCAGCACCATGGTGCCTTCTGAGTCATCCCAAGGTCACTGCCATCTGAAAAGAGGTGCTTCTCTAACCAAAAGTGAGAGTAGCATTAATATATGGGTGTGAACATTAAGAGAAGTGCTTACTGGGCAGTTTGGTGAGCATAGTATATACATTTAGCCAGACACCAGCAGACATTATACCCCTAGGGCTCATGACTACTCTGTTGTAGGTTTGCAGTATCAGGGATGTATTCCCTCCCATGGGGTGGGCCTCCAATCAAATTAGAGGGCCATTGGTGACTCCATAACAGACATGCCACTATTGCACCCATTGGCTCATTTGGCCTGGCTGGCCAAATATAAGGCTTGCAGTGTCCACTATTGGGTATCTTCACTGATGACTTCTTTCTCTCCCATTGAACTGCATGCAGTGTGGCTTTTTCCAGCTTTCTGTCAGCTGGTCTACATGGAGGAGGTTTTCAGCTCAAACCTAGCAGGGTTTCTTAGTGACCTTCCAGCCCAATTATGTGGAGTCTTTAGCAATAGGGTCTTACCATCTATTCCTGGTGGAAAACCAAGAGCTTCGGCAGTGGCCTGGAATGTTTTGAGGGTATCAGGGACCTCCCTGGCCAACAACTTACTGGAAGGTATCCAATCCCTGGCACTGAAAATTTTCTAGTAACAATCTATGGCTCCATTGTCCAAAAAAAGTAGGTTTCCATATGAATTATTTATATCCTCTTAGATTTGGGTTAGCCCTCCCTCCACCTTTCCTTTACTCAATCTGTTCCCCTGACCTCACTTAGGCCTTTCCCACCCAGACATTTTCATTTAAAGTTCTGTCACTTCAGATGCTCAACAATTACTGTCAAGCATTGGACCAAAGGACTGAGGTTACAGGGATAAAGGAGATATGATTCTTCTCCTTCTGAAACTGTCATGCTAACCAAAGACAGGCTTAAATTAAAAAAAAAAAAAAAGTAACAAGGATAACATAGTAGAGTAGATTATTAGGGCAGATTCTTATCTTTATAAAAACAACCAAAATGTATATGGATAAAGGACATAGGCATTGATGAGTTGATGAGATAATAAGGAATTACTGGACTAAAATCTAAGTGCAGGCTTGTATGGCACTGAAGTAACCCTCTAAAGAAGGCTGGAAGCTGAGCAGCAGACACAGCTGAAAGGGGAGGAGATGCAAACAGGTTCAACAGCTTCCAAAGACCTGGGGTACACCCGCTGTGGTGGTGCCTGCCTGGAATCTCAGCATTCAGGAGACTAAGGCGGGAGAAGGGGCAAGTTCCATGCCTCTTTGGGATACATAATGAGATCTTGTTTCAAAACCTAGGAGATGGAGATCAGTGATAATGCACTTGTTTATTATGTGAAAGGCCCTGGGTTCTATCCCCAGCATTGAAAAGAGATTTTTGAAAAGGCTAGGAGTATCAGAGTCAGGCCATGCCAAGTGGGTAGGGTAGGAGAGGAGCAGACAGCAACAACAGACGGCTTGTTACAAGAAAAGGGACTTTAGGATATCACAATCCCTGATTGGAGTAAACTTCTTAATCATTTCCAAGATTGAGGTGTCACCTACCCAGCCTCTAACATTGTCATATAGGGTACAGTCCTGTATGTAGCTCTTTCCCATCTATCATCAACCCCCAAAGACTAGCTAGGCAATTATCAAACCTTCCTAACTCCTCCATGGACTTAGCACCCTCCAGTTATTCCAAATAATGCTTTTTGAGATATTGCATCTAATCCCTCCAATGATTTGGTCCTTTTGGCTGTGCTTATCTTTCAGTGCTCACTATAAAAACTACTGATTTCACTTCCAACTATGTTTCACCCAGTTGAGGTCAGTGTTTGGATGATATTTTCCCCTGTTTCATACTTTATTAAGGTAACCTCAATCTAATTTTTTCATAGGCACGTCTTATGTTAACTGATATTAAACTTACAATCAGCTAAAACAAAACAAAACAAAACTGTAAGTCATTTTTCACAGTGCTGCTGTAAAAACAACCTCTATCATTCTTTACTTGTGATTTTGCCCCAGGATAAGACTTTTTATATGTTCTATTACACTTCATCTTTTTATGTTTGATTTAAGTTTCCTTTCTGTCAAAATTCTTTTTAGGTTCTTGATTTTTATAGTCTAACACATTTGTTATCTTGCAAAATGGATAGCCCTAACAATTATAGCTAGCTTACACAAAGCTTACCACGTGCCTGGCTCTTTAGTGTTTTACATATATTGTTCCATGCCCACAACACAACTCTGGGCATGGAATAATATATACAAACCACAACCCACAAACCCATTATACATGTATTTAAAAAGCCGGAGCACAAGCTGGAAAGATTGCTTAGTGGGTAAAGGTGCTTACTTGCAAAGTCTGATGGCCTGAGTTGAATGCCCCAGCACCCACATAAAGCCAGATGCACAAAGTGGCACATGTGTTTGGAGTTGGTTTGCAGTGGCTAGAGGCCCTGGTGTGCCCATACTCACCCCCCCACACACACACACTGTCTCTCTCTTTCTCTCTCTCTCTGACTTCTTTCTCTCTGTCTGTCTCTGTCAAATAAAGAAAGAAAAAACCAAGGCACAAAGAGGTAAACTACTATAGGCCGTACAGCTCCTAAGTGATAAGGTTAAGTGGACTGAGTCCACCGTCGGCCGGCTAAGCCACTTCACCGTGTGTCTTCCTATCAGATGTCTGAGGAAAATGTACCCAGATATAGTAGTCAATATCTCATTGCTAGAATAAAAATTACCTGACAAGAATCAGTTTAAGGAAAGACGGATTTGTTTTGGTTTATAGTTCCAGTCCGTTCTGGCGGAGAAAGCATAGGGACGGAAAACTCGGTGGCAGCTGGTAACATTCAGCTCAGTGAAGAAGCAGAGAAATAAATGTTCATGCTCAGCCAGTTCTCTCCTTTTAAAACAATTATTGACAACTTCCTTAAGTATAGACAATAAAATCATAATAATTCCCTTCCCCCTCTACCATTCCCCCCCTTAAATCTTTCCTCTATTGAATCCCCTCCCCCTTCCAATTAGTCACTCTGTTATTTTGATGTCATCATCTTTTCCTCTTATTATGATGGTCTTATGTAGGCCGTGTCAGACACTGTGAGGTAATAAATATCAAGGCCATTTTGTATCTGGAAGATTGTATTGTAAGCAGGTCCTTGAACTCTTACATTCATTCCATTGCATCTTCTACAATGAATCCTGAGCTTTGGAGGATATGATAGAGATGTCACAGTGTTGAACACTCTGCTGTCACTTCTCAGCACTAGGGCGACTTTTGAGTCACCCCAGTGGTTATTGCCATCTGAAAAGAGAAGTTTCTCTAAGTAAAAATGAAAGTAACATTAGTATATGGATATAAACATTTTGAAAAGTGCTTATCAGGTACTTTGGTGGGCATAATATATGCATTTAGCCAAACATCAGTAGGCATGACTTCCCTAGGGCTCATGACCTCTCTAGTCATAGACTTATGACTAGACTTTCAGTACCAGGCATGTATTCTCTCCCATAGAGATGGTCTCCTGTCCAGTTAGACTAGTTTCCCCCACAACAGACATGCTACTTTGTACCTGTTGGCACATTTGGTCTGGCTGGCTAGTCTTAGGACTTACAGGGTCCACTGCTGTTTAGCACTGTTAATGAAGTCTCTGTCCCATAGGACTGCATGCAACGTAGCTCTTTCCAGTGTTCTGACACCTAGTCAGCAGGGAGGAGGTCCCCAGCTCAGCTCCAGCTTGATTTCTCAGTGACCTGCAGACTACGCATGTGGAGTCTTTAGCAACAGGGTTTTAGCATCTATTCCTAGTGGAAAGCCAAGAGCAAGAGCTTTGGCAATGGCCTGTAATGTTTGGGGGGGGGGCATCAGGGACCTCCCCAGGAACTCACTGGAAGGTAACTCACCCCTGGCACTGAAATTTTTTCTAATAACAATCTCTGGCTTCTAGGTGGGCCACTATTCACAGAGGTAGCTTTCCATTTGGTTTATTTATAACATCTTAAATGTTGATTAACCCTCCTCCTAACTCAAAACCCAGCTCGTGAAATGATGCCACCCATAGTTAATGTGGAACATCCTATCTCAATTGACCTAATAAAGATAACCCCTCATGGACCTTCTCAGAGGCTCACCTAATGTACATAATTACACACAGTTGGGTATAGGTCAGTCCAGTTGACAATCAATATAATCCTTCACACCAGACAACAAGGGAATGGAAGTTAGGCTGTATGTAGCCGTTGGGGTGATCTATCATACGCGCTACATCACATCAGCTTGTCCACAAAGATACCATGTGTAACAGCCACTGTCACTGTTACTGTCACTGTGACCAAGTACTCAGCAAGAAGCGACTCAAGAAAGGTTCTGGTTTGGCTTACAGTATGGCTGCAGTCTAAGATGGAGGGAAAGGTACTGAGGCAGAAGTTTCATGTGACCGGAATGTGCAGCTGGGTCTCCTTGCGTTCTCACCTCTTGATGGAACAGGAGGCAGAAGGCAGACAGGAGCTGGGGCTGGCTCTAGTGACCCACCACCTCTAAATCTGGTAACCTTCCAAAATAACAACAGCTAGGGACCAAGTGATAAATACACGAGTCTACGGAAGCAAAACACTGCTGACGATTTCATTGGCTGAGTTGTCTAGACATGTTGTATCCACAGTCCCTCCGCCTCTGGTCACACTGGTGCTCAGGCAGGGGCATTGTGTGGTTTGGCCTGACTGTAACTTAAGGCCTAGATGTTGGTCCTTGGACACTGTGGCCTCCCTTTCTGGGTTCACACATGCCACCAATTTAGGAGCTGATTCTAGAATTTTGTTAAGAAATGATATAAGGGCTGAAGAGATGGCTTAGCGGTTAAGCGCTTGCCTGTGAAGCCTAGGGACCCTGGTTCGAGGCTCAATTCCCCAGGACCCACATTAGCCAGATGCACAAGGGGGTGCACACGTCTGGAGTTCATTTGCAGTGGTGGAAAGCCCTGGCACGCCCATTCTCTCTCTCTGCCTCTTTCTGTCTGTCACTCTCAAATAAATAAATAAAAACTTAAAAAAAAAGAAATGATATAGAAAAAACTCAAAATAGGGGTTGGATAGATGGCTCAGCAGTTAAGGTGCTTGCCTGCAAAGCCTAAGGACCTGGCTTTGATTCCCCAGTTCCCACGTAAAGCCAGAAGCACAAAGTGGTGCCTGCATCTGGAGGTCACTTGCAACAGCTTGAAGCACTGTTGTGCCCATCCTCATCCCCCCCACCCATAAATAAACTATTTTTAAAAACTCAAAATAGACTTTGGCCTAGGCAGAGATTTTGATGTTCTCCCCTGCCTCACCCGCCCCACAAAGAGGCTGTTTAAGGATTCCCACGGTTCTCAGGAAACAGGATCTCGGCCTTATGTATATCTTCAGGGTACCCTCACAGTGCTCCTTAAGAACTTTAAAATAACATGTCTCACTCTATTTTAGGGATTCCATTCTAGCCGTTACCATTTGTTTATAATTGTCCTCTGTCTTTTCCACAATCTTTTGCAAGCCCAGTGTGTTGAGGAAAGCTTTAGGCTGAATCTTCACATTCCTCACATTTCTGCACTCACAAAGGTCAATCCCCAGGGTATCCTCAGAATTTCAGTTTGGAAAACTCCTGGTCCCGGTTGAACTAGCTTCCCTATGCGTGGTGCTGTGGACCTGGCTGCTTCAAGCGTGGTCGTTAGACCGACAGCACTGACCCATCACAGAGCCCCTGGGGAAGGCACGATGCTGCCCACCTGCACCTGCCAATGTGCAACGTCCTTTTGAACAGAAGCCCCCACTCCAGTCCTCTAACTTTCAAGAGGAGTTTCATTTGGTTCAACTTTCCTTGGCTCTGTAGACACACAGACTGAAATGTCCACTTATAATCTGAATACACTGTAACACTTCCTATCCACCACTTTGCATGGTCCTCACCACAGCCCTATGCTGTTGCTAGCATTAAAATGCTAAGAGCATAGTGTTATTTTCATTGGTATGATTTAAAACAAACAAACAAACAAACAAACACCAAGGCTTAGAACTTAAAGCAACATGTATAAACCGACACAGCAAGTGTGGAAAAGCGTATTAGCCAGGGTTCTCCAGAGGAACCAAATGGATAGAATAAATTTGTATTATGAAAGGTAATTTACTGGACTAGCTTGCGGGACACAAGCTACGTGGTCCAATGGTAGCTGTCCACAGGCTTGAGCATCAAGGAACCTGGCAGCTGCTAAATCCACAAGACTAGATGGAGGCGGCGAACGTGGAAAACCCAGTGGCTTCTCGTATTGGAAGGCTGATGAAACTTGGTTCCAGGGTCCACAAAGGATAAGTAAAACAGGGTAAGTGCACATACGTATGAGTAGTGAGGGAAACCAGGTGAAAAAGCACAAACCGGGGAATAGCACAGATAGCCAGGCGAGAGGGCACCATGTTCTCGAGGAGCTTCCTTATCTACAGTCCACTGGGAGGGCCGTCCACTCTGGAGGAAAAACTTCCTCCCTCTGTTGATCCTTCCTGTAAACACCCCCACAGGCCTGCCCAGGAGCTATGTCTCTTGCTTGATTTCTAATCTGATCAAGTGGACCATAGAACTTACCCATCACACAAGGTAAGCGCTCCTATCTACGCCCTGTCTTCTTCCCACTGCACAGGTTGACCTCCAAATGCTATTCGAATTCCCTCTCAGGGCTGGAGGAAGCCCTGATCCTCCTACATCCACTCTCAGGCACAAACAGTCTAGTATGTTCAGCTAAACACACACTAGCCCAGCTTCTCTTATAGTTAGAGGTGGACCAGGGGCCTTACCAACAACATGGAAATGGGAATCTTACATGTATTCTTTTGTCAGGGCTACTGTGAAAAGTAACGAAACTGGGTGCCTTAAGTAACGGCAATGTGTTGTCTCACAGTTCTGGAGGCAGGAAGTCTGAAAACACAGTGTTGATAGATAAAAGAATTCCTTTGAGTGCTGAGAGAAGATTCCATTCAGGTCTCTCTAACTGGCTTCAAGATGGCCATTTTCACATTCATGAGCAATTCTCCCAGGGTGCATGTTTCTGCATCCACATTTCCACTTTTCATAAGGACACCAGTCATACCCATTAGCACATATGCAGATGGCCCTGCTTACTTTGATTACTTCAGCTAAAATCCTACCTCCAAACACATCTATATTGTGAGCTAGAGGGATGAGGACTCCAGCTCAACCTTTCTGGAGGAGGCACAATCCAAACATAACAGGAGAGGAGTCTTGGATTCTGAGAATGCTTTGACATCGCATGTAGAAGGGAATGGCCACCTGTGCCCACCTTCCACTTGCCCTCCCACCCACCTCACTAGCTGGAGCTGCTCGGACACTAACTGGTATCTTATCACACGTGAAAAATAAACCTGTATGCTAAAAGTCACTGTTGTTAGGTTTTCAATTATTTATAGCTGAATGCATTTCTAATATAGCTCCATTCTTAAAATACTGCCTTTGTATGAGTCTTGTCAATTTGAAGCCACTCAACATAGAATGAAAGCGTGACTTCTTATCAGGCTATGCCCACAAATGGTTTAGGGTGAGATGGTGCTGCAGCCCGGTCCGCATTGCTGGTAATCACCCAACCAAGAGCAGCTTCTGCAAAAAAGTGGTTTATTTTGGTTCACAGGCTGGACCGGAAGCTCCATGATGGCAGGGAAAATGATGGCATGCGCAGAGGGTGGCCAACATTAGGTGGACAATAGCAACAGGAGAGTGTGGCAAACATTGGTATGGGGAAACTGGCTATAACACACATAAGCCCTCCCCCAACAATACACTCCCTCCAGGAGACATTAATTCCCAAATCTCCATCAGCTAGGAACCTAGAATTCAGAACACCGAAGTTTATGGGGGACCCCTGAATCAAACCACCACAGATGGGAAGTGAGTGAATTGAATAGTAAAAGTACCACAACTTGCCCACCATGCCGGTGGCAAACACTGAAGAGGATCAGATAGGAGGACGGTGAGTTCAACGCCAGTCTGAAAGTACCTCTCCTTTACAGACACCTTGAAAACAATGCAGTAAAGAAACATCTGTCTTGGAGGCTGGCCACCAACTTCAATCCGGTTCCCTTTAGGGCTCGTTCTTAAAGGTGACTCTCGTCTCCCAGCCCCCCCCCCACCCCGTGTGGTCCCTGATGGCAATCCAAGTAGAAGATCCCACTTGCTGTTCTCAGCTTCTTCAGTCAGCCTGGTGTGAGAAAGAATGAGGTCATGACTCGTTACCCTCAGAGGTGGAAATTTTAGCAAGTCCCTCCATGTGCTTTGATGACTGAACATGAGCTCATCTCTGTAGTCCAACTTCATGCTCCTTCCTGCACATGCTGTGCTCGGTTCCCTTTCACGTGCCCGGGGTCCTCTAATGATGTCCTAAGAGTTCTGTGGGACGTTTATGTAGTCTGGAACTGTGCTTGCTCTATCTTCAGACACTGAGTATAAAACAAAGCACTGTCACTAGAACAGGGCAGGCGGGTCACCGAGGGTGTACACTTACAGAGCTGTTTGCTCTGCGCAGGGCAAGCCTTGGCTTGCAGGATCCAAGGCAAAGGGCTTCCTACGTGTCTCCCCGGAGCTTGTCTTGTCTCTCCTTTCTCCTAGCCCTGCCTACACTAAGACTCATCTCTGGTGAACACTATCACCCTTACAGTTCATCTCAGATGCTGCACGTCTGCTTTTTGGTTCTAATCTGAGAGTTTTATTTAACTTTAGAGGGATATCTATTCCTTAACCAGATTCCTAATGAGAACACATTGGCAGAAAAAGTTTTCTTTCGCTCATACTCGAGCTTTTAATATTTTACAGCGGTGACTAAATAATAGAGTAGCTATGCTTGAAATGCTGTACTCAAATGGGATAGGTATGTTACATAAACTGTGCGAAACTCACCAAGAATTCCTGTAAACTAGGCATTCATAGCATTTATAGTGGAAATGCCAGGGCCAGGGCCCCACAGAAGAGAAGACATTTTCTAACCTGTCCATATTTTCACTAAAAAGTCTATCTTAGGTAAGAAAATGTCTAACCTAAGATAGACATAAACCCACATCAACATCTTACCCCACTTCTGCTTCTGCCCTCTCTTCCGGCCTCGAAGTCCTTGTTTTCTCAGCTCTCTTCCTCTCTCTCATTCTCTGCCTTTCTCTCTATCTGTTGTGTGCTCCTGAGTGCATAGGTATACATATGTGCCTGGTTATGTGGAGATAAGAGGAGACAATCTCCAGTATTCTTTATCAGGGATGCCATTCACTTTATTTATTTATTTATTTTGTTTATTTAAGACCCAGGTTTTCTTATATTAAATCCCTCAATTGATAACTATAAATTATACCTCTCTATACTTTGGTCAGATTTGTTTGGTTTGTTTGTTTGTTTGGTTGGTTGGTTTGTGTTGCAGTCCGGTTCGCATTGCTGGTAGAAATCACCCAACCAAGAGTAGCTTCTGGGAAAAAGAAAGAGATTTATTTTGGCTTACAGGCTCGAGGGGAAGCTCCACGATGGCAGGGGAAAACGATGGCATGAGCAGAGGGTGGACATCACCGCCTGGCCAACATAAGGTAGACCACAGCAACAGGAGGCTGTGCCAAACACTGGCATGGGGAAACTGGCTATAAAGCCTATAAGCCCGCCCCCAATAATACACTCCCTCCAGGAGGCGTTAATTCCCAAATATCCATCAGCTGGGAACCTAGTATTCAGAACACCTAAGCTTATGGGGGCCACCTGAATCAAACCACCACAGTTTGGTTTATTTGTTTTGTTTTGTTTCATTTTTTAAGGCAGTCTTATTCTAGACCTGGCTAACCTGGAACTCATTCTGTATCAGAGGCTAGCCTTGAACCCAAGGCGATCCTCCACCTCAGTTTGTTTGTTCTTTGACCCAGGGTCTTGCTATGTAGTGCAGACTGGCCTGGAATTTGGTTTGGTTTTTCTGTTGCAAAGATGGTAAGCATGCATCACAACACCTGGCCAGATTTTTCTTAACTAAAAGGTTTCATTGGTGCTTGCTTCTGTAGTTCTTTATCTTTTCACACACACACACACAAAAAGATCATTGAGTTTGAGAGTAGATCAGTATGTCAAGTTTTCTTTCTTTCTTTTTTTTTTTTCAAAATATTCTTGAAAACCATTTTCTGACTGAAATGTCTAGAGGGCAGATCTAAATGGGGCCACCAGGTAAGAAATAGGACGGCCCCACACACATAGGACGCACAAGGAGGGAGAAATTGGAAAGGAAAAAAAAAATCTTATTAGGTTTTGTAGGTCAGGGAAATCCTTTCTAGCCTGGATTTCTAAACCTTCTGAATTTTAATTGAAAGTATTTCTCCAGGGTATTTACTTTAACATGACTGTGCACTCTCAAAATTATTCCTTCTCCATCTTAGAAAAATATTACAGATATCAGGAAGACATTTGAAGGAAGGATTGGGTGCTTGCCTCCTTCTGCCTAGGACAGTTGCCATGACATAATTGGCACCCACAAAGCTCCAAAGCGACATGGAGTCCCTCTGCTGGGGGTGGTAGAGAGGGCTTGGAGTGCTTCTGACCCCACCTGGGAATCACCATTTATTCTCCAAGACCTGAACAAGATTCCTCTCAAGATTTATAACCATCCACACCAGAAAATGTCCCAAAATGACACAGCAAAAGACTGGTTTTAACATATCCAGAGACTTCTGTTGTTAGAATTGTATGAACGTTAATGATAAAAAACCTGAAGTCACCAGGCGTGATGGCGCAAGCCTTTAATCATAGTACTTGGGAGGCAGAGGTAGGAGGATTGCTGTGAGTTCAAGGCCACCCTGCGAATACAGTGAATTCTAGGTCAGCCTGGGCTAGAGTGAGACCCTACCTCAAAAAAACAAAACAAAACAAAAAACCCAAAACCCTAAAGTTACCCTTATTTCCAGTGTTGGCCTCAAATGAAAGATATTGCTTGTTCTTTGTACAGCATACAAACACGCAAACACGTGTGCACACACATGCATACACACCACACACCTTCCAATAGATAGGATAGACATTCTAACTGTTGTTAAAGAACACATGCAAAGACAACTACTGAGCATTACCATTCATCTTTTTCTCCTTCTTTATTTTATTTTATTTATTTATTTATTTTTGAGGTAGGTCTCACTCAACCCTAGGCTGACCTGGAATTCATTATGAAGTCTCAGGCTGGCTTCAAACTCACAGTGATCCTCCTACGTTGGCCTCCTGAGTGCTGGGATTAAAGGTGTGCACCACCATGTCAGGTTCATCATTTTCATTTTAATTCATGTGTATATTTTTGCCAAAACTAGATAGAAATTACTCTATTTTCCTCACATTGCTTATTACTACAGCCACAGTTTTCTTTGTTAGTAGCCATGAGGATTATAGTGCTCCACTGGTTTAGGCGATGCATTTTGTCTTTGTGGCTCAATATGTTTTCATATTTTATCTCCTCACCTTCATTCTGTCCCTCTAAAATGTGCTACTTGTCAATTCTGAAATATAGATGTAAGAATTAAGCCATTAAAAAGCAAGGTGAAGTAAGGCCCAAGGTCATGAAAACTTGATACTTTAATTCACTTCCTTTATTGGAATTTATTAGCTCTATTGAAAAACCAAAAAGAAAAAGAAAAAAAGAAAGAAAGAAAGTGACAATACATAAGAAGGAATCTCAGTTGATAAAGTGAATCAGCACTCAGCATTAGAACTTACTTCCAAATAAGGTTTTTGTTCTGATGTCTTCAAACATTAGCATACATTGGGCAGTTTCAATGCTGACCCACCTGAGCCTGGACATTTATTAGACAACCTTTTAAGGACTCTGAGTAGAAAACTTATGATGCTCTGACTAAGTGGTCATGCCATAACTGCTTCCTGCAGCTCTTACTCATATTTTCCCAGTCCTCTTCTGAAGGAGAATCACTCCAACCCCTCCTAGGAAGCATACTTTCCCAAGCACTGCAGAGGCTGCTCAGCTCTGCTCAGAGTTCCAGAGAGACTCTCCTGTCTCCCACCCTGCTGTGAGAGGTTTCCCTCCCCAGGATTCCAGGTGCCACACTGGTCTCAGCACAGAGGGAAGATGCCAACAAATCCCTTATGTAGCCATCCCACCTAGTGCACTGCCCGGGGTGGTGGGGTTCCTCCGCTCCTAGGTCCCATTTCTACTCATGTTCTGGTCCCTCAGTTCCAAGGCTCTCCACAGGCACAGGAGGCTCAGAAACAGTATATGGACATGACTTCCACTCTAAGCATTTTGAACATAGGATATTAGGACTCAGCATGGGGAAAAAAAGGCGTCTGAGTTTGAGGAGAGAGGGGAAAACATTCACTTTCTCATCCTTCAGACTTTTCACTTCCACTTTAGCTGTGGTAGGGTCCAAATGACATTTACCAACTTAATACCTAGGCAGTCTGGATTTGATTCTAACTTAGGCGAGTTGTTTTTAACTTAACTTTTAACTAACAGTGTTTGTCTTGGCAATTAATGTAGCTGAAATGCATGTTTCCAGGTTAAAAAAAATAATAATGTGAGGCTTCTACCTCCTCCTTGCCTTCTCATGGGCAAGAGCTCTCCCTGTGCTGCATTTTACCCCTCCTGCCTTCTTGCGGGGAGGAATATTCTGCACCCTCTCGTATTTCCTTCTTTTTTTGTTTATTAATTTATTTGAGGGAGAGAGGGAGAGAAAAAGAAGGAGAGAATGGGCACATCAAGGGCCTTCAGCCACTGCAAATAAAATCCAGATGTTTGTGCCCCCTTGTGTACATATGAGACATTGCATGGCTTATGTCATTGTGTGCCTGTCTTACATGGGACATGGAGATTTGAACATGAGGTTTTAGGATTCACAGGCAAGTGCCTTAACTGCCAAGCCATCTCTCCTGCCCTTATTTCCTTCTTTTAATCTAATAAAATCTCTCTAAACCTTTAAAAACAATGTGGGTGGGAGTACATGTGTGCATGTGAGTGTGGAAGCCAGAGGACAACCACTAGCCGTATCCACAGAAATGCTATCTACTTCCTTTGAGACCAGGTCTCTCATTGGCCTAGACCTCATCAATTAGACTAGACTAGTTGGCCATGGGACCCCAGATATTCTCCTATTTATGCCTCCCCAGCCATGCTGGACATTTTACATGGTACTTGTAAGGTAAGCACTTTACCAATTTAACTGTCTCCCCAGTCCCCAGCTTTTACATAGTAGTATTTTATTGGAGAGTTAATTTCTGATCACCTAACACGTGGAGTTGTGTGCTTTTGGTAGCTCTCCTTCTGTTTTCCTATGAGAACTATCTCCCCTAGTCTCACTCCATAAACTTCCTGATGGGGATGGTTCCTGAACTCCAGGAATGAAGCATGGGAATTAAGCCTGGTTCATCAGTAGTTCATATTTTCCTGTACTAGGTGGTTGACTCAGGTAGGCAGAGTGAATTTCAGGACTTTCCTAGAAACTAGCTGGGGAGACTTGCTCTAGCTCCACTGGTTTGGTATTAGGTGCTGTCAAGCTGGGTGTCTAAAGCCAGTGAACCACAGAGGCTAAAATGAAGGAGCCCCAATGAAACAATTAAGTCAAGAAATGGACCCAGTAGACTTACTGAAAACTGAGTCACACCGATCCAATTGTACCTGTTCCTGTAACTCCAGTTTTATATATATATATATATATGTTTTTCCAGCTTGGCCCACTTTGAGTTGGATCCTCTGTCACAATTCCAATCAAAGAATCTACTAAGTGATATGTTGTCTCATTTTTCTCACTTTAATTGTCACAAAACTGGCTGACCTAATAATATACAGTATTGTCATGAATAGCAAACATGATAATGTAAGTAAAGGAAATTTTAAAGGCACAACAGAACTGTGGAAATTATTGGTATTCTTCCATAAAGGCAAACACCTTTTTGCTATTTTTTACATAATATTTAAAGGTTGATTCCAGTGAAGAAATTGTGCAAAGTGATTCATGAAAGACTTGGCTTACTAATGTTTATTCTGTAGATTTTAAGTTCTTTCCTTCTGGATTTGAGTTTAGGAAACCACAGACCAAGAATATAAGTCCCTCATTCTAAACTACCACTATTCCCTAACACCTCATATCAAGTTCCATCAAAAACTTTAAAAATAGGGCTGGAGAGAAGGCACTTGCCTGTGAAGCCTAAGGACCCAAGTTTTATCCCCCAGTACCCATATAAGCCAGATGCATAAAGCGGTGGTGCATGCATCTGGAGTTCATTTGTACTGGCTGTGACATGCCCATTCTCTCTCTCTTTCTCTCTCTCTCTCTCTCTCTCTCACATGCATACACACACAAATACACACACACACATATAACTGCCTCTTTCTCCCTCTATCTCAAATAAATAAATAAAATAATTTTTTTATTTTTTTAAATTTATTTATTTATTTATTTGAGAGTGACAAACACAGAGAGAAAGACAGATAGAGGGAGAGAGAGAGAGAATGGGCGCGCCAGGGCTTCCAGCCTCTGCAAACGAACTCCAGACACGTGCGCCCCCTTGTGCATCTGGCTAACGTGGGACCTGGGGAACTGAGCCTTGAACTGGGGTCCTTAGGCTTCACAGGCAAGTGCTTAACCACTAAGCCATCTCTCCAGCCCTAATTTTTTAAAATAAAAAACTCTAAAAATCTTACTTTAGAGGCTTAGGATAGGGCTCAGTGATTAAGAGTGCTCTCACTTAAGTATGAAGATCTCTGGGGCCAGAGACTGCTAAGGCCAACTCTCCAGAACCCAGGTGAAAAGCTGATGTGGCCACACATGTCTCCGTGGGAGATGGAGACAAGAGAATTATTGAGGTTCATAAGTGGAGAGCAGCTCCCTGTTGAGGGAGAAACCCTGTCTCAAGGAAACATGCACATAAGCAATAAGAGAAGGACACCTGCTATTCTCATCTGGCCTCCTCCTGCATGTGCATGGAGTGAACACAGCTGCACACATGTACATACCACTCACACATGCAAAAAATATGCCTGTTTAGTCCATTCATTTCTTACCAGTATCTTAACCAAAATTCTCATTAGTTCTTGTATAGATCACTAAACTTGTGTCTGGTATGAGTCACAGAGGGAAGAAACGTAGAAGTTACAGATTTTTGTAGGCGTACTGGACATGTGTTTTCTACATAACAACTTGAGTCCAAAATAACGGCAGACAGTGTTATTTCGTGGTGTCTGTGAGGTCAGGTTTGACAGTAGCTTAGAAAGATGGTTCTAGTTCAGGGTCTGCTGTGAGGCTGTAGTCAAGATGTTGGCCAAGGCTATGGGCATCTGGAGGCCTGAGTGGAGCTGTAGATCTGCTTCCAGTTTGGCTTGCTTATGTGCCTGGCAAGTTGGTCCTGGTTGCTGACAGAAGGCGTCTTCCAGGCTGCACTCTTTCCGTGGGGCTATTGTGTTCATGACCTAGCCCCAGGCTTCTCCTAGGGCAGGAAAGAAGTCATAGCATCTTTTATGGCCCAAGAAGATAAGCAACATCATTTTATTTGATTTATTTATTTGCAAGCAGAGAGAGATACAGAGAAGAGAGATAGAGAGAGAATGGGCACTCCAGGGCTTCTAGCCACTGCAAATGAACTCCAGGCACATGTGCCCCTTGTGCATCTGGCTTACGTGGGTCCCGGGGAATCAAACCTGGGTCCTTTGGCTTCGCAGTCCGCTCCCTTAATTGCTAAGCCATCTCTCCAGCCTGCAACATCATTTTTATGGTGTACTTTGGATTGTTATTATTAACCTTCTTTGATAAAAGAATGAATAGCCAAGATCTAAATAAATACTCATCCTGTAGGTCATGTTAGAGGCTGGCCACCATAACTGGAGACAATAAAACCTTCTGTTTGGGATTCTAACAGTCACCTTCACTTTTTTTTTTTTTTTTTTTTTTTTTTTTTTTTTTGGACAAGGCACATGACCAGAAGCAGCTGGTGGAAAGAAAGGTTAAAACTTTCTTTCAGCTTGTAGTTTCAAGGGAAAGGTTCATCATGGTGGAGAGAATATGGCAAGAGTAGATAGCAAGTCATTACACCTTGTCACATCAGCTGGGAGGAAGCAGCAAGAGTGAGCTAGCCATCTACATCCAGTGGGCCATGCTGCTAAGCCTCAAGACCTGCGCCCAGCAATATGCTTCAGCAGCAAGCCTCCGCCTCCCAAGTGCTCCACACCCTTCCCCAGTTGACACCAGCTTGGGGACCAAGTTTTCAGAACAGGAGCCTGAGGGGGACCTTTCATTCAAAGCCCCACAGGGATGCTCAGTTTTGAACACAAAACACTTACATAGCGTCAAGGTAGAGGTGAACTACTGCTCCTAAAGTAAGCTGGCTTTTATGCATTATGGTCCAGAAAAGGATATGCATTGGGGGTCATTACGAATAAGCACAGCCTCTGAATAATATGTCTAGGAAGAGCGAGAAGAACATGAAAGACTGACACAACACCATCCAATGATAGAGAGAGAAAGAAAAGGGTATATGCAGAAGACTGAGGAAAGTCCACTAGAAAGATGAGAGGCACAAAATTACTGTCCAAACTCAGGAAGATTGAAGTCAGATAAATCTCTAAGTTACCATTGACCTCTGGACTTCTTTGATGCCAGATGACAGCTACAGTGATTGCAGTTTTGCTAAGGGAATGACACAATTGAAAGAATAGAGACCTTGAAAGTAGATTTTTATTGGATTCATTAATTTTTCTCATGCTCTTTGCAAACACAAAACAGATCATTTGCTTCACTTTTGGTGAAAATGATGGATTTTGCTTTTCTCCTCTTCAAGTTGATTTTTGTCCTCTATATGTTCAGTTTCTACATGACTTTTAATTCTTTTATAGTCATTAAGAGACAAGATTGTACGTTAGCCAGATGCACAAGGGGGCGCACGCGTCTGGAGTTCGTCTGCAGTGGCTGGAAGCCCTGGCGCGCCCATTCTCTCTCTCTCCCTCTATCTGTCTTTCTCTCTGTGTCTGTCACTCTCAAATAAATAAATAAAAATTAAAATTTAAAAAGAGACAAGATTGTTATCTACAATATCAGACATGTTCTCCTTTTTAAAAGGTATGCCTACTTCAAATATCTTGCAAGACTAAACCACCGATGGCCACTGACTGATGAATACATAATGAAGTTGGGGTACATATATACAATGGAATTTTTATTCAGCTATAAATAACAATGAAATTTGTAGAAGAATGGGTTGATCTGGAAAAGATTATACTAAGTAAGGCAACCCAGGCTCAAAAAGTTAAATATCACATGTTCTCTCTCATATATGGATCATAGTTTCAAATTTTCAATATGAATGTGAGGTGGACTAAGAGTCAGTAGTCAGTAGTGAGGCTAGGAAAAGCTAGAAAGGGGCTCTGAGGGAGGAAGGAGAGAGCTGGTCTTGGGGGGAGGGTATAATAGACATGTAAGCAGAGAGTAGGAATACTGGGTCTGGAATGGTCTAAGTGGAGAGATTGGAATGTAGGAGCCAAATTATCTTGGGCTATAAGCCCTTTTCATTGTTAATTAACATCCACCTCTGTGTCTGACCTGACATCCTGTGACCAAATAATATTTTTGAAATGACTGAAGTCAGAAAAATCTCTTAAGTTACCACTGAACTCTGGACTTCTATGATGCAAGATGACAGCTATAATGATAACAATGTTGCTAAGGGAATGGTACAATAACCTGAAGGATAAGAATGTCAATAAATAGCATCTGAGACTACTACAGACTACTCCACATTGCAGCAAACTGCCCACCTAAGTGATGTCTTTGTCTCCACCAATGTTTGTTAAAGGTGCCTGGGTTTATGCCTTTCTTTTGTTTTGTAACTATCAAAACTTTCTGAAATTGTTACCACATTGGAACATGAAATTTCGGGTAACCTAAGTCTGTGTTCCTGAGATATGGACACTCATATTTGGTTCCAGAGTAAACCACCTCTTACTCTCTTTGAGGTGAGAACTGTGTGTTTTGAATCCACACTGCCAAGACGGTAATCATTGCATATTTTCTCTGTGATTTGGAGGTTCCCAGGATCTCTAGCTCTCTAGAGTGTATGACGTAATGGGATGTCACAGTTCATAGCAATTCTGTTAATGCTCAGAGTTTTGGCTGATTTTCTGTGTGTGTTGATCATCTGTAGTTGTGAGGATAAAACGTTAGGAAACAGATACATACTTCGATTAAATGAATACATCCACTATTTGTTTTTATTTTATTTAGTTTTGTCTCAAAAACCTTCAGGTTGGAGTCTGTGAGAATTAGAGATTTGTTTTATTTACAACTATTTTAGTCAATCTTCAATGATCAATTTCTCCTGCACCTGACCAAATAATATTTGCTCTGACCCATTTCATAGACAGCTGTTTTCTGTTTACTTTCCAGGGAGAAAAGTGCTAGGTCAGCCAAGGAAAATGCTGCAAATGCTACCAAGAGAATATTGTATGTCAGCCTAGCAAGCCAAATGTTTTTTACCCCTCTTCTCTGTATTCTAAAGAATTTAAATCCAAGTCACTTCCAGTGGCATTGAATGAGGAGTAAAATAGACAAAATTTATTTTAATGCGTCAATTAAGTGTCTTCCATGAAAGTGAAATCCTCAAGCAGGATTAAAACTTGCACTCTTGAATATCTTTTCAAAGAGATTGAAAGTACTCATACCCTTGATTTCTTTCTTCTTCCTTCATTACAGAAATGGTGCAGGAAACACTTCACTCCTTTCTGGAATACAGCCATTTCCAGCATGAAAGCACCAAACTCTTGAATAATGACACAATAAAGCATATTACAATTTTGCATAAAGATAGTCCAGGTCAAAGGAAGCTAATCTGGTGTGAATTTAGCAGCAACGTAGCTGGAATCCTGTCAGGATAACCATGTAGCTAGCACCTTGGGTAATGTCCCTGGGTTAATTATATTGTATCCCAATTCAGATGCTGAAGTCCTAATCTCCTATATCTCAGAATATGTCTGAATTTGGAGATGGAATCTTTAAAGGGATAATTAAATTAAAATTAGGTCATTAGTGTCAGCTGTAGTCCAAGATGACTGGTCAGTGACTACCTTATCAGAAAAGGAAACAGACACAGAGGGAAGACCCAGTGAAGACATAGGGAAAAGATAGTTATCCATAAGCCAAGGAGAGAAGCCACAGCAAAAGCCAACCTTGCTGATGCCTTGAACTTGAACTTCAGCCTCTAAAACTAGGAGAAATTTTATAGTTAAATCGTGTGATCTGTGGCATTTTGTTAAACCAGAAACCAAAGATCTATGAGGCAGCCAGTTCCACTCCTACCCTGCCAGGCTAACCAATCTTCCCTCACTAGTCTTTCCTTAATCCACTCTTGGATCTAGTTATTTTAAAATCCATGTTCAACATATCATAACCTAAATTATTCCCAATAGGAAGTAACTAGATAACTACATTTCTTATAGTGTGTGAATACATACACATATTAGTAACTCATAAATGTTCCAATGGCCAAAAAGAGGCAAATTCTTAGCAAGCTAGGATATTCATGTAAACAAGCTACAAGGGAGAAATTCAGAGTCCTTTTGGGTTATTTCTCTTTAGTTGTATATTAAGACATAAAGATTTAACATAGATCTGTCAGATATAGCAAAAAGCCTGTACAATTTTTTTTATTCTACATTCTTACTTTAATTTAGAACATATATTTGGAAGTATTCTCACAGATGTATTAAACACAGGAAATAGCAAGCATCACCATGGGAATGAAAACAAGTGCCACAGATGACTTTTTAAACTGAATTACATCACCCCAGTTAATGCAAAATGTATGTGCGATTTTTGTTCTTTGGGACAACCTTGTTCCCTCTGGAAGTCCAAACTTTTTTGGAAAGGAGACAGAAAGAGGGCAGAGGAGTTAATGTCGGCAAAAAGAGAGGTAATGATACTGAGAATAGCCCGGACTGGCTGAGCATCAATCAACTAGTGCAGAGCTCAAAGTCTTGACTGGACACTCCTCCTTCTAAGGAAATTTGAAGCATGAACCTTCAAAGTGTCACTTTCTTTTTATTTCTTTGCAAATGATATAGTTTCACTGTATATCATAAACATCCACTGAGAATAGAGCTTTCTTAAGAATGTCTTTAAAATTCATTTTCTTCTGGATTGATTTGTTTTACATGTATATGTGCTTTGTTTTGGAAACTAGAAAATTATTGAGAGGGACATGGGAGAGAGGGGCGCATCTTTGGGATCCATTGAACATATTTATTTGATCATTTACCTCTCTGTGATTTTTAAAAATGAGTAACATTTTTGTGTGCAAAGGCTCAAATGCTATGCACTGCTTATAGTCATAGTCACAACATCAACTTCCTAGAAACTTTCAAAGGCTCAGGCAGTAAGAACAAACAAATGGACTGTTCTTTTGGCTTAGCAGTCCTTATGCCTAGGTGCCACTGGTCCCAATATTCATGCTTAACTGCAATTACACTCCCAAGTACGGTCATGTATGACACTTAACATCATAGTAGAAAAAAATAATAGCGTGGGGAGGGTGAACTTAACATTAAATATGTTAGCTTCTATTCTTCCAAGTGGCCATAAATATATGGGATAAATTAGGGCCAAGGTCACTTCCCCATGACATGCATTTGGGAGTAATCACATATGTTAGGCTTGGCAAGCCGTTTCATTTCACTTCAGTTTCTTTTTCTTTGTATTAAATTTGAGTTAAATTAAAAATCAATTCTTATTGTCTGAAATGACAATAAGTTTGAGACTATACACTGTAATAAAAAAAATTTGTTAATCTAATATCTCTTTAAAGGGATTCACTTGAGCAATCAATGATTCTGACTTTGGGGTTGAGAAATTTCAGGTAGTTCTTGTTTGATTGTTTTTGCTTTCTCCTTTTACATGTCTAGATTGCTTAATGTGTTTTTGTAATGTAAAGCATATAAATTTATGCACATGTGTTCTATATTACATAAGGCCTTTCAAGTAAGATTCCTTTAAAAAGAAGTCAGACGTCCACATGTCAACGCATAAATAAATAAACCTGAGATATCTTGACTGTCAGTGGTAAGTGGGACTTGTGGATGAGAGCAGAGTGGAAGACACCCATTCCCCAAGGCTAGTAACACAGGCTGCTGGAATGAAAAAGGAAGTGTGGTCAGATCTGAAGCACCTTCCCACCAGTGGAAGCCATCACTACACCCTCTTTCATGATCCGCATCATGATCAGCAGTACCCCTTTCGCAAGTAACTGGTTAGAAATACAAAACGTGGTCTAGAGAGGTGGCTTGGCATTTAAGATGCTTGCCTGCAAAGCCAAAGAACCGAGGTTCAATTCCCCAGAACCCACGTAAGCCAGACACACAAGGTGGCAGATGCATTTGGAGTTTGTTTACAGCAGATTGAGGCCCTGGAGTGCTCTCTGTCTTTTGCTTTCCTTATCTTCCTCTTTCTTTCTCTAAAATAAACAAATAAAAATAAAGGAATACAAAATGTACCTCAGCTCTAAAACTGAGGTTTTTTTCATATTTACCCAAATAATCCATAGAAGCCACAAATCACAAAAAATTTTAAAACCAGATGAAATCATCCAATAATTGTGACCTTGCCCTTCGTAGTGGTGGAAGTAAACCCAAAGAGACGATGTGAGTTCCCTGTGGTCAGAAGCGTGTTAGGGACAGAGCATACAGGATGACTACAGCTTTGCCATTGAGACTTCAGGCTCAGCAATGATCTAAGCTTGAGGTGCTTTTGGTTCTCATTTCCTGTGTCCAGCTTTGACTTCTATTCACAACTTTACTATTGCTCCAACATTGCTAAGTAGTCTCAAACTGTACATGGCAAGAGGCGTGGGATAGGCACTGACATTGCGAAGGACAGGACCACTCTCCTGACACCCCTCAGAGATCAAGAGGGCAGTGGACCCTGTGTCACCTCGTGGTTGCTGGTAACACCTCCTGTGTCACGGGATCATGAGGCTGTACAGGACAAGTGCCACACTGCACTTTCACAAGCTGGCTTCCTAAGCAGGACTTTTACAAAAATGATGGTTTTGTGTGTGTGGAGAGTATGTATATGTGTGATTTGTATGGTATATGCACATCTCATGCATGTGCATGTGTAGGTCAGAGGAGAACATCAGGTGTTCTCTTATTGCTTATCCAGGTATTTTCCTGAGACAGGCTCTCTCCCTCAACTCAGGGCTGCTGTCCATCAGCAAGCCCAGTGGTTCTCTGGTCACCTCCTCTTGTGACTGAAGTTGCAGACATGTGCAGCCATGCTTCAGCTTTTTATATGGATCCTGGGGAGTGAAACTTGGTCTCGGTCTTTAGAGGCCTTCATGCTTAAACAGTAAGTTTTCTTACCCAAGGAGCCACCCCACCCCAGTCCTGAAAATGATTTTATAAAAACATTTCACAGGTAAAAATAGAGGAAATTACGCATCTATTCAATAACTTTTTAGTAATCATGAATAAAATTACTAAAGATGAAAATAGAAATCCTTGTTAGAAAGCACTATGATGTAGAACTTGAAAAAATATAGAACAAGTATCTATTTGGAGGGAGGGAAATTTGTGTAGTTTTGCATAGACTTAACTACTAATATAAGCTGAAAGAAAAAGACACATTTTGAAAAATGGCATGAGGCAGTGTCTGAAATAAATACAGCAGTAGAAGGTGTTTAGAAAGTGAATGATATTCTCTTCTGGGGGAAATAAATTTGATTTTCATGACACTTTGCTGTCCATGACAATGTACTATAATATCAGAAAGACAATAATATAAAAAATCACAAGGTCTTTAATTACAAAATCAACAACTAAAAAAATGTAAATCTATATCATGCTTGCATTGGGCACAAGGAAATATGCATTGAATCTTTTTGAATATGAAAATGCAGCTAATTAGCAATAACTTCAAAAAGAATAATAAACTGAGCTTTAAGGTATGATGGGACATTAAAAATAGCCTGAAAAATTCAGTTATTATCCATTAAGTTACCTCATGCTAGATGGTTGCTCATGGTTATTTTTTGTCATAATCTTTTAAGCAAGTAAAACCACATGGACAAAAGAACATTAATATGTCATCCATTTATATTTCTAAGACCTCTCCATTTCCACTCTTTGTCCATAAAAGAAATAGCTTAGATTCTGGATTTTGTATATTCCATAAAACATTATCATTCTGATAGGGAACAGTGGCTATGGACTTAAAGTTGTCAGTCGTTGAATGGAGTACATTTGATGCAGCGAATATATCCATCAAATGCAAATTCAGGGATGTTATGAGCTCTCAGAGATAGGGCTTAAACCTCATGCAAACCTTTTGTACTCAACATGGAAAAAAATAGAGGCCTTAAATATTCATCGTGTTGGAAAATGGGATTGGATGGTTATATACCATGGGAATCCATGTGGAGAAATGCCAAGTTCCAAACAAAAAACTTTTTAAACATGACAATTATATAGGAAGTGGCCACATATCTGCTTATTTCTGAGCTAATAGAGAGAGGTATCTATCATCATCTTCAACAAATAAAATCTAACAAGAGCAACATTTAAAATAAGAATTAGGGCTGGAGAGATGGCTTAGCAGTTAAGCACTTGCCTGTGAAGCCTAAGGACCCCGGTTCGAGGCTTGATTCCCCAGGACCCACATTAGCCAAATGCACAAGGGAGTGCATGCATCTGGAGTTTGTTTGCAGTGGCTGGAGGTCCTAGCATGCCCATTAACTCTCTATCTGCCTCTTTCTCTCTCTGTCTGTCACTCTCAAATAAATAAAAATTAAAAATAAATAACAATTAGTCAGTTATGACCTAAAACTTAAAGTGTACATTCATAATAATAATAGACCCTCAAGGTATAGCTAGGAAGAATTAGCTTATTTTAAAACAATTATGTGGGATGTAGCTAATAAGATTACATTAACATTATATACACATGTCTTTCCACAAGAACCACAGCAATCAAATTAAATCTAAAAGAAAGAATGCACTAAAATACTCCCTACCCAAAGGTGATCAACAGCTCTTCCTTAAGCATCTAACTGATAATTAGGAGGGCTAATGTTTGGTTTGCTCATAAAACTCATTATTTCATTTTCTATTTCTGGGATTCATTTATCTCACTTACCTATGACCTGTTTAGTATGGATCTGGGTCAGTTTTAAATTAAAGAGTGTACATTTTGGGGTAACTAAAAGTCCACACATACAAAAAAATATACCAACTGTAGATACTTATAAAATGTAGGCATTCTTCAAGTCACAAACATCTGACTTATGAATACACATACATGTAGGCAGAGCCCTGGATAGTGGAAGATACAACTGACATTGCCAAAGCCATGTCCGTGCCCCAATGGAACTACCATTTGAATTGTAGTTATCTGCCGTAAATGCACTGGGGTATTGCCTCCCCAAAATATAGGAATATAGAAAATAGGAAACCCAGAGTTTTGTATGAACTCTCTGAATGTTTGAGTGTTAGACATACCAATTCAAAAAGTTAAAAATATTTCATAGATGACATCAAAAGACTTGTGTGAGCCATGATAGGGCTCTTGGTGTAAAGCCCATGAGATTGGGGGGAAAGGGTACATCCTTTGACCTTTTTTATTCAAAATTTGTATAAGTCCAGTTTGTTGTACTCCTAAACATATTTCTAACATGTGAAATGGTTTATCTATAATTGGTAAATAAAGAACTTATGTTAGTGCATTTTTCCTGTCAGCATAATAATATATTATGTCATACAGTGCTGGCTCCCAGATGCAAAATACACAAGCTCAGCTCAATGTAGCTATCCTCAGAGGAACACAGTACTGGCCTGCTCATCCTGCTCTGGCTTAGAGTTGATTATTTATATAGTCTTTCTCAATCTGCATGCATTTTGGTCTTGTCTTGAGAGTCTGTAGGCATAATCTGTTAATTCCTTTAATCCCCCTGGTACCAAGCCACCTTTACTTTTTCAAGTCTTGTGTTTACTCTAAGGTATTTAGTTGGAAGTTAATATGATTGGCTTTTTATTTCTAAACAACACAAATTTAATTAAATCATTATTATTTCTTAGAGGGAGTGAGAGAGTCAGAGAGAGGAGAGAGAAATGGAGTGCCAGGGCCTCAGCCACTACAATCAAACTCCAGACACTTTTGCCACCTAGTGGACATGTGTGACCTTGTACTTGCCTCACCTTTGTGCATCTGGCTAACATGGGATCTGGACAGTGGAACACAATAGGTCATTACACTTCATAAAGTAAGTACCTTAACCACTAAGCCATCTCTCCAGCCTGAAACTATTATTTTTATTGATATTCTTTTTACATCTTGCTTCATGTTAATTGATTTGTCTCAGTCTTATTTTCCCTGAGAACACTGTATTATTGGGCATGGATTATTATAGAACACAAGGGTTTGGGATTTTTGTTTGCTTTGTCTTTCTTTCTATAATGCATATATCACACAGTAGACAAAATGCTACCACTTGTACATAAAATTTCAGGTTCTATCTGTTCACTAATTATCATTCTTAAAACAGCCTTTCAATACAACTCAGCCTTTCCATATATTATTTAATTTTCCATCACCCACAACCTTATGCACTCAGCACTACATACTGACTGGAAACTGGATGCTTATAGCCTATTAGGCTCAGAGGGGATAGTGGGGAGCAACAATGCCCTGGCCCTTCCTTCCATGCCTAAGCTCCCTGACCACATAAGTACAGCAATGGGTATCTTGAACTATTACCTGTCTTGGATTTACTTATCTAAATCAAAGGCAAACTGGCAACCTCCAAGGCCAAGGGAGTGAGAAGGAACCCCTGTCGCTTAGATCCCTACCTTTGCTTTTGGCCAGGGAGAGGTAGCTTCTTCCCCACCACCTCTGCTACGACCAACAAAGGATGCCCTAAGCTCCCAAGAGCCTCCCTTGCTGTCAGCTGTGTGACCCTTGTCATCTGACCTCAGAACTTGTTGGGATTTGGCCATTCTGGGGCTCGAGCTTCAGCTGTCTAGCTTCTGTTCCTCCTCTCTGCACATGGCTCTCAGATTTTGGCTTTGCCCAACGCACTCCCCTATTTCTTCTCAGCTTTGAAGAACAAATGAACACTTGGTAATTCCCAACTCTCTGCTGTCTGCGGTTGTGTATTGGGCTCTAGGGTGCCACGTCTGGAAGGACTTCACAAGCAGGCTTTACCTTCCATGACCCCTCCTGCCCACTCTGGAGCACCTGCTGTCCTACAGAACCATGGTGCCTTTGTGTCTAGCTAATTCTCCAAGGTACACCCAACTTATTATCTACAGACTACACCCCACTTACATCTCTGGTGGTTTCCCCATACCTTTAATTAAAACTAGACCCCTCTCTGAGGCTAAAGCCCTATGCAACCTGTACCCTATCCCGTCACCAATTTAATTTTTTGCTCCATGTAGAACCGCACTGGCATTCTAGGATTCTGAGCATGAAAAGCTGTTTTACACCATGGTTAAAAAAAAAAAAAAAAAAAAGAGCTGTTTTTACCACTTTTCACATGTGGCACTTCTGTCTGCATGTTGTTTGAGTCACTCTGTGTGAGTGATTTCCAAGGCAGAGTAGAAATGACACCTTCCCAAGGAAGCCCTCCATAATCACCATGTTACTTCTTTCTCCAGCTTGCTTTTACCTATGATTTCACCACCACATGCCCTGTACTGCCTCACAGCACAGAAGATTTGAATGAATAGCTACTCTAGCATTTTATGGAATAATATAACGCCAATATTAGCCTAATAATGCTAATGTTATAAAATATACAGATATAGCCGGGCGTGGTGGCACACGCCTTTAATCCCAGCACTTGGGAGGCAGAGGTAGGAGGATAGCCATGAGTTCGAGGCCACCCTGAGACTCCATGGTGAATTCCAGGTCAGCCGGGGCTAGAGTGAGACCCTACCTCAAAAAAAAAAAAAAAAAAAGAAACAAATAAAATATACAGATAGACAGTTGAAGGCCCAACAAGATACTCAAGCACCATTTAAAATTTTGTCTTTAAGAAAAGAAGTTTCCAGATAGAAAATGTTAACTGAAAATGATTTGAAAAGGAATCTGGCTATTGCTTGGTGGCTGCCTAGTGAAATGTCAGGCTTGAAACAAAATTCTCAGTGCTATCCAAGGTGCCAATGGGAC
This sequence comes from Jaculus jaculus, assembly GCF_020740685.1. NCBI lineage: Eukaryota > Metazoa > Chordata > Mammalia > Rodentia > Dipodidae > Jaculus > Jaculus jaculus. The sequence goes on along the minus strand of NC_059105.1, from coordinate 32,737,321 downwards.
AGGGAGAGATGAAAGAGAAAAGTAGCCCCAGTCCTTAGGAACTTATTTTTTCCCCTTATTTATTTGTTTATTTATTTTGCTTTTTCAGGGTAGGGTCTCGCTGTAGCCTGGGTATTCTCAGAATGGCCTCAAGTTCATGGCAATCTTCCTACCTCTGCCTTCCGAGTGCTGGGATTAAAGGTGTGCACCACCACATCTGGCAGTCCTTAGGAATTTATAATCAAATCAAGGAACATAACCCCCAAATAAAGCATTACATGCATGCTTAGATGAACAAGCTCCATAATGACAAAAATAGGAGCTATGAAGTTAAACTTAAAATGAGAAAAGGAGGACTGGTAGAGGACTCACTAAGTAAGGTGCTTGAAACACAAAACCTGAGCTTTGAGTCCCAGCACCCAATAAAAATCTAAGCATGGTAATGAGAGTCTGCAATCCCAATTCTGTAGAGGCAGAGGTAGGAGAACCCTTGATACTTGCTGCACAGCTAGTCTAGGTGAATTAATGTGTCCCAACTTTAGTAAGAGACCTGTCTCCAAAACATCGGGTTAAAGCCCAATTGAGGAAGACACCCAACTGACATCGGCCTCAAGCATCCACATACATGCACACATGTGCATGTGCACCCACACATATGCATCCACACATCTGTGAACATATATAGACACATGCACACCACATAGACACACACATACACACAAATAAAGGAAAACCAAGAAGAATGATGTGTTAACAAAGAGATCCTAGAAAAGACAGGTTTGTACTTGTAATTTTTCAAGGTGTGGTTTGGATGAGAAGTAAGTGGGGACTTTGGAACACTGGAATGTATCACAGAAAACCACAGAAGAAACAGATTTTACTTAGCCAACAGCAGAAAGTACCAAGGTGTCAAACGAAATCCCAGTGATAAAAGAGAGATTGAGAAAGGGTATCATGTGTGATGAGAGGGAGTTTGTAAGACATCATGATCTTCCAGTGAGAAACTTGAACCTGTTAATGTAAGTAGTGAACAACTCTTGATCAGATGACCATGGTCTTTTTACTACGAGGACATTTTGACCACTAGCTGGTTTTCTTAATGAACTGGATTAAAAAAAAAAAAAAGAAATGAAAATAAAAAAGACCCCCCCATCTATCTATCTCTTACCATATCATCACCATCATCTCTTTATCTGACAAAAGTAATTCAAGTGATTTGTGGAACTTTGGAAATTAAAGGAGGCAGAAATTTAAAGGACATTGTAAGGTACCTTGGGAAGACATGAGGAAAGGGCATCTAGAGCATCACTCCATCTTCACAATGGAGACCTCAGGCCTTCCCAGCTTGCTGTGCTAGTCCTTCAGAAAGGACTAACCAGAATAGGAGTCATCGTGAGTGACATCTCTGCGCCCTTCCTTTCAATGTGGCACTGACTGCAGTAACCTGGCATGCCCTCAGGTCACGTACTTCTCCTTCAGGCATCCAGACACAGACAGGGTCAGAGGATCACAGGGTCTGTATGTGCGCTCGCACTTAGCTGACCAATCTGTCAGATCACAGTTCAGAAAGAAAAGACTCACTCACCAGTCACAAAGCTCCGCGTGCAAATCATACCAGTGGTTTAGCAACAGCTCTGCCTATGCTGAACGACACCCACTCAGGAAGGAAGTGGAGACCTGTTGTTATTTTCTTCTGCTGTGAGCATGTAGGAAGCTTGTTCCTCCCCCAAATCACTACCAGTCCCTTTTCACTTTCAGCCTCTCATGCAAAAGGCAATTAATCTAAGGAACTTTCTACTGTTACCCCCAAGCAGGTGGTTTCCCTGCCCCTGTAGTTTAAAGTGTACACAGCAGCACCCCCTTCATTTACAGTTTCAGTTTTCATGGTTTCTGCTACCCAGGATCAACCTTGGTCTGAAAATATCAATGTCTGTCCTGACTCTTTTAAGAGACCACACTCACATATCATGTTACAGTGTGTGGTTACAGTTGTTCTATTCTATAGGTTGCCTTTTGTGATCTCTCACTGTGCCTACTTTATAAGTTAAACATTATTATAGGTAATGTATAGGAGGAAAAAACATAGTTTTACAGAATTCAGTACCACCTGTGGTCTCAGGCATCTGCCTGGGGTCTTAGGATGGATTACAAACTTTGCAATTTTTGATACCAATACAGTAGACTATAAAAGGACCTCTACTTATTTTGTTAAAAATCCCCATGTATACTTCATGTTCAGTGCTTCATGCAATTCTGTGCTCGTTCATCTTTTGAAGGGCATGGCTGTTGTACTAAGTGGCACACCTGCATGTGAGTTTGGCACTTCTTGTTACTTGTTTTATAATGATATTCTTTAATCATTGTGAGCCTCTCTCTCTCTCTCTCTCTCACACACACACACACAATCATAAATTCCCTGAGGACATAAATCTAATGTATTAAGTTTTTAGTAGCATTCTGTACTCCCTCTTGCTATTTCTAGATGCACAGCGGGCATCCAATAAATGCTCTTTCCATCAGATCAAGTTGTTAAGTCAGAGGAGAAGTCAATGCTTTATAGTTAGGTCTAAATCTTTCATGACTACAGAGGAAAAGAAATGGGCTGGAATTTTAGCCTTAAAATGGCATGGGAAATTTGTTATGATTTTTTTTTCTATCCGTAGCAAATTGAGTAGATGATATTGGCTTTGCCATGTAGCAGGGATCATGGAAGTGCAATATAAAACCCAGATGACAGTATGAAATGTATTTTGTGTGTATTCACAAAATTCCACAGAATCAATCACCATCCCTTTGACCGAGTTAATATGAACTCCGGTGGCAGTAACCCATGGACCTCTAATAGAATTCACCGAGGGGAAATGGTAACAGTTCCCATGGAGGCATTACCTTCACTGCCAGCGGTGATCTATGGATGACAGCCTCCCAGAAAACACATTGACACAATAGGCTGTAATGGCTCAGATGGGGCCTTTATGTGATATCAGGCCAGTGATCCGCAGACAATGTCTCGCTGGGAGGTTTTTCAATTGCCTTCTCCAAAGCTTTTCCTCATGCGTCCAGTGCCTGACCAGGTACTTTCCCAAGCTCAGGGATGTCTGCATGTCTGCCTGAGCTCTCAGACTGTTGAAACTTGCCTCAAGCCATCGCCATCCCCATCCCACTAATGAGCCATGGTAAGGCCAACGAGAAGATGAAGAATTGTACACATGGAAGATCTTATCCAATCTACAATGACATAGGTGCACTTGTATTTGCTTAAGTGGTGCAATTAAGCTCCAACAACTAGACACAGGCTTGATCCTTATCAAATCTGTGGACTGGCTTGAAAGCTGCTTTCTCCATGTCAGCCAGTCATTCAATGAGCGAGTCAATCAATGAGTATCTGACAAATGTGTTAATAATTATGCAGGGTACAATAGCTGTAGGCCAATAATGGTTTCAGTCCTCAAAGAGCTTCCAATTGAGTTTAAAAATGTAAACATAAAAAAATATAAAACTGACCCTTTTAGCCTTGTGGACCAAATTCCCAACTTGTGCATTCTGTACTTCATGCTATACATGATTGTGCATTCACAGCTGCCTAGTAAACACTGACACTTCACACATTGACCTTTTAATCCAGAGAAACGATAGGCATGTGACCTGGCAAAGGAAAGAGAGGATTTGCTACTGCATGTTCAACAGACCTGACTCATCCTTAGGCTAAATCAAGAATATGTCCACATGGGTGAAGGAGGATTGCGGGGAGAGAGAGAAGGGAGATTATTGACATTTGTAAGAACCAGTCATGCTCTAGACACTCGACAGGATTCCACATTCTACCAGATCATATTACTAGGAGATAGAGATCAGAATCATCGTCTTACACATGGAGAAACAGCAGCTCAGAGTGATTACAACAAGCCACACAAGCAAGAAATGACAGAGCCAGGCCTCAAGCCCAGATCTATTGACTCCAAAACCCACATTCTTTCTCTCCCATCATACGAACTCCTTGTAACACTTTGCATCATCGTGTCCAAATCATTTCAATAACTACCCCTGTCATCCTTCTGAGTGAGCAGTCTTCTGGAGGTTGGGTGGGAAAGGGGGAAACTCAACAAGGCACAAGTGAATGATAGAGTCAGGAGATACTTCCTGCCAACTCACACCTGCAGCTAGGGGATGCCTTTCTGCCAGTATGTATTGGTATGCCATGCGTGCACATGCTTATCGAGGTCAGGGAACAACCTGGGATGCTGTTACTCAGGCACCATCCACTGTTTTTGAAATAGGGTCTCTCACTGGCCTGGAATTTGCCAATCTCTCTTGACTGGCTGGTCAGATCGTCCAGTCTCCACAATACCAGTGGAAGGATTACAAGTGTGCACCACCACACCCAGCCTTTTTTTTTCACATGGATACTAGGAATCATACTCATGTCCTTATGCTTACAAGGCAAGCACTTTACCTACTGAGCTACCTCTTCGATTGATGCATTTTAAAAATAGCATCCTTCATAATGTCCTTACTGAAGCTTGAGGGCACTGTTTGTTTTTGGGAGGAAAAATGTCAAACCTAAATGCAGCTCTAAGGTCAAAGGAATAATAATACTTATTGCTGGAAGAAAATTTACACTGAGAAAAAAAGTTAATTCTTATGGTTACACATACTATGTGAAAAATTATACAAAGAAAACAAGCACAGGTCTTAGTTTTAAATGCATGTAATTATATTGGTTTTCTTGAAATCTGTAACATGAAGGAGTTAGATTTTTATTTTTTGTATGCTTAAAACATAAAAATATTCAAAGACTTCTTCTCTGATATCTAACTCTTTAGAGATAAGCATCTCAACAAAGTAGTCTGTATCTAGTTTTGTCTATTTATAAAGGAACATAGTATATATTCAAAATCCATTTTTTCATAAAATTAAATAATATAAGCTATATTGTAGCTTATGGTTATGCATATATTCAATAAATACCCCCATTTGTGATTTTAATAACCTCATGGTATTCTGTGCATGACTACGTGACAATTTCAAGACTTATTGGCATATACTCAGAGTGTTTTGATGTCTTAATGTTGAATAAACATTCTTGTACTTCTATGCAATGTCAAGAATATTTTGGTGAGAAAAAGTATCCTTTTAAGTATCCTATGTTCTCCTTTTAGCAAATTAATTATAGGTACTCATCTGTGCTTATTTTATAGAAATTGAAGCATATATTTATTGCTACTATATATAATTTACTGATGTGTCATTGTACCAATATTATGTGCTACTATTAAAATATATTTAGTTCAGCTCTTGATTAGCTATAACCTTCAAATGTGAAATTGCCTTGAAAGTTTGTGCAATTTATATCAGTCACAGCTGATGGTACCCCAATGCAGTGAAAATCAAGTACTATCCCAATAGGCTTCTAAAGCTCTGTCAAAACTTAGAATAGTAACTCTTTGAGGACTGGAGTAATCAGAGAGGCTTTCATGAAAGACCTGAACTTCAGCTATGACTTGAACCATGAAGAGAATTTTTGGATATAGGCTGAGAAAAGGGAATCAGGACCACGGACAGAGAAGAGATGGGGAAAGTAGCTTTGCAGGCAAGTCCAAGGAAAGGGTAGGAGGTGCAAAGTGAGATTTTACAATGAGAGCTTTGAAAAACAATTTTGAAACTTCAGATATTATATTGAAATAGAAAATCGGGACTAATGGCCAATTCTGGAGCACATTCAATAAAGCTGGTTGGTATGTGAAGTAGATATGCCCATAATAGAAAGACTTAGTTAATTGAGATGGTTCATAGAAAGGAGCAATGCAGAGCTGAGTACTACTGACAGAGAACTAACTCTGTGCTGAACCCTGGCTAAACATCCCGGTCACATCATACCATTCAGTCCCCAGAGATCAATTTTTAAGTCTGCTTGAAAACAAACCTTATATGTGAGGTGCTAAAGCACAAAGAGGATGAGTGGCTTGCCTAAAGTCACACAGCTCAAAACCTCAGAAGTGGAATTGCAGCCCACTCACAACACTTCATATCAGAGCTGAACTGAAGATTTATATTAAACTTTCTTAAGTCCCCATTCCATATTAACTCAGAGCTTCAAAATTAATGTTCTTTCCTTTTGTTACTATGTCAATTATTCCATTGACACCTGTGAAAATTAATTTCCTAAAAATATCAACAATTTGTGAGGCTGAGTTTACAGCTCAGTGGTAGAGTGCTTCCCTAGCATGCACAGGACCATAGATTAAATCCCCAATTTCACATACACACAATCATACAAATAACAAGTTCAAGTCACCCCTAGGACAGCTCCTCCCAAATTTACAATGTCCTTGGAAAGTAAAACAACCTAAATTTGAATGATGGTTAACCTGCTCGATCACATCACATAGTGTCATCTAGTCCGACCTCTGTCCTCCATCCATAATGAATACATGTTGCAGGTCTCTAATTGCTCCCAAATTCAACTGTATTAGCATGTTTTGCATCTCTCTCTCTCTTTTTTTTTTTTTTTTTTTTTTGGTCAAACAATGCTAGGTAGAAAGGGCTAAGCTAACAAAATATAAGTCTTGGTCTCAAGAACCGGGTTGTGGGCTGGAGAGATGGCTGAGCGGTTAAGCACTTGCCTGTGAAGCCTAAGGACCCCGGTTCGAGGCTCGGTTCCCCAGGTCCCACGTTAGCCAGATGCACAAGGGGACGCACGCGTCTGGAGTTCGTTTGCAGAGGCTGGAAGCCCTGGTGCGCCCATTCTCTCTCTCCCCCTCTATCTGTCTTTCTCTCTGTGTCTGTCGCTCTCAAATAAATAAATAAAAAATTAAAAAAAAAGAACTGGGTTGTGATGACAGTTCTTATAAGTGTTCATTACTGTAGTCATTTATAGAACAAATATTTCTTGGGTAACTACTATGTGACTACTTTGAATGTCCTTGATGTTTTGTATGATTTAAGTTTTAACACATTTTATCTTTATACCAACCTTACTCATCTTATAAAATATTTCTTCATAAGAATGAAACACTATGGGATTAACTTGTTTTGTGGAAGAATCAGAATTTTAACCCAGATATTATTATCCAGATCTCACACTCAACCTCAATGCTGCCCTCAACATTCACCACACCCCATCTCCTGGGAAGTATCCCACTGTCTGTAAGTGACACTTGGCTAAGGCTGAGTGAAAGCCATTAATTGAGGCTCTGGAATTCCATGGTTTGTACTGTGGAATTTTAATACTGTGCTTGAATTCTAGTTGAATCACATGTATTTTCTGAATCTTTTCTTATCTGTGATGTAGGCACAAAATAATGCCCACTCCATAGGGTAATCAGAAAACATGAAAAGGTCAGTGAGTGCCACAAAAAGAGGCAGGTGAAAGATCTGAATTACTTTAACAAAATGCATGCGCACTTTGGGTGCTGGGAAGTATTTATAGATAAAGAACCAATGTTGACTCAGCCACCTGATCACCAACTTTGAAGAAGCCTCCAGAGTCAAAGATATGCTAATTCAGAACTGCAGCCATTTAGACAGTAGAGTACATTTTCATGGAAGAGTGAGTTCTGAAGGGTTACATTACCTGTGTTCCCTAGAAGCAATCACTAGGAAGAGGAGAATTCTATGCAAACGCACGGATCGTCCTAGGACTATTCACACTGAGGAGGATGAGTTCCCGCTTTGATGAAGACATACTAAATATTAAAATGTTCTGTGCTTTGAGTACCGCTCAAGGGTTGTATAATGATCTTCAACACTTCAGCACCACTGTGCTGGCACCAAAACAGCCCCACAAGGGAGATTAGCGGGACTATTTTGTGCCTTAATTGATTCCGTGAAACACTTCCCAGATAAGACCATTATTTGCATTTTCCTGTTGGCTAATCCAAATGTTGAGTTGTTTTTTTTTTTTTTTTTTTTTTTCTGGTTTGAATAAGACAAGACACCGGAAGAATTTGTGGCAGTAAAAACAGTGAAACGAAAAGAAGCACAACACCTGTTCTCATTTCCAGAAAGGCTAAACTTCTTTTTCTTTCAAGTAACTTTGCCGATACAAATTAGAAATATTTGGACTCTTGGATGTACAATTTCAGGATATGACAAAAACGCGACTAAATGTACGTGGACACAGGCTTAAACGAGTTATACTCAGAGCTCATCATACTAGAATAACATAGTCCAAGACAGAATGTGCGTCAGAAGCACAGCTACCTTATATTGTTTATTCCTTTAATAGGAAGGGATCCATGTTGTCCACAAGACATCAGTAGTGGAGACCCCCCTGATTGAAAGCTGATGTCGAAGGAACGCCAAACCCCAGCAAATCCAACCATTCCATAGTCTTGGTCCACACCCTTCCTTCCATAAGGCTGATCTTGCACTGTCCACCAAAGGTCAGCTGAAGTCCTTTGGGGTCATCTTGCACCTACCCTAAGGATATGAACCCTGGCACGCTGATCATGCCCAGAGGCTTTGCACCTGCACTCGGCCCCTGCTGCAAGGTAGAGAGTTAACAGCACTTTCTGCACCCTTTCTCCAGGAACTGTGTTTTCAGAAGGCTGCTGCCCAGAGCCTTCTAGAATACTCTCAGGGCCCTCACCTCACCATACATTGCCATCTTTCCCACTTCTTCTGGCTCTGGAAGCCGTTCATCGTGCCGTTCTGTCCCGTTCCTTCCCCGGACCCTGCTCTGGAGCGAGGCCATACCCACATGCATGAGGGCGTCCTGGGGGCAGTGTGCAAGCCGGGCCCCAGCTATTTTCTGAATGAGTATTTCTAGGGCAAGAAGCACTCAGAGGGAAAGAAAAGGTAGAAAGCAGGCAGGCCCCGATGTGGGGACACATGTGACTTTGGAAATCTGGGAATGCACGTGCCAAGAACGCCTTGTCGTTGGAGACGGCAGCACAGCGCCAGAGTCGTACACGTAACAGCCCCAGGCTGGGGAGGGGCTGCCTCCCAGAGGAGCTGCGCTGGCGCCACGGGACTCCAGGGTGAGCCCGTGGACCTCGTGCAGCTCAGGTTGATTAACACATGATGCGGGGCCAACAGATTAGGGGTCAGGTCCTTATTTCTCCACTTGATTTCTGGGGAACGTACTTTAGCTAATTCTTTCTACACCCAAATTTCTCACCTATGAAAGAGGGAATAAAAACATTACTTACCTTGTTGGACAAGTACAAAAATTAAGTAATGCAATGCATGTAAACTGCTTCTCATGGGGTCTGGAAGATATTGAGAACTTAGTCAATTTCCTCTTATAATTTCAAGGCACCCTGATCAATTCAATAACCCTTTGAAATAAATGTTATTCACACCCTTGTGCTGATAGCAGAGTGTAGGCTCACCCCAGTCAGGTGACTTGCACCAAATTAAACACCTGCTAGGTAGCAGGACCAGATCTTCCTCTACCAAGAGCTATATACCCTTTGTTCTATTCCATTCTGATTCTGAGGCACCTTGGCCCCCATACAAAGCACCAAAATGTGAAAAAAAAAAAAAAATCTTGTCCTCTGTCAGTTTCCCCTGGTCTGGCATACAGCAATCAAGGGTGGTATACTCCAGCAAGATCCACCCACCAGACAAAGGAATGCTGACGGATATGTTTATAAGGTGCCTCTCACTATAGAAACTGGCCACTCTGAAAGGCATATTTTAACAGGAAATAGGGCAGCTCAATTTCCAAAATGCTTATTCCTGAATATCATAGCTAAAGGAGAGGGGCCGTAGCTTTTTTTTAAAATTATTATTATTGGCCCATAACCTTTCAGTTATGTGAGTTTGGCACAAAATGACAGCTGTTAACACAGCAGGCTCCCTCTTGGCATTCCAGTGATGGCTATATTAGTGCCACCACAGGGTCCGGGCCTGCCATAGCCTTCTGTGAATCAAAGTGCCACTAATTCCCTCCTAATAAAAACCACAAGATGGTATCCAGGCTGTACTTTTCCATTTATATTGTTCTGCCATGCAGTGGCAAGATCATGGATTTAAACTGCTGACTGAGGTTTCGTCCTGTAACTGCACCACGGGCCCAGTGCCAGCGTGGAGAGGGTGTTGTGTGAAGCCAGTAGAACAGTATCTCTACAGGAAATTTTGATTGCAATAAATCTCAACAGAGGATAAATTCTGTAGAAGACTCTCATCAAATACTAACTCTCCCTTTTCCCCTGAACTGGCCTCACCCTCTCAAACATTGCATCTTATTTTCCATGACTCAACAATGCATCTTCCTGCTTCTCTAGACACGGGTAATAAAAAGCAGAGCTCGTAGAAATGAGCTAGAGAAGAAAGGGAGGACAGTGCTGGAGCTTCATTAGCAAGTCATTATATGTCCCTCAAGCCACGTTGGCCCAGGTCACCTAAATGACTCCCTTGAAGCCATGGAACTGAATCCTTGAGTTGCACTCCCATTGCCACTTACCCTGGGTCACTAAGTCTGTGCACACTTCCTGCACGGCATCTCTCACCTCCAGCCTTCACACCCACTCCCACCGCATCACTGTAGCAGACATCCCAACAATCTGAAAACTGTAGGAGAGCAGTTTCTTAGCATTTACAAAACCCTGAGTTCTCTGTCAAGCACTGCAAAAAATGGTAAGATAAATAATGTAAAATGTGAGTTACTTCAGTTATCAGTTTATGGGCAAGTAGATAAAGAATTCAACTGGGGATACAAACTCATTTGCTTTAAATTCGGAACTACCCACTTTCCAGCTATGTGACCTTAAATAGATGACTCATCATCAAGGGGTTTGTTACTGCGATCAACATAGTGCACCCATGATGTCTGGTTGCTAAGCATACATTTTTTCCTTCTTTCCTTCATTCTATACACCTCTTTCGGCTTTCTCTGACTAAAGTAAAGTTTCAAGGAAAATATGTATTTCAAAATCTAACCCAAGGGCTAGATAAATGGCTTAGCGGTTAAGGTACTTACCTGAGATGCCTAAGGACCCATGTTCAATCCTCCAGATTCCACTTAAGCCACACTCACAAAGGTGAGGCAAGCACAAGGTTGCACATACCCACTAGGTGTCACAGGCATCTGGAGTTTGATTCCAGTGGCTGAGGCCCTGGCATGCTAATACATTCTCTCTCTCTCTCTTTCCCTTGCTACAAAAAAAAAAAAAAAAAAATCTAACCCAAATATCAGATAAATGGCAAAACTATAGCCTCTCATTCAAGATCTTTTATGATTACACCAAATACACTTTCTTTATGCTGCCACAGTTCATAGTCATATCATTCCCAGACCCTCACCTCTATCCCATCTTTAGCATCCAAACACACACAGATTTCAAGGTTTACCTCAAATCTTTAAAAGTTTTTTTTTTTTTTTTTTTTTGCTAGTTCAACCCAAACTAGTGTGTTTTCTTCACAAAACCTTGTAATTGACACCCCCTATTTTCTGTGATATGTATGCTGCCAAACCTGAACTTATTTCATGGACTTGCATCCTATTATTGTAAACAGAGGAAGAAGCCTTGTGTCTCCAAGCCAAAAGACCACACCTTACAGGTAACATGGCCTTAGAATAAAATCCTGGGTTTCTTCAACCTTTTAATACATTCCAAAATAAACCCATCTTCCATGACACTTAGAATGATAAATTTTGGTAGAAGGAACTGAATTTAAATGTGAGCTTGGACCCAGAAAGGAATGAGAAACCAGTGTCCTCAATGCTGGTTTGGTAGTTGCTGAAGTAAGACTAATGAAACTTCATTCTCAGGAAAAGTTTCCTGCTCCATGAGTTCTCACAGATGCCTGAGGAACATGTGTGGTAACAGGGGAAAAGGTCTCTTGGGCTTTGGGCACAGGCCAGTGGATAGATGGGATCCTGATCTCACAGGGTAGAGACCAAAAGGATTTATCCACCCCGCCACTGAGGGGTTAACAAGAAGTAATCCCATCCCAAATAGCACCCATGAGCTTCCATAGGATTCCCATTTCCAATTATAGTACTCAGACCACAGGACTGTTGTCCCAAAGCAGCTGTTTTTCAAACAGTGAATAGCAATCAACAAGAAATGAAGGTGCCAGTGCATAACTGGATTCTACTTACAGAGGAGGAATTGTCTCCATGATCTGCCTTTTTTTCCATCCTTACCAAGTATATGGTCTGTCACAGCCAAACTGAGTAACAGATGTTTGTCCTGCTCCATTTGACAAGAGTAAAGTCAGGATCTTTGACAAGAGTAAAGTCAAGTTTTTCATGCCCAGAAACCATTGATGGTCGGGTCTGAGTGAGAAAATTCAAAACCTGGGGTGTCCCAGAGGGTCAGTGGCAGAAATGAGACGAAGTAGAGCAGATTCTCAGAAGCCATGTTATTGTGGCAGTGAAGGGACAATATAAAGTGGTCATGGGAGTCACAAATGGCAAAAACCAAGAACTAAGTGCTGTAATCAAGAGCAAGAAACCAGAAGAGGCAAAGCTGTAGGTATCGCTATCTTCATCATCATGGTCTTCAGTTTTACATCACCTCTGAACTTCTTGATCTTAGATGTGTTTGGGAATTGAAAATGTTCAGATTTGAGATACATTAATTTAATTGATTTTAGTCCAATGATATTTCTAGAGCAAGTTGCACTAAATGATATTGGAGCCAGTAGATATTTGCACGGTGCTATGGGTCAGACTTTGCTGCCCCTTGACATTGATGCCAATTTACCAAAACTTTTGTTTTTCTTAGAATTTTGGAGAGCTTCAGAATGACAAATTAGAGTCTTGGGCTGAGATGAAATTTATTAGTGGAGGCACTATTTGAGGAACTCCATGCCCCTGCTTCACTGAGTCATGAGTGGTAGCTATCATTTCTACTGAAACATGAGGAAACTGAGGCCCCAGGAGGTGAGCCACCTCATAGCCATCTGAAAATTCAATTGAAACCCTTGAACTAAAACTCTAGGTAGGCATAGGATGTGTTTTTTTTTTAATTAATTTTAATTAAGTTTTAAAGTCAGCATGCAAAGTTATGGGTTTCATTATTGTATTTTCATGAATATTTGGTTCTTATCCATCCCCCTTCCCTGTCTGCTGGTCCCCTTATACCTTGCCTCATATCCATTACCTTCTCTTCCCACAGCCACTTTTAGATCATTTTCCTCTCTCATGGACCCCTTTCTGTTTTTGTCATGTGCACACATGCATACACACACGCATGCAGGCATGTATTCATGTGCACACACACACACAGTGCATGCACATACACAATTTAATATAGGTTCTCCATAGAAGATGACACATGTAGTATTTTATTTGCCTTTGGCATAGGATTTACATACAAAGGTCCCATGATCTTTGACCATGCAAAATTTGTCTGGTAGCAAAGCCATATAGTACACCTTGATTTCTAAGAAACATTTGATTTGACATAGATCTATCTAATTAAATTATACTCTGAAATCTCTGCTCATTTCACATTATCACCTTATTTGCTGTGCCACTTACTCTCAATTGTCTCAGTATTCTGAAATTCTTCCTTAATGGCATTGAGGAAATATATTTTATATATTATGTGCAATATATAAAATATAGTTATTATATTGGGGTAAATAAGGCCTCTAATCTAATATTGACCATTCCTTCTCATAGCTCTATTTTCCCTGCAAGAAGTCATTATAGAGTACAGTTAAGATAATTTTTAAAGTTATTTTGATTCCATAATATTCCAAACAATTATCTTTCCCTATAAGTTTTGAAAACCAGTATTTAAAAATTACATTATTGGAAGTGAAAAAGATATAATGCTGCCGTGTGTTTGACATGCAGATTATGTACACATGAATATTAGGAAAGTACAATCAGATGACACATGCTTGTCCAACTATGCATGCAACAACAGCCTTAGCAAGTCTCTCCCTCCATGGATATTTTATCTGATCCTCACAGCCCCCTAAAGCCACTTCTCTGGGAAAGGTGCAGTTCCAAATTAGAGGCTCTGTGGAGTGTTAGATACTGTCTTGGCTCTGCCTCCCAGCATCATTCTGAGTGGAGTTCCTCACTTGCTCATTCTGTCATGATGACCATGTCAGCTAAACCTGTGTGGAGAAAGGACAGGAAAGCAGATGGAAGGGAAACAGAAACTACCCACCGTCTTTATCTTCTCTCCTGTGCCTACTTTCCTGAACCTCCTGGGCCATCTCATCAGTGATCTCACTTTTGTCACCAGGCACCATTCAGAACAATTTGAAAAGCAATGCTGTCCCAGTTACTTATCATCTGGAACCTTCTCCAAGTTCCATGGTACCCAAACTCCATGTCTTGGGTAGACAGTAACTATCTATTTCTTGGCACTTGTCCCCCACCCCCCAAGTATTGCTTTTCCAAAATTTAAATAGTTAAGTCACCTGCTACATGTATTCATATTTGGACTTGGGTTGTCTGAAAAAAAATAAGTTTATTTCTCATAATTGAACCTGCTTAAAATGTAGTTCAGAGGGTTAGACTGAGGAAAGAAGGAGCAACCCTCTATCTAATGTGTGTGAAGATTTTTCACTTGACTCCTAATACTAATGAGAGTGATCTGCCGAATGCCTATGTTGAGATGAAAATATATGCCTTCATGTAGAGATTTCCTGTTACACTGCTGATAATTCATTGTGTGATGTGATCAAGATCAACTTTCACCGTAATAATGGCACTTATACATCACACTTTGAAGATGCTTTTTATTGACTTAATGTGAATATTATTGCTAACGTTTATTGCAGAGAAGTATCTTGTAATAATTGAAATACAATATGGTGTCATTAATCATTCTGAATGCAAAATGTTAATTTTAAACTGGTCACACTGTATTAAATGCTCCTCTAACCATAAAGCAATTTGATTTTCAAGTTTGTAAAAATCTGAATGTTTCAGGTTTAGTGCAACTAGCACTGAGAACATATTTTTGAATTAGATTTCTGTAAGTTGTATCACTGTGTTGAGCACATTGTACACTTCCTGGATAGAATAATTTTGAAGAGAAAACTGGAACATTTTCTCATTCTTTCCTATATTTACCTTGAGAACTAGTTAATGATCTTACCTATGTTTTCAATATCGAGCTCACTGGAACCTTAAAATAAGAAAAGAAAGAAAGAAAGCTACTGAAAATGAGACAGATGTTTCTATATCTCTAGCTACAAGGCATTTTATTATACACTGTCCCATATCCTCATTTGTTTCCAAGTAGTAACTATGACTGAGATGAGATTTTATAGGTCAAATTATTTTGGTGTCTCATTTCTTTTTATGCAGCAGAATGTGACTAATAACAAAAATTGCTTATAACTTGCACACTAAATGTATAATTAGAGAAAATTTTCCTTCTCTACTTGGTCTGTAACACCCAAAGCAAAGGCTGTTGTGTGGTTTTGTATATAACATTAACTGGGTAGTGAAGAGGAATTCAAGCCCATCTTTAACCTGCCTTTTATATCAGAAAATAGTTCTTAGACAAATGGCAGTTTATCTACATTATTAAAGAGCTGAACTTTAAGAAGCTCCTTCCTTTATCTCAGTCATTTATAAAAATAACTCACTGGGTGGTATCTTCATATTTTAAAAATTTATACCATAATTCCATTTTTGGAATGGACTTTTTTAATTATAGAAGTAATATATGCTCATAATAGTTCACAAAATACAAAGGCAAAATTAAGTCTTAAAATGCCTCAAGGCAATACTTTCAAAAGCCTTTGTAGTCATTTTGGATGGTGCAGAAAAAGGCTAAAATATTCATTTCCTTTTCATTTGACACAAATTGATAAGCTATTAAGGACCTTCAGTGTGATTGGTAACACAGAGATTCTATGTCATTTCAAATTTGACTTTTGTCAGTAGTATTTCTCTTCACAGGCACATTTATTTTTTGACCACTTTGCAAAGGGATTAAAATGAAAATGTATGAAGAGTCCCAGAAGGTAGTCTGCTTTGAAAGGCTGTTTACTTGCCTTGGGCATGGTTTGGGAGGTCAAAGGTCAAGGATGAGTCATAAGAAAGCCCCAAGGGCTGTCCATTCAGACAAGCTCAGTCCTCTTTCATCTTTCTGTTTTTGTTGACACCAGCTGTGTCTACCTTAATCCTCCCTGTGCGTTTACATCTTTTCCCCTTAATAATCTATAAGCAAACCCTAGAAAAGGGGCATGTGTGGACTAGAAAGTGACAGTTGGGGAGCAGGTGACGGGAGGCAAGGAGGAGGGAAAGGAAGCAGAATGGGTAATGGATTCCTTTTAATAAAACGCTGCAAAGTCCATAGCACGGTTGAGAGGAATTGATTTGACTCACAGCATCAGTGGAAGCTATGATTCCTAAACATTATCCAATGCCTAAAACAAAACATATGGTAAATTTCTTACAAGAATTTTGACATGTTTCCTACAAATAATTTTTTTTCTCAAGTGACATAGATGACAGATACAAGTCATGACTTTGAAGCTTTTAGCAATCAGAAATGTTACAAACAACCAGAATAATATATTGTGCATAATGCTTGGATTTTGCATATATGTTTCTAACAAAAGTACTAAGATGCTCTGCTTAAGTCACCTCCTTTTCCCTAAAACCTGAAGGCTGGGGTGAAATGAGGGGTCCAGGGACTTCTGAACACCTGGTGTGTAAGGAGAAGGAAGCAAGTGATGGAAGGACCAGCAACCTGCTCAGATTTCCTGGTCCATGGGAGCATGTGACATTAACAAGAGGGTTTAAAAGATGAAGGACCACAGGAACAAAAACAATGGGAGCTCTGGAGACACACCGCGATAGGCTATTCTCTGAAAATCCAATTAGGAATGTATTACTTGTTCGATGTCTATGTTGATACATTCGTGGAGGAACAATGCTGATGGTGGCTCCACTTATGGAAGGCAGCTGGTCAGAAGCCTGTGTTGAGATTTTTAGAAAAATTGGTGCTGATGCTATGATCTCTGAAGGAAAACTGAGGACTACAAAAGCATCAAAGACAGAGACTATCCTAGCAACATCTAGGGAATTTTCAGCATATTATGGCTTCATTCTTCTTGCAAAGGAGAAAGAAAAAAAACAAAAAACTTTAATAGGAACCACAAGGGTTGGGTGGGGATGGGGAAAGAAAGGCACGGCCACCTGTCTCAGGAGCCCAGGCTTCATGTGATGGGTAAGGCTGCTGCTGAGTCGCCTGCAGTAACCCCTGGCAACTGCTGTTTCCAGAACAGCTGTCAAGCAGTGACTTCAATGGATGACCCAAGTGTTAAGTTTGTTTTTATTTGGCTGCTTGTTTTTTAACCCTGATGCATGTCTTTGTGCACCTGGGGACTCTCTCTCTCTCTCTCTTTTTTTGGAAGAAATAAACTGACATATATTATACATCGAGAAGGCTCTTTCACTTTAAATGCCCAGGAGAAATAGCTTCCCTATCACGAGCACCAAGACCTGTTAAATATATTACTCCTAAAAACCCCAATCCTAAAATTTAGTATGGCTTCAACAAGTACGATCATTCTAATTAATCTTTTCTGTCAGTATTAAGAAAATTGTGCTACAAGCACTATTTCTCCCTTCCTAGCCTCACCTAGTGGAGCTAGACTACTTGGAACTAAGCTCATCAGCCATCTAGTATATAATTCAAGGCCCCCATGATCCCTCACTACACTTCAGCTGTACGTCTTCAACTTGGCGCATGGTCATAGGGTCCACCCTTCGGCAGTGTCTCACGAAGCCAGGGGAGCTGGGTTAGCCCAGGTGAGAGGCACTATGCTGTGTGGCTGGTGATTAGTGCCAAGGACATGTCAGCTGACCATCATTACCACATCTTAGCAAATGGCACAGTGCTATCAACGATATGATGATCATTATTTCGTTGTATGTCACTAAGAAAGAAAAGTTAATAATATAAATAAAAGTTAATAATAATAAATATCCTGTAACGCAGTACTGTCTCACAGTTCTTCATTTGTGTTTTGGGTGGGTATGCTCAGATTTAGGTGGGCATGTGTACAGGAGTGCATGTAAGTGTGTGCACAGAGACCAGAGGTTGAAGTCGTGGTCTTCCTTGATCACTGTCTACCATATTGATTGAGACAGGCTCGCTCACTCGAACCTAGCGCTCCCTAGTGAAGTTAGTCTAGTTAGCCAGCTTGCCCTGGAAATCCCCTGTCCTGATTTCTCAAGTGCTAGGATTACAGGTGGGCCACCACACCTGCTGGGCACTTACATGGGTGCTGGACATCCAGTATCAGTTCCTTACACTTGTACAGCAAGTGCTTTAGCAACTGAACCATCTCCCTGGCCTCTATAATGCTACATTTCATTCTTCTGAACTTAAGAGCTACATTTTTCATCACATACCACACACTAAAAGGGAAAGATAAGTTCAATAATTTAATGAATTCCCAAAACTATATAGCAACAAGGCCTCGTTCTCCTCAATTCCTTCTGGAATTATCAAAGCTCTAGCACTGAGACCACCGGGATACTGCTGATCACACAAAACTGGGCTTAATAAACTTGCTGAGCAAGAGAAAACAACATCTTGGCAGAGTGTCAGCACTCTACAAAGGGGAGGCAGGAGGGGGACTTGACAAGCCCACCAGGTGTGGGGTCTGCAGCAGAGTTAATAAGTGAGGACTGGGCAGGGATAAGTCAGAATTTGCCATGAGAAGCGCTTCTGCAAGTCAGTGGTCTTATCTTGCAACATATGGAGCTGTTATCTAAACTCTTTCAACTGAATTCACTACACAAGTCAGGGTTCATACAGTTTATCTGCTTTGCAAATCTGTACGGCGGTTTTTCAAGTAAGCATTTCTGCTTTCATTCTGGCCCGTGGTTGTCTACACCTCCTCTTTCTGGCTGTGAACCACGAGCTGCCGGCTGGGAGCACTGGTGATGTGGCACTTCTGTGGTTTCGGGTCTCCTTTGAGAAGCTGGCCCCCAGTCTGAAAGCTTCCCTGCCCATTCGAAAGACTGACCCCCCAAACCACAATCACTGCCTGGGTGGTGTGATCTCAGAAGGTCTCCTGGGTTAGTTAAAGTTCCAGAGGGTTTGATCCCTCATTGCTTTGCCCCATCTTTTTAGGCAAAGCACAATGGTGGCAGTAGTATGTGCTATTTACATCACAGCAGACAGGTGGCTGAGAGTGAGACAGGACATTCCCAGAGAATGAATATACATGTATATGACTTCAAGGACCTGCCTCCAATGACTTACTTCTTTCAGCTCAGTTCCACTTCTTTCTTTCTTTCCTTCCTTCTTTCTTTTTTTCTTTCTTTCTTTCTTTGAGAGTGACAGACACAGAGAGAAAGACAGATAGAAGGAGAGAGAGAGAATGGGTGCGCCAGGGCTTCCAGCCTCTGCAAACGAACTCCAGACGCGTGCGCCCCCTTGTGCATCTGGCTAACGTGGGACCTGGGGAACCGAGCCTCGCACCGGGGTCCTTAGGCTTCACAGGCAAGCGCTTAACCGCTAAGCCATCTCTCCAGCCCTCAGTTCCACTTCTTAAATTCCACAACCTCCTAAAATAGTGCTGACATCTGTTGACCATACATTCAAAACACGAGCTTGAGGTCGAGTGTAGTGGCACGCACATTTAATCCCAGCACTCAGAAGGCAGAGGGAGGAGGATCACCCGTTGAGTTTGAGGCTACCCTGAGACTACAGTTCAGCCTGGGCTAGAGGGAGACCCTACTTCAAAAAAAAAAAACAAAAACAAAAACAAAAACAAACATCAGCCTGTGGGGGACATTGCAGATTCAAGCCACAGTACTTCTTGGTTTCAGAATTGACAAAATGTAAAACAAAACAAACAAACACCTGCAATTCAAATTCAAGAAAATGCAGTAATAATTTGATGAAAATAAGACTCAGTTCTCATCCTGGAAAGCAGAGCCATCATATGTTTAAAATCTGATTAGACAGCTAGCCAATTCTGGGAAGTAAGTGGAGAGATTAGAGACAGACAAAACTATTAAATAACACAAGAATATTTCCCCACCTGTAGTCAGGACTTATGACTCTTCACTAAGTCAAAAGATGAACAGATGAACCAAGTGATGGTTTTGTTCTGTTTCTCACAGTTTTATCATTAATTTTACTTCAACCTAAAGCTCTACTGCTTTTAAGTCCTTCATTTTCCTCATTATTTAGTTGTTTCTGAGCAGAAAGGGGGAGAGAAAGATACGGGAGGGGGTTGGGTTGCAGCCAGGGTCTCTTGTCACTGTAAATTCCAGACACATGTGCCACTTTGTGCACCTGGCTCTATGTGGGTACTAGGGAATTGAACCCTGGCCAGCAGGCTTTGCAAACAAGCACCTTTAACCACTGATTCATCTCCCTAGCCCCTCAAGTCTTTTTTCCACAAGCTAATTACATTGTCTTAGAAGGAATAATCTGAACCATGTAAACAAGAAGCATCTTGTGGAATTGCTGCACCATGGAATGAAATTATTAAAAAAAAAAGTAAGGGCAATTAAAGGTACACTTTCTGAAATATATTTTTATGTTTAATTTACCTGTATAATTGTATATATTTGTTTAAAATATAATTTTAATTGAATTATTTAATCGGATCCATTTGAACCAGGTTCTGTGGTAACTTACCAATAGGCACAATGGCAGCTACCAAGACACCAAGCTCAAGATGAAGCAAGTTATCAGGACCCTGACCCTTGGACTCATTGATTTCCAAGAAATGGTGCTTGTGCCTCTGTGTGTGTATGTCCATGTGCTGGCTAGGGAAGCAGGAGACTACTGGGAATCCATTTGTATTATCAGTGTTATACTCTCTTCTGAGTGATTATCCCAACTATCAGGCTTTCCAATAATGGCCCTATCACCTTGTGAATAAAATGGGCCAAGGAAGACACTTCATCCATTGTCAAGACGCCAGAGCCTTACAGGTTCCATATGGTGAACAGATGTGAGACTTCCTCCCCTTCCACGCTTGATAACAATTCAAATTAAAAATATACCATGTCTGCAGTGACCAGTAGGGTGACTCAAAACTCACAAAAATGATAAGAAGTGACAGTGGAATGTTCAGTACTAAGTGAGACATTTCTAATCACACCCTCCAAGACTCTGGTACCATTGTGGAAGAGGTGGTGGAAAGTATGTAAGATCCAAAAGATGGGGAAGGGTGCTTCACAATACTGTCTTCCAGACACAAAAGGGCCATAGTATTCATGACCTCCCAGTGGTTGACACTACCTACAAAACACCTGCATAATAGGAGGTGAGAAATGATGACATCAAAGTAGGAGAGAGATTGGTTGAAAAGAAGAAGGGATTCAGTGGAGGGGGGTTGGGAGAGGGAAAAGGCAGGGTGGTGGGAAGGGATTATGGTCATGTTATATTGTCTATATGTGTGGAGGTCGTAAATAAAACATTATACCATATAAAAAAATAAACTTTGATTTCATTCATAGCATTCTGGCTCCCCCATGACTATTTTGACACTTTTCCCTGTTCGCTTTTCCCATTTTTTATTTTCACAAAGGAAATATGAGAACTTCAGCATCACTAGTATCCTGAACATGTGCTTTGTCTGTCTGCTAGGCAATAGTATCTCGATTTGCTTCTGAATTAGGAAATGCTTTTGACTTCAGGCTACACAGAATGGAGACATTGGAATAACATCAGGCATACTTTTGTGTTCGTTGTGAGGAAAATCCCTCCTAGCCCAGTGTCAAATGGCTTGTTTCTGGAAGTACAATTCAGATTTTCTTTACTGCACATTATTCACTCTGTTGGGTTTCTTTATCTGAAATTATCCTGGGGAACCTTTTGTGTTTGAAGCACAAAGTGATATGAAAAGTCAAGTTAAAAAAAAAAAAAGAGGCGAACCTAAAAGCTGAAGGCGGATGTTGGAAGCAGGAAAAAAAAAAAAAAATCATTCCTTGAACTCCCCAGGAGTTGATCAGAGAGCCATAAATTGCAGCAAAGGCAGTGATCTACTGTGCTCTGAAAGCCAGCCAGCAACACTGGAATGTTTCATTATTTATTTCATTAATTCTGTGATAGCAAGCTTTCCTGACAAGATTTGCAAATCTGATCATTTATTAATGAAACATGTCTGGTGGATTGCGCCCAGGCACTTCCTTAGGTCCTAGCCTTGGCATGGCTGCTGGCTATAAGTTTATTGTCTTGACACAATATGACATTGGCATTTCTGTGGTTCTGACCAGAACTTCATTGAGGAGAGCTTACAGGCATATTAAAAGATGGCTGCCAGACGCAGCTCCAAGGACCGGCATGATGACCACTTTACAGGACGCATGTAAGAAGATTTCTGTCATCCCTAGAGAATGTTCTCTGAGAATCGAAACCCAGTGTGTGTGGTTTGAAGTCACACTGCAGACAGGAATGAACAATTTAAGCTATACTTGCATTGTTGTTACTCACCCAATGCAGATAAGGTTAACTTGACTCCTGACGAAGACATTCATTTTTTTTTTTTCCTGGAAACTTCTCTGTGGTTTCAAATATTTCCAAAATCTTACCCTGTTTCCTTGGTGACCGTCTAAGCTTGATTGCCTGTGAAACAATGTGGCATGATTCATCAGTAAACAGAGATTCAACATCCACCCAACTTACAGGCTTCCTAAAGGTTTCCTGGAAAGTGGTCCTGCCCGAGCTTCTTCACGCGTTCTGTTGTTGACATTTCATAGAACGAGCCGAAAGAAAATACTAATAATAATAAGAGTCCCATAACCATGTTCGTGGGGAACAGCGACACTGACAGAGATAATGAAATGCCAAAAAGAAAAGCCCTCAGCAAAGCCCCTTCAGATGCGCCTAAGCTCTGTTCATTAATCTGTGGTAATTAGACTTATTTGCAGGGGTTAACAGCAGTGGCACATGGTAATTAAGCACTCCATCTCTACCGGAGGGATGGAAAATGCTTCTCATGTGACACTTGTCCAGCCTTCAGGACATGTTATGTTTGCTTTACAGCTCAAGCTCCCTGTAGGAGAAAGAAGCTATATTCTAAATGGCCATGATCTTATGTTACTTTAAATAATGAGAGTAAACAGCATATTTATGTTGTAAAATCTAGACTGATAGTGACCTAAGTGTAAGAATCCTTGCCTCTATTGTGGACTGGCTGTGTGATCTTGAGTTGAAGCCTTCTGCCTCAATGTCTCCATCTGTAAAATGGGGTGGTAATCCCTTCTGCTCAATGTTGTCATAATTCAATAATGGTGACGACCATAACATGCATTGAACATCTGAATTATGGCTGCACTACTCTAAGCCTGTTTATGTATACCTATGATAGCCCACCATGCAGAAGAGGAAATTGAAGTACAAGGGATTGAACAGCCTACCAGTATAATTCTTTGGAAGCACGTGATTAATTCACTGAGATATCTAAGTCTCTTGAGAGCAAACGTCCCCAAAGTGGGAAACTCATTTAGACAATGTGTTTCCTTCTTTCCTATAGACTAAGAATACAATGTATGTCTTGAAACAACTTTATCTTGGCATAGTCTCCATCTGGGCTTAGGCTGGGTATAATGGCATGAGCCCATCTATGAAGGAATCCATGTGTAATCAAAGCATGCAGAAAGGAGATGTTCCACCTCTCTATTTTTAGTAATTGCAGTAAATGGGGTGATATATGCAAGCTCTTAGCTACACCACTTGGTGTATAATGAGTGCTCAACAAACATCAGCTATTGTTACTTAAAAAGTGCATGTGTGGAAGAGATGAACAAGGAGCGAACCCTATTTCCCACTTTGTACTTGCACACTAATCCCCCCATCCACAAGGATTCTTTCAAGCCCTCAAAGGCTGATGACAACTTGTATGACATTGAATATACACTATGTTTTCTTTTCCTAAATACATACGGTATAGCACAGATGCTCCTGGACAAAGGGATGTTTCATGTCTCAGTAGGTAACAGTGGGGAGGTGCGACATTTTACCATGCTACTCAAAACAACATGTAATTTAAAACTGGTGAATTTTTTTAATTTCTGGGATTTTACCATTTTATATTTTCAGATTGCAATTGACTGTAGGTAACTGAAACTTCTGAAAGGAAGAACAAATATGTTCCATCTTACAGCCATCCTTAAATGTATTTAATGCCAGGCAAAAAGAAGCTAGGTCATTTATATATGAAAGAGAAGAAGGAAAAGAAATAAAGGGGAAAAGAGAGAAAAGGAAGGAGAGGGAAGAAGGAAAGGAGAGAAATGGAAAAGAAAGAAAGGAAAAGGACGAGAGAAGGAAGGAAAGGGGGAGAGATGGAAGGATGAAAGGAGAGAGAGAAGCTTCACTGTCAACTTGACTGTATTTAGGATCACCAAGGAGCCACCAGTCTGGGCATGTGTCTGAGCGTGTTTCCTGAGGGGTTCAACTGAGGAAAGAAGACCTACCTAGAATGTGGGTGGCACCATCTCATGGGCAGGGGTCCCAGACTAAATAAAAAGGGGAAAGGGAGGAAGCCAATTGAGTACCAGTATTTATATCCCTCTTCTTCCTAATTGTGGTTGCAATAGGACCAGCCACTTCACCATCCTGCCACCATGGCTGTAGCTGATCTTGTCACCACACCTTCCCCATCACGATGGACTGTGCACTCGAGCTGTGAACCAAATTAACCCTTATTTCCTTAAATTGCTCTTGCCAAGTATTGGTTGCAGCAGTAAAAAAGTAATAAATGGAGGTTGGGAGAGAAGGAAGGAGGGAAGAAAAACATGCCTAAAACAGTAACCACTCTTTCTAGCCCTTAAATCCTAGGAAGCTAAGTTGAAAAGACTGCAGGTTATGAGAGGGGTTTTGCCTCTTAAGAGATTACCAGACCAAATCAGGAAGTAGGCATGGGATTATAACTGCCTTGTCCAAGACTGGATTCACTTTTAACTGGTGTTCCAGGGTCCCTGCACCCGTGCCTTTGCGCATGCTCTCGTTGAAGCTGTGTTCACATTTCTCACACACAGCCAGGAATGAATGTCTCAGCAGAGTACTGAAAGCCCAGTGCCTGGGCCTGACTGAATTTCCACACACAGCTGGTACATCCATTAATGGGCAGAATAGCGCTTGTTGTTTTTGCAAACCCCCCTTTTACTTTTATTTATTTATTTTTTTTTGGTGAGGAGGGCAGGTGGTAGTGGTGGCAGAGCTTTTGAAAGCATTGACACTTTCCACAAAGAAAGAAAATCCCTGAGAGCACCAGACAAGAATTGAAGCAGCTCTCAGGGAGGACCTGGAATGTTGCACCAGGCCCCCATCACATAGGAAGTTCTTCCTGTGAAGTCCTGTGGCTGTGAGAGCAGAAGCAACCTCCAACCGACTTCGGCTGCTCTCCTTCAGCCCTCTACCTCACCTTTGTGGGTTCTGACCCAAAGTTCCCCGTAAGAGCAACCTTCACCCGCTGGCATGCTGACGCTAGTCTATAAAACAGACACATTGGAGTCCACACATGCCTGGCTGGTCCAGGATTTGGAGAGGAGGGGAATAGTTTTCGAAAGCGTGCTAAGTGACATGTGTGTGCTCATGGAAGCACATATGTGTGTGTGTGTTTGTGTGTGTGTTTGCATGGATGTGAGCCCACGTATGTGCAGATGTATGTTAATGTGTGTGTACATGTTTATAAGGCCAGAGATTGATGCTGGGTGCCTTCCTTGATCACTCTTCACTTTATTTACTCTCAGCTAAGCCCAGAGCTCACCTATTTGGCTGACTTAGCTAGCCAGCTCTTCTTAGGGGTGCCCCTGTCTCTGCCTCCAAAGTGCTGGCCCTATTAGGGGCCAACATGCCCACCTGCCATTTACCCGAGTGCTTAAAATCCATACTCATCTTCATGTTTGCAAGCAAGTACCTTGTCCATTGATCCATCTCCTAGCCCCAAGTGCATTTTGGCAGCTTTTCTATTCAAACATTGGAAAGAAACACAAGATTTTAACCAAGTGATTATTTGAGAGTAGATGCTTATGCCACTATTATTTGGTCTCCAATGAACTTGTTAATAAAACCTACAGGTTTTCCCTGAATTCCTACATACGGTCAAACAGAAAAAAACAAAATGGCATCACTCTGGCTGAAGTTCTATCTCACCAAGCCACAACTAAGTTATTTATCCGACCTTGATCTTCCAAGAAATCAGGAGAGACAAAGACAGAGAAAGAGAGAGAGAGAGAGAGAGAGAGAGAGGAGCCAAATTGCCAAACAGGCCAGGTTTACGTGACATGATAAAGGCATCCTCTCTGCTTTAACCTTTTAGGAAGAAACTAACTTTGAAATGACCAACCCACCCTTGTCTTCTTGCTTTTTTTTTTCATCCCTTTTCTGCTTATAAAGCCAACATCCTTAGCTCGTTAAAGCATGCTCTGTCTTACAGAACGAGGAGATACCTGGTTCCAGAGTCACAAATAAAAGCCAATTAAGATCTTTAAATGAAACTTGTAATTTAGTCTTTTGACAAGCATAACATTGTGGCGCTTTCTAAAACACATGTGTAAATCTTCTCAGATTGCCCAGCTTCCATTGCATGAAGTTCTTTTTCCATTTTCCCCTACTAATTGAACCTCGGAGAATATGAATTCTCACCTTTACTACCTCCTTGAACTCTTTTTCTCATTTAATAACCTTTTAAAGTAAAGATTCCATTTCTCCTAGTGTATATGATTGCGGGCTTGATTCTGCAGAACAAGAGGTCTTGTACACTGAGCCCCACAGATGAAGCCTGAAGCAAGATTAGGTAGGTAGTTAAGAGTCTTGGGTTTGAATTAAGAGAAATGAAGCTGGAACAACAAAGATTGAAAGAGATAGAAAAAGATTCCTCTTGTTAAAGTAAATTAATTAGCTAGATTTATATGAGGCGACAGAAGGGAAGAAGCCAGTCTGTGTCCCACATTAAGAATTCCCTTGGGAGAAGCCAGATTGGATTGAGAGCAAGATGAGGGAGGAGGGGCCACCACACTACCTTGGAAGAGAAAGAGCTTCGGTTTTCCTCTTTTTGCACTCTGTCACCCCTATAGACACCAGCACACATCCTCAGCCTGACATGAAAATGATGTCATCTTTCTTTTTGACTCACCAACCAGACTACATTAATCCCCTACAGCGTGAGGGCCAGCAGGAGGTTGCTTAAGGGACTTCAGGCCTGTGAATAAATGATGACCCAGTGGTTAGGGGCGGCAGCCTAGATATATTCAGGATGCATTAAAGCAATTAGCAGGAAGAGGAGCGAGAGTACAATTGCCAATCCCCCAGAAGGACCAGGCCATGCCTGGAATAGAGAGAGGAATTCTGCAGCAGAAGGCTGGTGAGAACCACTTAGCAAAGGGCTACCCAGGAAAGAAGAGTGGAGACTTGCCCTCTCGGCTTACTGTCAAGCCCAGGCCATTGAGGAGAATTTCAGGATGGTGGGAGCCATGAAGTGGACTTTTCTGTGAATCTGTGTGCTAGAACCATCACGGAGTGAGATGCGGGCTTGTGAATGGGCACCCTCCTGGTTGAATCTGGCTCAGGGGTGTTTTCTCTGCTTGGCCAGAGAATTCACTTGGGGCCAGTAGCTTTAAAAAAAAAAAAAACAAATTAATATTTTAAGGACTAAGAACACAGATTTCTGCATTGTTCTGAAGACCCCTCTGGTGTAGAAAGGCTGGGTTCGCTCTCCTGCGTGACGCGGGTATGCTGAAGAGCCGTGTTCTCTCCAGGTTGATACAGGCCCTGTCCTCTCTTGTACCTTATTCCCTTCCTGCTTCACTCACACACAGGTACCTGGACACATGTGGGGCATTTGATGACCTCTATTTTTTTCACTCAGTCATTTAATTTTTAATTACTTACTTCTGTAGACAGGATCTTGTTATATAGCCCAGATAGGCCTAGAAATCATAATCCTTCTGTTTCAACCACCCAAGTGCTGGAATTCCAGGCATGTACTGCTAGCATATTATCTCTAATTGAAATGGCTTCTTTCGTATGTGTGTGTGTGATGTGTGTTCATATGTGTATGGGCGCACATGGGTGCATGTAAATGCCAGAAATCAACAGCAGGTGCCTTCCACAATCACTCTTCACATTGTTATTTTTGGGACAGGATCTAGCACTTAACCTAAGTGCTTACAAAGTCTGCTAAGTGAGCTTAATTTCTCCGCCTCCCCAGTGCTGGGATTAAAGGCACGCCCTGACATGACCAGCATTTTTACATGCGCTTGATTGCCACCTATGTCACTGTCCACTTCTTCCCCATGACACCCCTCCCCCAGGGCAGTGAGCATATATTCTAAACACAGATCCTCACACACAATCAGCAAGCACCTCACCCAGTAAGCCATCTACCTAGGCCCTTATAATAGCTTCTGAGTAAGGTTCAATCGGAACAACCAGGTGAGACTCTTCATGGTGTCAAGCACATCTTGCACATGGATTCTTCTTAATTCCTGCATCCAGCTAGCTCTGCATGGGAGACCCGTAAAAGCAGCCATAGTTCTCTGTGAGGTTTCAGCCTTCCCAGGGGCAACTCTGGAATGGACATATCCAGCTATTTCACCCTGGTCAGAAACAGTGGCCATGAAGTAGCCTTGAGAATGGAGGTCCATCTGAACATGATTTAAAATTCAGTGGGCATGGACTGTGTTGATGCACAATGGAATAAGAACAGCCAAGAATGTCACACGCTAAATAAAATGCCAGCCAGAGCAGCCTGAGATCCAGAAGCTGCCTGGCATACTCTGTCATACTCACTTCACAGGGTGATGAGACATGAGAAATAGCCCCTAAACTCCAAGAGCAGCCAGCCGGAGCCCACAGTCTGATTCCTCTTTCCAGGATGCTCCCTGGTTCTTTAAAGCCATGAAATTGTGTGCCCGTTTTTGTTCTTGTTCGGATGAATTTCCAATTGGAACTGTCATTTATAGACAAAACTAACAGCTCCAAAGAGTTAAGGAAACCACACCATGTGTCTTCTCTGAACTCCCTCTCCCTCCTCCAAACTCGGGTGCTTTTCTCACATCTTGCTCATCTCTCTTCTCCCCAATCACTTAGGTCAAATGGGAATGGAGTGCTAAGTGGATGCTCTCTCTCTCTCCACTCAGCTGTGCCACATCTGGGTACTTCTTAAGGACATATCCTAGGCTGGCACTTGCACCCAACCCCTGTTAAGCAATCACATCACTTAAAACTAAAGGACAATCAAGCACATGTTGCAAAGATGGCTGAGAAGCCTGTGTAACTCCCATGTCTCAAAGACATAAGAGGCTGCAGTCAAAAGTACCTGTACACAGCCATAAAATGAATAATTTACATTTTCCTCTCAGGCTGAATTAACTCTGACTTGTTTCATGCTTCCCCGCCTCCATCACACCAACTTTTGCTTCTTTCCAGGCTGTAGTTGGTTGGAGTCATTCAAGCATGAATTTTAACCCCTCCTGGAAGCTTCTTCTGCTCTATTTGGATCACAAAATGTGAGAAGGATTGGGCAAGTATAGGCTCACAGCCCCGTGGGAGGGGGTCGTGGGGAGTTGACACATGCTTGGGGGGCACCAGCCACACTCTATAAAAATGACCATCACTAATGTCCTTCCGTTAATACTGACAGCCAGAGGCTGAGGCGATTTAGGATTTAGGAAATGTCCCTGTTTCTATTTTTGTTAGCATTCATTTTTGTTTAAACCATCTTTTCTTCCCTCTAGCTTTCTCACTCACATTACCACTAATAGGAACAACCTCCCTCACCCCACCAAGAAAAGAAGAACCTTCTTTTTCAGACACAGCTTTGGAAGGTAGGTAGAGTAGGCCCTCTCATCTGCTATAAAGTCAGTTCACACCCCACAGCAGAGAGAGACAGTATCATGTTCCACTAGACACAAAACCATATTAGGAAGCAAAGCCCATGACACTCAAGAGCCCAGTTTGGGGGCTAGAGAGATGGCTTAGCAGTTAAGGCACTTCCCTTCAAAGTCTAAGGACCCTGGTTCAACTCCCCAGTACGCACGTAAGCCAGATGCATGAGGTGGTTCATGTGTCTGGAGTTTGTTTGCAGCGACTAAAGATCCTGGTGCACTCATTATTTCTTTCTCTATCTCTCTCTCTCTCCTCTCTCTCTCCAATAAATAAATAAATTAAATTGAAAAAAATAATGTTTTGGCTGGAAGGATGGCTCAGCAGTTAAGGCATTTGCCTTCAAAGCCTAATGACCCTAGGTTCAATTCCCTAGTATCCACGTAAAGCCAGACGCACAGAGTGGCACACACATCTGGAGTTCATTTGCAGCAGCTGGAGGCCCTGGCACACCCATTCTCTGTCTCTATCTTCTATCTCTCTCGGCTTGCAAATAAATAAATTTTTAAAAGTTTTAAAAAATCTCAGTTTTCCCTGAGACTCTTTCTGATAATCACACAAGAAGTGTGGTGGTCAACCAGAAGACATACATGCCTGGCCAGCAAAGAGGAAGATATTAATGCTCCTGTATACATGGAGTGGTTTTCTTGGTGACACTAAAACAAATATTTTGCCAGTTGGCCTAGTGGCATAGGTGTGTAGATCCTGTCTCAAGATGAAAAGTACTATCAGGGCAGGAGAATCTAGCTCAGAGGCAGGACACTTGCCTAACATGCACGAGACCCTAGATTTAGTTCTTAGTACAAACAAACAGACTTGGGGCTGGGAAGGTGGCTCAAAAGTTAAAGGTGCTTGCCTGCAAAGCTTGCTTAGCCCAGTGTGGTAGTTTGAATGGATCCCCTCCCAATAGATTTAGGAGTCAATTAAAGCTTGTAATTTAGATCTCCAGCCACCTGGCTGGAGGAGGTGTCACTGTGGGTGGACCAGGTGTGTTCGGGGGTGGATGTGGAATTCCAGCGTAAGGTACACAGAGTGCTTGAGTGTTCTGCCTGGGGGTCCCTGGAGTGTACTAGCTTGTGGTGCTGGTGGTGGTATTTCTCTCTGTATGGACCTGTGAAAGGGGGCCAACTTCTTCTGCCATTATGGAACTTCTCCTGGATCTGTAAGCTTCAAATAAATTCCCTTCCTCCTATAAACTATGTCTGATTTGGAGGCTCATCCCAGCAATGTGAAACTGTCTACTATACCCAGGTTCAATTCCCAAGCCACAAGATAAGCTGGACTCAAAAAGTAGCACAAGTGTCTGATCATTTATAGTGTCTGGAAGCCCTGGCCTGTTTTCCCCAACACATGTAAGTTAAGGCGCATGCCTGCAAAGCCTAAGGACCCAGATTCAATTATGCAGGACCTACATAAGTCAGATGCACATGGTGGTGCATGCATCTGGAGTTCGTTTGCAGTGGCTGGAGGCCCTTGTATACCCCCAATTCTATCTCTCTCTCTCTCTCTCTCTGACCCTTACCTCTCTCTCATAAATAAATAAAATAAAATAATAAAAATAAAAAAATCCTTATATTCAGGTGATATCATTTGATGGTGCAAACTAAGACAAAATGGAATCTGGAGTTTGCCTTAAGAAATCTGTTCTCATCATTATGGGCAAGCTAACTTCTAGAAGAATATTTTAAGCATTATCTAAGATAATTTCCTGGAATGATGGATTGTTTTATATCTGTGTTGTCCAATGTGCAAACCACTATCCACAAGTGGCTAGTGTGAGGGAGTGCATTTTAACCTTTTCTTTTAAATTTAAATAGCTGCATGTGGGTAGTAGACAGTGTCAGATGAGATGACACTGAAATCCGCTCTCTTCTCCATTTATTCAAAGAAAACTTAAGTATATCCATCTCCAAACTCATCCTGTAGAAATTCTTTCAGTGTACACAGATAGAAAAAAGTCAACATGGAGCTGAGTTTTTAGAGGAGGCAGGCCTGGGAAATATGCTTTAATATATGAACTTCACTGAAGTTTGGCTAGTACTACACACCAAAATAAAAGAGAAACTGATTGCGAGGGGGATGGGATATGATGGAGAGTGGAGTTGTGAAGGGAAAAGTGAAAGGGAAGGGAATTATCATGGTTTATTGTCTATAATTGTGTTAGTTGTCAAGAATAAAAGAAAAATAAAACAAATATATTCTATGACTAGAAAAAACTACTACATCTCTGAATAAATTATAATACCCCTCTTTATGATCAAGTGGTCCAAAGGAGACAAATTTAGTCAAATGGCCTAAAGTCCAAAATGAATGCCTGACAGAACTGGGTTGAGTCGCTTTTGTATATCACTGGCATTATTCTCATGGCTAATCCCATTTCACACAGAGGGAATACAGGCACTAGTTTTAAAGTCCAGGGGCAAGTGCTAGGTGGCTTTTGACACCCAAGCTTTTCTCAGATCCAAATGCAAACTGAAAACATTCCACGGAGAAACCTGCAGTAACATGCCACGTGGTGTCAGTGGTGGGGCCTTGGGGGTCTGAAGTGTCTCCTGTCAAGTTTCTATTGAAGAACAGCTGAGGTATGCAAAGGAGAAGTTCCATAGGAGGAAAAAAAATGGTCTCCAGAGAAAGGAATTTGGTGATCCTTCCAAAATGAAATGGCTTCCCAGTTGGAAAAACACCCTTCATGGAAATCCCTCAATGCCTACTGAAAGAGAACAGAATTTCCAAGGCCTGGGTCCGTCTAGCGCCCCTGCCTAATGTCCTAACCAGGAGGCTGATGGGAGAAAGCTTTTCTCTGCTGGTAGTCTTTCACCGGAGACTTTTCCTAGAAGGTGGTGTTGCTTGTAATTAGAGCTTTCCCTCCGCCTCTCAGAGTGGGGGTTGTCTCAAATGCCAGCTCTGTGCCTGCAGCTGGTGGCTGGGCGGCTGCCGCCTGGCCTGCTCTGCTCTCCAGAGAGAGTCTCAGCTGCTCTTGTCGCCTAGAATCATCACTTGGTTTATTTTCCCAGGACTGGGGTGGTATGGGGAAGGGGGGAATGGCAGGGAGACAACACAGAGGAGCAATGACCATCACGCGGGCGACTCTTCCCAGCACGAGCCCGCCCCTGTGCAGGCAGCAGTCCTCAGATACTCCCTGGTCCCTTGCTGGCTGCTCACTTTCTACACCAATGGGCTCTGAGGTGACAAGTTCAATTCCAGTTCTGTCAAACCTGCATTTTCTTCTCTGACCTACTTTTCCCACTCTGCAGCGTTGGAACAATGCCTCGCTCTGTTCCCTGTTTGGACTCATCTTTTGCTTGTGCTAAGCCCGGGCTTTTGCCAGTTGTTTTTTTCTTTTTTCCCCCTGCTTTATTCCCCCCTTGCCTTGAATCCCTGACAAGTGTTGATGGGAAAAGAAAAAAGAGAAAGGAAAAACAAAAAAAGCGGGGGGGTGGGGAGGAACCCTCACTGTAAAATAGAGTCCGGCTCTCCCACAGACGCCTTGGCTCCACAGGGTGTAAAAGCTCTTCTGTCACTAAGGAAGAATATCAGAACTGTGTTTCCCCAATTAGCTCCTCTCCTAGCCATCTACCTCTCCAGCCCCAGGTCCCCATGCATAGTGAGAAGCCTTGTGTTCTTGCAAGGCCCCACCCTCACAAAATGTTTATCATTCTCATGGCCACAGATGTTCTCAAGACAGCAGAGTGACCAAGGAGTCAGTGAACTGATGCACAGGCTTTGTGATCTGTAAAGCAAATGAAAGTGCCGCAAGTCAGCATAGGATCCGCTGGCATGGGGAAGGGCACAGGAGACTGATAAAGCCATACCCAGCCTTTATTTATTGGTTGCTATACACCACGATGATTCTGTGTGCTTTGGCATGAATGACGGGTCACTTGTTCTAAGACCACTGGAGAAAGGTCTTGCTGGCACTCATTTGATAAACTCTGAGGTACAGGACAGTGCATCCATAAAGCGTCCACTTGGCTTTGCGCTCTCACTCCCTCCAGAGACTGGCTTGGCATCTGGACCTCCCCTGGAAGAAGCATTCACTTCCTCCCCACCTCATCTCAGATGCTAAGGACAACTTGGTGGGTTGTGATCCCCATAGACTCTAGAACCTCCCTATTTCTCCTCCAGGAAACCCCAGCTCAGGCCACCCTAGGTCTATTCCCCAACTTGAGCCTGAAATTAGCCACAGCTCTGAATACCCTTGCTATCTTATCTGTTCCAGAACTTTCTAAAAGGATCAGGGCAAGCATTTTCCAATGGATTGCTGCCTGTACTGGGCTCAGAAGGTCATCCCCAAGCCCATACCCACCTAGGCCCTTCTAGTGCAAGACACACATATAACTTGTCTACTTCCAGAAGTGTAAAAGAAAACCTACTTGGGGATTTGGGAGAAAGACATTCCTTTAGGATTAAAGGAGAGTGCTCCATAGACAAGCTTCTGAAAAGTGTCCTCTTTCCTTGCTTCTTTTCATTGCTTTGTCTGCTACTGTAGCAGGGTATGGTTTTGAGCTATAGTGTCTGTCTCAAAGCCACAAGGAAGTCACCTCTTATTTACCTCTTACCTACTAGAAATAAAAATGTACAAGTAAAAGTTCTGGAAACTTGTTGATTTCATGTAGCATCTGTCCCAACCCTGGAACACTGACTGCCAGGTGTAAAAAAAATTAATTTGGATGGTCATAACCGACTGTAAATTGGGGCTGAAAGAATTTAGCTGATCTCCAGGAAGGCTGAAAAACAACTTCCTACTCTCAGTGTTTGTCGCTGTTATATCCATCCCCTTCCTCACCCAATGTCTTCATCTCCTACTCTTCTCCCCAGGGGACCTCAGGAAAGACAACCTGGCCATCATGCCTTATCACCTCATGGTTTTAGCAATTTCTTTCTGCTGGAAGACCCCCTCCCTGGTCTTCATATGACTACATTTTTCATGCCACCTTGTAAGAGAAGTCCCTTCACTTATCAGCCTTGAGCAGCCACCTAGTAACTGTCTAACACATTGGGTATTTTCTCTTTAGCATTATCTTGTTTGTTTCATGTATCTACACACTTCACAGGGTATGTATCTTACTCAGAATATTTCCCATTACATAACAAGTCCCCAGGCCTTTGGGGCCATCAAAGTCACTTGAAGTGTTTATAAGTTTCAATGGGTCCTCCTCCTTCATCTTCTTGTCTTCCTTCCTTTCTCCTTCGTATTTTAGCTAATTCCCTTCATGCCTCAACTGATGCTATTTTCCAAGTCACAAGAATCACCATATGAGCAACACTGAAAATCCTACTTTGGTCATTACCAGTGATGTTTGTTCTTTATTATCCTTTTATTTTTAATTTTTTTGTTGTTGTTGTTGTGAGTATATGTGTCCATGCATGTGTCCCACCATGAAGATGGAGGTCAGAGAACAACCTTGGTGGGTGCTGGTCCTCACCTTACTCCTTGTTTGAGAGAGGGTCTCTCTTGTTGTCTGTGAATGATGCCAGACCAGTTGACTCAAGAGCTTCAAGGTGCTCCAGACTCCACCTCTCAGTGTCACATGTGCCACTATATCCAGATTTACATGCTTTCTGGGGGTTCAAACTGTGGTTGTTAGGCTTGGGCAGGAAGTACTTTTAACCACTGAGCTCTTTCTCCAGCAACAGTGACCCTTTTAAATTGAGATGCTGTGATGGGACAACATAAAGACACTTCTAAGTTTCTTGAGTTTGCTTCAGTATATTACCATGGTGGTTTCCAAGTCTTTCAGACTTTTTAATCTATACTTAATTATGCTCATTCCCCGAGGCTATTTAAAAGCCAAGTGACACAACTTTTAAAAAAATCAAATAAATAATGCACCGAAGGCTACTAGGACTAAATAAAAACTTGTATGATCATCAGAAGAAAATGAGTCCACTAGGTAGGTTTTGGAGAGAATCATTATCATCCCCTGCAACCTTCTCAGGTGCTCAAGAGGAGCCTACAAAGACCAAGTCTGGCTCTGAGCTCACTGCTTTCCTCTCAGCTCTCAGGGGTTTGCCAAGCAGGGACCTCTGGTTATTCTTCCTTCCAAAGGAGATGACACTGAGTTCACCTGCATGCACAGGAGGAAGACGTGCTCCTACCTCTGCACCATAACAAGGAGCAGCGTGAGGTTGGGACACTGGACATCCCCTCCTAGGGCAGCTTGGCTTCTTTCAGCTGCAAATAGACATTTGCTCATTTACTTGTCTATAACCCAGTTGCTCCTGATGGTCTCCACTGACAGCATTGCTGAAGGACTGGCAGGAAGGATTGCCACCTTCAGTTAGCCAGAGGGTGGGATAAGACCCAAGGTGACTCAATCATATTCTCATGGGAATTTTGGTATTCAAGGGAATAAAGATGGGAATTGAAGACAGCTCACACACTGATACTTCCCTGAAGATACTGTCCATTACTTTCTTGTTACTTAAACTCTATCTGAGACTTGGGCTTCAGCTTTGGGCTTTAATAAATGAATAGTACATATCATTCAACTAATTCTCTTCTTTTGTCCTTGTGAACTGATCTATTCATATCTATGGCTTAAATAAAGACCCCCTAAATAACAGAAGGAATTAAGTTTAGAGCTAAAACCTGCTCCCATCTTTGAGGCCTCAAAATATGTTTATGTTACATGTCCCTTATGAACTGTGGCATTAGTGTGCATGATGTCCAATTGATGGCCTTCCTGCCTCAAAGAAAACCTAGACAACTTCTGTGTCTAGTCTGCCATGTAATTCTCAAGTAGACATTTAAAGGTAGTTGCGGAGGTTAGGAGGAAAGAATGTTTTCTTTCTTTAAAACCCTATCTGTCTTAAAAAGCTATGAATGAAATGAAAGAGACTGTGTTCATAGCACCTGACTCACATGATTACTGTAGGTCACCCATCAATATGTAGATAGAAGGAAAATAATTGGCATAAACTCCTTGAAATTTCTGCCTACGGCCTCCCCAAGGAGGCCTTAGGGAGATTCAGATAGCATTTGAACAGTCAGGGCTGGATAATGAGAACTGACATTCTAGTGTGTAGTACAAAAGACACTTCCCTTCTGGAACCATGAAAAGTACTTCAATCAGCCAAAAAGTTGCTACTATTAAAAAAAAATGGGGAGAGGGGATGAAAGAACCTCTCATTGATTGTTTCTCTGTTGTTGCTAGGCCCTGCTTCTACCAAATGTGCAAGCCCCTCTGGCATCCATGCCTACCTCATTAATGCCATTTGCTCATTGCTACGCCAGAAAGCCCAGCTGATTCCCAGCAAGCCCGGAGCTGAAGGTTGCTGGGGTTTCCAGTGGCTTATGCACACAGTTCACACCCCCTGCATTAGGCACTCCTTCTAGTCCCCCAGTCCTCAGTGAGTCTGGGAAGTGGGTTTCAAAGGATTTCTGGCTCCTCTTGCCCAGACCATGCCCATTATGCCTGAAGAATGTTTATTAGTTGTAAATCCAAAGCAGCTACCAGAAAGATAAAAGGTTAAATGCACAAGTAAAATGCTGAGAGCAAAGAGCCTGTGATGTTGGCAAAGGTAAGCTGAAAAAGTATCCAGGCTCTCCTCCTCCAGCAGAAGCTAAAGATTTAAAAAAAAAAAAAAAAAAAAGCCAAGTTCATGCCAAAGGCAGAAATTTAAAATTGAGCAGGTTCCCTTCTGAGTGGAGAGCTGTAGGGTGAACTCCTGCTCCACACCTCCGCCCCTACTCTGTCCCCGCTCTGTCCAGATGTCCTCCTGGTGTGCTGTCCTCGTCTGTCCCTCCACTTCCAGCTGAAGCAAACGCTGGTTCTGGTGGGTGTGGATACCAGTGCCAACCACAGATATCTTCAAGGCAAGAATCCCAGGAATCCTTAGTGAGCCACCAGATCCTGAGGACTTTGAGTAAATACACAGACCCCTTTGTACAAATGGCCAAACACCACCTTTTGCATGTTTTGGTATCTAAAAGCTGGAATATGACCAAAAGCATATCCCTCCCTGAGGGCATCCTGCAATAACTAACTGCTCTACATGGGTGTAAAGACCTGGCACCCTCTCTCTGATTTAGAACACCTCAGAAAATGCATCTTATCCCTGGTGGGTCCTGTAAGAGACGGCAAGAAAATACCTTATCTTCTCTGTAGCTCAACTTCTGTCTTTGACACTCTCCCTCCTTCCCTACCCCCTTTTTTCTTCCTTCCTTCTCTCCTTCTTTTCTTTTGTCCTGCTGCAGATCCAGTCTAGGGCCCCACACATGCTAAGCAAGCTCTCTATGACTGAGTTACATACCAATGGCAGAGGAGGAAGAGAGAGAGAGACTTGGCACACCAGGGCCTCTTGCCACGATAAACAATCTCGAGATGCACGAACCAATTTGTGCAACTGGCTGATGTGTGTACCGGGGAACTGAACCCTCACTGTCAGGTTTTGTAAGTAAGCATCTTTAACCACTGAAGCATCTCTACACCCCATCCAGCTTTATTTATTTTCTCCATGGTGTTGACCCCGAGTACAGTGTCCAGTTTCACTGTATGAAAACTTTACAAACACAGCTAGAATCAATTAAAGAGAACTTAAAATACAATCTGCTACCCAGTAATTGCAGGACTGTACCATATTGTATCCTTATAAAAGTCAAATGGTCTTTCCTTGAATCTCACTAGGGTGTGGAGTTCCCAACTTCTCATAGGAGTTAAGAGTAGGCAATGTCATTTTGTTGATTCAAAGAGGTAATTATTTCTCTAAGGTAAGAAACGAGGAGCTTGGAAGAGAGAACAGCTTCTTGGCAAGAGGGTGATATGTAAAATATTAAGCTGTGATTGTCCAGTAAATGTGAGTAAACATTGGCAGAGAAAAGCCATTAAATCGTACCCTAATGCTCCAGTATGATGTTTGTATCTCTCCAAAGTTCATGTTGAAATTACTGCTAATGCAATAAACCTAAGAGGTAGAAACTTTAGGAAATGATGACTGATGAGTGGGATGAGCACCCTTACAGAAGTGCCAGAGATGTGCCTAACCCTCGGCCGTCAGAGGGTGCAGCAAAGAGGTGCCATCTGTAAGGGAGAAAACGAACCGTTACTAGACACCAAATCTCCTAGTGCCATGAGCTTAGACCTCCCTACCTCTATAACTGTGAACAATAGATTTCCATGGTTTATAAATAACCCAGCCTAAGGAAATTTCTATAGCATCTGGAATGCACTAAGATACCTGCCATCCCTTTCTTTAAAAAAAATATAGCTAATGAAAGAATTCCATGGGCTATCATGCCAAGAGTGGTATAGAAATAACACAGAGAATTTATGATGAAAGGCCAAGGAAATGGGCAAGAAAAAAGGGGCTGAGACTACAAGGACACTACAGAGAGAAGCATTAAGAAGGAATCATGCCCCTGACTTATCTCCTTTGCACACTGGGCTCCCAAAGGCTCTCAACGGAGCTCAGCACAGTGCAGATTAACACAGGGAGAGTGTGGCTTGCCACATATCTTGTGTGACAGAGGAAATTTGAAAGAGAGGCTCACAAACATGAAGCCAGCCAATTTCCAACAGCCTGATGCTAATTTTCCCAGTTTCTGTCTATAGACATGGTCATCAAATTTTTTTTTTTTTTTTTTTTTTTTGGCGGGGACCTAAACTACTCTGGGAAATATCAAGAATGGAGGGCCCAGGAGAGGATGAGTTGGTATATAGGTCTTCTTTCGATGGAAGGAGTTTCAACTTAGACCTTGGACTGTCTTCATAATACACATGAGTATATGACACGCCCAGAATAAGACATTAGTGAGTAGTGAAAACCATCAACCTTTGCTAGGCTAAACTTAGAGGAAAAAAAATAAATCAAATACTTTTCTAGATAAACTATTATATCTGTGGCTGAATTTGACTTTCATCCCATCAAAAAATGAAGGACTTTCCCAATAATCTCAACTCTCAAGTACTCATATGTTCAAACTCGAGGTGACTAATGATGTCAAGATGATCTCTAAGTCTATGTCAGAGAATAGCCCATATGACAATTTTCTAATCTTTACTGTCACTGCTCTATCACCATTTCTGTACCAGAAAAAAAAAAGCTAATGCCAATGTCAAAATGGAAAAGAAGAAACAGATAAATTAGGGGTATGGGTGAAGCTTAACTACCAACAGCAGAAAAGTAAGAACAAAATGAGTGGTATCCTTCCGAGGCTGCTGGGATGGAATATCCCAGACACTTATATGAAATGAGATGTCAGCATCTCAAGGTAGATTCCTCATCTTTTAAAAAATGAAATCATGAACATCAACCAAATGTCAATTATCTTATTAGCCAGAAGAATGTACCAGGAGGATTCAAAGAAGAGCGGGAGGCAAGACAACGGGCATGTCTCCTTTCAGACTTCCAAGACCTGGATTGTTAGGACTCTTTATCCATGGCCGCTCAGCTAATTTTCATTACTGAACAAGCCAGTGTGTCTACAAAAGCAATAATGGAGCAAAGATCCATGCATGAAGGGTTTGAAGCTAGACTCAATTTTAGAAAAAGTTTAAACTGAAAATGTGGATGAGAAACTTACTTCTAAGTCCACAGCTGCTAAGGAAGGCTGTAATTGATTGGTGGCATTTGCTGTTCTGTTATTTGGTTCTAATGGAAGGCATATATCTCAGCACCAAGCATAGCCAGACATGTGAGAAAGGAAGAAAGAAAAAGAGAGAGAGAGAGAGAGAGAGAGGGAGGGAGAAAGAAAGAAAGAAAGAAAGAAAGAAAGAAAGAAAGAAAGAAAGAAAGAAAGAAAGAAAGACAGGAAGGAAGGAAAGAAAAGTAAAGGTGGAAGGGGAATAAGGAGGGAGGGAAGGAGGGAGGGAGAGAAGAAGGAAGGGGAGTCATTTTCAGCAGGATCACTCAGTCCTCATATTGGAGAAGATGGAACATTTCTTATTTAAGTGGAAAGATCTAGAATTTTTCCTCAAAGCCACTTACTTGACAGAGGAAAAAAAAAAGAACTAAGGTCAGAATGAGATTGTATCATAGGTCAGGATGCCATAACAAATCACCATAGACTGAGTGAATTACTCCACATTTATCCCACACCGTTCTAGAAGCTTGGAAGTCGAAGATCCAATGTCCATGGGCAGATCTGGGATTGGGCAAAGAGCCTTCCCCTGGGGTAAAGATGGAACTCTTTTCTTTGTCTCTTCTCTCAGCAGAGGGGAAGCAAGCTGTCCAGTATCTTTTCTTAAAGGGCGCTAATCGAGTTCATGAAGGCCCCACATTCATGACCGCATTACCTCGTTACCTCTCAAAGAGTCTACCAACCATTTTTTGAGGGGCTTATGATTTCAACATAAGAATTTGAGGTGGGCAAAGCCTTTATTCTGTAACAGATCATGTGCCTGTGCTAATTATGACTTTAGAAGTTATGGAAGTTAGCTTCTACTTTGGACTTCACCTACGACATGTTAAGTAATTTTGTCTCATTCCTGAGATCACTCAGGCTTCAGCTCCTGTCCATTTGAAAACACACCGG
Source organism: Jaculus jaculus (assembly GCF_020740685.1). Taxonomy (NCBI): domain Eukaryota; kingdom Metazoa; phylum Chordata; class Mammalia; order Rodentia; family Dipodidae; genus Jaculus; species Jaculus jaculus. Next base: position 32,696,122 of record NC_059105.1, on the reverse strand, counting down.
AGCCTCCTAAGACCCCACAGTAAGTTCTTTCATCAGTAGGTGTTAGGCACCTCATGTAAACAAGTGGTGTTTCAGATGTTGAGATACGGGGTCAGTGACAACGGGTTGGTAAGCAAAGAAGTGACGGGAAGGATTGGCTAGTAGATATCAAATTTATTGATCTTCCTTCGTGGAAGTTAGCCTAATTTATCTTATTTCTTTACACAGAGGAATTTTTACTTATAGAGAACAGGGCTTCCCTTGCGCTTAGATTCAGTGACTGCAGGGTCCTAACATGCAGCAGTGTCGTTGAATCACAGTACTAAAAATAACAGTGCCAAAGCGTCTAATGTGGAGGTAGGAAAACTGCTAGACTCAAATCCCTTCTCTCTTGTCCTTCCTGAATCTGCTGTCTCCTTTCAGGCAGCACAATGAAGATGTCAAGCTGAGGGCACACAGGGGTTGCTAGTTATTTTGCTGTAGAGCTCTTGTATCTCCAAGTAGTGGACAAGCCATTTGAAGACAGATACCATGTCTAATTGCCCAGGGGTCCAAGAAAAGTGATGGGCACACTGTAGGTTCTGATTAAATAGATGTATGAATCATTGGTGCTTCCTCAGTTGGGATGGCAATGCCCTGTTACCAAGCTGGAAACAGAAACAACAAGTTTCAGCTTATCATCTGACCCGTGGCCACCTAGCATGCCTGTGCCCCCTAAAGTACCAGCAATGCCTTTGTCTTGTGTCCTCTCAGAAACTATATCCTTTTCCACAGAGGGTGTTAAGTTGACATTAAGTTGGTGTTAGAAGGCCCAGGAAATCACAACAGGAAAAAAAAAAAAAAAGCATAATGTGGCAATTCTCTCTGTGGAAAGGAAAATGGGAGACTATTTGAGAAAACTAAAAAAGTGCTGTTTATCATTGCTTTTACTTCAATGAGAAAATGTCCAGATTACCATCCTGCGATGTCTCCAGCTGACAATGCAAACAAGCAATTACCACAGGAATTTACCAATTTCTAATTCATTAGAATTTTGTTACTTGAAGGGTATTTGTGTGCTGAGACAGGGTCTCACCATGTAGCTCAGGATGGCCTTGAACTTGCTATATAGTGGAGGCTAGTCTCTAGCTGGCAATTCTCCTGTCTCTACTTCCAGGGAGCTAGGCTAATAAGATCGAGCCACCATGTCCAGCAGTTCGTTGGGATTTTAATCCAAACCCCACAAAGGTTTTACAATCACTGGGTCTTTTTATGTCTTGTAAATAATCTTCTCTGTCGAGGAAGGACAGTTAACCATTATGTGGCACTGTGTGACAGTCAACATAGTCCATTATGCCAACCTAGCCCTCCCCCATGGCAGACATCCCCCTCCCCCATGGCAGACAGTCTCTAGCCTATACAGGTGAGGAATACCTTGTTAGGACAGTCACCTTCCATAGCTGATCTCAGTATGCTTGGTTCTGGATTCTTTTATCTACGACCCTTTGTAGGCCATTCTCATTAGACCCCTGTTTGAACAGGGTCTTCCTTTCTGTGGCTACTGAAAACTGTGCTGCCTCCCAGAAGCAGCACAGATATCCACCCCCTCATGAGACACACTATGTGGCTCATGTCCTAGCTGAGAAACCACTGACAACCCAGCAACAAGCGATGACTTTACCAAGGTCTCAGTGGGACTGCACCATGGCTGACCTCCATTACCACTTGTGGTGGTTAATCTTTCCAACCAGGTAGAATTTAGAGTCATTATGGAAACAAACCTCTGGGCATGTCTGTGAGGAAATTTCTAGATCAGATTTACCAGGGTGGGAAGATCCATGTTAAATGTGGGCAGCACCATTCCATGGGCTGGAGTCTTGATCTGAGTCAGAAGGAGAGTGTAGGCTCTCTCTCTGCTTCCTCACTGTGGACCCAGTATGTCTACCTACCTGAAGCTCCTGACACTACACCTTCTCGACATAACATACTGCACTGTCAATCTGTGAGCCAAGATAAGTCCTTTGTACTCCCCTAAATTGCTTTTGTTGTGTATTTTGTCACAGCAACAAGTAAAGTAATTAATACATTACTGATATTTATTTGAATTGATTTACTGGGGCCTAAGAAAACCTCAAGGGAATACACTATTTCTGTGTAGTTACAGGGTCCAAACTACACATCCAAATATGGATGCATTGATGGGGGAGGGGCAGAAAAGTAGCAGCACCAGAGTCAGTTTGTGAGGAGGTAAGCTAAGGTCTTTCAGAAAGACCATACCACAGTACAGAAAACTGGCTGATATAGGAACAGACTTTGGTGAGCAGATGCAAGGATGGAGGGGAAATTGGCCAACTTTTATGGGAATGTGAGTATCAAATGCAATGTGGCCTTATTCTTACCTGCTGGGAAAGCTTGGGGTCACTCTGTTACACCAGAGTCCCAAGTACTCTAAACCCTGCTTACAAGTGTCATGAAATATATGCCCTTTCAGGAACAGTTTTGTTGCCCTTCCTTCAACCTACTGACCAGAGGTCAATCATCTGGGTGCCATTAAGAACTTGAAGATGTGTTGTTTTAGAAAACTGCACTCACTCCTCCATATAGAGAAAGACAAACAGTCTGTGACCAACCTTCACCAAATCAGAAAGGCCACCTTTACTATGCAAAGCCTTCTCTGGCCCTAACAGAGATTCCAGGAAGCATGCACCATACACAGGTTCCCAACTCTTGCCTTGTCATCTGGTGTACTCAGATGCTCTCCTTATTGTACTCTGTGCACATCCAGCCCCAAAGGATGATGAGCCAACCTATCTATAGTTCTCTGCGTTTTTGTCACATCAGACAAGTCTCTTGTTTCCTCCCCCAGGACTCCAGAGCTTCATTTCCTTCTGAGGTGAAGCTGGGTAACTCTTCGTATTTGGGGTGAAGAGCCATGAACCATGGAGAAGAAGCTCCGAGAACACACACTCTGGCTCTGCTGCTTCACTTCCACATCCTGGGCAGCCCAATGGGCTCCAACTCTGACTCAGTCTCATCCTCATCCATGACTGGATCCTTCAGATATGTGTCTATGATATCCAGAGAGGTCTTGGGTGCAGGAAAAAAACAGAACCATTGACTTCTTACTTTCCATACCGAGTTGCAAAAGAGCCCTGAAGTCTGGTGGACTACACGGGAAGCAGCCCCCTTCCAAGTCATTCCAATCTTACATCTGGGTTTCTCAGGGTACAGAAAAGAAAAAAGCTCCCTGTGGATGCTATAATATAACTCTAGCCCAAAAGTATTTCTTTAAGAAAATTTAAAAAGAATCTGAATATCTTATGCTGGGGAGGTAAGAAGCTGTGCAAAATGGTTGGTGAAAGAAAATATTCAGCTCAAGTAAGTCCAAAGGACACTTACCTAATCTAACTATTTGTCAAGTTGAATCGCAACATATACACTCTCCTGCACTAGAAATCAATATGTTCAAGTCAAATGCATTTACCTGCACCTAAGTGTGAAGAAAGAACTTCTTAAAATAGTGTGGGCAGCAGGGAAAGACAGAGAGGAAACTGGACAGGGAGCCAGGACCAAGAAGTCTTTCTCGCCCTATGTGAAAACTGGTGTTTAATCCTACAGGTAGCTTCTAAATTCTGTGAATCTACAGGAAGCTTCAGATATTCTATATTGTGAATAATTTCTAAAGTTCCTGGCACAGCTTGGGCAATTTTTGAAACAGGTAGGAAATTATATCTTGGAACAAAACCATCTCTGCTTTAGCCTTCAGCTTCTCAGGAAGTGAGGACCTGCTGTGCACATCAGACAAGGACACGGTGGAGCATTATGCTCATGTCACTTTAAAAACTTTTTTTATTGACAAATTCCATAATTATAGACAACAAACCATGATAATACCCTCCCCAGTTCTCACCCCCACTTTCCCCTTCACAGCTCCACTCCATCATACCCCATCCCCCTCTCAGTCAGTCTCTCTTTTATTTTGATGTTATCACCTTTTCCTCCTATTATGGTGGTCTTGTGTAGGTAGTGTCAGGCACTGTGAGGTCATGGGTATCCAGGCCATTTTGTGTCTGGAAGATTGCATTGTAAAGAGTTCTAACCTTGGGCTGGAGAGATGGCTCAGCGGTTAAGTGCTTGCCTGTGAAGCCTAAGGACCCCGGTTCGAGGCTCGATTCTCCAGAACCCACGTTAGCCAGATGCACAAGGGGGCGCACGCGTCTGGAGTTCGTTTGCAGTGGCTGGAGGCCCTGGCGTGCCCATTCTCTCTCTCTCTCTCTCTCTCTATCAGCCTCATTCTCTCTCTGTCTATCCCTCTCAAATAAATAAATAAAACAGAAAAAAATTTAGAAAAAAAAAGAGTCCTAACCTTCCTTTGGTTCTTTCATTCTTTCTACCACTTCTTCCTCAATGGACCCTGATACTTGAAAGGTCTGAAAGAGATGTTCCAGTGCTGAGCACTCCTCTGTCACTTCTTCTCAGCACGATGGTGCCTTTTGAGTCATCCCAGAGCTCACTGACATCTGAAAAGAAAAGCTTCCTCTATCCAAAAGTGAGAGTAGCATTAATATATAGATATGAATATTTAGAGAAGTGCTTGCTGAGCAGTTTGGTGAGCATAATATGTGCATTTAGCCAGACACCAGCAGGCGTTACACCCCTAGGGCTCATGACTTCCCTTATCATAGGTTTTCAGTATCAGGCATGTATTCCCTCCTGTGGAGCAGGCCTCTAGTCCAATTAGAGTGCAGTTGGTTTCCCCATAGCAGACATGCCACTATTGCACCCATTGGCACAGTTAGCCTGGCTGGCCAAACTTAAAGATTGCAGTGTCCACTATTTCTCTTCACTGGTGATTTCTCTCCCATGGAGCTGCATGCAGTGTGACTTTGTCCAGCTTTGTGTCAGCTGGTCTACATGAAGGAGGTTTTCAGCTCAGCTCCAGCAAGATTTCTCAGAGACCTTCCAGCCCAAACATATGGAGTCTTTAGCAATAGGGTCTTACCACCCATTCCTGGTGGAAATCAAGAGCCTTGGCAATGGTCTGTAATGTTTTGGGAGTATTGGGGACTTCCCTGACCAATAATTCATTGGATGGTATCCTATTCCTGGCACTGAAATTTTTCTAGTAACAATATGGCTTCTGGATGAACCATTGTCCAAAAGAATAGTGGGTTTCCATATGATTTATGTTCTTAGATTTTGATTAACCTTCCCTCTATCCTTCCTTTATTCAATCTCTTTCCCTAGCCTCACTTAGGCCTTTCCACCCCCCAGTAATCTGTTCTTCTACTTACATATATACAATGCCATCCCCTTAAGTCCTCCCTTAAGTTACCCATGTCAAGTTCTTTTCATTCTGATTCACTCATTGAGTTCTATAAAGGTGGCAGAAGGGAGTATATTTTGTTTTGTTTTGTTTTTAGTTTTCGGAGATAGGGTCTCACTGCATACTCCAGGCAGGCACCAGCTTGGGATCTCCTCATCTTAGTCCCCTGAGTTACAAGTGAGTACCCCCACCCATGATTCATAGAGGGTACTTTTATTTAACTTTTTTTTTTTCACGGAATGTCTATAAGTTGTGAGCTGGTGACTCCAGTATTAGCTGGCTTCTAAGGCAGGATCCTAGAGGAGTTAGTGCCTTTGTTAGGTAGAAACATGTATGTAGAATAATGTGCTAGGTCCATGCAGTGTGGGAGAATCAGAGAGGGCTGGAAATCCTGGGGTTCATGCTGGACACAGATGTGCCTGTGCTATTGTGTGGCACTGTGTACCCAGATTCCCCTCTGTGTGATGAAGGGTATGCTGAATCTTGTGGCCAACCTGTTCTTGTGGAAAGATGGAAAATTTCTGCTGGGGAACATGCATGTTCTTTGTGCCTTTGTCGGCGAAGGAGAATGTGGCAATGAAAAGTGAGCTTGTAAGTGAGCGTGTCTGTTGCCATCCTAAATATGGTGCATTGATTGCCTCATGTCCTCAGTCTTTTATTACCTTCCTGGGACCATACCTTGTAATGTCACTTCACATTTCCTCCCACCAATAAATGAAATTTATTCCCCTATCCCTTCAGTCTGGGGATGACTTTGTGACTCACTTTGACCAATAACACAGATTAAGTGATCGTGTGCTAGTCGTAAGCCTTGACCTCAACAACCGTTTAGAATGTCTGTACGTCCTCTCGGAACTACGCAATCACCACATGAATTAGCATGTACTGCTAGGTAGTGGAGAAATGAGGCCCAGTGCTCCTGTTGCCATAGCCAAACAACTGCCTGAGAAAAGAGTGGAGCCTTCTAGAATTTTGTTGAAGAGCGTACAGAAAGATTATAAGAATCACTGGGATGGGAGGGAAGGCACATCCAGAAGCATTGCTCCTCGCCCCCAAATGACTGACTGATGCTCTCACAGCTCATAACCCACAACTCCATGGTGAATACCAGCAATACCACTAAGGAGGGCCCTCAGTGGAGTTGGGGCTGGAAGGAGGGAAATGATGGTGCCAACACATGATGTATTCATACCAAGTTTGTACTTAAAAAATAGAAGAACGGAGCCTTTTAGACCAAATGACCCCAAATCAGCATGCCAGCTGAACCCAGTTTGGCATGAGCCAAACTCCCACCAGATAACCAGTATAGGCCAGTATCACTCCTGACTCATAGACCCTTGAGCAATCATACATGTCCATTGTTGTAAGACACCAAGCGGGTAACTGGCTACACATCAACAGCCAATCAATATTCATTTAAGTGAGAGGACACACGTATGCCAGTTTGGTGTGATATTACCCTTCAAGCATCACACACTCATGTATCCCATAGATACTGACCCAAATCCTATCATATAGCAGATCCCCTTCAGTTTCTAGGATCCAATCTCCCTGTTCTTTTAAACCTGAAATTCTAATGAACACAAACAAAACAAAAATATAAGTAAAAAAATATATAACAAATCTTCACATAGCATTGAACAAACTTCAGTCCATTTGAAAGCTATAAGCTAAAGAGAAAACTTGGCGTTACTTTAGGAGTGGTAGCCAGGGAAGCCTCACTGAAGAACATTTGACTGAGACTGGAAAGTCAGTGGTGAAAGAAGCCATGTAAAGATGGGGGTTTAAAAGCCCCTAAGCAGAGGGAGCAGCAAGGGTAGAGGCCCTGAGGCTGAAAGACAGTGTCTCTGAAGAACAGGAGACTGTGTCTAGAACACAGAGTAAAGAGATGGGGGAGCAAAGGACATAGAAAGCCAGGCTTTTCATGCAGGATGAAGAACTTGGATTTTCTCCTAAATGCACTAAGCTTCACTTCCAAACAGGATGGCAACACAATCTGATTACCTTTAAATGGATTCCTCCAGCTGACCAGCAGAGAGTGGTGTCTCTGTGGGGTTCCAGAAGTGTAGGAGCTGAATCAGCGAGGAAGCTTCTGGAATAACCAGACTGGGCCAGAATTGCTGCCGTGGAGATGAAGAGGAATGTGTTTTGGAGGAGGAAATGACAGCACATGGGATGAGTTGGATGTGGAAATAGAGACAGATGAGAAAGAATCCAAGGTAACTCCACAATTTTTTTGTTCAAAAAACTGGAGGCTAGACCTTCAGGTCTGAGCCTCCTGTCATGACATCTAGTCTCTACCAACTGTGTAGAGGGCAATATAAGCCTGGTGTTTTGTAAGGGTCAGCACTAGAGGAGTCACAGGCATGAAGGCGACATAACTCATGAACTGAAGGAGGCCACCAGAGACGACTTGAAGAGATAGGAGTTCCCAACAGGGACCTTGGACACCTTAGCACTTATGGATTGAACAGTTGAGAAGGGGTCATCAGTGGAGCCAGGGGAAGGAACTTGAGCCAGAAACTTGAGGAGCAAGCGAGAAGGTACATGAGACATCAGGAAACCAAGAAAACAGAATGAGCTAGGAGCTCATGATCAAGTGTACAGAATACTCCCGGAAGACATGACGGACAAGAGCCTTTCTGACACCCCTGGCAGTCATAAAGCATTGAATGGATTGTGAAAATCTCCCTGGAGCTCTTCCCTCTGTAGCCTTCTTCTCTGGATAGCTGAGACTACTTAATGCCAAACCCCACCCAGACTTCTCTGAATTCACTTACTCTCTAACCTCCTTGCTGTGCATGGTGCTGTCAGAGTAGACATCTAAATTGCCTTGGGAACTACAAACTCACAAGGGCAAGAATGACATCCATCTTCTTTGTACTGTATCCCAGCTCCTAGGACAGTCTCTGAGCACAAAGAAATGCTTACACTGAGTAGCAAATCCTATTTGAATTTCACTATCAATGATATGAATTCCTCCCTTCTCCCTCTGTGGATAGACACAAAACATTTTAGCGACATTATTCATGTGGAATCTTCTCTGGGAGAGGGTCTTGTGTTGTTCTTTAATTTTCCTTGGGTGGGATGTTGCTCACTTCCTGATTGTAGACATCTTACCTTCAGCTTTAGAGACCTCCCCTGGTGACTGGTGCCACATCTACATTTGGGACCAGCCATACCGTTATCATTATCTGCATTTGAGGATGTCATCTCCAAGGATGTCATCTTTGAAACTTCTGTCTGCATTTATGGTTGTGAAATTTCCCAGCTGCTTTGTGTTCAGCTGCCACATCTGGAAGGTCTGTGTGGTTGAATGGCGGGAGGTTTTGTCAGCTTGAGCCAAAGCATGGTCTAAATAAGAGTCAAGGAGATCCTTCCCAGTCCTGATATTTGGGAATGTCCATGTGACTTCTTGAGCCCTTAACTAACTTTTTTTTTTTAAGCCTAAAGCTCTGTCATCAGTGATTATATGTCAGTCCTTCTCAGTGTTTTCACTTCCAGTAGCTAACTTAGACTCTTTCTCAAATGAATGAAGGCATTCGGCAACTGTGGCAAATGGGCTTACAACAACTCACCTGCTAATGTGAGTGCAGTTGTTTTCTGGAACATAATTAGGTGTTAGGAAACACAGCACGGAAAATTTAACATCATTTGACCTGAGTGACAGGTCAAATGTTAATCATCAGGGTTTCTTCCCCACAACTTTTAAAGGCTTTGGTAATTATTCTGAGCTTAACTTTGTAGTTACTCTGCTACTACCCTCTACTGTAAGGGACTCATATTTGCTTGACCTGTAAAAGGAAATTATCACAGAAGCAAAATCAGATTTCAACTGAAGTCAAGACACATATTAAATCTGGTGCTTCACAGCTGAACGCAGCCTCCCCCCAACACCTCCAACAGGCTGTGTGCAGACAGACACTTAATAAATGCATGTGATGAAGGTCCCTCTGTCTTAAAAGGAAATTAGATTGTTCTGACAATATCTCCCCATCACTAAACTGCTGGTTATTATCCAGCAGCCTGTGATTCTCTAGGTGTTTGCAAATCGATTGTTTCATGTTTTGCATTCTTCTACGTCCACATTTCGAGGGTGAGCAGCCACCTGAATAATTCCCTGCGTAGGTGATATGTGTGTCCTTTGCAGGTCTTTGGGGCACTTCATTGACATACATACAGGTTTTGTTTTAGAATAACTCATTCGTACACATGCACCATTTCAAAGCAACTCATTCACACTTACAATTTTTGATTTAGAAACATTTCCCAAGCTCTATGTTCACTTACGGCTGACTTTGTTGACACTAAACAAGTATGGAAGAGCATTAGGGAATGCCTGGGTTCACACTGATTTGCAAAGCTAGAACAGATTCACTTTCTTATGGAGATTAGACTCTAGTGATAATAATTTTATATTACAGTTAGGTCTATGAATAAAATGAACTGGTACTCTGATGGAGAATAAATCAAAAGGCCTTTCTGAATAGTAAATGGGAAGCTGAGACATCAAAAAATACAAATAGAAGGAGAAAATGGAACTGACACATTCTAAAGCCCTGCAGTGAGAGAATGCTTAGTTCATTCCTGAATTTAGCAGAAAGCAAAGGAAAAGAATGGGGAAAGGGTGAACTGAGAGAGGTGACCATACTGTCAGGTACCTTATGGATAGAGTATAGAAACATCCCAAGTGGCCAAGAACAGTCATGGTTTAGACTTTTGCCCCTGTGCAGTTATAGATAGAGCCTCTTATAACTCTCAAAAGTGGCGTGGTGTGATGATATATGATCATGCTTCTTAAAGGGCATGTCAACATGTTGGGATTTTACAATATATGAGGTGGGAAATCATTGAAGGGTATGATGCAGAGATATGACAAGACCAGATTTACACTCTTAGATCATTCCACCTGTAGTCTCAAGGGATCAGAAAGACCTAAAGGAAGGATATTGTAACGGTTCAGAGAAAAGCTGATGGCCCACAGAGCATCACATTAAGAATATGATATGGTCAACACCAATCTGCAAATATCTTTCTTTGAAGCTTGTTCCACTAGAGTGGATACTGTGATACACCAACCAGAGCCTCTTCATACCCCTTCAAAGCACACTCCAGCTGCTCTGAGTCTTAGCTGCAGAGGGCTCAAAGCTGAGCCCCTCCCCAGGCATTGCTCAATGGAACTGCTGTCCTCTCCTGGGGCAGCACATATTCTGACTGGCTGTTGTAGGGCACAAGGCTGCTCCTTCTTGCCTGAATTCATAAGATCGTTCCAGCTCTGCAGGTCCCAGAGGGATGCTAAGGCCTCAGGCGCAGCTGTATCATGGTTCAATTTCTCTCCATGCCAGTGTCACAACTCTCTCTCAGGTGCACGTACCCTAAAGTCACCTGCATGCACACAGATATCCAATGCAGAACCTGATGCCTGAGAAACCTAGCTCACAATTCCAATGGCAGCACTACTTCACATCAGAATGTGTTTGTGATGGTTATCTGTCCTGCAATCTCCACATCTAGTCAAAAGGTAGAGTGCCCCTCAGCACTATTCTGGGCTCATGAAAGATCTTTTTCGATTGTCTTTTATGTCCCTTGAAAATTGAATCACTTACTTTATTTTGACCCAGATAACTTTACTAGGTTGTATATAAATGGTTATATTGGTTCATGATGCTGGCATCCTTCCCACCTTTTATTGCAATACAGGTAGTTATTTCAGATGCTGTAAAACAACAGCTCTTTTTTAAATACCTTGATTTTCTATCACCTGCAACAGCTTTCTTCTTTTGGTCATTGAATTATTTCCTTAGGGAATGTAAAGATCCCATAAATTCCTTTTTTATTTCTTTCTTTCCATGAGATTATTCCTAGTGTTTCTACATAGTAACTTGAAATTTATTGAAATAACTTATATTGGTACTCTATTCTTTATGGCATATTATATATCATGTAAAAATATAGCATAGATTAAATAATGATCTCCCCACATGCAACTTTGGCCAACTTAAGACTGAGGCCATTAGAGTACAACAGGAAAATATTTGGTAATCTTTTCAAAGTAACATGTGAAGTCCTTACTCCCTCACAGGCTAAAGTATGTTGAAGTGAAGAAGAATGAGCCAGGAAGGGTGTCAGAGTTTTCTTTGAGTTGCTGTGCAAAGAACTTGACCAAAGGGAGTTTATGAGAGAAAAGGGTTTATTTTTGCTTACAGTCTTGAGGGGAAGCTCTATGATAGCAATGTAAAACAATGGCATGAGCAGCAAGTTTATATCACCTCTTGGCCAATATCAGGTGCACAAAAGCAGCAGGAGAGTGTGCCAAATACTGGCAAGGGGAAGCTGGCTATAACACCCATAAACCCACCCTCAACAGTAAATAATCTGCAGGCAGCTCCAATTCCAAAATTGCCACCAGTTGTGGACCTAGCATTCAGAACACACAAGTTTATGGGGGACACCTGAATCTACCACATTCTGCCTCTGGCCCCCATATACTAACTATCCATAATGCAAAATACAATGAATTCAGTCCAACTTTAAAAGTCCTCATAGTTTTTATCAAGCCCAATGATGTTCAAACATCCCCATATAGTCTATGATCTTTTAACTGAGCCATAATACCAAAAAAAAAAAAAAAAACATAATGGCACAGAATAAATATTTACACTGCAAGTGATGGCATTGGGCACAACAAGGAAAAAATGAACCAATACAATATTTAAAACAAGCAGGGCAAATATCAAATTTTGTAGCTTCAAGTCCAGGAACTCTAACCAGTGACAATTTTCCAAGTCTCATAATTCTAACTAGTGACAGGTTTCCAGAGGTCCAATTCTGCCCTTCCATCTAGGCTACTCACAGTTATGAAAAACTTCATCTGTTTCCAGCAGCTATCTTTAGCAGCCATCCCATAATCCTGGCATCTCCACTGGGTCTCCACCGCAACTCATGGTCCATCCTCATGGTTCCATCAGCTCTTTACACAGGTAATCCAACAAGCTTACAGTACATTGCCCATGGCCATTTCCAAAAAACAAGACCATGTTGCAAATTCAATGACCCTATCTTTCCTGCATTTGTTGGACTCCATAGTAACAGGTGGCTTAACAATTGTTAATCCAGGAGATAAACAAATCAAACGCTGAAGAGGAGGACATTCCTTCAGTATTTAGGCCCCTTACTTCAAAAGAGTCCACACTCTTCATTCTTCCTGCTGTCCCAATGTAGGTCAGTTGTCCCAATCTCAGTGGTTGCACCTGAATGGGCAGCAATTTCAGCCCAAAGATTGCATTTCTTCCTGTGCTATATCCTTCTGTTCATACTAGTCTATTTCTTTTTTTAAATTTTTTTGTTTATTTTTATTTATTTATTTGAGAGTTACAGACTGAGAGACAAAGAGGCAGAGAGAGAAAGAGAGAGAATGGGTGCACCAGGGCCTCCAACCACTGCAAATGAACTCCAGACATGTGTGCCTCCTTGTGCATCTGGCTAATGTGGGTCCTGGGGAATCAAACTTCAAACCAGGGTCCTTAGGCTTTACAGGCAAGCACTTAACTGCTAAGCCATCTCTCCAGCCATACCAGTCTATTTCTATGCAACACAACCCTGCACAAATTTCTAGGACACTGGCATCACAGCAAGGCTCTCCCACAAACTGCCTCTAGCCCAGTCCAAACAAAGCTCTTTCTCACCCTCATAAGCCAACCCTCACAGTCCATAGTTCTTACTGCATTCAGATCTTTCAGTTCTGACCAGAATGGTCCACCATGCTGTACTTACTACATTGCCAAGCATCTTTTAGGCCAAGATTTCAAATCCTTCCACTTATCTCCTGTAAAGCAGTTCCAAATGACCAAAAGCCACACAGTCATGTTCCTAGCAGCAACAATCCCACTTCTTGGTACCAATTTTACTGTTGTAGTTAGTTTCAAGTTGCTGCACAAAGAATCTGACCAAAAGCAGCTTGTGGGAGGAAAAGAGTTATTTTGCCTTACAGACCCAAGGGAAAGCTCAATGGTGGCAGGGGGAAACAATGGCATGAGCAGGAGTGAACATCAGCCCCTGGCCAGTTTCAGGTGGACAACAGCAGCAGGAGAGTGTACCAAACACTGGCAAGGGGAAGCTTGCTATAACACCCATAAGCCTACCCCAACAATATATAACCTCCAGGAGGCTCTAATTCCCAAATTGCCACCAGCTATGGACTTAAAATTCACAACACACAAGTTTATGGGGGGCACCTAAGTCAAACCACCACAAAGGGGTAGGGACATTTTACTTAGGGCTTGTCTACATCTCATTTGTGAAGTCTCTAGTCTGGTTTCCAGCCACCCAACCACAGGACTTCACTCCATCCCCACTTATGTTTATAGTAAAGGCAAATGGGGGGAAGAGGAAAGACTGTTTCCATATACTTGTGTAATTTAATTCTCTCCTTTTATTCATTCAACAAGTATATTTTTAAGCACCTACCATTGTTCTATTCTCAGGAAGCACTGTGTTAGGAACAGATCATCCCAGAACATTATCCACGTCCTCTGCTACTGTTTGAATCTGAATGTCCCTCCCTCAGGCAGGCCATTTGTGAATGGCTTGGCCCTCAAGTCAGTGCTACTAGATTTTTGGTAGTGGTATCTTTAAGAGGTGGAGTCTAATGAAGGTGTTTAAGTCATTAGGGCATGGCCTTGAAGGGGACTGTGTGGCCCAGCCCCTTCTCCTTCTCCTGAGCTCCCTACCATAGGGTCTCTTGCTGGACCTAAAGCTCACAGTTTCTCAGTTTGTCTGGCTAACCAACAAGCTCCAGTGATCTTCCTGTCTCTGAAGCTCTGCTAGCACTGGGGTTACAAGCGTGTGCAGCCATGCCAGACTTTGTAAATGGGTGCTATTGGTAGTGATAAGAATGGGGAGAGGTGAGTGGATTTTGGGTCTCTTAGTATCAGTAGAACTTGAAGGTGGATTAGTCATCAGACTGAGCTGAGGAAGAGCAGGGGAAACAGCAGGATTCCTAGAACCTTGCTTGTGTCATGGAGTGATAGAGATTCCTTTAGTCATTGAGTGAGAAGCACTGTGGAGGAGAAACACATGAAAAGTCCAGCCAGTGGAGAATCAAGGGAGTGTTAGGTAATGAGTTTGCAGATCACAAGATTTTTAAAAACTTTTTTATTGACAACTCCCATAATTATAGACAATAAAGCATGATAATTCCCTTCCCTCTCCCACTTTCCCCTTCACAAATCTATTCTCCATCATATCCCCTCCCCCTCTCAATTAGTCTCTCTTTTATTTTATTTTATTTTTTATAAATTTTTTTTTTAATTTTTTATTTATTTATTTGAGAGCGGCAGACACAGAGAGAAAGACAGGTAGAGGGAGAGAGAGAGAATGGGCGCGCCAGGGCTTCCAGCCTCTGCAAACAAACTCCAGACGCGTGCGTCCCCTTGTGCATCTGGCTAACGTGGGACCTGGGGAACTGAGCCTCGAACCGGGGTCCTTAGGCTTCACAGGCAAGCGCTTAACCGCTAAGCCATCTCTCCAGCCCTCTCTTTTATTTTGATGTGATCATCTTTTCCTCCTATTGTGAGGGTCTTATGTAGGTAGTACCAGGTCTTGTGAGGTCGTGGATATCCAGGTCATTTTGTGTCTGGAATATTGCAGGATAATAGCACACTCCAAAGCCATAGATTGTCAATAGAAGAATTTCAGTGCCAAGGATGGGGTACCTTCCAGTGAATTGTTAGCCAGGGAGCTCCTTACTGCCCCCAAAACATTACAAGCTGCTCATTGCCAAGGCTTTTGGTTTTCCAACAGGAATAGATGGTAAGACCACATTGCTGAAGACTCCATATGATTTGGCTGTAAGGACACTGAGAGCTGAACTGAAAACCTCTTCCCTATAGACTAGCTGACTGAAAGCTAGAAAAAGCTATGCTACATGCAGCCCTATGGAAGAGAGAAGTCATCGATGGAGATACTCAACAGTGGATACTACAAGCCTTAAGTTTGTCCAGCAAAGACAAATGAGCCAACAGATGCAATAGTGGCATGTCTGTTATAGGGGAAACCAACTGCTCTCTAATTGGACTATAAACCCACTACATGGGAGGGAATACATGACTGGTACTGAAAATCTAGTCAAAAGCCTCTGGAAGGGGTAGTCATGAGCCCTAGGGGTGTAATTCCTACTGGTGTCTAGCTAGATGCATATATTATGCCCACCAAACTGCCCTTTAAGCAGTTTTCTTAATGTCCATACCCATATATTAATGCTACTCGTACATTTTGGTTAGAGAAGCTTCTCTTTTCAGATGGTGGTGATCTCTGGGATGACTCAAAAGGCATCATAGTGCTGAGAAAAAGTAACAGAGAAGTGCTCAGCACTGAAACATCTCTATCACACCTTCCAAGTCTCAGGGTCCATTGATGAAAATATGGTGGAAGCGGGGCATGGTGGCATATGCCTTTAATCCCAGCACTCGGGAGGTAGAGGTAGGAGGATTGCCATGAGTTCAAGGCCACCCTGAGATGACAGAGTTAATTCTAGGTCAGCCTGGGCCAAAGTGAGACCCTGCCTCGAAAAACAAAAAAAAAAAAAAGAAAGAAGAAAAAGAAAATATGGTGGAAAGAATGTAAGAGCCAATGGATCACAAATTTTTATAGCCACTGGACTTACTTCACTCACTCTCCATTTCCAGCAAACCAACATCATGCCCCATTTCCAACCTGGCAATCTGGAGAACCATTGAGGATTCACTTCTGAACACCCTGGCATAATGGGTTGAGTTGTGTCCTTCCCTCCCCCAAAATAAGATATGGTACAATCCTATTCCTTGAGAATGTGCCGTGTGTGTGTGTTTGTGTGTGTGTGTGTGTGTGTGTGTGTGTGTCTAAGAAAGAGAGAGAGAAAGAGAGATAGAGAAGGAAAGAGAGAGGGGGGTTCTTTACAGAGGTAATTAAGTTAGAATGGAATTCTTAGAAGGGGCCTATTCTAATATGCCTGATACCCTTATAAAAAGAGGAATTTCTACAGACTGAAACAGGAAAACAGCTTATCCACTTGAAGGTAAAGGTCAGGGTGTTGGCGAGAAGCCAAGAAGCACAAAGACTATCCATGGACAAGCCCTTGGAAGCTGGGAGAGAGGCAGGAGACAGCCACAGGAACAACCCTGCCAGCACACTGATCTCAGGCTTCCACCACCGCAGCTGGGAAGCAATACACTGCTGTGGTTCAGCCTGCCCAGTCTGTGGGACTTTTGCTAGCAAGCCTGAATGTACACATGCTGACAGTGTCCCAGAAGGGCAGCCACAGGTTTGCACCCTGGTAGCTTCCTTTCCCATGCAAAAGACAAAGTAGACTTCTAGGACAAAGCTCGCCATTGGGGGTCGCCTTCCTGGGCACTGAGCTCAGTATTTGAAAACAGAACTTGGCTGCCAATACTGAGAAAAGTGTTTGCAAGAGAATCCCATGGCGCAAGTAGCCACAGGATAGCTTGAGCAGGATGGAAAGACAGGGAAAATTATGGGGACGTGGGAAGGAAAAGAAGCCCCTAGATTCTGGTTGGAGCCTCTCACAAGCTGAGAAGCAGGAATTCTAGGACAATTACCAATATTTGCCATTTGTTGCTAACAGAGATGATATCCTTTTCCTATTATGTTATATATTTTATGTTAAAATAGCAATGAGTCTGGCTTAAGGCTGAAATGTGTATAACCTTGAGTAGGGACACATTCCTTTTGGTGGACAATTTTTGGGAATCTCAAACAGAAGTATTAACTTTGTTTACAGTAGGAAAAAACCTACCTTCCTTCATCCTGGTGACCCTATTAATTATAGTTCTGTAGGGTAACCCTCAGGAGCCACCTTTGATCTCATTTAGACTCTGCAGCAACGACCCACTAAAATGGTCTGTATGACTATTGTAAACACAATGATGATTGACTTCTTGGAGAAGCCCACAGCCACACTCTTACTCTTCTTCCCAGCATCTCTCTTCACCCTCAGGCTTAAACCTCTATCAGAATATCTTTAATAGAACCCCTAACTCTATTTCATACAGGATAGTTCTGAAATTCTTTTTGGTATCAATGTCACAAATACTGGGTTTTTCTGATGGGGGGTGGGTGGTTCCTAAAGTTTCTTTTTCCTATCCTAAATGCACACAATTCAAAAGAAAATATGAGGGCTTGGAGAAATGAGAAATGGAGAAATTGCAGTTAAGACACTTGTGTGCAAAGCCTAATGTCCAGGGTTCAATTCCCCAGTACCCATGTAAAGCCAGATGCATAGAGAGGCATATGCATCTGGAGTTCATTTGCAATGGCTAGAAGCCCTGGAGCACCTACATTCTCTCTCTCCCTCTCTTGGTCTTCCTCCCTCCTTGCAAATAAATCAATAAAAATATAAAAAGAAAGAAGAAAATATGATTTCTGTTTTCCTTTGAAAAATTTAGAAAGTATTCTCAAATAGATTTGTTGTGTGATCATAAGTAACACACACTAATGATTCCAGCTTCGGTGACAGGGTGACTACTGCCAGGATCATGTGTGATTCTTTATAATAACTTTATTTTATATAATAGGCTATGCTTGCATAGCATGCCATGCACTCTTACAAATGCCTTATGTATGTTAACTAACCTGCTCCTCTTCACAGTGTCCCTATGGAGAAACTACTGTACTTACTCCATTTTACAGATTAGGAAAGTAAAGTCCAGAGAGATTAAGGACATTGCCTCAGGCAACAGCCAGTAAATGAGGAAGCAGGACTTGAATGGTTGCCTAGAACCAGAGAATATTCCTCTATCAGTCTATGGTACTCTTTGGGAACATACATGGAGCCAATGCACATGAGGAGTGCTCCCTCATTCCTTTCACCTTCTCCCTCATTCATTCTCCATCTCTCCATCCCTCCACCTCTCTTGCTCTCCTCCTCTTCCTCCCTCCACTCTTCTCTCGGAATTTCAGTGTGTCCACTTGTATGTGGCTCCTCCGAAGTGTGTGGCTGCTGATGGGCTTGTTCCTGTTTTATGCTCTGCGGAGCTTCCATTTTCTCCTACTTTCAACTCTCCTGTGCCTTCTGCCTGGACATGGTCCAAGAGGGCTCTTCCACTCTCCCACTGTTCATGCTAAGAACCCCAGTGGACAAACTCCTTTTGAATTAGTCCATAGGGTGCTCCACCTCATGCGATCACTTGTAGCTGCAGAACCTGGCCCCCGGCAGCCACTGAGAGCAATGCGTGGTAAGCACCGTATCACCTTGGTGTTTCACAGAAAAACTATCTGCAGATCAATTCTGTCGCAGATAAGCCTGCCAATCAAGTCCCCACCCTCCCATGGCCTATTCCTAAGCATTCGATGTCCCTGGTGTAATGATGCTCACGTGGGCCGTGTGTCTCTGTGTGATGGTGATAGCTGATTGCGAGTGAATAAATGAGAATCTTGTCTGGCTCCTCCAAGAGAAGACAAATGGGCCTGAGTTGCCAGGCATATCTGATCAGAAGGGAGCTCGAGTATCTGGAGGAAGCAGGAGAGAAGCACCATGCCTGTGCGTTCTGAAATGTAGCAGGTGGCTGCCCATTAGATAAACCCAAGTCCCCCATCTGTTGGGGTGGGACCTGAAAACAGGGAACGGAAAATGCCTGGATAAGGAAGAGACCACAGGAGCTCAGCCTAGGCCAGGCAGATGCCCTTTTGAAATGGAAAAAGGACTCTTGTGGTGGAGAAAAGGGAAAAGAGGCTGGACTAAAAGGACGCTGGGTTCACAGAGCGACACACTGAAACATCCCGCTTTGAGCCTGCGCATCTGCGGTAGGCTTCTGCAGTCTGTGAAGGAGGAACTCTGGTTCTGCAGCACCTGTCTACCTTTGTTCACCAGAGCAAGTGAAGGTGTTTCACAAGCAAGTGTCCAAACCATTTCTTCTTTCCAAGCTGATTGTACTGCAATAAGAGCTCAAATCATGCATCACTCTGTTTTCATAGAATCACCTAACAGATGTGAACGGATGTGTCACAGTGATGGGCAGGTGTCAATGCCTTTGTCCTTCCCAGTTGTGTGCAGTTTGAGAGACCCCTCCGATCTAGACACTTTGTTCTCCTTTAATAGGCTGGCCTGACTGAAAACAGGTTTTTGACAAGATAAAAATATTTTTTTTTGCATTAAAAATAGAATCGCAACAGGCATACAGATAGTTAGAGATTTAAACAAAGGGTAACCAAATCCTCTATTCTTCTAGTTAATTCACTTTTAATTCTGCCAGAAACATCCAACTTTCTTACCACTATATCAGAATCTGTGGAACTATATAGAATGTTCTGCTGATTAACCTTGTCAGCTCTTAAAAAAATCACCTTCCTTATTTATGCCATTGTAGTAAAGGATTTCCTTCTCCCATGCAGCAAGTCCACAATGAAAGTGGGTTGTTGTCATGGCAACAGAATACAAGGCAGAGAACTCAAAAAGGCGGAGGTTTCTACCACAAGGCCCTAGTCACAAGATAGCCCCAGAGCAGTGACAGCAACCATCGTGACTTCATACTGCTGGATGGTCTGGGGTTGACGTGGGGTTTTCCCCACTTTATTATATGCATAGTTCTGGGCCATCCATTCCAGGTAAAATTAAATTCACTTAAGTATGCCTTGCCACACTGACTAGACAGATTTTTCTCTTTGAACAGCCTAGTATTAGATATTTTCTTAAACTGCACTCAAGAATCTTATGCTTAGAAGCTACTTAAAAAGCCTGTCAGACTAAGTTTGATTCCCCAGAAGCCACATCATGCTAGATGCAGAAAGAAGCACAGGCATCGGAAGTTTGTTTGCAGGGGCTAGAGGCCCTGGCATGCCCATAGTCACTTTCTCTCTGTCTGCCTCTTTTCCTGCTTCTCTTGCTATTAAATAAATAAGAAATATTTTAAAATATAGTTGGCTATTTATTGGTTCTTCTCTTCAACCAGGTATTTCTCAATATTATGAATTTTTTTTTAAAAAAAAAGACAGGTATTGTCTGCTCAGAGTACTTAGTGTTTAGTGAGGAGACAAGCATATGTAGACTCCATGTAGCCTCACATGTCAGTTTAGTCAAAGCCCTACAAGGGCATCACTGGAGTGAGAATTTAGGAGGCAAACAGGCCACACCAGAGGAATGAAGAGGAAGGGATAAAGGACAGGTATGTGTCAAAGGACTTGAGTCTTACAGGATGAATGAGGAACTGGGGTGCTCTTGGGTTTATTCTTGTCTGCTTGCTCTGTAGCCATCCTGACCAAGAAGACAGCCCAAGTAAAGCCCTCCCCCCAGATGAAAGAAGCCAGGACCCATGGGAGAAAGGCGTGCATCTGTAAGGGTGGCTGGACGCTGACGCTATACCCAGACAGCTAAGGGATTGGTAAGACATGCAAGTCATTCCCTATTCCCTCTGCAGAGCTGGGGCAGCGGAGGCATCCAGTGGCAAGGCCTGCTTCTAGATGGCCTCTCAGCAACAGTAGGGGCAGCTGCTTAACAGATGAAATGAAACCAAGAGAACCATGCCTGAGGCTGCCTCAGATATCCAAACAGGGACAAGTGGAATGTGCATGGAGTATCAGCAATGGAAAGAGCGGGCAGCTTCTAGGATCAGTGAGTCGCTGCTTGACTCCTCAGCATGACCCACGCCCCCAAATCTCCAAGACTGGACTTTCCATCCTTTTCTCTATTCCAGCTTCAGCATAATGAGAAACCTGGAGAAGGAAAGCCAAGACCTCAGCGATCCAGGCTCCTGCCGTCACATAGCTTGTGCTTTCACAAAACCACGGGGGAACAATCACTTTAGACCCCTCCCCCCCCCCACTGAGATGAGGGACAGTTAAACATATCCCTTTCCTGAATTTAGCCCAGGACACTATTTCCTATCATAAGTGGTCATGGGGGAGGGGTCGAAAAAGAAAGGAGATTTTTCAGAAAGATTCTGAGTAATATCTCAATGCCAACGTAGAGAGTGGCAGGCAAAATAAAACTGATAAGGCCTCACATGGAGATAGGGTCTCTTGTCTCTCCTGGCTTCTTAGCAGATATTAATTTCCAAACCATGTCTATAAAGTAAGAGAGTGGCAAAGGGATGGGCTCTTTTACCATGTGGGAAAAAAAAGTCTTTTGCTTGGAAAGGAGGGAGACAAGGCCAGAAGGAGGCAGGCCTGGGGGTACATTAAGAGCTGTTTGGTTTCTCCTGGTTTTATCATCTAAATCCATTCTAATGAGGTCATTGTCATTAACACAGCCTGTGCACATATCATCTAAAAGGAGGAAGCAAAGACCTGGGTAATTTTCCAGATAATTTCCTTAAAAGAAAAAAAAAAAAAAGCAACCTCTC
Organism: Jaculus jaculus; assembly: GCF_020740685.1. Taxonomy (NCBI): domain Eukaryota; kingdom Metazoa; phylum Chordata; class Mammalia; order Rodentia; family Dipodidae; genus Jaculus; species Jaculus jaculus. The sequence goes on along the minus strand of NC_059105.1, from coordinate 32,674,507 downwards.
TTTCCTCCAAATTGTTTATAATTGATGCAATACAGGAAGTCTCGCTGCTTTTTAATGAGTTCTCAAACTCAAATTCTGCTGTTTAATTTTTTTAAGTCTGCATTTGCCCAAAATACCTCAGTAATTCAAGGGAAAAAGGAGGCTTTTGCCCATATTATGAAAATGACCTCAATTTACTCCGCGTAGCTATGGAGAAGTGAGCACTCCTTGGGATCCCGGCAGCAGGAACCAGTTCCTTCCTTCCTTCCAAAGGGCCCAGAGCACATGGAGCGCCTGGGTGCTGGGATGGGCATGGAGGAAACCCCTGCACTCCAGCTCAGGGTGGCATTCCTCTCTCTTTTCCATTATGAACTGGAGTGCTCATCATTTATTCATCTTTGCCTCTGCCGGGTCTGCAGCACGGCCCTCATGGCTTTATTTCACTTATACCTGAGTAGAACTGCAGGACTTAAGGTAATGACTAGAAGAAATGGTTCACTTAGTGCTCACTGGAGGGTCTGTCTTGGGCTTGGCTTGTTTTGTTTTTCTGTATATTTGTATGATGGGAAAATCGAGCTGGAAGTGATGAAGCAATGGAATGCCTTCTTCACCGGGGTTTGCACAAAGCACACGTGCGGGTTCTTTGCGATTCCACTGTCTGCCACTTCACGCCTGTTCCCTCACTCAGCACCTATCCCTTACTCCTTTCTTATCACATCTCCCTGCGACAGTCACCTGCCTCTGAATGCTTTAGTTCAGTGAAAACCTTGGATGATGATGTGGTCTACAGGCTGAAGAGAAACGGCCCTACCATGCAGCTCAGTGAGACCTGCAGCTTGTGGCTGGACACCACAGTTTGCCTCCTCATGGGGCTCACAGACAAAAGCTTCCGATCTGGACAATAGCAGAGCAGCTCCTGAGGGTGGGAGTGTGGGCAGCCAGAAGAACCAAGAACAAAAGATGCTCGCCAGGCCACCCTGGTACCCAGTGGGAGCATGATCCTATCCACACAGCGCTTTGCAGCAGCCAGCAGCCTGCTTGGAGGTTTCTCTTCTAGATTCATGTTTCTCCCAAAAAGGAAGGTCCCCTTTCTGACAGAAATTCCCATGAAGACATGTGATCAGGCATGACTTCCCAAAATGTTTGAGCACTCACTCAGCGGCCTCCGTCCAAGTCGCAATTTCTAAGTGGATAAGGCAGGAGAGGAAAGCTCGCAGGAGGGGAGGGAGGGGGAAAGAAAGCAGAGGCTCCTAAGGCTTTGTTTCTTTCCCATCTGGCTGGAAGCCAGAGGCAAAGATCGAAGAGACCTATCCTTTGTCCACTGATCTGACAGTCATCCAGTGTTGCCAGTCTGCAGAAATCAAAGCTCCACGTATTCACGTGTTCATGTCCATCGCTCCAAAGGTGCCCGGGAAATCTCTCTTCCTCTGTGGAGTGGCAGCAGGGTTTCTATGCAGCATTTCTGTTTTCAAGGTCATAATAAAATTAAGAGTTCCACTTTCCTGCCATAGTCTGTCATTGTTAGCATTTTCCTACTCCTCGGCAGGGGACCCAAAGCATGTGCCCTGTGTGGCTGTAAGGGAAGACAGAGCGCTGTCCCTGCCCTCTCTATCAAGTCTGGTTAGGCTTTGGCATGTAAAGTTCCAGGCCATAAATAATTCAAAAGCTACGAAGAAGATTTTCTCCATTTTTCATCTATTTCTGCATACAGCATCCCCTCTTCCTTTCTGGCTTCTAACAAATGCTAATTTAATCGGCTGGCAGTAGAGTGCTCTGGCTGCTGACTCATGCCAGACACACGGCCCCTGCGGACTCTCAGAGCTCTGCCATCTTGTTCGTAAGGATGGAAAGGGAATCTGGTTCCTTCCTTGGATGCCCTCTGTTTCCTCCTTTGCCTCCCCCACACACGGATTGCTTATGTGTGCATCTCCTGCTACACATGTAAGTCATGCTTGCGGCGGCCCGGCCACCTGCAAAGCTCACACTTAAAGGGGAGTGTGCTGCCTCCCGACTCAGTGCCTGAGATTCTCGGGAACTTCCCTGGGATCCCCAGGACTGCTGTCTAGATAAGGCCCGAGTGTGGCAGTGAAGAAGGCATCTGACAGGGTGGGAAGGGAAGAGGGGCAGATCCAACCCTTGGTATTCAAGCTCTGAACTCCCCCAGGGCACACAGGCAGCACGTGTGTTAGGAAACCCACAGCCATAGACAACATATAGAGGAGCAGACCCTATATATATGACTCTATATGTCCTGGGAGACCTGTGCATAGAAGAGTGAGGCATGCTCCTAAAGTCAGGCAAAAGTAGCTGGGCCAGGGACAAGGGGGATGGGGTGCAAGGGACATAGGAAATGCTTCCCCAAAGAATCACAAAGTACAAAAGTCTGTGCTAAGTCCAGGTAGCCCCGTGGCCTATTTCCTCTGCCTTCTGCTCTTTCATTTGAGCTGTAAATGATTTTTCTTATAAAGAAGCATTCTCCATCCTCACTATCCAAGGGATTCCTTTAAAACCTTCCTACCTACCATCTTCCAAATATTTGCTGGGCACTAATGGGTAGGGTCCTCTGTGAGGAAGTAGATCGTTTACCCTCTCATCTCCGAGTGCCTTGTAAAGCACTTACAGCATCCCAAGCACCACCCTGCCCATTATGTTGTTTGCTTTCTCTTCCTAACCACCCGTAAAGCACACAGAAGGGCAGCGTTAAGCGTGTTCTACAGGGAGGCTGAGCTCCGGGAAACTGGCCAGTGCCTGGCAAGCCAAGTTGATGCATTTCCACCAGACACCCCTACTTCCAGGGCTGGGGGAGCACACAGTAGGTCTACCTACTTAGGTATCACATTTATGGTGACATCCCACAAATGGAAAATAAAGCACCCATGTTTGGTAGGGACTGTCTGGCCCTGCTTATACATGGCTCTTCCACCCTTGAAGCTGCCTTTGCATTGGATTGCACACTGCTTCTTGATTTGGGGAGCTTTTGTGTCGTCACAGGCTAAGGAAGAGAACTCGCAGAGATGGAGTTCAAGTGTTCTAGCTGATTACTAGCGTGTGTTCTTTTATAGTGAAAAACTCTGTTACCCCTATCTTCAATTGTCCCCCACTGAGCTGATTGTATTGAAAGACAGCCATGTCCCTGCTCCTTTTTCGGGAGGCGAGTGCATGTGCATCAGACTGACTACCTTGTTTTATAACCCTCTTCGAGGACTTTTTTTCTAGAAGACTCCCTGCTGACAAACAGGACATGCATGGTGGCAGTAGCAGTTTTGCTTTGGAACTCAGAGGATACACAACTCCCTTCAGTGCGCTCAGAAAGGAAAGTGTACAAGAAGCCCTCCTGGCCCTAAGCATCCTTAAGTCATGGCGGAGCTCTTCTAGACTTCTTTCTTCAGATTTAAGACTCTACAAATGTGGGGTCATCAGGGTGCTGGGAAAGAATCAGCTTGGTGGTTGGTTGTGGGGGGGTGGGGGGCAGCACACAGCATTCGGACAGCCAGTGCTTCACTGCCAAGAATGGAAGGCGTGGTTGGCTTTGTCCTTATTTGACCAGAAGACAAGGCATGGAATGCTGCTTCCGTGCCTGGGCTGGAAACTCCGGAGGAGTCATAAATAAGCACATGGCCTGGTATGGCTTCTTGGCTAAACGTTTGCACAGTTACTCAAATGAGGCAGCAGACATGAGTCAGGAGGGAGAAATAACCTCAAGAGTGGGGGCGGGGAGGCTTAGGCAGCTCAGGGCTAGAAGATGGTACTTTAGCAGGAGCCATGCACAGCAGAGGCTCTGGGGACAGACTGTGAGCCCTCCCCCTATGCTGCGCCACCTGCCAGAGGCATTTGCAAAGCAGCTTGTAGGAGCGGCGCAGGGAACAAGCCACGTGTCCATCCTGCGCACAGAAGGCCAGCAAGGACCTTAAGCGTTGGTGAGAGGGGCAATAAAAAGATGTTAAATATTTTATCTATTTTGAACACTCACAAATTTGATCCAAGGTTGTACACAAGCTGTGAACCTCAAGCTCCCAGGGTCACATTCATTCGGCATGATTATATGAGGAAGGATCATGAAAAGATAATGGTCATTTAGTTCCAATGTTAAGTGCTCAGTGATCAGTAGATCACTAGATCTAGCCTTGCTTTGCAGAGATGGGGTATCAATATCTGGTAGCCAGAGGTTATTAAACCTGCGTAGAATGCCTCATTTCCTCTGGTGGAGATTTAAAAAAATGGGGGACCTCTTCCAGCTGCTCTGTGCTATGCTCCAAGGATGTGAAAAAAAAAAGTACAATACTGTCAGGGCTGGAGAGTTGGCTTAGCGGTTAAGCGCTTACCTGTGAAGCCTAAGGACACCGGTTCGATGCTCGATTCCCCAGGACCCACGTTAGCCAGATGCACAAGGGGGCGCACGTGTCTGGAGTTCGTTTGTAGTGGCTGGAGGCCCTGGCACACCAATTATTCTCTTTCTCTCTCTCTCTCTCTCTCTCTCTCTCTCTCTGTTGCTCTCAAGTAAATAAATAAAAATAAACAAAAAAATTAGAAAAAATACTGTCATTTACAATCTATAGAGGGTTGTTCCCAGACCACTTCTCCACAACCTACTTTCAGATACCTAAAATCCTCAGATGTTCAAATCCAAGGGAAGTGTGCCCACATCCTCTCACATGCTTTAAATTATCTCTAGATTATGTATAATACCTAACACAATGTAAATGCTATGTAAATAGTTGTTGCATGGCATTGTTTAGGGAATAATGATGAGAAAAGTGTCTGTGCATGTTCAATACACTTGCAATTTATTTTCTGAATGCTTTCAATTTGCAGTTGGTTGAACTGCAGAGGCAGAACCCATAGATCTGCTAGAGGAATGGATGGACTCATGGACTCCTTCCCTTTCTCCCTCCCTCAGTCCCTCCCTACTGAGACCTACTGAGATGTCCTGCTTCTCTATGTTAAGTCTACCTCCCTCAGCAACTTCTGAACAATTAATTACTTTAGCCAGCTCTAGTTATTCCAGTAAAATGCCATAAATTAAGTGACTTCAACAATTGAAATTTATTTTCTCAGTTCTGGAAACTAGAAGTTCAAAACCAATGTAGTGGGACTGGAGAGATGGCTCAGCTGCTAAGACGTTTGCCTGCAAAGCCTAACGACCTGAGTTTGATTCCCCAGTACCCACATAAAGCTAGATGCACAAAGTGGCATATGTGTCTAGAGTTCCTTTTCAGTGGCTACAGGCCCTGGCCTACCCATTCTCTCTCCTCTCCCTCTCCCTCTCCCTCTCCCTCTCCCCTCTCCCTCTCCCTTCCCCCTCTCCCCTCCCCCTCCCCCTCTCCCCTTTCCCTCTCCCTCTCCCTCTCTCTCCCTCTCTCTCCCTCTCTCTCTCCATATATATATATATCTGTCTTCCAGGCATCATGGCACAAGCCTTTAATCCCAGGACTCAAGAGAGATTGAGGTAGGAGGATGACTGTGAGTTCTAGGCCATCCTGAAACTACAGAGTGAATTCCAGGTCATCCAGGGCTAGAGAAAGAGAACTACCCCAAAAAAGATAAGAAAGAGGACAAGAAGGAGAAGAGGGATTCAAAATAAAAAGAAAGAGAACCTCAGGGTGCTGGCAAAATGCGTTCCTTCTAAAGGCATCTCGCTTGGGCTTGTGGTCATAGAAAGCAACCTTCTCTGGGGTCTTATAATCTTTGCTCTGCCCGTTTTTCCTAATCTCCTAAGAGACACCAGCAATAGCAGTTTCAGGTCCACCTATATGATCTCAATGTGAAATAATCACCTTGTCATAGGCCTTGTTTTTTAAAGTGGTCACATTTCAGTGTACTAGGAGTTAAAACTTCAAAACATGAATTTAGCAAGGACACAATTCAGCCCTTTAGTGGTTATGAATTTTTTTTCTTTGTATTCCAGGGCCATTTTCTTTCGTCTGTCTGCATAGACTTTTAGCAAACACGGGAAGGCATGAGATCTACCCTATGATGCCTGCTTATCCACAGGTATCACCATCTCCTCCCTAAAGGTGACTAGATGCCTACTAATTTTCCAGCAATTAGACCACTGAAGGAGGGAGGAAGGTGAGAGTCACTACTCTGCCTTGTCCTTTCCTGGTCCCTGCCACCAGATTCCCTCATGTCGATGGCCTGTCTCTTTGTAAGAAAGTGGCTTCTGCTCACTGCCTCACTGTGAATAGCTTATTTTGGTGACTGTTGCAGTCAGGTTTGCATTGCTGGTAGAAATCACCCAACCAAGAGTAGCTTCTGGGAAAAAGAGGTTTATTTTGGCTTACAGGCTCGAGGGGAAGCTTCACGATGGCAGGGGAAAACGATGGCATGAGCAGAGGGTGGACATCACCCCCTGGCCAATATAAGATGGACCACAGCAACAGGAGGGTGTGCCAAACACTGGCAAGGGGAAACTGGCTTTAATACCCATAAGCCGGCCCCCAACAATACACTCCCTCCAGGAGGCATTAATTCCCAAATATCCATCAGCTGGGAACCTAGCATTCAGAACACCTAAGTTTATGGGGGACACCTGAATCAAACCACCACAGTGACATAAGCTATTTCTCTGTGTTTGAACCAGCCCAAATTGCAGGAAAACCCAAAGAACAGCTTCATTGTGGGATCACTTTCTATATCCGTCCCTTCAGCTGGCTATGGATCACCACTGTCACAGGCAAGAGTCACTTCAAGCAGAAGCATGGTCTCTTCCTATCTCCCAAAGCATTCACCTGGAGACCTAAAGGGATGCCTCACCCATCCAGCCAGTCCTATTCGGCCTTTTGCAAGGATAGCAGTGCTGAGATCTCTTAGAGGTGACTTTTGGCCTCATAATTACAGGATAGTTAAAGGGCAAAGTCAAGAAAAGGCACCCCTGTGACATTTGTAATACTTTCTTTAAAAGCCCACTTAGAATCTTCTGGACTAAGCCCATGTTTTGTGTGTCTGTGTCATTTTTGTTTTAAAATGTTCCTCTGAGCCCGGCATGTGGGAGGCAAGACAATTTTGGCATTTCAACCACACATCCATTTGAACTGTAGGAAGACACCTGGGAAAAGAAGTCAGAGGTAGATATCTTTGCTGATATATACACAAACAGATAAGTAAAAATACTACCACAATATGGGGAGATATTTTCCATTTATATTGATTCTATCATGTTCAAGCCTACATTTTTAGAGGCTTGATGCGGGGCTAAAGAGATTGCTCAGTGGTTAAAAGTTCTTGCTTGCAAAGCCTGATGGGCCTGGATTTGATTCCCCAGGTTCCATGTAAAGCGAGATACACAAAGTGTACATGTGTCTGGAAGGTCATTTGCAGTAGTAGGAAGTCCTTGCATATTCTTCCATATTCTCTCTCTCTCTCCCTCTCTCTCTGTCTCTCTCTCTCTGATAAATAAAAAAAAATTAAATGCTACAAGAAACTCTTATTAATTAAGATTCAGACAAAGAGTGAATTAATACCATTTGTTTATGCGCTGTACACAGAGTAGTGTGCTAGATCAGGAAACAGATGTTCAACTATCTGTCCTCTGAGATCACCCAATCACAATGAGGAGACACAGCTATATATAATGACAGACAAAAGGGAAATTGGGCAGCGACAGCTGAGCAGGACAGAGTCTATGTTTTGGGGTTTCACTGTGGAGATGATCATCCCACCCAAGGGGTCCGGGGAGATAATATTACAGCGTGGGTTAAGGTCCTGAGATGGGCTGTAAAAGCAGAGGGTTTTTCACTAAAGGGTCCTCCTCAGCAAGTGAGTAATGTCAAACCAGAGCCAGTGATGAAGTGTAGTACCTTGGCACTGGGCACAGGGGGCACCGAAACAGGTGGGAAGCCCAGTCTAAGTAATAACTTGCCGACACTGTGGCCTAGATAGTAGGAAATGTGCACTTGAGCTGAGGATCAGGTGGGAAGAGAAAAGGAAGAGACAGGCGAGGCAGACACTGGGAAGAAGAGTTGAGACCTTGAATCTTTCTGACTGTGAGAGACAGAGGGCAAGGACCAACGTCCGATGCTGACCAACTCTCTGTGCTCAAAGAGAAGGTCCAGTGCCTCCCTCCACCCCCAGAAGTTTCTTACCCTCCTGCCACTCCAGCCCCTAGAGACAGCAGAATCACCCACTATAGGAGGTTTTCTGATGAGAGTTCTGAGTCATCCTTAGAATGTAGCTTAAGCATACATAAGAGTGGGGAAAGCATTGATCACACATGACCAGTAGTCAAACAAGCAGTCCCAGCGGTCTCTCTGGCTCTGGGCCACCCCTTCACCATCAACACCAAACCACATTTCTGTCATATTGTAGTGGTCTTAACTAGTTCTCAAGCATCATTTGTCCAGCGTTCCCCCCCACCCCCGCCGCCTTCAATAGCCCTTTTATCTATTTCTATTACCCCAGAGGTCTCATGGTCTATGTCAGACTAACCAGGACGCTCTATCTATCTGTCCTTGCTGATGTATTTGATCTCCTGGCTCAAGTGTTCCCGAAGCCAGATGCCCCAAAACTTGTCATGTGTGTGAAGCAACTTTTCTTTCTCATTTGAGCTAGTTTAAGCTTGCTATTATCCCATTTTCACTTGTAAGGTCCCTGAAACAAGCTCCTTGTTTAACTGTGCTCCTGTGGAAGGGACTCCAGGAAGAAAGGCAGAAGACTCAAGGCTCTGCTCTAGTGCGACCTGCTCATTTGTTCTTTGTCTTCAAACTCCAGCATATTTGGGACCGAGGGCTCTGTTAAAGCTCGGCATGTCTCTGGACCTAAGGTCCTTCCTCTTCAACAAGGGTGTTGCTCAAGCCAATCACTTATAATCCTTCCAGCTCTAATAGCCAGGCCCTAAAATCCCCCCTGTATTTTGAAAGCAGCTTGGTCATTCCACTACATCCATCTGCCATCTCACTGCAGCCTGTGAACACCAGGTAGATGACTATGTCCAAAGAGACTGAGAAATTAAACATGAGCTCATGTGTCTAAACACATGTAAATGTGAATTGACAGTAGCCCGAATGGAAATTGTCAAGTATTTTCTATGGAGTTGGGCAAAGGAATCCTTCAGAATAGCAAATAAAGTGTAGGAGTTGGATAGGAGGCAAATTTCATCTTAGATATGGTGAACTGGAGTTAATGGGAGAAAGGCAAAAAGCAAAAAGAAATGCCTTCCTGAAAGACCCCACATCAGACAGGAGGTTATCAAACATGAAGTAGCACGAAAACAGCCAGATGAGTGAGGGGGGTGAGACACAGGGTCAAAGCTGGAAAGAAAATCCCCACCCAGAGACACACTGATGGATAGTGACAGGGACATGGAGCTGAAGCAGGGGATCAAGTGATATGCCTGGAGATGGGAAAAGGAAGGCTAGAGTCTTACGGACATCAGTGTGACAGATGACCATGTCTTTTGAGAAGGGAAGAAAGAAGGAAAGGAGAGGCCACTAAAAGGCAAAGAGGAGACAGAGAAGGGGACATTGTCTCTGAATTAGGCTCTTATTACTGATCATGGAAAAACTTAAGGGTGTTAGGAAACAAAGAGAAAGAATAGTGTAGGAAAGTGTCCTTGGGTTTGTGAGTTTGGGCTTATGCAGTAATGCAAGTTACCCATCGTTTAAGGAATGAACAAAAGGGAGGTTACAAAGCCAAGTTCAGGTCAAGTCAGTAGGCTCTAGATCGTGGAAAACCCAGGAGCATGGACCCTGATCTTTTATAGTCAACTGTATTGCAGTCACTTTGATGCCTGACATCACAGCCCTTTTCTCAATTCAGAACACTGATAATACCCACCCAACGCTGGTCCCTACAGTTCCCTGTGCTTTTCTGCCCTGGATTCCTCGGGTGCTATGGAAGCTTCAAGACTAATAGTGGTGTTTACAGCCTTTGCCCCTAGCCTCCAGCCACCAAGACCCAGTGAATTAATGTACCAGCCCACTTCTGTTTGCCTATAGCAGACCTCACCGAGTATCTGTTTGTTGGCTTTTCTTCCTTCCCAGCCTCAATCTCCCCACTTACTCTTGCTTTCTTGGATCCCTCATGAAATAAACTCTCTGGACTCAGTTCTTCAGTGTACTTTCAGAAGGACCCAGACAAGCCTGAGATAACCCATCTCCATGGTGAAGACCAAGAAGTGCTGGCTGCAGTGTGACTGAACATTCCCTTTAAAGCCCCAAGATGGTAAATAAGTACAAGAGATCTGTGATGACTAAAGTAAGCTGTGTCCTGTAGGGCACACAGAGATGCGGGCTCTGGATAGGGTCCAAAGCAGAGGGCCTTGCTCATAAATGCCTCTTGGCAGAGTGGACATGCAGTGCTAGTTCTGAGAACTTCACACCGAAAACACAAATAAGCACATCCCCTTCCACATCACAGTGGAATCTTATCTCCCCCATGCAGGGTCACCTTCCTTGGTTCAAAGGCTGCAGTCTGGGAGCCTGTGGAAAAATGAAACCCCCAGAGGTATGTGTTTTCTTTTCACTCTTTAACTGATCATTTCCCTAAGCCTCTCCACTCACATGTGCTTCTAGCTAGCTCCTGGAGACATCTAAGCCAGTGCCTCCATCTCTAGCATGGTTGCAAGAAAAAGCTGCTTTCTAGTCCACTTTCCCATGAGATCTCGAGCTACTCTGTGTCCATGCTGCCAATCTCTTGATCCTCCACCTGGCACCGCCCTGATGGCTTTGCTGTTAATTACCTCCTAGAACCCACAGTGACCATTTGTCTTCAACACGATTCCACTTCTTTCCTTGAGGGAGGGGTGGTCCTGGGAAGATTAGGCAAAGCCCGTCATTTTCCCATCCTAACTTGGACTTGGAACCATTACATGATTTCTTACCAAATAGGGCTATTGCAAGTAACTGATTCCACCAACATCTGTGAAGACCACAAGGGAGCTTCAAAAGCCAGAAAAGGGAAACACAAGTCAAGATCTGCTATTTCTGTTCCCTGGGCCCATTGGTACTTCTCCTATCACGGGTAGCCCATCTCCTGGCTGGTCCTCACCGCCCTCGTCCACAGCACTCCATCTGCTCCTGCTCAGAACCCTTTCAAGCGTGACCTTCTCTCTGAAAGTTTATATTGATTGTCAACTTGCCAGGACCTTTAAAAAAAAAAAACACCGGTGAGGGATTATCTAGACTAGGTTAGCCTCTGGGCATGCCTGTGAGGGATTCCCTTATTTATCTTGATTAGATTAAGGTGGGAACAGCACCCTCACCCCACCCCCTAGCACCGCCTTAACTGTGAGCGGCACCACTCCCTGGCTTGGGGTCTAGACTGGAGAAAAAGGAAGAGCGAGCCGGCTGGGTAGTACCTGTGCATCGCCCTGCTCTGCCTCCTCATGCACTCAGCGTAAGTACCCCTCAAGAGCCGGCCACCACACCTACCCTGCTGTGCTGGACACTCCCCTGGACCTACACGAGGAGACAAATCCTTTTCCTCCCTGAAAGGCAATTTTGTCAAGTGTTTTGTCTTCGTAATTCGAAGGTAACTCGTACATCCTCTCTTCAAAGTGTTGATTTCCAAACTCCAGCACTGGCGATCCCTGAAGATGTCCTCACCCCATGTAAAAGCTGCCCATCAGAGCTCTTTCGGCGCAGGACTCTTGCAACTGCATTTGGGCCTTTTTAAGTGGTTAAGATAGCAATTGTTGTAATACTTTATAAAGCAATTTTAACTTTTCACCAACTTACTGCTGTTAAAGGAGACCTAGACCTTGCCTGTGTATACTCCTATGAGTTTTCTAAGGATTTTTCTTTAAAAAAAAATAGGTTGAAGTGATATTATTTCAACATTAATAGACACAGGCTTTGACTCTAACCTGGACTTGATGCATTGCCACAATTTCATTTAACCATCACAATGGCAAACACATCCTTTACAATCTATAAAGGTTGTCAAGCTTTAATATTAAAGGGGACTAAAGTAAAACTTGTAGCCCAACGAAGATGCTTTTCTGTCATCCAGGTCTTATTTAAAGCTAAAGGTTTGATGCCTCCCTTCAAGGAAAAATGGTCACGCCAGACAGCTGCACCCAAGCGTCCTTTCCAGTTTTTTCTTTCCCTCCTGTAATCTAACACGTTGATTTTTCAAATTTCAATGTGAATAAAAATTATAATACAGGAAGTTATATGTTTTATGGGTGATACAAGAGCTCTTCAAGGGCAATTCTGAGTTGGATATGACGCTCACGTCAGGTGTTGATTATAGAACCTAAAAATATCATCCCTCAGATGTGACTTTTCTGTTTGGAAAGCTTTCTTGACTATGGATTCTGCCTGTAGAACAGAATTTCTAAATGCCTTCAAACTCTCTCTCTCTCTCCTTCTCTCTTTCTTCCCTATCCTTGGAAAGAGAACTTACCCCACAGGTCTGGACTAGACTACTGAAAGTCTCCCCCGATCCTGAGGTTACCATCTTGCCCACTTGACTGTGGTGTGAGATAAGGGACAAGGAGCTTGTCTCAGTAACTCACCAGCCATGTCATCTTTTTCAACATGGAGATCGCCTTGGGTCCCTCCTATGTGTTCTGCATTTCCCAGCTGTATTTCGAGCCCTGATTCATCTGTTGCTGCTGCTACCTCTGCTCAGGTTCATGGCAAGCGGTCTGTTCCTGTCAATGACTTTTTCATCTGTGTCAGGAAAAGAAAGGCCCATTAGACAAATCTAATGGGACAAGTTCAGGGAGTTTGTCAGTTCCTGTCACTTCCAGGGCCGGCTGTGCAATGGAGCAAGGACTTGAAGCAGGCTTGTCAGGATGGGCAGCTTCTTCTGGAAGGAGTTTATCTCAATGGAGAAAAACATGTGAAGGGGGAAAAGACATCAAAACACCAGCGCTTCAGCCGGGCAAGCTGAAAAGAGCTGTCGGTGAGAGTCACAGCCTCGCTCCCCTGGGGGGCGTGGGGAGACAATGCTGTATAGGCACAGCTGCTCCTTAAGGACCGGGAACAAATGAGGAAGCCACGATTTCTTAACAATTGTTTTCAACATTGCTAATTTATCAGTAACCAATAGCTTTTCATAAGAAAAATGAAAGATATTGTGTGTCGTATTTCACTAAGCAAGTGGAAGAGAACTGCCTTTTTCCCTTGCCAAGTGAAGTAGGCTCCCCTCTTATTCCAGCCTCCTGTTCTGCCTTCTGACTGAGTTGGCAAACTCCCCTGGCTGAAGTCTGAGGCCAAACCCTCCTAAGTCAATTGGACCCCTTCCTCCATCCTCTTGTCAAGAACTCACTTCTAGACCATCCTGTGTGTTGTCAATTCTTTCTACTTGTCATTTCTTTCAGCTTACAATCATCCTATCAGAGCTCTTCAAGAGATCATTTAACTATATTTCTTTTCAGCTGCCAATCTTTCTTTATTTTTTGGCATTTGTGTGTGTATGCATGTTTATATGTGTGTGGGTGGATGTCTATGTATGTGCACATGAAGGCCAGAGGATACTGTCCACCTTTTTTTTAAATTAAAATTAAAATTATTTATTTATTTATTTATTTATTTATTTATTTATTTATTTGAGAGCAACAGACAGAAAGAGAGAGAAGGAGGCATAGAGAGAGAGAGAGAGAATGGGCACACCAGAGCCTCCAGCCACTACAAAGGAACTCCAGATGCATATGCCACCTTGTGCACCTGGCTTATGTGGGTCCTGGGGACTCAAGCCTTGAAGTAGGGTCCTTAGGAGTCACAGGCAAGCGCTTAACTGCTAAGCCATCTCTCCAGCCCTGTCCACTTTTTCTTTTCTTTTTTTTTGAGACAATTCTCTCAGTAAATTTATAACTCACCAACAAGCTGGCCAGAAAGCTGCAGGAATTCTCCTGCTTCTCCTCCAGAGCACCAAGGTTATAGGTGTTTGTGAGCATGCCCAGCACATCTGGGCACTGAGGCTCAAGCTCAAACTCAGACCTTCATGCTTGCAGGGAAAAAGTTTTCCCATTAAGCTATCTCTCCAGCCCCATAGCTGTTAATAGTGTTTCTGCTCAGTTTTTGTTCATTTGTTTTAAGCAAAATTCCTTCATCAACATCCCCTTTACAATTCCCTAGAACAATTTTCAGGAAAAGCAAATGTTATCAAGGCCACCAATGACCTCCATATAATCAAAGTCAATGCTCAGTTTCACAACATTATATCCATGTTTGGTCTAGATCCAGGTTGGTCCACATAATAAATATGTTTTCTTGGGCTGAAGAGATGGCTTAGTGGTTAAGGCACTTGCATATGAAGCCTAAGAAACCCAGGTCTGATTCCCCAGAACGCATGTAAGCCCCATGCTAGAATCAATTTTCATGGGAAAATAAAAATAATGTACTATTTGCTGACATTCTCAACTCCAAGAATGTGTTGTGTCTGCCATGGTTATGCATTCAATAAATACCTATTGAATAAATAAATTTAATTAATTGGCTAATCATAATTAGAGATGAAAACAAAGGTTGGCTCAACTGATACCTATACATTAAAAAAGACTAAGAATTAAATTTTCATTGAGACGTATCTATATTGTTTCTTTAAAAAAATATTTTATTCATTTATTTATTTGCAAGAGGAGAGAGAGAGAAGGGAGAGAGAATGGGTATGCCAGGGCCTCCCACCCCTGCAAATGATTTCCAGATGCACGTGCAACTTTGTGCATCTGGCTTTACGTGGCTTTGCAGACAAAGCCTCAACCACTGAGCCATTTCTTCAGCCTCTGTATTGTTTCTGTATCCTCATATTTTCCAGTTGTCTAGGAAGTGAGCCTGTTCCTTCTCAGACACGGAGTAACAAGAAAAGAAGGCAGTATTTATTGAGTGTCTACCATATAGCAAGTATCTGACATTTATTTTCATATATGTATATATGGTGTAAGAGAGGTGCTATGGCTACTTCCATTTTTCAGATGAAGAGGCTGTGTCAATAAGAGAGGCTAGATAGTTTGTCCAAGTTTACTCAAACATGAGTTGGGCATGACTAAAGGAAGCCATGCAATTCTCCAGCTCCTATGGCAGCAAATATCATAAAGTTCGTAGGGGAATTGAGCTGATAGAGACAAATAAAGTTTCTAAAGTCAAATCCATGCTCATTTCAGACCATTTGTGATGTTGCTTTTGTTTCCAAATCTATTAGAGTCAAGAAAGCAATGGAGTTCAGTATGATTTTATTGTTCATTTTCTTTTCCAAGTTTATTTTCCATCATAAGAGACTTGTAACCATCATTCATGGGATGCAGAGGAACCACACAACTGAAGGTGCCTGATGTCATACAGGACATCTGGTTATATTTGAACTACGAATGAAATACAAATGATGTTTTAGGATAAGTGTATCCCACTATAGAATTAGGCATATATACTCTAAAAAAATTATCTAAATGAAATTTAAATTTACCTGTGCTTCAGTAATTTTATTTCCTAAATCTATCAGTCCTACATATGGCCAAGTGCTATCACTATCCCTGTTCCATCTCACATCCTAACATGTTTTGTCAAGGAGGGAAGGACAAAATAGAAGAGAGTAAGAGTAACTTTGAAAGACCCCTGAAAAAGTAAAAGCCAGTGTTGAACCATCAGGCTTTTCATGAGTGAAGACCTGTTTTGTCTCCAGACCCCATTAACCTCACCCTCGCCACTTAAAGCATCTTGTTGTGGTTCAGAAATTGAACATCTGTAGACAAGTCCCACGTATTGTCTAGCCTCAGTTTCTCATCTGCAAAGTAGCAGTAGTCTTGGCTTTTGGAAACTGAATTGAGTCCCCACGCCCAAATTCATAAGCTGAAGCCCTCTGTGACTATATAAGGTCAAAACAATGATGTGTAGATCAACAGTATTGGTGGCCTTAGGAGGAAGAACCACTTCCAACTTCTCTCTCTTCACCTCCTCCCCAACCACACAGAGAGGAAAGGCCAGTGAACATGCAGGAATACAGACATTTGTAAGTCACTGGATCTGACTTAAACTTCCAGCCTCCAGAGCGCTGAGAAAATAAATGTCTTTGTTTCATCCACTCAGTCTGTGGCACTTTTCTATGGAAGCTCGAGTTGACTATGTTGGGCAGTAAGGAATTAAAATCTGTTTGGAAAAGAATCAACATGTATATTTTTAACAAATCATACTGTGTGAAAAGCTTATATAGTTACTTAATATCAAGTAGCATATGGTACAAGAAAGAGAAATGAAATCAATGAAATTAATGAAAAAATAACATAGCAATTGATGGAATAAATAATCAGGATGGAAGACTCTTTTCCCATGGTAGATACAGCCTTGGGCTTGTCAAGGTCTTGAACAAAATAAATAAACCATGGGAGGTCAGGTGCCTCACTTGATGGGCACAAGTTGAATTAGCAAGGGCCCTTTGCTGGCACTGTGAGACTATTCAGTAGAGATTTGGATTCTAACTTTAAAATTCAGCACATCTATTAATTTACCCTTTCTCACTATTTTAGTTAGATTATAAGGAAAAGGTAAGGCGTGATCAATTAACATCTACTCTCCTAGATTCCCTCATTAGTGGAAGTGTGTTGGGGAATGAGAGGGTCTGAGACTGGAGAAGGCAGGGGCTTCTGCTCACAAGCACATGCAATTCTGTGGGGGTGATGCTCAAAAAATCCAAGCCATGCATGACTGACATTGAAAAGGCATTGGGTAAATAACACTTGTAATGCCAAATGGATGGATGGGTGGGTGAGTGGGCTAATGAATGTGATAGTGGTCATTATAAAGGTTCACAGCCCCCCCCCTCTTTCTCTGTCTCTCTCTAAATAGAGATTTAAAAAAAAATTTTAAGGGCTGGAGAGATATCTCAGTGGTTAAGGTGCTAGCCTGCAAAGTGTAAGTACCTGTGGTTGTTTTATTCAGTTGTCTCTCATAAACTTAGGTATTCTGAATGCTAGTCTCTTAAGCTGATGGCAATTGAAAATTAATGCCTCCTGGAGGCAGTGTATTATTGGGGGCGAGCTTATGGGTGTTATAACCAGTTTCCCCATTACAGGGCTTGGCATACTCTCCTTTTGCTATTGTCTACCTTGTGTTGGCCAGGGAGTAATGTTCACCCTCTGTTCATGCCATCGTTTTCCCCTGCCATCATGGAGCTTCCCCTTGAGCCTGTAAATCAAAATAATCCCCTTTCCCCCCCAACAAAGCTGCTCTTGGTTGGTGATTTCTGCCAGCAATGCAAACATGACTGCAATAGTCCCCATGTTCAACTCTCCAGATCCCACATAAGCCAGATATACAAAGGCGAGGCAAGCACAAGGTCACACATGTCCACTAGGTGGCACAAGAGTCTGGAGTTTGATTGCAATGGCTAAGGCCCTGGCAATTCTCTCTCTCTCTCTCTCTCTCTCTCTCTCTCTGTGTGTGTGTGGGTGTGTGTGTGTGTGTGTGTGTGTGTGTGTGTGTGTGTGTGTCTATCTCTCCTCTAAAATAAAATTAAAAAGCAAAGGTTCACAGAAGCCCTGAAGTGCCAGTCTCTGACTATGTTGGAAATCTTTGACCATATATAGCGACCATTCTCTGACAAACTGAGAATACCCTGTGCATAGCTCCTCTACTCTGACCCTCTGAGAAATCTTATTTGCTTCTGCATTTCCCAGTGACTACCCTTAGCCTCCTAAACTGGGACACTGATAATCCATTGACTCTTTGGCAAACATTCTCTAAGCTCTGTTCTGTTCCCTCTGTGTGTCAGTTACTTCCTCATTGCTGGAACAAAATACCTGACCAGAAAAAACTTAGAGAAGGAGGGAGTGTGCTTTGGCTTACAGTCCAGAAGTAGACTCTATCATGGTAGGAAAAGTATGACAGGAGCAGAAAGCTCATGTCACATCAGCACATCAATATGGAGGAAGGAAGAGAAGAAGCAAGGCCAGACTATAGCATCTTAAGGCCTACCTGCCCAGTGATAGACTTCCTCCAGCAAGGCTCTACTTCCTAAAGATGCCATAACTTTTGTTTGAATTAAGTATTCAAACAAGCCTATGGTGGGGGGAGGGTCATGTTACACTCAAACCACCACATCCTGTCATTCTGGGTTCTGTTTCAGTGAACGACTCATTCAGTCATTTATTCAATTATGAAGTGCTTACTACCTGCCAGGCACAGTTTCATTCTGAGGACCCACTGAAAAACAAACATGCTTCAAACAGAAGCTGAGAAAAGACAGTAGACAAACCAATAAGCAGAAGACATAGTTCATCCAAGTAAGTGCTATGGAGAAAAGGCAGAATAGCGGAATAGAGCAAGGTAGAGATAAAAGTGCAAAATTTAAAGGTGTGGTCAAGGAAGACCCATAGGAAGGTGACCTTTGACCTTCTCAAGGAAGGTGCTCCAGAAACAGGGAAGAGTCGAGTAGGTGGGATTGTGCACGGAAAGGAAATAGTACGGAACCATTTGCATCGTAACAGAGAGACAGTGAAGGTAAAATAGCAAAAAAAAAAAAAAAAAAGAGGAAGCCTGTGGGAGCTTTACAGGCAATGGTAAGACTCTTCCTTTGAATAGCATGCTAGTTCAGTTTTAACAAGGCTTCTTAGCTACTGGATTGGTAGTATGAGAAGTGAACATAAGAAAAGCAGAAAAAGGGAGAACAGGTAGTATTTTGGTAATTTCTGAAAGAAATTGTGGTGCATTGGTGGTGTGGGCAGAGGTACTGAATATATCTGATTGTAAATAAGTTTTGGAAGTAGGGCCAGTGGGATTTGCTGGTGATAGTTCTGAGGTAAGCTCTGAAGGAGGAGACTCCCTTTTCGACACACCCCTAATTTCAATGCTGGCCTTGCTCCATGGCATCTTCTGCCAAAGGGCCTCAATTATCTGGCACGGTGGTTTGGATGGACATTCACTCCACTCCCAAGCTCTCTGCTTGCCCTCCTCCCAAAGCCAGTCCAGGGTCCATCCTATTCCCCTACGTTTCTACCACTCTTCACCTGCACATTTTGTGATTCCCACAAAGGGAAAACTGAACTTTGGAAATGTTTTCTATAGATGAAAGTGGGTATGAGAGGGCAGGGTGATCTCAACCCGAGGTAACCGTAAGTTCAGAGCACTGGCTCACGTATAGCTGCACTATACTGATTGAACACCAGGGTCAGCCACTGGAAACTAGCACCCATTTATCTCTGTACCCAAGCCCTGTTTCCTGATGTCAAGACATTTTAGCTATCACGAGACTTGTACAGCTTCAAATGGAGAGCGATACAAAGAAACCTAGAAACAGTAGCTTTTGCAAACTCTTAGTCTTAAGAAACAAAGAAATAAGAGGGAGTGAAGAAACAAAAAGTAGATTTCTTTTTGTTTGTGTTGTGTGTAATCTGGTGTGTGGGTATGGTGTGGTATGTGTGGTGTAGGCATGTATATGCTCACGTGGTGCCCCATGCACTTACCTGTAGTAGCCAGAGAGGAATATGTGGCGTCCCACTTGATCATTCTCCCGTCTTTTCTTATTTGAGCCAGAGTCTCTTACTAATCCCAGAGCTTGCGAGCACCATAGATTTGGAGTTTCTGTTCTCCAAGGGGCTGGAATGACAGATGCACGTGGCCATGGTCACTTGTTTATGTGGGTCTTAGGAATTCAACTTCAGTGGTCTCTCAGGCCTTCATGCTTGCATAGGAAGGGCTCTTAGCCACTGATTGATCCATCTCTTCAGTGCAAGACTGATTCTTCTTGTCCATTAGCTACTTTATGAAAACCAGCAATAGCTTAGTACCACATTCTACACTAGTGTTTACCTAACATTTAAAGAGAATCCACATGCCAAATGCCCGAATATCATTTTATGATTTAAAGCCAGACTTTTAAAAAGTAACAAATAAAAAGAAATCCTTTCAGGCCAGAACAGTGAGAATACTAAGTCTAACCAGCATATTATTTTTTGTTGACATCTTCCATGATTGTAAACAATATCCCATGGTATTTCCCACCCTCTCCCCACTTTCCCCTTTGAAACTCCACTCACCATCATATCTCCTCCCCCTCTCAATCAGCCTCTTTTATTTTGATGTCATGATCTTTTCCACCTTTTATGATGGTCTTGTGTAAATAGTGTCAGGCACTGTGAGGTCATGGATATCCATGGCATTTTGTGTCTGGAGGAGCATGTTGTAAGGAGTCCTGCCCTTCCTTTGGCTCTTAGATTCTTTCTGCCACCTCTTCCACAATAGACCTTGAGCCTTAGAAGTTGTGATAGAGATATTTCAGTGCTGAGCACTCCCCTGTCACTTCTCAGCACCATGGTGACTTCTGAGTCATCCCAAGGTCACTGCCATCTGAAAAGAGATGCTTCTCTAACCAAAAGTGAAAGTAGCATTAATGTATGGGTATGAACATTAAGAGAAGTGCTTACTGGGCAGTTTAGTGAGCACAGTATATAATTTTAGCCAGACAGCAGGCCCTGACTGGCCAAATATAAGGCTTGCAGTGTCCACTGTTGAGTATCTTTACTGGTGATTTCTGTCTCTCCCATTGAACTGCATACAGCATGGCTTTGGGGTAACCCATGTCCAGAAAGCCAAACGTTGTATGTTCTCTCTCATATGTGGATCATAGCTAAAAAATGATTGGGCTTCTGTGTGAGTAGGAACAAAACTCAGTAGCAGAGGCCAGTAAGCTAGAAGGGATATGTAAAGGGAATAGAAAGGGAGGCAGAGGGGACTTAATAGCATAGTACTGTATATATGTAAATAGAAGAACAGATTAATGGGGTGAAAAGGCCTAAGTGAGGTCAGGGGAAGAGACTGAGTAAACGAAAGATGGATAGAGGGCTAATTAAAACTAAGAGGATATAAACAAGTCATGTAGAAACCTACTTTTTTGGACAATGGAACACACAGAAGCCAAAAATTGTTACTAGAAAATTTTCAGTGCCAAGGATGGGATACCTTCCAGTGAGTTGTTGCCCCCCAAAATATTACAGGCCATTGCCAAGGCCCTTGGTTTCCCACCAGGAATAGATGGAAAGACCCTATTGCTGAAGAGACTAGCATATATTTTCTTTTTTTAGGATTGGCATACAAAGCTCATCAGTTGTTGGTCAGGAAGGACACAGAGGTCCCTAAAACAATACAGGTTATTTCTGTGGCTCTTGGTTACCCACCAAAAATATTTAGTAAGCCTCTATTCCTAAAACCCCCACACATTTGGGTTGTGGAACATAGAGAAACCAAAGTGGGACTGAGCTGGAGCTTCCTCCCTGCCAGCTACTTTTCTTCATACTAGAAGATGCTATGCAAGTTGATGAGATAGAAAAGCCATCAACAGTCCTATCTAGCTGTGGACCCTGTGTACTTCATAACTGACCTGCCAGGTAAGATGTGCTCACTGATGCCATAGTGGTAGGAATGTTATGGGAGTCACCAACCCTTTTCTGATTGGATCTGAGACCTGCTCCACAGGAAGAAAGTCATGCCTGACATACAGGTCCCAGGAGGGATCCTACTACTATGGTTATGCTTAATAGTCAGCATGAAAATAACTTTTTTATATTTATAGTTGTTCCCAAAATTAGTACTGGTTTCAGCCACAATCAAAGAGGTCCCTTACTACAATGCACAAAAACTAATACAAAGGTGCATAAGTGGAAAACTACTGAGAATAGGTAACTGCTGTGTGGTTAACCCTAAACAGGACATTTAAACTACCCATCCAAGGCCCAGGGAACCTTGCAGAAGAGAGGGCAGTAAGAGCAGGAGGGTGGGGAAGAGAGCTGTGGAAGGTGTCTTCTGTATATGACATGGCCATTAGACTTCATGAACTCACAGCAGCTGTGGTTTCTGGCATAAGATTGAGCTTGTCAATACCTCATCATGACTGAAGGATGGATTCATCAGACCCCACACCTCCCACAGTAGTAAACGGCAGCTGATAGTTGCTGAAGGAGGCAGAGTCATGTTCTTCAGTGCTGTAGTCACTGGCAAGTCATTCGTTCTACAGTAAAAAACTGAGATGCCTCCTATCTATGCTCATGTGGGCTCATGTGGGCGATCCTAATTTAACTCAATGGATCAAAAAAAAAAAACCCACCACAAAACACACATGAAAGTAAGATAGGGATTAATATGAAAAAGGGGTGTTGGTGGGAAAGGAAGGAGGATATGTGAAGGTAATCAGACAGAATAAGATCAAAATACCATATATATATATATATATATATATATATATATATATATATATATATGGATGTGTGTATATATATATATGTGTGTGTGTGTGTGTGTGTGTGTAGGAAAGTGCCAAAAATACACATTAAAAAGGGGGGTAAGATGAGAGGTAGGAAAATGAGGGAAAAAGCACATCATACTTGTTAGATTCACTATCAGGATGTGCATACGTTCAGAGATGCTTAGACCTATGTATAGTGTCATTGTTTTAAAGATTTAATACTGTAATGTTCATATATAGACATTTTCCACTGACATCAGTTTTACTAGCACGAACCACAAAATCCTCCAAGATTGTTCAAGGACACTTTGGAGGCATATTTCCAACCTCCTGGTGGAATATGATGTGATGTAGTAGTTATTTTTTAGGGATCATTGTGTTTTTATTCCTCCCACAAACGAAATGGAAACCATCACAAATTAAATAGATCCCTCAAAGTCCTAAAGAGGCATCTCCTGCTACTTTTTGTATACTTAACAGCAGTGCTGTGACCAGTGTTAAAGGCTCATTCTCTGATGAATTCATTTTAGCAACAGGATATGAATAGGAACTACAGGCCTTGAGAGCCTTGAAGCTGGTAGAGTGAAATGGGTGAGCAAGAATGTCAGCTCCTATTTAACTTTGTTACAGGTCAAACAGCCCTTATCTGAAAAATGTTAGGACCCAGAAATGTTTCAGGTTTCAGTTTTTCAGATTTTGGAATATTCACATTGATTTTGCCACTAAGTATACTCCTGTATATTAGTTTCCTCTGGGTGAGACCTGAACATCACCATCTGGAAACAGAGAGGCTGCGGTGATCTCCATGGAGACCCTCCTAAGACTGGCCTATGAACAGCTCTTGGTGGAGTGCGGGTGAGTTAGACAGGCTCCCTAGAGGAGCAGAGCCAGTTGAATGCATAGGTAATATACAAGGGGATTTGTTAGATTGGCTTTATAGGATAAGCGCTGGGTAGTCTGACAACAGCTGTCTTTGCAGAGGCTGAAAACCCATTAGCTGCTCTGTCGAAGGAGCTGGATATCTTAGCAGTCTCAATCCAGCATTAAGGCCAGGAGCTTCCCGGAGAGCAGCTGGTGTTCAGTCTAAATTGTCAAGAATCAGGACCATAATGTCTGCAGAGGATAGACAGAGTTGCTCAGGAAGAAGCAAAAGCAGGCAGGTGCTACAGTTTTGTCCTTAGACCTCGTCATAACCAGGCACCCACTAGAAGGTGACCACTGCAAGTGTGCCTTCTCCCCACACTTCATACTCTGGAAACACCTTCACAGACATGCCCAGAAGTGTCTCGCAAGGTGATTCTAAATCCCATCAAGTTGACACTGAAGACATGACAAAGCACAGCGTCCAAGGTTCACAAAGCCTTCAGGAGATCCTCACAAGGGCCCTTGCCTTCACAAGATTCCAACTGCCGCTGAATAAGAGGGAAACAATTCGGCAGGGTGGGACTTTTCCATAGTGTAGCTGCCTGTGAGTCACCCACGGTCCTCTAAGTTAGACCAATAAACTCGTTGTTTTACCAAGCTGGACTTGAATGGAATCCTTTCTTTAGTTTGTCAGTGCCTTCATGGTCTGGAATGGATTGACATCTCTTCATATATTCCCAGGATAATTCCCACAATGCATACCTTGATCTTAAAACCCCAAATCAAAAGTGCTCTAAAATCTATCACTTTTGAGCATCATAACAATACTCAAAAAGTTATGGATTTAGGCTGAAGGATGCTCAACCTCCATGGGTCTCTCCGTGGTTTTCCAGTTGCCAAAAGTTACAGATTCCCCCCAAATGATAATGCTAAATCTCTTGTACTACTTCTATCTACTCCTACTGCCCCTGACTTTCATGATCAAAATAATCTTTGAAAAAAAAGCGGGGCTGGAGAGATGGCTTAGCGGTTAAGCGCTTGCCTGTGAAGCCTAAGGACCCCGGTTCGAGGCTCGGTTCCCCAGGTCCCACGTTAGCCAGATGCACAAGGGGGCGCACGCGTCTGGAGTTCGTTTGCAGAGGCTGGAAGCCCTGGCGCGCCCATTCTCTCTCTCTCCCTCTGTCTTTCTCTCTGTGTCTGTTGCTCTCAAATAAATAAATAAATAAAAATTTTAAAAAAAGCGATTATGATGATGGTCTATTCCCTCAGACACACCTCCCCACTTTGTGTTCCTGATGATTATCTCTTTCTTCCCCTATGAATTACTGTAACGTAGAATAGTGGGTACTGATCCTGTTATTTTGAACATGTGGTACTGGGACCTGAGACTCAGAACTCTGAAATTTCCCTGGACAGGACAGTTTATCCACTAGGCAGCAGGCATACTGTGCAGGGCTCCTGAAAGCCATGTGCAGTTCTGTGTTAACTTCCCTCCCTGCTTAACCTTGTATTCATAAACAAAAGTAAATGTCCCTAATAACTGTTCTCCTTTTCTTAGCATTGCATCTGATTCATAAATTATAGTAGATGGCCCACTGATAGGTGCTTCCAAAAGCTCCTGGTCCCATTTTAAACTACCTGATCAGAAACATGATGGTGATGAGCTCGGAGCATGTCTGTCCACTGTCAGCCTTATGTAGCTGTGCTCCTGCAGGAGGTCTGTAGCTGAGGGGCTGGTTCTAGGTGGCCATGTTGGTGCCATAATGAGGATCTGTGTATCATATGACTTTACAAAACCTGAAATCTTGTCAATGTGGTAACAGAAATTAGTAGGTTCCATATGCACTAGCATATCTCTAGATAGAAACTCTTACTAATGCCACAAGTCAGAAGCTCCTCTGAACAAATTAATCAGAACATTTCAGAGACAGTGAACACAGTTAATTTTAGCAGACAAGTCTTTTGGTTAGAAGTTACTAATTAAGGGCTGGAGAGATGGCTTAGCTGTTAAAGTGCTTACCTGTGAGGCCTAAAGACAAAGGTCCTATTCCCCATGTAAGCCAAATGCACAAGGTGGCACATGTGTCTGAAGTTGATTTGCAGTGGCTAGAGGCCCTGGCATACTCATTCTCTCTGTGTCTGTCTCTCTCATAAAGAAATAAATAAATAAATAAATAAATAAATAAATAAATTTTTAAAAATAATTTACTTGGGCTGGAGAGAAGGCTTAGCAGTTAAGTACTTGCCTGTGAAGCCTGAGGACCCCAGTTTGAGACTCAATTCCCCAGGACCCACATTAGCCAGATGCACAAGGGGGTACACGCATCTGGAGTTCATTTGCAGTGGCTGGAGGCCCTGGCCCACCCATTCTCTCACTCTCTCTCTGCCTCTTTCTCTGTCTGTCTGTCACTCTCAAATGAATAAATAAAAATAAATTACAGAAGTGAAATAAGGCAAGATTGAAAAAGCTTATTTAAAGAAAATAATTTACTTTTTAAGCTGGGTGTGGTAGCACACCACAGCACTTGGGAGGCAGAGACAGGAAGAACAGGAGTTCAAGACCAGCCGCAGTTTACATAGCAAGTTCGAGGCCAGCTAGGACTATATGAAACCCTGTTTCCAAAAAGAAATAATAAGAAAAAAAACAGAAGAATTATATCTTGATTGATAGCTAAGTTCTTTTTAGGGAATATTTACATGCCATTTAGTATAATTAAGTCAATTTAATATTCCCTTGTATCTAGAAGTTGAATCTCAGCCTGTTTCTTACTGCAAAGAGATTTTTGCTATATTAATAAGTGAGCTTTGACTATTTTAAGAACTGATGTCTTACACCTGGAAGATATAAATGTTCATGATTATAAATGTTTAACGCATGTTAAAGTTGGTTATAGAATTTGCTCCTGAGCACATGGGTCATAGCATAGTGGAAAACGGTATACACTGACTTATTTAGTATCTGCTATTTTAGGAAGTTGATATAAGCCACCAATCCTGTGATAATTAACTCAATATAAATACATCTCTATGTCTAATCTACACAACCATGACCAAAGGGTTAAGTATGTTATCCCTTTAAATCAAGAACATAGCTAAAAGTATTCCTGCATATAAAGATTTATTTTATAAGTATAATTAAGTGGTGATAGCAAAGTATGTTTTACACAGTGAGAACATCTTTGTCACATTAGTAACATGATTCTAGAGATTTCCAACTGTTTTCAGTTCAGAAAATGATGTTATCTACATTTAATTTTTCAAAACCAAGTAGGTATATTGAAAACCAAAAAGGACACCATTCAAAAGATAATGTTTATAGCAAACTGATTACATTGAGAATATGGATATTCAAGGCTGTGTACAAAAATACCAGGCACAGAAGGTGGTGTGTATTAAGTGTTCAAACACATGCTCGATCGGATTTGCACCAACTGAAGTCTTCCTACTAAAAGTCTGTTGCTGGAGACAGGGATAGTAGACACAGGTCAGAACAAGCAGGGCCCTTGCAAAGACATCTTATCCCACCCCAGGCCTGAAATTCCATTTGGAACCTCCATAGAATGGTCTGCAAAGGAAGCCAACTGGTAGAGATTTGCTATAGTAGAAGTGCTCGGTTTTTCTCCCAAAAGCCTGTGTGTTGGAAACTTGGCCCACAGTTCAACATCACTGGGATGTGGCGGAACCTTTAGGGTGTGGGGCCACATGGAAAGTGACTGGGTTATGATTGCCATACTAAGGGATTACTGTTGGTCTTGTAGAGTGGACAGGGTCTCGGTAGGGTTCCTGCAACAGTGGGTTGATATCAAAGACCAATCCTGGCCTCTCCTTGTTCTAATGCTTGCTGCCTCACCATGTCCCCTCTGTCTTGTCATAGACCCACTTCCTCTTTTTTTCTGGACTAAATTGTGACACAGCCAAAGAGGCCCTCACCAAATGGTAGCACCATGCTGTCTGTGTTCGATCAAGTAAATGCACCTAGTTTCTATATAAACTCCCCAGCCTCAAGTATTTTCTTATAAAATGAACAAAAACAAGAGGTATTTTGTTTCTTCTCATGTCTCCCTTTTCTGCTCCTGTTAGAGCCCTGTCATGAGCCTAGTTTGGCATCCTTATGCTGCTCCATAAACCCTTTCCTCCCTTGAAACGTGGACTTTCAGTCCCTAGACATTACCCGTGGCCTCTTTCCTCAGAGTGACTCAGCCCAGCCTCCCCTCCAAGAAAGGACTTGGGGAATGCAAGCAGTAGAGCTCCTCCAGCCACCAGCTACCTCTGTGTCACCTCCGGCTGCAAGAATATCCCCACCTGAGGTCATGGTCATCACAAGCCAGTGCATGACCTTGGAGCGAGGTAGAGGCCCCCTGAGCGGAGATGGGAGGTTCTGGCAGCACGTCCAGCTGGGCTGTGCAGGGCTGTGGGTGGCTAGGATCGTGGTTCGGGAGCTGCTCCCACCCAGTGCTGCTTTCCTTTCTTTCCCCTCTCAGACACTGATCTGAGGAGAGTGCTCCTTAGAGACTCCAGTTTAGCATTTGGATGTATCACAATTCAGTAGAGAAAGAAAAGGGGAAGTGGGTCTGTGAGAAGAGCGAGGGGGCATGGTGACGCAGCATGTAAGAGGGCATTTGGAAAGAGAAATGGGAATAATGATTTCATAGTTTGGCCTTTTCATGAGTTTACTGACAAATGATCATTCTGACGAATGCAACCAGGTAGAGAAAAGTCATCTCCTTGAAGGTCACCGGACTGGGCCCATGGCCTTTAGAAGAGAAACTATTTCTGCAAACAGGACCTTCAGTGAAGCCACACAGTAGGATAAAGTACTCTCACTGAAGCTTCCATGGAAGGCCATGGGCTCACGGAGACATGCAAATCAGTGGACAGAATAGATCAATGGTTCTCAAACCACACCTGCATCAGAACCCACTGCAGGCATTTGAAAACTACAAGTGTCTCAGTATAAGCTTCACCCCATTGGTTCTGTGTCAGCACTGTAAGACTTCTTCTGGTGACTCATAGGGGTGTTGTTGAGAACCACTGAAGAACCACTCTTAAGGACAGAGACCCTTTGAGTCTTGGCTGTTCTCTGATTCCATAAGTTTCATAAGATTGCTGCCCTATCTCAGATACAGGGAAAACATCTAAAACAGGGCCTTTCTGGGCCAAGGACAGAGAACAATTTTCACCTTTACACTAATGGATTTATTTCTAATTATTTGTGTTCCAAAAGCCAAACAAATCAAATTATACACATGCTAAAGTTCCCTTTGACCTCCTTTCACTCCAGCAGTCAAGAGTTTCTTAATGTTCCTGGATTCATTTCTTCTCTGCTGCCAAACATCCTAGGATTCAGTGTCCAAATTCTCCAAAAGCTAATGATTGAGGCCATTTAACTGTTGTAGATCCACAGTGGCCTTACTGAGGCTTCGGAAAGGCAAATTCCACAGGAGATGTCAGTAGGGTCCCTGGGTTTGTCGTTATTCAAACTCCCATCCTATAACAATCCTGGTACTTGGGAGGCTAAGGACCGAAGGAGTGGAGGGAGTCCTATTACTTACATTTCTTTCTCTCTGCCTGAAGCTGAGGCAGATGTTTTGAATAACTGATCCTACCTTCTGTGATTTGATTCCTATATCTTATCAACAATGGAAATAACAGAAGCAGTTCTCAAACACATATATTGGCCTTGTATTTACTTAAAGCTCCAAAGTAGGATGAATATCAATATGAGTTGGGTTTTATTTGGTTATTCTTAGAAGGATTTGTGTCCTTAATGTATATTGTGTTTCATTTTTAAGAATGTGTTTGGTTCTCTTAGTAGGCATCCTTGTGAATGATTGTATTGGATCATTTATTTTTAAAATTGGTAGTATTAAAATACTTCACATAATGGTTAGGATTATTCATGGTTAACTGGTGCTGAGACCCTTTCACTCCTGGTCATCTTCCCCTTAGTGCCAGGAAAACAGAGCTCTGGTCACTCATTCTATTAAGGGCTCCTTATTTAGGAAACTTGGTTAGACCCATTGATCTGATTTCCAATCTGGTGCCAGCAGAACTGTGATAATGCAGCCCAAGAAACCAATACCTAGCAACTTCTTCAAAGATAAGGCAGAGAGATCTACACATTCACGTATGGGTTCATGCAAGCATGTGGTATTATTTTTGGGTACTATGTAAGTATTTTTTGGCTTTATACATCATGAATAACATATAACAATCTGATTCTTTTTAAAATAAATATTTATTGAAGCATAATATACATTAAGGACACAAATCCTAAGTGTATAGCCAAAAGAATTTTCTCAAACATTCCACCAGTTACCAACATCAAAATCAGCATTATTAGTACCAAAGAATTCTGCCTTATTTCTCTGCATGATCTGAGTCCCTAATCATGAACCTAACGTCTGTCATCATATGTTTGTGTTAGTTGTTTGCTTGTTCTCTGTAAATGGAATTAGATCATGTGTGAGCTTTTGTGTCTGCTTTTCTTTTTTTCTAAGTAGGGTCTCAGTCTACCCCAGGCTAACCTGGAATTCATTATGGAGTCTCAGGGTGGCCTCAAACTCACGGCGATCCTCCTACCTCTGCCTCCCTAGTGCTAGGATTAAAGGCATGCACCACCACGCCCGGCTATGTGTCTACTTTTTATACTTCAAATTTATCTCTGATATTTTCACCCGTGTTTTGCATGTAGGAAGTTTTTCTTTCATTTCCATTGACTGAATATGACACAACGTACTTAGCCATTGTAGTACTGGTGGCCAGTTCACGGTAGGTGTACCATTGTGAATACAACTGCTATGCATACTTACATTCATAGCTAAGCCCCTCCAGAATGATTACATTCAGGAGTGTATGAGAGCTCATCCTCACCAATAACTCTTGTGTTTTCATTTAGCAGTACTGTAGGTAAGTAGAGGCATCATTGTCATTACAGTTTTAATGACTATTTCACTGATTATTACTGCTAAGCACTTTTATCCTCTTGTTGGAAGATGTATTCAATTCTTTGGCTTATCATAAAGATTCAATCAATTGAAACAATGTGGTATTGGCATAAGGATAAAGAAATAAATCAATAGAAATAATAAAAATTCCACAGTTGTATGCTTACTTTACTTGTGTAATCATTCAGAGTCACAAAGGATATTCATATAAAAAACACATTTAACCCTCTACTTCAAATCACACTCAAAGATATATCCTAGGTGCTAGACAGACTATAGCTCTCAATTTGAAAAATAAGATATTAAGGGATTTTTAAATAAAGGATAATATCTTAGTTAATGTTGTGAGATTATTAAAAGAAAGATTGTGAAGACTGGTTCACTAAGAGATGCTGAAGTTGATTTCTTTCCAGGGGAGAGCTTGTTGGGGGAGGGGTTACTACGCCATGAAGGAGTACGGTGGTGTTCCAAAGTCAGAGAGAATCTTCAGCTCCAAAGAACAAGATGAGATGCTTCTTCTTAAAGGTTTCTGGGTAGAGGGAAGTTCCTCTCTGTGTGGCTCAGCCTACATTCTTTTTTTTTTTTTTTCTTTTTTCTAGTTTTTTGAGGTAGGGTCTCATGCTACCTCAGGCTTACCTGGAATTCACTATGTACTCTCAGGGTGGCCTTGAACTCATGTGATCCTCCTACCTCTGCCTCCCGAGTTCTCAGCCTGCATTCTTTTTTTTTTTTTTTTTTTTTAAATTTAATTTATTAGTTTTCTTTTCAGTAAATACAGGCAGTTAGGTACCATTATTTAGGCTCATCTGTGATCTACCCCCTCCCATTAGACCCTCCTTATTATTGAAAATGGGTCGTGCATTGTGGAGTTAGCCCCCAGTTATTAGTATGATAAATGTCTCTGAAAATCATGACCCAACATGTAACTCTGACATTCTTTCCGCCCCCTCTTCCGCAAGATTTCCCTGAGCCATGTTGGGTTCATTTTTGGTCTGCTTCAGTGCTGAGGTGTTGGGGGCCTCTGAGGCTCTGGCTCTCTGATTTGGTAGGAGTTGATTTTTCTCTGAATTGATCTCCTTCCCCTTTGTGCTGGTATCCATTTCACAGGAAAACATCATCCTTGCTTATTTCGCCAGTTGTCCTTAGTTTCAGTTGGGCCCCTTCTGAGGTATGTTGGGGCAGCTCCCTTCTTAGGATCTGCATCTATCTGGAAAAGAGAAGCAGATTCTCCAACGGAGAGTGAGTTAGCACCAAGAAAATTGAGATAACACTTACTTTTTTGATAGACAGTTTGATAGGTGTAGGCCCTCTTATACCCCGTGATTGATGGTAGCTTGATATTGTAGAGTGGGCTTGTGTTTGGGTATGGTTCTGACTTGTTTCCCAGCTCCAGCTAAGGGTCTAGTACCACTGAGTGGATCAGTTAGCCAAATCAAGAGCAATTGATTCCTCACCATGGCTGTGTACCACTATTGCACTTGTGTGGGTATCACATCCGGTTAATTGTTGCTACTTAGGTTAAACAATGTGTTGCTTGGACAGATCTTGGTCACTTCCCCCAGTCGCCTATGTAGCGCCTTCTGGCACTAGACACGCTGACTGTCTGGGGACTGACTCTCTCCTGGCTTCCAGCCATGTCATTCCATTTTACGTGTCAGCTGCGTATGGAGTCTTCAGCAATAGGGTCTTACCACTGGCCTTTGGTGGGTCATCAATTACTCTGACAGAAGTCTGTCATTGTTTTGGGAAACCTTGTAGGTTTCTTTGATCAAAAGCTCATTGTGGATTGTAGGCCCAAGCTGGAAGTGGGGGTTACAGGTCAGTGTCCACTAAGAAATTGAGGAAAAAGATAACTAATATACAAGAGTTAGAGAGAAGAGAGATAGAGGGGAGAGGGGGAGAGGGAGGGAGGGAAGATGTAGGAGATTTAGGTCAGTCTTGATCCTACCCTCTCCAGTGTCTTGTGGTTCAGGTGTTTCCTGTAAGGGACTAGTGAAGGTTCAGTCATTTGGTCTGTCTTTTAGGAAGTAGAATTTTATGGTACCATTGCCGTTGGGGTCCGGATTACTGTTTTCCACCCTTTGATTCCCTCCCCGCCCTCCCATCCATCTTATTGTCTAGTCCATGAGGTACTTGCTGGGTATGTAAGGCATCTTGGGCAAATTCAGGTTAGGTGTTGCAGATGAGTGAGACTATGTGTCGATTTTTTCTCTGTGATTGGGTAAGTTCGCTGAGAATGATCTGTTCCAGGTTCAACCATTTTTCCTCAAATTTCTTTATGTCGTTTTTTCTTACTGCTGTATAGAATTCCATTGTGTAGATATACCACATCTGTGTTATCCATTCTTCTAATGATGGACATCTGGGTTGATTTCAGCCTGCATTCTTGAAGCCAAGGAGTTTCTGGATGGGAACAAGGGGAAAATTCACTTAACAGAATCACTCTTTTCCAAGAGCCTATTGACATCACTAAGCAACACATTACTGAATTCTAAAATTTCTTTTCCTCAAATGGTACCATTTAAAGAACTAAAAGGCAGGCCACAATGCATACATCTAACAAAAGACTCATGTTCAGAAAGAATATTTTAATCAATGGATATTACTTTATAACATATGTATCCAAGCTCACATAGTCCGCTTCTAAGTGCTCATTGTGTGAGAGGGTACAACAGTGAGCACAACACTCGTACTTTGAGTCTTTTCTTAATGAATTACCAAGAAGTACATTCCTGAGTCACGGGACAAAGCAGAGAGTTTCAAGCCACAAAAGCCAATAAGAGAGTGGATCCTTCCAAATGGGTCTCCCCCCAGCTTACAAATTTCACTCTGTGCATTAGATCCCCTGCCTATGCAGTCACCCATTTTGGCTCCTTTTGAAAACCACAACACATCTTATCGTCATCTCAGGGAAATTTAAGAATTTTGATAAGAGATATAAAAGAACCTGAAAAAAATGTTCAGACAAGAGAACTCATCAATAGGAGACTGACAAGGCACATGAAACAAAATATTATGAAACCATTAGAAATGATAATGGGCTTCATGTTTATAGTCTTACATTAATAAAATAACATGTGAACAAACAATATTATATGACAGAAACATTTTAAATATAACATTCCATATTTGATGAAAACAGGAATCTCGATACATGTGCGTACACAGAAATGTCTTGAAAAATGCATAGCAATAAGTCTATCTTCAAGTACTGGGATTATGGAGTTTTCTTTCTTTTTTTACATATTTCTGCTTATAATATACACATAGTATTTCCACAATCAAAAGTAGTATAGCTACATTTTAAGATTAAGAAGTTTGTTGTAAGAAAAAGCTGATAATTTTGAAAATTCAAAAAAATTTAACTTTCTGTCAGCTTTGTCTCATTCATCATTAACCAGAAGAAAGAACTCCAATATTCTTGGTAGCTCAGATTTCTAAAAGAACTCATATTCATTGCATAGGTTTGACTTGATCAATATATTTTGTATGTTGATGATGGGTAAATATTGTGGAGTCCTTTGAGTAAGGAATGTGTGAACTTTAAAGCTCAATTGGCCATTTAAAGTTTTTCAGTTATTACTATAGGGAGAACAGATGCTGCTGCATTGTTTCAATCACAGTTATTGAAGTTATTGAATGTAAAATATACATTAACCTCACTTTCTGGTTTGTTAGTATAGTATCCTGAACCCAGCTGACTCTTTCTTTATAGATTCAAAATCTTAACATCAGGGATGGAGAGATGGCTTAACAGTTAAGGTGTTTGCCTGCAAGGCCTAAGGACCCAGGTTCAATTTCCCATAACCCATATAAGCCAGATGCACATGATGGCACATGCATCTGGAGTTTGTTTGCAGTGGCTAGAGGCCCCGGAATGCCCATATTCTCTCCCCCCCACCCCCCACACACACACCTCTTTCTTTTTCTCCTCCTCTCATAAATAAATAAAAATTAATTTTTAAAAAATCTTTAGATCAGAATTTAAACATTGTTCACATTGTACTTTACATTGTGTGTGTGTGTGAGAGAGAGAGAGAGAGCGAGAGAGAGAGAGAGCGAGAGAGAGAGTATTTTAAACATATAAAAGGCAAGGATTACATTCAGATTCTTGTCCGTTAGGTATAGAAGGCATGTGATCTTTGGTAACAATGCCTAATGTTTAGTCATTTTTATTTTATTTTATTTTTACAAACAAGAAGGCAACAAAATGTTTGGTTTATCAAGAGAAGTTTGAGTATGAAGTGGATGGTACACAGTAGACTATGTTCCCTTTGCTCCTCTTCAATAATTTCTTGAATTGAGTTTAAATGGATGTAGGAGTTTGGTGTGGATTTGTTCTGATACTTGTACACAAAAGGGAAAAGTCATGCCTGACTCAATGTGTTGCCTGCTAAGTTACATCTCTTGTCTGTAACTTTGGTGACAGAGATGTCTAATTCCTTGCTTCCTATCAGCAATTGGGCAAACCTTTAGGCAGGTGAACTGACAACATGCATCACATTTCCTCTGCACCAGCAATTCCGCTTTAGTAATTTATTTTAAGGAAATAATTGCAATGAACAAGAATGAACGAACCAGGATAGACACTGAAAGAGGTTTCTTTTTATAAAAAAAATATAACATTAACATGTCAGACACAATGTAAATGCTCATCGATGGTAGATTGACAAGGCACATTTGGATCATTCATAAAGCAAAATATTATGAAGCCATTAGAATAACAATGTACTCCTTATTTATAAAATATTATATGAACAAAGCATACAATAAGATGGGAACATTTTAAATGTAACATTCCATATTTGATGAAAGCAGGAATCTCTGCATATGCATACGTACAAAAATGTCTTGAGAAATACATAGCAATAAGTCTGTCTTCACCTAGTAGGATTATGGAGTTTTCTCTTTTTTACATATTTCTGTTTATAATATACACATATTACCTCTATAATAAAAAGTAGTACAGCTACTTTTCAAGATTAAAATTTTTGTTGTAAGGAAAAGTTGATAATTTTGAAGATTCTGAAAAACTTAACTTCTTGTGGGCTTTGTCTCATTCATCATCAACCAGCAACTTTGGTATTATTTCCACTGGGCTAGGTAGCTCTTTGTTGAGGGGATTGCCCCTTGTATTGGAAGATGTTTAGGTGAATCCCTGGCCTCAGTACACGAGGTGCCATCTATACACATCACTCCATCCCTCCAAATTATGACATCTAAAAAACAAAATGTGCTAAGTTGCCCCAACTAAGAACCATCATTCTAAATCACTCTAAAGAAATAAGAGCTCTGAAATGAAACCCTGTGTTTTCCTCTTACTGAATGATTAGACCTTTTTGCACTGACATTTCTTCATCTCAGAATAACCAAATGTTATAGATATCTTTTGATCCCGAAATCTAGAATTTTATGAGCTTGTAGAAAAATCTTTGGAGCCAAAGGAAAAGGGGTTGGCCCAGGATCACACAGAAAGCCAAAAGAACAGACCGAGATGAAGCTATAAAGCCAGGCATCCTGACATCCTATGGTCATGGGCGTATTTGTTCCTTTATGTAGCAACTATTGAATGTCTCCTATATTCTAGGCACAAAAAATACAGCAATCAAGGAGGTCCTGGATTTCATGGAGCTTACCTTCTATCCGGAGAAACAACCCACACTCATGGAGGTAATAACCAGGAGGGGAACAAGGAAGTCAGTTACTGGAAGGGTATAAGGAGAAGTAAGCACATTAGACAAGATGGTCTAGGAAGACCCCTAGGGGAGTGGATACTTGGACTAAGGTCTGGATGACAAACAGAACAGAGCTGGACTGAGAGAAGTAGCTAGGTAGAAGTGCTTGCTTGCCAAGCATGAAGAGTTAGTTGGCGCCCAGTGCTAAGGGGAAGAATGGAGGAGAAAGAGAGAGAGAGAGAGAGAGAGAGAGAGAGAGAGAGAGAGAGAGAGAGAGAGAGAGAGAGAGAGAGAGAGAGAGAGAGAGAGAAGAAGAAGAAGAGGAGGAGGAGGAGGAGGAGGAGGAGGAGGAGGAGGAGGAGCAGGAGGAGGAGGAGCAGGAGGAGGAGGAGCAGGAGGAGGAGGAGAAGGAGGACAAGGAAGAGGAGGAAAAGGAGGGGGAGTAAGGGGAGGAAGAAGAGGAGGAGGAGAGAAAGAGAAAGGGCATATCAAAGATCAGTAGGAAGATTGTCCCACGCAGAGGGAATTGAGCTGCAGAGAACTAAGAAAAAGAGGTTGGAACTAATATTAGTGAATATGTAGCAGCAGTATGGAAGAAAGAGTGTTACCAAAGGAAACAGTGCCATGTGACATTAGTAACAGCAAAAGGAAAAGGTTAGTGAAAAGATAATGTTTGATTTTTTTTTTTCCATAGCAGAATGATTATGGTGGAAATTAGATCCAGGAAAATTCCCTCATATCATGGCCTTTCTCCATCATACAATTGAAAAATTGTGTTTGGGGAAATTCTGGAAACAAATGCTCCCAAAACTCATCAAAGCCTTTCTATCGCCATTTAGTACTGAGAGAGGGATGCCAAGAAGATGTCTCCTGAATTGCTAAAGCAATAAATTGAGGAGATAATCTTCCTGGTGGTTGGCTCGGGGAGGGGGTGGGGAATGGGTCCAGCAGCTAAAATGATAACTAGATTTAGTTGACAATTTGCTCTGAGTAAAATGTCGAGCTTGTAAATAATTTAAAAATAGCCTGTCATTCAATTGCAGCATGTCCTTTAAGAAATTTTAATCGATGCAAAAAACATATCTCTCAGACACCAGCCTCTAACCCCTTTGAAAGCAGCTATAGGTCTAACAAAAACTGCGACCTGGGCAGGCAATGTGTGCAGCAGGTGACTAAAAGAATGACTTGAACTGAAACCCCAGAATCCAATATTATGACAATATTCTGCAGCCTGGAATTAGCTATTGTGGCACTACACGGTGTGGAAGCACTGGATTTGCTCAGCCCTTTCTGCTCAAGGGCACAGAGCAGCTGGGGGCTCCATGGGCTCCTGAGGGACGATCAACACACTTGTAAGCTGTGTGCGCCTGGGCTGCAAATGGACTGGTTAGAGAGTCTGTGTCCAAAGCTCATTATTACTGAGAAGAAAGGAAGGAAAGGAGGATGGAAGGGGCCATAGCAACTGTCTGAAGTCAGGGCTCGGTGTGACTTTGAGAAGGAAAATGGTTGCCACAAGGCAGGGATGGTGGGTATGTGGACCCCCATAGCTACGATTAATCTAAATTCACATGGCTTTCTACCCAGCATCCATGTCGCAGAGGAGGAGAGGAGTAGAGCTGGTTCTGGGGACATATCCAGTGTGTCACCTCACCCGGGTCTGCTGCCTTCCCTGTGGGGACCGCAGGAACAGAGGCAACGGTGTCCTTGGCGCCTCGCAGCCCGGCCCCAGCCAGCTGCCTGGGTGCACCCCCAGAGCCACCTCTGACTCAGCCGAACTTTTCCTCCAAGGAAACCAATCACTGTCCGATTCGCAGTGCCAGGAGATGCAGCCACGGAGCCAAGGGCAAGAGCAAGCCCTGTTCCCTGAGGTTGGCACTTGGATGTTTTCTGCTGGAATCTAGAATCCATTTTTTCCTTTGTCTTTTTGTATTTTTAACACTGACACAGATTATGAAGATATCTTTCCAAACTGCCAGCGCAATTAGAGAATGTGACACCCCCAGAGAAATTAACCAAATTTGACTAGATGTTTAATTTTTGATGAATGGATGATCACTTATAACCAGAACATGTATGTATTGATTTTTATCCCTCCAATCGTACATGCTTAAATAATCTGTAGAGCTGTTAATCCTGGGTGGATTTAAAGATGATAGATAGTGATGCATTATTCATAAATGCTGTTCAGCAGGAGATCCACTGTACAACTGTTAATCTCTCACAATTTCATTTCCATATTCATCTGTTATTAGTTTATTTAAACCAGATTGCCAGAAATATTTAGAATGTTAATTTTTAACATCCGCCCTTATAATGAAATATCAATTCCTCCTTTCAGTCTGATGCAACCATGGAGACTGCGTGAGCTTGTTGCTTCTTTCTCTCCATCCCTGGCCCAGTTTAAGCATGAGCACGTGCACACACACACACACACACACACACACACACGTGTACATGTGGCTTGCCTCTATTATTGACTGTCAAATGGTTTCTAGCTTGTCTTTGTCTCAAGGTCAATCAGACTCAAGTTTTTTTTTTTTTTTTAACTCCATCTTGGAAGATTTCTTCATTGGTAAGCTTCTGCAAATTCCCTTGCAGAAATATTGAACCAAATCTGCCCAGGCTGCAGCCTCCTGGGGCCTTTCACTCAGGGCTAAATATAAATAAATACTCATATAGGACAGCTTTTGATGAAGCGTTAAAGAGCTCTTTGGTTTATATGGCTTCTAGATTCTCTATTTTCTCTTAACAATGAGCCCATGGTGGTAGAAAGGAATAGATTTGTAAATTGCTGCCTATGGACCTCCTGGGACTTAATGGCACAGGGCACAGAGGGAGCTGATCTTGGCAAAGAAAGCAAGATAAATAAAATTAACTACCATATCAAGTCCCTTTAAAATCTCAGCTGTCAACTCCCTCCAACATCTATGAATTTGGGAGCATGTTACTGACAGAGTGTCTCACCCAAATCCAGTAACATTGCTCCTTTCAACTTGGAAAGGGTCCCCAGGCAGCGGCCCCTACCGCAGGAAAGATGAGAAAAAGGTTTGCATTTTTTTCTTCTCTCTCCATTATTAAGTGTATAGAGGGGGGGCTAGTCACTAGCACTCCAGGCCAGCCAATAGTCACTGCCATTATGATTACACTTGGTATTATTTATTCCTAAACTATTCACCATATCATCCTTATAAATAAGGGGCTACATGTTTTAGTTAGATAACGTGTGTGTGTGTGTGTGTGTGTGTGTGTGTGTGTGTGTGTGTGTTTATGTGA
This sequence comes from Jaculus jaculus, assembly GCF_020740685.1. Classification (NCBI taxonomy): domain Eukaryota; kingdom Metazoa; phylum Chordata; class Mammalia; order Rodentia; family Dipodidae; genus Jaculus; species Jaculus jaculus. The sequence continues at coordinate 32,635,659 of NC_059105.1, read as the reverse complement.
GTATGGGTATACATGTCATGGCACATGTGTGGACAACAGAGGAAAACCTTGAGCAGCATTCCTTGCTTTTACCTCATTTGAAGCAAGCTTTCTTGTTGCTCCTTGCTGTATATGCCAGGTGATATGACCCACAAGCTTCTGGGGATCCTTCTGTCTCTGCCTCCCATGTCATCATAGCAGCACTGAGACTACAGTTGCCTACTACTGAATCCACTTGATCTGGGCGCTGGGGATCCAAACTGAGGCCCACATGCTTACACAGCAAGCACTGTAACTACGTGTCTCACCTCCCAGCCTGGGCTGGAGACTTTAAGAGGTGAATTGGCTGGTGAAGATGAGGGACTGAGCCAGGCGTGGTGGCGCACATCTTTAATCCCAGAACTCGGGAGTCAGAGGTAGGAGGATCGCCGTGAGTTCACGGCTACCCTGAGACTACATAGTGAATTCCAGGTCAGCCTGGGCTAGAGTAAAACACTACCTTGAAAAAAAAAAATGAGGACTGGCTTAGATCAGCAGCAATAAAACAAGGATAGGAAGCCTACAAACTTAGGGGAGGGTGCTTATCCTTCTCCTGGAGCTCCCCAAAGAGATCTGGCTTCTGTGGGTTCAGGAAAGAGGCTGACACTTCCTGATAGACATGAAAACTGTGAAGTTCCGTTCTCATCACAGGGGAAGACAGGAGACAGGCATGAACAATTCGGAAGGCTCACCTCCGCCGTGCCCTGTGGTCCTTGCACTGCACCACCTCACTGGATGTTCTAAACAACCCCTCGGGATGGGTGACATTATGGGCTCATTTTCAAAAGGAGTAGTGAAGTATTTGTCCACGCTGCTGCCCTGGGAAGATGCCCTGACGTAGCCTGGAAGCCACAGGAGACCCCTGTCCCTGCTGGGGTGGAGGTTGATCAGCCAACCACCGTCACGGTCTGGGGCCAGTCACTAGTACTCCAGTAGAACGTCAGCTTCTGGTTGTGTGCAGGTGGATGCTTTGAGCCCTGTGTCAATATTCAAAGCACTGCTGAACAAGCGGTCCAAGAAAGTCTAAAACTGCATGGATCATGAGGGAATCTGATGGCCAAACACCGTGATGTGTCCCACAACACCTGTCAGCCTGCACCCCCACAGACACCTTGTGAGGTCCGAGGAAATAACCTAAATGGGAGTAAACAGACCAGCTACTAGACTTTGAATTTTCACCCAACAACAGCCTTAAGCTGGAGTCCAGGCAAAATTTCTACTGTACTTCAGAGGAGCAAAACCATTACGATTCTCTTTTGGGTCATTGTTGATTCTACATAAGAAAAAGAAAATTTAGAAAACTGAGTCCGTAATTGGAACATAGCTCACTAAACATGATTTTTTAAATTCTTTTTGTTTGTTTATTTATTTTTCAAGGTAGGGTCTTACTCAAGCTCAGGCTGACATTGAATTCCCTATGTAGTCTCGGGCTGGCCTTAAACTCACAATGATCCTCCTACCTCAGCCTCCTGAGTGCTGGGATTGAAGGTGTGTGCCACCTTGCCTGGCTACAGAGAGAATGGGCACACTAGGGTCTCTAGCTGCTGCAAATGAACTCCAGATGCATGTGCCACTTTGTGCACATGGATACTGCAGAATAAAACTCAGGTTGTTAGGCTTTGTAGGCAAGCACCTAAGCCACTGAGCCATCTCTCCAGCCCTTGGTTGTTTTTTGAATTCATGAAGTTTTTCCACAGTGATTTGTTACTAACTCTGAATAATCCACAGAAAACCACAATCCTTACCCCAAAGGAGTTTCCATTCCACAATAGGTAAAATAGACATCATGCAAGTAACACCTGAACTCTGTAACTAAATAAAGGACCTACAGTGAGGAAGCAGAAGGGTTAGCATAATTCACACTGGAAGGGAATCTGATTCTCATGCAGTTATCATAACGATTACAATATTGTCCTCTCATAAAGAGCTGTTTGTATTTTCCAAGGTAGCAAAGAGGGGTGGTCATCCCTATGTCCAGATTCAGATCCTGATTCAGTGACTTGACCAAGGAGTGTTCAGACACATAAGAACCTCAGGACTATGCCCCCCCCCAAAAAAAGACCCCAGAAATCACTAGCTCTTTTCTGTCTGAATTTCTAGAACCATAAAAATTGGTCCTTGACACCAATAAAAATACACACTCGGGGGCTGGAGGGATGGAATAGCGATTAAGGCATTTGCCTGCAAAGCCAAAGGACCCAGGTTCAATTCCCCAGGACCCATGTTAGCCAGATACAAAAGGGGGCACATGCATCTGGAGTTTGTTTGCAGTGGTTGGAGGCCCTGATGTGCCCATTCTCTCTCCCTCTCTCTCTTTGTCTCTCTCTCTCCCACTGTTTCTCTGTCAAATAAATAAATAAAAAATATTTTTAAAACACACTTCGAAGCATCCTTTAACCAGATTCCATCTGGGCCCAGGTAGAAAGAAGCTGTGTTACAAATGTCTTTCCTCTTTGGGCCATACTTTCACTTTCTCTAACTGGTGGGTGTGGTGGTGTGAATAAAATGTCCCTCATAGGCTTAGGAAAAGTTGTGGAGTCTTTGGGAAGTTATCTTTGCTGGAAGAGATGTTTCACTGTGGAGTGGAGTGAGCTTTGGGGTGTGATTGCCCAGCTCCAGCCAAGTACTGAGGCTACTTCCTTCCTGCTGCTGTGAGGGTGTGATGTCCATCTCTCTGTCTGCTCTGCCATGATTTCCTACCACAACGGAGCTTCCTCTAGATACTGTTGCTGACATAACACTTCTCCTTCTGTCAGCTGCTTCTGGACGGGTGTTGTGTCCCAGCATTGAGTAACTGCTATAGTGGGAGAGGACTAGTGGGTGAAAGAGTATAAATGGGCTGCTTAAAGAAAGCAGTGAGAACTCAAGATGGTTCCCTACATCTTCCCCTCCCCTGACAAGGTCCTCTCCTCACTAAGCTACCATGCTATGTGGCGGTGACATGGGAGAGTTCTCTATAAATTTCAGCTTAAAAGGGCCAATACCCAATGTTAAATACATAAATTAAATCATTCTTTACAAGGCCTTTTTACAATTTCAAGCCATTTTCCCACCTAGAGCTGATTGGTAAATTAATTATTGCATTAGTAGTTTGTTGGTGACTTGTGTAAACAACATTCAAACACAAAACAAAAACAATTTGGCTCCAAATATTTGTTCACAGATTTTGAAGGCATTAAAAAGTACTTGTAATTGTGCAAAAAAAAAAAAAAAAGTTTTCAGTTTAGTTTCTTGCTTCCTTTTATCCTGGAAAGAGTTATAATTCATCCTCCATTGGTATGCAGTAATTTGTCACAGTTGTTTATATGGCGCTGGCTACCATTACGGAAGACTTTTTAGAAGTTAAACTGGGTCAGGGAAGGCCAGTTATTAATCAACTTTAATGTTGTAAAGTATATATATGTAACTAAGAAGACAAGTGCCATTTTTCATCCTTAAGCAGCTAAAAATATGAAAGGCAAAAATCTCATGGTAGATAAACATAACAAAACTTGCATACATTATATCCAGTCACCTTTGTTCTAAAAACACAGTTTCCCTTTTGTAAATAAATTCTTAGTCTAAAAAATGATGTCTATTGAAGAGAATATATTTCAGCGAGATACCTATACTCAAATTCTACATGAAAAATCTAAATTGGTTTCTTATGGGATTTAAGTTTTTTTGCACATGTGTATAGAGGATGTGTACATGCATGTGTGTGTTTGTATGTATGTGGGCACACATGTATATGCTATTATGCATGTGCACGTGAAGGGTAGAGGTTGATGTTAGATGTCTTCCTCCGCTGTTTCCTCTATAATTTATTTACTGAGGCAAGGTCTCTCTCTCCTGAACCCAGAGCTCACTGAGCTATTCTAGCCTGCCACCTTGCCCCAGAGATGCCTTGTCTAGAGTGCTGGGATCATGGGCAGGCAGCCACATCCACTTGCATTTATGGGGACCCAAACTCTGGTTCCTAAGCTTGTGTATCAAGAATGTTATCCAAAAACAAAAAACAAAACAAAACAAAAAAACAGAAAAAAAAAGAATGTTATCCACTGTGCCAACTCGCCAGCCCCTGCTTTAAGTTTTTTCTCTAAATATGCATATATAGGTTGCGCCTGGAAATTGCAATATATTAAAGCACCCATCTATACCAAGTAAGTTTTGTGAGAAACATATTTATATCTTCTTTTGCAGAAGCAATCTTTTCTAAACTCAAACTTGGCATAATTGACTGGGTAGGCTCAAGTGTAGTCATGAGACAATGAGTATTTTGGAAACCAGAGTATCTGAAACCAGTCATGAGCCTTAAAGTTGATGTTTCCTGGCCGCTGGGTCTCTGCCCCAAATGAAGTCACATGTAGGCATGTATATTAATGTGACACCAAGGCATACACAGGGGAGAGGCAAAGTTTTAATTTGGAAATCAAGAACTACCCAAATGTCCATGCACATGGAAGTAAATTGTGCTATTCACACACAACAGACTCCTACGCTGCAGTGACAGAACACGAATTACTGCTATACATGTGGATGGATGTCACAACCACAATATTGAGACCAAGAATCCAGGCACATGAGGCTCATGGTACATCATTTCATTTCTGTGTAGTTTACAAAAAGTGAGAGAAATCTCTGATGTTGGAAGTGAAGATAGTGGTAACCTTTGGGGAAGGGAAGCAGTAAATAGGAGGCATGGGGATGGGGGTGGGGAGGGCTTCTGGGATCCCAGTACTGTCCATGTCCTCATCTACAAATGAAGAAAGACTCTTCCACGACCTTCACAAAACTGATCTAGCTATACATATATGATATACATACTTTTTATATGTAAATTATACTTCAACAGAAAAATTACTTAAAACATAAAAGTAAAAAGGCATCTAAGAAGATATTCAGCTCCCTCCCAAGCAGAGCTGAACCTAAATATTACAGGGTCTCCTTTGTGTCCTCTGAAGGGGAAACAGCATCCTCCCTGTCCTTCAGAGACTCACACTGATGGAAGCTCGCCTTCCAAGGAAGAATAGTCATTTTTTTTTTTCAGACAGTTGTAAGCAAAACTTTGGAGTCAAAAAGAGGGGGATGTTTGTGGCCTCTGTGGGCCAAATTAGCACGTTTAGTTTGGACATAACCTAGTCAACCTAAATTAGGATTTCAAAGAGCTTGTGCATGGTTCTAGCGAGAATAGTCATTTGCCAAAAAATGTGGATAGCTTCACTCCTAGAAGAGATCATGTTGGTTTTGACAAAACAACACGGTAAGGAATAAACACATTCTTCTGCAATCTGCTTCCAACCAGCCCCAGATTTGAGAGGATGCTGAAAAAGTAATTTGAAAGAATTGAGAAAGGGAAAATTTCCTTTGATTTGTGTTTTTGTTTTTTTGTTTTATTTTTTTTTTAAGTACTAGGCTGGAGAGATGGCTAAGTGGTTAAGGTGTTTGGCTTCAAAGCCTAACAACCCAGGGTTCAATTCCCCAGTACCCATGTAAATCCATATACACAAAATGGCACATGTATCTGGAGTTCATTTGCAGTAGCTCGAGGCCCAGGCATGCCCATTCCCCTCTTTCTGCTTGCAAATAAATAAATAAAAATATTTTTAATGTACCAAACAGTGTATCTTGGCATGGTTCTCTTTGGAGAATGCAAAGCTCACCCAAGTCATTGCTTTGCTGGAGTCTGGAGTCACCCTGGGCAGCAGGACAGAGAATCTTACAAATGGAGAGAGCAAGGTCAGTGCTGAGTCTGGGATGGAACCAGAGGGAGATAAGCATTAATCCCCACTGAACACACTGGCTCTTTATAACTTTCTGAAAAGCATCTTGTCATTTTAAGAAATGGGCATGTAGGGGCTGGAGAGATGGCTTAGCAAGTAAGGTGCTTGCCTGTGAAGCCTAAGGACCCAGGTTCAAGGACCCAGAACCCATGTAAGCCAGATGCACAAGGTGACGCATGCACACCAAGTGATACAAATGCACAATGTGGCGCACATGTCTGGAGGTTGACTGTAGTGGCTAGAGACCCTGACATGCCAGTTCTCTCTATATATATTGCTCTCTCTCTCATAAAAGAAAAACAAAATAAATGTGTATGTAACTTTTCAGGCAGAAGTAAGGAAAGCCAGTGATAGTGAGAGAATTCAGGATTCTCTTGCCTCTCTGCTGTCTCATCATTCTCTAGGATCACAACCCTGGTCTCTGGGAAGAACACATTGGAGCTAATATGCTTAGTTCTTCTAATACTCTTGCTTCCATGCAACATTGTCTTTAGCTAATCACTTAACCTCTCCACACAGCAAAGCCTGTCAGTTATTAAATACTCAGAGGGACAGAATGAAGCTGCTTATTGCTCTGAGTATTTGCAAGTTTAAGTGACTGTCTTGAAGGCCAACCTTGCCTGCCAGGCCCTTCCTTCCCATCTACATGGGTAAGCCCTCTCAGGTCAGCCACAGCCCTGAGTCCTGTCCTCCACCAGTGGTGGGGTGTGGCACATACATCTCTAGAGTCAAGGGAGGAGAATGCTTGCTCTTCAAATCCTGTCATTTGGAATTAATATCCTCCAGCTAGCTCCTAGGCTCTTTCAGGGTTTTTTGACCTTCTGATATTTCCCTTTTCCTTGATTAAAAATTATTCTCTAAGAATTTCCTGTGAGATAAATCCAGATTTTTGAGGAGATGCCCAGTGCTCAGACATGATGAAGACAAACTTTGTCATGTGCTTTTATTGTTTGGGGGCATGAGGAAGAGCAGTTGGGTTCACTGACAACCCAGGAAGAAAAACATACTTCATACTAAAGTGTCAAAAGTTAAAGCTCACAGAAGACCAGTGAGACATAAAGAGAAAGCATTGCTGAGATTATAAATCAGACCAAGGGGAAAGTAAAATTTGATTTCACCCAAAGGACAATTACATCCACATTTTAAGGAGCACATCTGGGGTGACATGAGCCGCACCTGTAGGTCAAGCCCCTCCAGCACTCCCAGCAAGGCCAACCCAGTGTGGAGAAAATGATGCTTCTCTTAGTCAAGCATGTAATCACATATTTCCAGATGAGAGGCACAAAAATGATTAAAGCTTTGGGAAATTGGATCTGTATAGAGAGACTAATGGAACTGGCCTCCCATGTCCTCAAAAAGGCAAGTCTGGCGAAGGAAGAAGGCTCTCACCATGGCGAGTGAAGGAATGCACACAACTGGTGATTCAGGGGAGGAACTGCAAGACAAAGCAAGGTCATTAAAGAACAGACAGACTATCTATCTGCCACTTTCATCACTGCTGTGACCAAACATCAGACCAGGCGGAGGAAGGAAGGCTTGATTTGGGCTCATGGTTTGTGGATACAGCCTGCCATGGTGGGGAAAACGCTGCAGCAGAAGCAGCTCACAATGCAGTGATGGAGACTCACTCATTTCAGGTGGATCACAAAGCAGAGAGAGGGGCATATCACTACTCTAATGGCATTCTCCCATTATCATGCTGGTTCAGTCAGACCACAGCCCACGTGATAGTGCCATCCATACTCGGGGTATGTCCTCCCTACTGGGTTGAACCTCTCTGGAAACTGCCTCACATGTGTGTGTCCTAGGTGACTCTAAATTCAGTCATGTTTACAATGAAAACTAACCATTATACTATACTTCACATTTTCTTTGAGCTGCTAAACCATAGGATTCCTCCAAACCATTGCCAATATGAAAGAGGCCTTGAGGTCTGCCTGGAAACATTGGAGGAAAGTTGCGTTTAGCCTCATTCCTAAGTTGGTTTGATTGACAGCTGAAAGCTCAGAATTTGGTGGATAACCTTCAGGATTGCAGTTTATGGCCTTGACTTCCATTATATTCAGTAAGATGTCAGCAGTCTGATGAGAAAGATCAAATCTCAGCCCAGCTTCCTCACTTACCTTCTAGATATGTCATAAAATCTGTATCATCTCCCCAAACAACAGAGCAAGCTTGAACCCATCCACTCTGCATGATTTTCCTGTTTCTATAAATGAAATCATCTTTGTTCAGTCACCCAGGAGTGACACCTCAGAGTCATCTTAGAGTCATCTGTCTCCCTCACTCCTCTGGCATCATCAACAAGGCAACATGTTTTCCTTCTGTTTTTCTCATCTTTCCCCTTCTTCCTATCCCCAGGACAAAAATTCCAGTTAAAGCCATTATTAACATACATTAATGTATTTAAAAAACTAACTCTTGTCTTCTAAGATCTAGTTCATTCTCAGTTTCTCAAAGGGTGGTCAAGGATCATTTCCATGGAAATCACCAAAGGATCTTATTAAAAATGAACATTTCCAAGCCAGGCATGGTGGCACATACCTTTAATCCCAGCACTTGGGAGCCAGAGGTAAGAAGATCACCATGAGTTTGAGGCCACTCTGAGACTACATAACGAAATCCAGGTCAGCTTGAGCTACAACTAGATACTACCTCAAAAGCAAATTTAAAAAGAAGAAGAAGAACATTTCCCACACTCCAGATTTCTGCTTCAGAATATCTGGGGTTGGCACCTAGAAATCCAAGGTTTTAACAAGAGCTTTCCCCATGTGACACTGTATTCCCGAAAGTTTTATCAACTTTCTTCTACCAGCTCAGTCTACTTGGAGATTATCTATGCATCTATCCAGCAACACATGTCAGGAACCATTCCTCTTTTCACTGATCCATTTCACTTACCGAAAACTCTGAAGTGGGTCCATAAATCGTTGAAAGAACAGATAAACTGTGATGCAGCCGTACAGTGAATGGGCTGTTAGACAACAGTTACGGGAACCAGCTATCACTCTGCCCAGCTGCCTAGAGAACATACAGAAACACGACCAAAAGGAAGCAGACATGGAAGAGCATAGGCGGTGGGATTCCCATTTGTTTGGCCCTTAGGAACGGGCTGTTTTACGATGACAGATGTGAGGCCTGTGGTAATTTCTGCACAATGATACTGACTAGGCAGAGATATATTGAGGAATGTAAGAAATGTTCTATAGCTTAATCCAGACAGGTATACATGAGTGTTAGTGTGTGCACTTTACTGTTTTTAAGTTATAATCCGAGGTTTTAGAAAAAGGAGAGAGATGGGGGGGAAGGAGGTAGGAGAGAGAGATAAAGAGGAGAGAGAGGGGAGTGACTCACGGACCCATTATCTGAGAGGTAGCGTTCAAGCTTTGTGGCATGGCTTTTAAGGCCTTCTCCAATCAATAAAGAACCTTCTCTGTGAAAGTCCAACCACTACTCCAATCAGATGCACCCACTTAGCAGAAGCCGTAGTTTCTTGCTTTCCTCTTTTCCTCCCTCTGCAGTCATACCTCAGTCAGGTAGAATAGAATTGTTTGTACATCCAGATCTTAACCATACATGAATGTCCGATTCTGTTTCCTCAGCATTTTGTAGCTTGAAAAGAAGTATTGAAGTCCATATTTGGCACCTTACTTAGAAGTAAAGTTAACTAGTAAACTTGAGGTGATACAGGATTGGGACAGGCCCTAAACTCAATGGCTAGTGCCTATAAGAAGATGCACAGACACACAGACAGAAAAATGCCATGTGAAGATGAATGCAAACATTAACTAATGGGTGTGCAAGCCAGGCCGTACCAAATAGATCCAGCAAACACCAGAAGCCAGAGGAGAGAGAAAGACTGGCTCTTAGAGCCTTCAGGTAGGACCACAAAAGACCCTTATTTTAGACTTTTGGGATATATAACTGGGAAAGAACACACTTCCTTGTTTTAAACTGCCTGGCTTATAGTAATTTCTTAGAGTGGGCCTGGGAAATTTATATACTAACCCAACACATGGCCGCTTTACTTACTGTTGTGGCTTCTGGTTCCTACCTTGAAAACAAATCACTCGGTGCCTCGTGGAGGCCAGCCACTCACTTGTCATATGGACACCTGTGCATGTCCCCTCACATTGATAGGACTGGCCCGTGTCATACTACATCATAGAGATGATGCATTGTTTCTAAGTGTGGCTCATAAAAGACATTGCAGCTTCTATCTTGCTCTCTTCACTCCAGAGGGAGGTAAATGTCATGCAACTAGCTACTCAGAAAGACTTGTGAAGTTCACCTGACAATAGCCATTATATATTCATTCTCCAACATTGGTGGCACACATCTTTGATCTCAGCACTTGGGAAGCTGAGGCAGAAGGATCATAAGTTTGAGGCCAACCTGAGCTACAGAGTGAGGTCAAGGTCATGCAGGGCTACATAAGTAAGACCTTGTCTCAAAAAGTTAATGAATTTACTATTTAATTAGTTAAAATAGCACAAAATCACTACTTATCTGTGTGAGCCAACTCCAATCCAGCCAAGGCTACAGATAATTGTAGCCCTGGATATAATCTTGTTACTGAAAATGTATAAGAGATCTTGAATCACCCTTGGACTGTAGACTCAAAAAAAAAAAAAAAAACCCACTATATGACATCAAAAAGATACTAAATTATGTGTTAAATTTTCTCTATAGAAATAAATGATACAATGCCTATTATACTGTTTTACCTTAACTTTTCTTTGGAATTTCTTGACTTCTCAACTAGATTGCAAACTATATTCATTTTTAAATATTTTATTTGTTTATTTATTTGAAAGAAAGAGGCAGATAGAGAGAGAATGGACATGTTAGGACCGGTAGCCGCTGCAAACAAACTCCAGATATATGCACTACCATGTGCATCTGGCTTACACGGATACTGGGGAACAAGTTTGAGTCCTTAGGCTTCACAAGCAAGAGCCTTAACCTCTAAGCCATCCCTTTGGCCTGCAAACTATGTTCTTAGATGAAGGCAAGCCTCGTTTCTCACACCACTTTACGTCTTTACTCAGTGTGCCTTCTGCACACGTGGCATGAATGAGGACAGTGTATCCTAGCAGATAGCTTTCACAGCATTGTGATGAACCAGCAAGCATATCCGTTATTTAACAATTGGATTTATGGAAGCTTCCCTCACAGTGAAACATTTGAGAAAAGCTGCATTTGAAGCCATTCTTCTTTCCCTCCTACCCATTTCCGTGCCTCCCTGGTGTTGTTGGCTTCTGAAATGTAGGTCATCTCCAGTGGCATGACCTAATTAGGAGATGTAATTTAACAGGGAAAAAAAAAAAAAAAAAGAATCCTCTGAGATGGAAGATTTGAAACAAAGGAAAGTAGCTTTTTTTTTTTTTTTTTTTTTTCATTTTATGTCTGACAACTGCTTCCCTGGCAGAGATACCTTCTTCCAAGCCCCAAGCTACAAAATTTGTAAAGCACAAAGAAGAACGGTAGTGAGCCGTTCAGTGGCAGCTGGAAATAATGAATTTATAATGTTCACAGAAGGAGGAAGAGTAAGCTTGACTTTGCTAAAGGGGCTCGGTGGGGCTGTTTCTTGGCAGCAAGGAGAGTGAGACTTCGGAGGAAGAAGTTCTTCTGCCGGCAACACCACTCTCTAAGGATGAGAGGAGACCGCATGGCTCGCCTAATCCAAGCCCTCTGGAAACTTCTATACTGTTGTGTTTGCAACACAATAAAACACCACACACTAAGTGTAGAAACAATAGATTCTTTTTTTGTTTGTTTGTTTACCTTCGTATATTTGGAACTCTTGTTTTAGAAAAGACTAAACAAACTAAACAGATTTCAAGGGTTCATTACAAAATGAACTTCCAGGGATGTCACTGGGTCACCTTGGACTCAGTCCATCTCCCTCACCTCTTCCTCTCAAAGACATGATGCTAGGTTCCTGTAAAATGCTTAAGTGCTTTCTGAATCACCCCAGGAACACTTGACTACACTGATCATAATTGAATGCATTATTAATTCTTTCTTTGAAACCTGATATTCCATGTTTATCATTAGACGATTCCATTTCTGCACCCAACAGGACTCAAAGGCCTGCAGGATGCATAACAAGCTTGCTTAGTGGCTGACATTAATGAATACAAAAAATATTACATTGTTTCCTTCTTACAGAGGTGTGGAGAATGCAACTCACCCACAGCCAGCCAAACTGCTCATAAGAGGTGAAGCAAATCTGGGCAGTTTCATTACAGAAAGAAATGATGTTCTTACCTTTCTTGTGTGACCTTGGAACCCATGGGCACTTGGGCTGCAGGCAGCATCATTTCTCTCTAAAAGTAAATTCCTGGCTGAAGGAGAAAACCCTGGTCATTTTGAGCCTTCTTTCATTCTAACCCCCTCTGCCCCCCAACACAGGACATGTCATTCTACTGCTGACACCCTTGGTTCATGCATCAGCAGATTTCCATGATGTGACTCTTGATACCTACCTCCTATTAATAATCACCACCTTAGTTGGGCATAGTGGTGCACGCCTTTCAGCCCAGCATGTGGAAGGCAGAGGTAGGAGGATCGCCATGAGTTCAAGGCCACCCTGAGACTACATAATGAATTCCAGGTCAGCCTGGGTTAGAGTGAGACTTTATTTTGGAAAAAAAAAAAAAAAAAGAATCACCACCCTACACCCTAAACTTGAGGGATTCTACCTCCAGCATGAGGAGCTTGGCATAGCAATGCCTCAGTAAAACTGATGAAAATTATTTTTAAACACAATTAAGACCTCTAGAAATAGCTCCACTGGTATACAATAAATGAGGAATCATTCTATTCATGAAGGTCTACTAACACTCCGTAATAAAGGCAAGAGTGATTGACATTTCTCTCAAGACCCACGTTCTCCCCTCCCTGCTCCCAGCTCAGAAAGTGGAGATTCCATTCCTAACTGCCTTATAGGGTGACCCAGAGCTACTTCTCCCTCCAGCTACCCATCAGAGCCACTAGCCATGGAGTACTGGGCATCAGCACTTCTCACCTTTTCCCCAGCTCTCAGTGCTGAGGCTACATTCACTGTGAGGATGACTAAAAGGTTCTTATCTCTGCCTAGTCACCAATGAATCCAATAAGATGTGGGCTTCTTTGAAGGGATTCTGAAGTTAGGTGTTTGTAATTTTTTCTTACCTTAGGAGGGTTAGGTCCTGCTTTCTCATTTGTCTCCAGCAAACTAGCTATGGTCTGTATCATGTAGCATGACGTGTTCTGTAGCTTGGTCTGCATCTCCAGTAACTGTCACCCTCCTTCCGGTTGCCATACCACAGCATTCTGTTTCTGAGGGCACCTTCAAACTTGGGGATGGTGCTACTAAGACGTCTGGGAACCCCAATCACACCAATCTTGGGCTTGTAAAGATGGGGCTTCATAGCAAACGAGACATGCTGAGGAGACCTGCATTTTCCACCCCCCTCAATCCGCTAAGAATTCTACTTCTTAAAGTAGATGCGCTTCCTGGTGCATCAGAACTGTGGCTCACAGGTTTCACCTGGAGAAGGGACAGGCTTGGGACACAGAAGCTCCAACTCCCTCCCCAAAGGCACTGACCTCATTTACAAAACTGTGTGAAGGAGTTCACATTTGAAGGTTCCCTCAGAAACAGTGAATGTTGTGGGTATGGCAACCGGAAGGAGGGTGACAATCACTGGAGATGCAAACCAAGCTGCAGGACATGTCATGCTACATGATACAGACCATAGCTAGTTTGCTGGAGACAAATGAGAAAGCAGGAGCTAACCCTCCTAAGGTAAGAACAAATTACAAACACCTACCTTCAGAATCCCTTCAAAGAAGCCCACATCTTACTGGATTCATTGGTGAAGGCAATTTATGCCCAGGGTATTGCTGAGAACACCAGAGCAACTGGCTGACAATTAATTGAGTTTAACAGATGAGTATGGTCAGGGGAAAATAAACAAAGAAAGTCCAGTTAAAACCAGGCATTCATTCCAGTGACTTTGGCATACCAAAGGATGTATCCTTGAACAGTAAGAGCAGAGATGTCACATGGTGAGACAGATGAGATAGAAATTTCACTAAAATAACCCAACAAGTCACTAAATGAGTAAAAAGACAAATAATGATACTCCCTAGAGACCAGCTGATGTCCTTTGAATGTGTGTACCCCATAGACTAAGGTGTTTTATTCAAGCATGTAACTTGGGTCTCCAGCAGCTTGGCTAGAGGAGGTGTCAGTGGGGGCAGACCTGAATTCCAGCCCAAAGATATGCGGAGATGTTTGAGCTCTGTGGGGGAAGGGATCCTGCTTTGCTCAGGTTGGTCCTTGCTTGTTTTTGGGGGGGACGCGGGGCAAATATTTGCTGGCTGGTTGTTTCTACAAATTCAGACTTGTGGATGAACTCTACAGAGGATACGACCCAGAGAAATCCACACATGTAGTAAAAATACTGAAAGCTGACCAATGACAAGGAAAAATCTTGATGGCAGCATCAAAAAAAGAAAGAAAAATTGCAGGTCATTTGTAGGAAATTCCAATAAGATTACTCAACAGAAGACAGTGGGATATTATTCAAAGTGTTCAAATACCAAAAAAAAAAAAAAAAAACCAAAAAACTCGCAAAGTGTTCAGATAACCAGGAATCTTACAAAGCTGGTTTTCAAAAATGAAAGCACCCTAAAGGCATTCCCAAATGAACAATAGTTGGGAGAATTTGTTGCTAGCAATCTTGCTTACAAGTATCACTTATAGTAATACGAAAGGAAATTTTGCAGGCTGAAAGCAAGTAACAGCAGGCAGCAATTCAAATTCATGCAAAAAGACAAATAATACTCTGAAGGCAATTAAGCAATTATAAAGGACATTACAAATACATATTTCTTGTCATTTCTTCTCTTAACTGACTTAAAACATTATATAAAACAATATGTACATAAGATATTTTTGGACCAATAACATAGAGAAAGTGATATATTTATCAATAAAGGACAAAGAAGGTAGGGAAAATAAAAGCTTATTGGACTAAGAAAACGACTCCAGATGGTATCTGGAATTCACAGCAACAAATGAAGAGAACCAGAAATGATATATGAGAAGATTAACTAAGATATAACCTTACATTCATCATCCTTGTATATGTGTATATGGTTTCTATAGGAAGAACTAAGAAAATAAATTAAATAATTTAAGATCAATAAATTTGGACATATTACCTCATACGTTTGTCAAAACCCATAGAACCATATAGCACAAAGTGATTGCTGATATAAACTGTGGACTTTAATAATCATGATCAACACTGATTCATAAATTAGTAAAAATGTATACTAGTATTACAAAGTATTAGTAGTAGAAGACATGGTGACGAGAGATGTGCTACGTAGGAATGTTTTGTACTTTCTGCACACTTTTTCTAAAAACCTAAAATTTATCTTAAAAATAAAGTTGACTAGAAATAAAAGCCATAAAATTCTTGATGAATGATTTTTTTAAATCAGTAGAGAAATTAAAATGGTACATGAAGTATATTGAAACAGAAAGCAGTAAAGGGGCTGGGAAGATTGCTCAATGGTTAAAGGCTCTTGCTTGCAAAGTCTGCCAGCTTGGGTTCAATTCCCAAACCACTCATTAAGCCAGATGTAAAAAGTGGTACAAGTGCCTGGTGTTTGTTTGAAATGGCAAGGGACTCTGGCACAAACACACACACACTCAAACAAATAAATTAAAATTAAAAAAAGATTCTAAAACAAAAAGAAAACAGTAAAAAAAGGAGTGGAAGAATAAAAAAGACATAAGGCATAGAAAACAGAAAATAGAAGACATGAATCTAACTCTATAATGTGAATATTAAACATGAGTGGATTAAACAATCTAATTAAAGCTCACAGATTTTTAACACTTGGTTAAAATAAAAAAATAAAATCCAGCTGAGCATGGTGGTGCACGCCTGTAATCCCAGTACTCAGGAGGCAGAGGTAGGAGGATCACCATGAGTTCAAGGCCACTCTGAAACTACATAGTGAATCCAGCCTGGACTAAAGTGAGACCCTACCTCAAAAACAACAACAACAAAAAAATCCAGCTATTTTCTATATGTAGAAGATCCACTTAAAGTCTGAGAATAAAATATATTGAAAGAAAAGAACAGGAAATATCATAAAAGAATAGCTGTAAGAAAGCTGGGAACTAGACAGATGGCTTAGCTTAGCGGTTAAGGTGCTTCCCTATGAAGCCTGAGAACCCAGGTTTGATTCCTCAGCACCCACATATGCTACATGCACAAGGTGGCACATGTGTCTGGAGTTTGTTTGCAGTGATTAAAGGTACTAGCATGCCCATTCTCTCTCTATATATCTCTCTCTCACACGTACACACTTTTTCTCTCTCAAAGAAAGAAAAAAAGAAAGAAAGAGATAAAGAAAGGGAGAAGCAATTTATTTTTTAAAAAAGAAGGAAAGCTGGGGGCTCCAAATATGGCTTGGTGGTTAAGGCCTGTGAAGCCAAAGAAGCCAGGTTCGATTCCCCAGGACCCAAATAAACCAGATGCACAAGGTGGCCCATGTGTCACGAATTCAGTTACAGTGGCTAGAGGCCCTGGTGCTTCCATCATCTCTCTCAAATAAATAAATAAATAAATAAATAAAATATTTCTTTAAAGCTGGAATGGCTATGCTTATGTCATGAAAATAAGATTTTAAAACAAAAGGTGCTGTTAGACACAGTGTAGGGCATTTTGTAATGATCAAAAGATTGTGGGGCTTGAGAGATCACTTAGTGGTTAAGGCACTTGCCTGGGAGGCCTAATGATCCAGGTTCACCTTCCCAGTACCCACATATGCCAGATGCACATGGAGGCGCATACATCTAAAGTTCATTTGCAGTGGCTAGAGGTCTTGGTGTGTGCCCATTCTCTCTCTTTCTTTCTCTTTCTCTTTCTCTTTCTCCATCTGCCTCTTTCTCTCAAATACATAAACAAATTTTTTAAAAAATTACTCCATCACAAAGACTAAACAATTGTGGGTATGCATGTACTTACCAACAAAGCACCAAATGCATGGAACAAAACTGCAGAAATGAAGGGGAAAAATAAACAATGCAACCAAAATCAGCAGATAAAGTTATCTGTTGGTCAGGGAGGCCAATGAGACCCCCAAAACATGCAGATCATTGCTAAAGTGCTTGGTTACCCACCAGAACTAGATGGTAAGACCCTACTGCTGAAGACTCCGTAGGCTGCAGTTGAAGGACATTGAGAAATCAAGCTGAAACCAAGCTGGAAGCCACCTGCTTGCTAAGTAACTGTCTTAATACTGGAAAGCACTATGGGAGCTGCTGGGGGAGAAAAGTCTTTGACAGGCCGAACAAGTAGTGGATCCCACAAGATACACAATCAACCAACCAGGCAGGATGTGTCCACTGTGCAATAGTGTCATAACTACTTTCTGTTTGGATAGGAGGTCTGCTCAGTGCGAGGGAATTCATGCCTGGTACTGACAACTGAGTCAAAAGCTTGTGGCTTGGAAGTTCATAGACCTTATAGGGAAGATTCTATTACAGATATTACGTCCATCAAAAAGCCTTCCAAATGTATAAGTTTATGCCCTTTGATTAATGCTGTTCTTTCTTTTTGTTTAGAGAACCTTCTTTTTCTAGATCATGGTAAATACTGGGGAGACCCAAGACTCATTCAAATGACACGAAGAGAAAGTTTGTTGCTTAGTGTTGGGTGAGTCATCTTTATCACACCCACCTAGGCTTGGGAAAACTGCAGAGGAAGTAGCAGAATGAATATTAGTGCTGCTCTCACTGCTAGTCAGAGAATCTCCTCTATGAAGATAGCAACAGATACTGAGGAGACTAGACGCTCATCAAAGCAGAAAACAAGAGGCTGTTGGGAGCTCCACACTAGATGAGATATGTGTCATCCCTCCAAGGCTCAGGGAACATTGTAGAAGAGAAGTGAGAAGCATGTAAGAGCCACATGATGAGAGGGGGTACATTGGGGCATTGTCCTCCCCCCATGAACCAACTGATACATTCATGACCCCAGAAGGGGTTACTGATCCCCTCAGAAGACCTGCAATGCTCTGACCACACCAACATTTTGAAATGGACAATGAGGGAGAGTAAAAAGGACGAGACACCAAAACAGAGCAAGGACTATCTAGACAGAGGAGGGTCCTCAAGAGTGGGGAAGAGGGGACAAAGGATAACCAGATGGGAAAAAGATCAATTTACCACATGCTTATATATTAAAGTTCTCAATTAAAAAAATATATCCTAGGCAAAAGATCAACAAAAAAATTAAAAGACTTCAACAACGTTACAAATTAAGTTGACCTAAGAGATTTGTACATTACTCTCCCCAATGAAGAACATAGATTTTCCTGACGAGATTAAAGGATGAAAATTGTATCTTGGTAAAATTATTTTCAAAAATTCAACAGCATTCTACAAAATATCTAAACAGTACTCCTTGGAACTATTATGGAAAGAAACAACAAGACATGTCTTGAGAAATTTTCATAATCCAGAGGATGCTATGAAGACATGACTAAATACAGTGTTGTATCCTAGAGAGGACCCTGCAACAGAGAAGAGGGTAAATATTTTAATCAATAGTAGTGGGCCAATGCTGGTTGTCAACTTGTGACAAATACATGCCAGTAATCTAACATGTTAACAACAGAGGAAAACAGGTATCAAGTATACAGATACTCTCTGTGTTATTGTTGCAAGTTTTCTATAAACCCAAAGATATTTTAAATGTTTTATTTCATCTTCAAAATGGAAACTACTACCCTAAATCGGTGCTTCCCACTTTATTTTTAGCTGTTAGCTTTAGATGACTGAATTTGCCATGATCCTCCATTGTGAAAAAAACAGTAAAAGATGGTCAATATGGTGGTTTATATTGATTGTCAACTCTACTGGACCTGGGATGATCTGTAAAGGATTGTCGAGACTAGGTTAGCCTCTGAGCATGTCTATGAGGGACTTTCTTGATTAGATTAATTGAGGTAGTACGACTCGCCTTAACTGTGGGCAGCACTATTCCATGGGCTGGGGTGCTAGAATGTAGAAAAGAGAGAGAGAGAGATCAATGAGCACCTGCATCCATTGCTGTCTGCTTCCTCACGGTGAGCTAAATATGAGCAGCTCTGTTTCAAGCCCCTGCTGCCATGCCTTCCCCACCATGATGGGCTGGAACCTGGAACAAACTAGAAAGTGAAATGTTAACCCTTCCTCTCTAACAGTGCTTTTCCCCCCCAGCAATAAGGAAAGTAAATACAGGTGGGTGCTGGGGGAGAAGATAGGGAGTGGTGGCATCACTGTGTTAGACATAATTTAAAAGAAAAGGAGTAGGAAAAAGTGTGGCAGAGCCTGGCAGCTAACCCTGTTGACTGCAGTTGATCCTTGCCTGCCAACATGTGGGAGGTTAGAAAGGAGCAACTGGAAAGAGTGAGGGGCTGGATGGCTGCTGAAGTGGCTGTGGGGTATGAAGCAGGTTCCCTAGAAGGTGTCTGCTCAAAAGACAGCTACGGAACAAAGAAAACATGGGAGCCTTTAACACTTCTCTGTGGGTTGAATAGATCATCATATTTTTTCTCCACCAGACAATTCCTTACCACTGT
Organism: Jaculus jaculus; assembly: GCF_020740685.1. NCBI lineage: Eukaryota > Metazoa > Chordata > Mammalia > Rodentia > Dipodidae > Jaculus > Jaculus jaculus. The sequence continues at coordinate 32,616,238 of NC_059105.1, read as the reverse complement.
CTAATTCTAGTCCCTCACCCAAACACACACCGAATGAGAGGAGTTATGGCTGACCATGGACTCTCCCTGGTGATTCTTCTCCCTGGACTAGTGTCCTGCAGAGCATATGGACCTTGTACTTTGTTTTAGGACACAGCCTTACAGGAATCACTTATAAACATAGACTCCATTGCCAAAACAAGCAAATGTTCAGGATGTAGGACTCATAAAAATAGCAAGACAAGCATCTGATCAGAATATAGAAAGGAAATCACTTAACAGACATTTATTGGGCATGTACTACAAATCATGTCCCAAGTTAAAAACTGTCTGTTGGCAACTCACATTCAAGATGAGTCTGGTTGTGAGAAGAGGTGAAAAGCTGTGGCCAGGAAAAGAGGACCCAGAAAGAAAGAAAAGTAAAGGAGAAAGGAAAAGAATACAATGCCAAAGAGCTAATAACAGAGTTCTACAAAAATGCCTCTGTCCTTCTGTGGAAACTCAAGTCAGATGAAAACCCACCAAAGGGCAGCTGAGTGGAGAAGACAGAAGGCTCTATATCAAACTGGACTTCAGTGGATGTTCACTGTGCACCTGTCTGAGTCATGCTACGGACTCAACACGTGTTACATCATCCAATCATGCCTCACCACAGGAAGGTACATTAGTTGTTTCCCAGACTGCAAAATGACAGTATAGAGATGTTGTCGTTGCCTTCTAGTTGGTGGGACAAAGCATCTGACAAAAAGCAGCTGATGGGAAGAAAGTTCTTATTTTGGCTTACATTCTCAAGGGGAAGCTCCATGATGTTAGGGGAAAGTATGGCATGAGCAAAGACTGGGCTGATGCCACAGCAGGTGGGAAGCAGCAGCAGGAGGCTAAGCTGAGCTCTAGCAAGGAAGAGCTAACCATAACAACCTTAAGCCCTCCCCGAGAAACACACCTCCCCTGTGGAGCTGCATTTCCCAAATTGCCATTAGCTGGGGATCAAGCATTCAGAACACATGAGTTTATGGGGGTCACATACTTGGAAACACAACAGATGTTAAGTTACTTTTCTAAAAAACACAGAAGGAATATTGACAGGAATGTTCTCCTCAGATCCATGGTTTTAACTCCACAAAACTCTGCCTGGGCAAAAGGATGAGCATTGCAACAGATTCTTTCCTCATTTTAAAATCAAGCTTCACACAAGGATGAAAGAAAAAGCAAATCAAGATCTAAGTCCTGAAGTGCATCCTCAGAAGCAAAGTCAACATCAGCCTGAGAAAGGACAATGGAAACAGGAAGAAAGGAGAATGCTAAGTGTGTAAGCGTTCTGCATGCTCACTGAAGACCCAACCCCTGCTGCTTGGCAAAGGCAAGGAGGAAGGGCCTTCCTTCCCATTTCAAGACAATGGAACCACCGTGACAGTGACTCAGCAGAATGAAGAGTGCGCGTGTGCTCTGAGCCATTCTTGTATATGGTAATTTAAACAAGGGAGCAGAGACAGCAAGGAAGATGGGAATAATAAAGCTGAATCACTCCAAAGAGTAAGAAGAGATTACTTGCTAGAGCTATTAGAGTGTAACACCCTTGGGCTTTAAAAAAAAATTATTTATTTATTTGCAAGGAGAGAGTGAGGGAATGAAACAGAGGAAAATGGGTGTGCCAGGGCATCCTGCAACTCCGAAGGAACTTGAGATTCATGTGCCACTTTGTCCATCTGACTTTATGTGGGTACTGGGGAATAAAACCCGAGCTGTCATATTTTGCTAACAAGCACCTTTAACCACTGAGCCATCTCTCCATCCAGCCCCCTGCCCGGGGCTTTTTCTCTGTATCCTCACATGCATTTTCCTGCAAAGGATGTAAGTGAATGAATACCTATGGCCTTTCAACATAGTTATATACAGTAAGTAGAAGCAAGCCCACTTATAGTAATGTGGGAATGTCTTGACCACATTTCTAATGCCAAAAGGTATCCTAGCCAGTGCAGGCATAAGTGTGTCACCTGAGGTACATTCCAAGGGTTCTCATTCATTTCTGGCCCTCATACATTTGGGGGTCAGTCAAGCCCTTTTCAACCCGTGTATTCAGCTTCTCGACCTCAGCAGTCTCTGCTTTATCTCATTTTCCCATTCTGAGATAAAAACTGGCTCTCCTATTTGTCACTTTGGCCTGTTGCTAATATGGCTTCATCGTCATTAAATCTGAATGTATGAATTTTAAGAGATTATATGGGGTGTGAATATCTTTGTGTAGATGAAATCCACTTGAAGAATCCTTTTATGAATTCATGTTTTATGTTTGTCATAAGAGCTTTATGATAGATTTTCTTTCTTAAATGCTTCCCTAGTACACTTGTTATGACTGAATCAGAACAATAAATGTTGCCAAGGCACTATGTTGCATAACTTATGCATTGTACCTCACTGAAGTAACTGGGGGAGGTGGTATTGGCTGCTGTAGGAAAGATAATATCTGGGGGTGCAGGTAGCACTTTAGAAGATAGCAGTGATAATTCTGAGCTCAGTTTTGAATGTTCTTTCACTTGCAATTATCAATGCTGGGCTACATTTCAGGGAATAAAGCATCGAGCGTTAATGTGATAGAGCAAACAAGTATATATTTTGCCTAACTCTAATTTAGTTTGAAGTCAAAGTCCAAAGTGCTAGGTGGCTTATTCAAGATCCTAGAGTTTTGCTAGTCCAGCTAAAATATTTCCAATACCATAAATATCTTCAAATGTAAGCTCATATTGTGTGGTCCAATCCATTGAAAACATGAAGTTGCCATGATAATTTCCTTTCATTTCCAAGCTACAGAAGAAAGGACATTGACTACTGTTACACAGAGAAAATTAGGGTGTATCAGGGGCAAATATAGAGACTTTGTGAGACTTGAAAGTTTTAGGACTTGGAAGTGCCTTCCAGAAAAACTAGGCTAAACTACAATCAGAAATTTAGGTTTATATAAAAAAAGAATATATTTAGAAAAGCAAATATCACATACATCATAAATACAGAATACAAAGTACTAATTTTGTTTTTCAACTTCTGACACAGCTCTGTACTACATGTTCCTTTTCATGCGGGTTACATGAGCTACTTACTCATGTGACAATCGTTCTGTGACCGCTTTGCTCGCAAGAGTACACTGATCGTTACACCTTTCCTCTGACATAGATGAACCAAACTTCCCTTTTATTGTTGATAATTTTGAGAAGGCTTATTTTTTTCAATTCCAGAACTTATTAGTTATATTGTCCTTTAAGCCAAATCTATCAAATCTGAGGAGATATTTGTCAAGCTTTGTTTTTACATATATGAGGCATAAGATTTGTAAGAATTTTCTTCAATATAGGTTCTGGTTCTGTATATTTGAAATTATATTATTCCCTTAGTTAGTCAAAGGTTTAGGAGACATTGGCACCTTGTGTGTTAGCTTACGAAGTTAGGAAATTTGGAGGAGACTCTGAAGGGTTAGGTTTGAGAAAGGCTTGCATTTCAGCCAGCTGGGGACACTGAAAGTGTGCTGTTGACAAGCTTGTCCCTTGAGTGATACACAGTGCTCCCGGGTTTGGGTGTCTTACCGAAAGCGTACAAGAAACACCACCTCCCCCAGAACCAAGCAAGAGATAACCTGCACTTTTCAGAGTGACGTTTTACTGCTATACCTTGGTGTCTCTCTGTACAGGACTGAAAACCTATGAGAAAAGAGGGGCTTAACTACTGAAAGCCCACTCCCCCCTACTTCTTGATCTTCCTCCAAGCACATGGGACCATAGGATCCTGTTTGATTTTTTTTTTTTTTTTTTTTTTTTTGCTATTGTTGTTCACACAGAGCCTACTAACAAATCAGTGTCAGGCTGGAGAGAGGGCTTAGTGGTTCAGGCGCTTGCCTGTGAAGCCTAAGAACTCTTGTTCAAATCTCCAGGTCCCACACATAGCCAGACACAAAAGTGATGCAAGCATGCAATGTCACACAGGCCTTCGTTCATAGTGGCTGAAAGAACCTGGCGTGCCCACTTTCTCCCTATTTCTCTCTGCCTCTTTCTCCCTCTGTTTCTCAAAAATAAAAATAAAATAAAATAAAAACCTGGAACTCAACTGATTCTGAAAACTACCCCACCCACCAAAAGTTTACTTCTTGAAAGTCTCCCCACTACAACAACATAGCCACCACACCAAGGAAGCAATTGAGAAATAAAATAAAATTTAAAAAGGATGAGACATCAAAGCAGAAAAGGGACTACTTGGAAAGAGGAAGGGTGCAGTGGGACAGAGGTGGGGAGGGGGGAGACAAAAGAGTGTAATTGGAGGGGATATGATCAAATTACAGCATGTTCATGTATTAAAAATTCTTGATTTCAAAAGTAGTCTCACTACAAATGTGCCTGGCTCTGATTCTGGTGGAATCTTTCTAGATAACAATGAAGGGTAGGTAGACAACTTGCCTCTCTCTTCCTAGGCTACCAATGCTCTACCTTGGTGTCTCCCAGACGACAGTCTTGTTACAAGCACATCTTGAGAATTCCCAGATGGCAGATGAGTAATTGTTCCTCAAAACTAACCCAGCAGAGTCTCTTCCCACTTCCTAGCCTCATAAGATAACACATGAAATGTCAATCTCTCCTCAAACCTTCAACTACCCAAATGGAAAGTTGATGTATTTGGCCTCAGCTATTGGAAGAGAATCTTCATTGTCTTCCTGCATTAAAATGAGGCAAAAAAAAAAAAAAAAAAGTGAATGGGAGATAAGCAGAAGGAAGAAAGGATTATTCAGCCTCACCAAAAAGTAAGACATTTTAAGACAAAACTCATCACTCTGGAGGGCTACCATGTCCCCAAAGTTGATTTTCCAAGCACCTGCTCTCATTCACCATCTCAACTCACCCTCTAACTCATTGCTCCTGTTTTCCTTGGACTACCACTACCTAGATACACGGGATGAACCCTGACCAAAAAACAACAACAGCAACAACAACAACAACAAAAAAAAAAAAAAAAAAAGAGGACACCCTGCGCAAACTGCACAGTGAGCCAAAACTTTCTTCCTCTCCATATCCTCTCCAGATCAGGAGCTCTAGCTCTCTGGCCCTGAGCTGGAGTTTTTAAACACTCTTATTCACATTCACTGTAGGAGGTAAGGTCACCTGTCTTCACATAGGACAAAGCCCTGTGGAAAAGATTCCAAGCAAGGATCATCCATAAAATGACTAATAGGTGGAAGTTGAAGAAGAGAAACTTCTAGCTGTGTTTAAAAAAGGACACTGCATTAATCCTCACCACCTTCCTGGATAGGAAGAAATTTGAAAAAAAAAAAAAAAAAAAAAAACAGCTTTGAAATGGTTAGCCAAGAGAGAGGAATTATTGGGAGTAGGGCTTGGATGGCTGGGGGTACAAGTCAAAGATAAGGAAGGGACCAAGAGCAGGCTGACACTGTCATGCAGCTATCTTGCTAGCTAAACACACCCACACACCCCCACACACACACACCACCTCAAAAGGGAGATGGTTTTACCAGCATCTCATTTTGAATTTCCTGCACTGTGAGAGGCAGCCAGCCCAGTGGGGGTGGATGAATTGGGAGTGGCATCTAGAAGGAGAAGGACAAATTTAAAAGGAAAGATTTACGAGGCCATGAAGATGCTTCTCCCAGACTCCTGAGTGCAGGAGTATGACTTATTTATTTTATATTCATTTGTAACCAAAACCTTTCCTGGACTCCCATTGGTCCCAGCTGAGAGGGGAGAGAGGGCTGGCCTGTCAGGCGTTGAGCACCGGGCCAACGGGAGACAGTGTGGCGTGATGCTGACGCAGCCCACTGACAAGCCAGACAGAAACCCAGGGGAGCAGCTGGGAGCTGAGCCGCCAGCCAGGCAGGTAGCTAGCTGACAGCTGGGGAATTGGGAGGGCATGCTGGTGGGGGCAGGCTGGGGAGACAATTAGGCTAGAGAGAGGTGTGACTCTGAGGCTCAAACATTGCTATTCACTGACTCCCCTTTGAGTCTTCTTTGCCTCCCCAGCCCTCTATCTCCTCTCCCTCCCCAGCCTCTATTCAGAGAGAGGAACAGAGAAAGGAAGAAAGCAAGGAGCACTGATACATCTACACGTGGCTTGGTGGTCAGTTGCCTTAGTGAGAGTGCAGCAATTATGAGATGCAGTTATGAAGCTAGCATTCTCTTTATCACAAGAGTAGAAGGCCAGAAGCTTAATATCTGGCCCCAACTCTGACACCTACTTGCTAAGGAATTGCTCAGGTTTAGGAGTCAGAAGTCCTGGGTCCAATTTGTTTAATAACATCACACATTTGCTTAAAATTCTCCTCTGGCTCCCTAGTACATTTATAATAAAAGCATAGCCCCTAGCCATGGTGTTCAAGACCTGATATGGTCTGATATGATTGCTGACCTCCCTGACCCCATCTCATCCTTCTCCCTCACACCTGCCCTTCTCCATCTATACCAGACCTTAAGTTACAAGGTTTGTCCATACTTCATTGACTTTCCACCTATTGTTCTCTCTGCCTCCAATGTACTAAAAGCACTTGGACTCTGAAAACCACACATAGTAGCCCTGTTGTCACCTACATAGAATTAACACTGTCCAAATTTGTTCGTTTGTATACTTATACATATAATGTATGACTCCCCTAGTTAGCCTTTATGTTTCAAGCACTAGTGACCGTGTCTGTCTTTGTTACCACCAGCACATAGGCTAGTGCCTGGAACACAGATTAATTGACGAGTCAGTGAATTCATGTGACCTCAGGCTAATGACTTTACCTATTGGGCCTTTGTTTTCTGATCATCAGAGTATTAATAGCAGTAAAGAGTCTGGTTGCTTCAAAGCTGGTAATAATCTGAAGTAAAATACACATATAGGACTTTTTTGTTTTGTTTTGTAGAAAACAGCCTGAGGTGAGGATTAAGTGCTGGCGCTTTACATGGGAGGGACAGCCACGGGACTTTGCGAATGAAGGCAAAAGGGGGAAAGACAGAACCGGCGGGTATGAAACACAGATTAGCACGTTGACCATGTGAAACCATGAAAGAACCCAACAGTCGTGCGGCCGGAGCATCCACTGGACCATGTAGAAGATGGACCTTCTTGAACTGAGTACTCCAGTGAAACAGGATAAAACACTGGTCAACACCCTTCAAAGTTGGCTGCCATACAATTTTCACAGCTTCATCCTGACCACCTTTTTCCCTGTTCCAGTAAAGCTAGCAAGGAAGTCAGCTCCTATATCATATATACCAATTATATGATATATATACCATATATATCATATAATTGGTGTGTATATATATATATATATATATATATATATATATCATATATACCATATGATGTACTATATATATATTTATGTAGTAGTCTCTGTGATATTTGAATTCCAATCTGCAGGATCTGGGTATCTTGGGAGCTTTTATATAAAGGTTGCACTCACAGACACCCCCCTCCCACAGTCTGGAAGTGGCTAGTAGATCCAGCCTCCAGGCCTGTGGCACGACCCACATAAAACCCTTCAGCTAGGGACACGGCAGCCATGAGTCCAGCTGAGGGCTAAGCAGGGATGAGAGGCCCTCGTGAAGACAGGACATCCCACGAGGATGGCAGGTGCACGGGAGAAACTGCGATACGTATAAGAAAGCAATTCGAAACTGTAAAGCCACAGACAGTGAACAGCGATGTTGTTTTATTGGTCTTTTATTTTAAATTCAAGTGTCTTTTCATCTCATTTTCTCTGCTCTTTTATAAGTCTGAGGAAGCTTTCAACTAGACTGCACCGATGAAAAAGTTCTCCCGTGTTTCCAGTTATTGTTGAAAACAGCACCTCTGAAATAAGCCACTTCATCGCCTCATAAAAATCTTCCATCCAAAATAAGAAAGCTAAATGTGCTTTGTTGAAGTGGGATGTTTTTTCTTGCTGTGTTTAGCTTATATTCTTGAGAGAGCAGCACACACCAACCAACCATATGGGAGACTCTTCCTAAGCTAACCCTTTGCCTCCTGATTCTATCTTATCACTCATTTTCTATAACATCCCCCTCAGCCAGCACATACATCCATATACTGGCCACACAGAGATCAGTTTGTACACACCTCTGACTTGTCATCAAATGTTATTACCACAGAGTCTGTGTAATGGTCTGAACAGAGATGGCCCATCTCAAAGCCAACATGAGCATTGATGTAACTTGTTGACATGCAGTGCCTCATCAAGTTATATGTAGAGATCAAGACCCGTGTACTAGGAGTCAGTCCAAATTGGGGTCAACCTGAATTGGGGTCAACCTGAATTGAGGAACCTCACGTTTTAGATCTTGATTGCTTTCCAGAGACCATTCAAATGAAATGCCTGCCACTTGATAGGAACACAGACAGAGAGAGAAAGAGATAGAGAGAAACTCCATATGTATAATTCATTAACTAAGTGACTAAATGTGGTGGTTTGATTCAGGTGTCCCCCATAAACTTAGGTGTTCTGAATCTAGGTTCCCAGCTGATGGAGATTTGAGAATTAACACCTCCTGGAGGGAGTGTATTGTTGGGGGAGGGCTTATGGATGGTATAGCCAGCTTCCCCTTGCCAGTGTTTGGCACACTCTCCTGTTGCTATGGTCCACTTTATGTTGGCCAGGGAATGATGTCCACCCTCTGCTCATGCCATCGTTTTCCCCTGCCATCGTGGAGCTTCCCCTTGAGCCTGTAAGCCAAAATAAACCTCTTTTGTCCAGAAGCTGCTCTTGGTTGGGTGATTTCTACCGGCAATGTGAATCTGACTGCAACACTAACGGAATATTCAGTTTAAAGTTGTGTCCAGAAAACAAAAACTAACAATGAAAACACAGGCTCTAGAGCCAAAGTGCCAGAGCTCAAACATTGGCCTAGTGATAAACCAGTTAGGGTGACATTGGACATTTGGCTGAAGTTCTTTGAGCCTCTTTTACCTTCATGTTGCCACGTGTAAATGGGTATACTGGTCATACCTACCTGTCAGGTTTCTTGTGACGTGGAAACGTTGCCTGGAATCCTTAGCTTTGAGCGCACCACCTGTCCACACAGATGAGGAAAAGGGTGTCCATCTCCATCATTCCATATGCCTTCGTTAGCACACCAGACCCAGGCTTGCCTACGTGCAAAGTCTAGCGTAAAACCTGCCTTTAAAACTTGGTGTAGCTAACCCAGAACTCATGCCGAGAAAGGCATTTTATGCCACTTGGTGACACACTGTGTTTTTAAACATGGTAGTGTCAATTGATTTAAGTATTTTATTGAACAATTTTACTGTTCCTGTGCCCAGAGGCTTTTTAAAGCAAGGACCAATTTTTTAAATCAAATAGATAAATGTATCATTGTTGCAGTTGAAATCTCAGCAGCATAAGCAATAGGGCTAAAAAGCTCCTCGCTCTGCTATTTAACAAGTTGCTGGCAGCCCAGAGGTTTTCCAAAAAATGTGGGAGAGAAGCAAGGGGTACTGGAGGCTCGCTTCAGTTCCTTTGTCCTACAGCCCCTTAGAGCTGTCAGTCAAGGACAAAAGTCATGTGCCCAAAGACGCTGCCAGGATATGGGCAAGTAGGAACTCATTTATCCTCCTCAGGAGAATCAGTCTAACCTCTACCGGCTCTAAAGACTCTCACATGTGTCCCCCATCAATGGCAGAATAGTGAATCATCATCTTAGATTAGTCCCACAAACTGTTGCATGTAGCTCTCTTGCACACTACAAAACACCACAAATTTAGTCCAGAATAGCCCTCTACTGTCAAAAATATAAACTATGGATCCTTAAGTTAAGAACTTTAAAAATCATCATCCTCAATACTGGCACATTCTAGCCTTATATAAATATTGCTGTGTGTATGTATGGTATGTATACCATAACATTTTTTAATATTGTATTTTTTATTTTCATTTATTTATTTATTTGACAGAGAAAGAGGGAGGGAGCAAAAGAGAGAGAGAGAATGGGTGCACTGGGGCCTCCAGCCACTGCAAACAAACTGCAGACGTGTGTGCAACCTTGTGCATCTGGTTAACGTGGGTCCTGGGGAATTGAACCTGGATCCTTTAGCTTTTAAGGCAAATGCCTTAACTGCTAAGCCATTCCTCCAGCCCTACCATAGCATTTTTGATGTGTGTATGTATACTATATCATTTTAAGGCCTCTTTACAAACATATGTAAACTTAGATTGAATCAAGTCTAGACTATAGAGAAAAAATTAATAAGGCTACAATAAAATAAGAAACATGGATTAGACTCACAAAAATTGTGATGGGGGGAATGTGATCTATCCCAGATTAAAAGATATTAGAGGGCTCGAGAGATGGCTTAGTGGTTGAGGTACTTGCCTATAAAGCCAAAGGACCCAGGTTCAATTCCCTAGTGCCCACATAAAACCAGATATACAAGGTGGCTTCTGCATTGGGAGTTCATTTTCAGTGGCTAGAAGCCCTGGAGCATTCATGCTCTCTCTCTCTCTCTCTCAAATAAATAATTTTTAAAAGATATTAGAAACACTAAGTTCAAGGTGTGACCTTGAAATAATACTGACTTGGGATGTAAAAGATACTTTTGGACAATTGTAGGAACTTAAATTTAAATTAGATGGTACTGAAGAATTACTGGGTTTTATTTATTTGTTTATTTTTATTTATTTGACAGCGAAAGAGGTAGAGAGAGTAAGAGAATGGGCGCACCAAGACTTCCAACCACTACAAACAAACTTCAGATGCGTGTACCCCTTGTGCATCTGGCTAACATGCATCCTGGGGAATCGAACCTGGGTCCTTTGGCTTTGCAGGCAAATTCCTTAACCACTAAGCAATCCCTCCAGCTCCTTTTTATTTTAACTTTTTTATTGATAATTTCCATACATGTATGTAAGGTATTTTGATCATAATCCCCGCCTCATTAACTTCTCTTCCCTCATCTCTCTTCCACTGAGCTCCTTTTGCTTTCTAAGTAGTACTCCTACTACTTTTATGTTATTTTTTGACTTTTGGTTCACTTTTTCCCCTGCTGCATTCTATGGCAGAATGTTAATGGGCCTAATATTGTGCCTGTGTTGGACAGGTTATGATTGTCACTGTGAGGTCATGAATGCAATGGCCAATCCATGTCCAGAAGACAGCTTTCCAAAGCACTCCTCCCCTTCCACCAGCTCTTACCTTCTTTCTACCCCCTCTTCCATGATATTTCCTGAGTATTGGATGGGTGATGGAAATGCCTCATTTTACACTGAACACTCAACACTCTTATTCTAAGCTATGATGAGTTTTGAGTCTCCTGAATAGTCACTACTCACCGCAAAAAGAGGCTTCTCTGACCAAGGTGAGAGCCTCTAATCTATGGACAGGGACATAAATAGTTGGAGAGCAATTTGATAGGGACAACATATCCGCTTAGCCAAACAACAGTAGTAGCTTCCTCGCTAGGGCCTATGACCTTCCCAGCCATAGATTTTTGACTAGTTTTCAGTACTAAGCAAGAATTTCCTTTCATGTAGCAGGCTTCAAATGCCATCGGAGAGCAATTGGTTACCCCCATAATAGTCATGTCACTATTGCACCAGTGGTCACATCTTTCCTAGCTGGTCCACTGCTAGCTAAGATTGCTGTAGACATTTCTCTCCCAGAAGCCTAAATATCACTTTCCAATACTATGACAGCTAGCTACCAGGGAGGAGGCTTCCAACTCAGTTCCTGCTTGATTTCCAAGTGTCCCCAACCAAAGTTTTGGTGTCATTGTCAATAGGGTCTTACCACCTAGTTATGGTCAGCAACCAAGAGCAGTGGCAATAGCCTGTATTGTTTGGGAAAGCAGCCCCTACAGTTTCCCTGACCAACTCAGTGGGCAGTACCCCACCCCTGCACTTGAATTTTCCTATAGCTGCCTTTGTGGAGAACTAGTGTTAAAGGACCTGGATGTGGCTATACTAAAGAATGTTCTTATTCGTGGAAGGTGTATACTGAAATATTTAAATTTTAAGTATTACGTTAGTAAGGCAGTAACAATTGCTGTATCAATGTAATTGGCAAATGAGTAAATAAATGTACTTTAAATTCATATTCATAATAGGCCTCATCTGATGTGTACTTTCTTGTGTGAGCTTCTGAAATTTGGGTATTTGGAACTCCCAATTCTACTTCATGAACTCAGTGTTAGTGGAATGAAGAAGAGCATAGCCAATGCCCTACTTCTGTGTTCCATTGAGGGTGCTGTGCAGTAGACGTCTCTGCACCCTTGAGCAACGCGTCAAAGGAAATGTGTGGTTATTACTCGTTCCAGGAAGGACTTGATAAGGAGACAGTTGAGGTGCACAACATTTCATGCACACATTACCATCTGGCACATTATTGAGTAGACACAGCTTCTACAAGTCTTTCTTCCCTCTGGTAATCAAATGTGATGTTTGTAGGCCCCTCCATCCTACAGACTTCAGAGATCTAGACCTGTTAAGACTGGGGTCGCATTGCTGTGTTTCTCATAAGATTGCTTTCTAAATCTGAGATGATAGAATTTATCAGCACAATAACTGACAAATAAAATTCATCTTGGATCCAAAGGCATAGTTCAATCATGTGGGGGAGGAAAGGATACTCATGTGATTGATGAAAAAGAAAAAAGAGAGAGGCTGGGATTTGTTCAGATTGGCAAAGCCAGCATCATCTCTACTAGTCACAATCTCCAGTTATAATTGCAGTCACAGATATATGAGGTCACATATGGTGCTATCATTTTTACTATGCTCTCTCTTGGTGTCATAACCAGAATACATGGCACAAGTGTTCATGAAATTGATCACAGTCAAAGGTCAAGGTAGGACTAAAACACGGGACCTGCATAGCTGACTGTGTTTTGAATTGATCTTATGTAAAGGATTTATTCCTTTGGCAAACATTTTATTCTGCTAACTTCAATAAAGAATCCTTCCATTAGTGGGCTGGAGAGATGGCTTAGTGGTTAAGTGCTCACCTGTGAAGCCTAAGGACCCCAGTTCGAGGCTCGATTCCCCAAGACCCATGTTAGCCTGATGCATGATGGGGTGCATTCACCTGGAGTTCATTTGCAGTGGCTGAAGGCCCTGGAACTCCCATTTTCTCTCTCTCTCTCTCTCTCTCTCTCTGCCTCTTTCTCTCTCTGCCTGGCACTCTCAAATAAATAAATAAAAAGAAAAAGAATTCTTCCACTAGCAATTACTGTACTGCATATCGACATATAATCTCATCTAGACCTCTGCTCCTAAGCCATCTCCCAGAGAGCACATTTCATTCTTTACTTTAAAATTTGAAAGGAAAGTTGTACATTGGCTCTATGACATATCCTCATTATTTTTTGTATTCCTTAAATTTATTAAATTCCCACTGGATGATGAGTGCTGGTCTAGGAACCTGTGGGGAGCAGATAATATTTAAAACATTAAGAAACCTGCTCTGTAGAGTTACACTCTGGCTGAGAGTTGAGGCATCTTAGTAATGAGCATGGCAGTGAACAATGGGGAATGGAGGGACCTGTCTTAGCTATGGTGGTCTAGAGAAGCCTCTGTAAGGATGTGACCTTGGAACTGAGACTACTGCCCAGCGTCAGCCATGAGGAAGTCTTTCCAGTCACAAGAATTAGCTTAGGCAAAGATCCTGGAGCCCAGCTCCAAGACTGTAGAGATTAAGAATGAGAATGTAAGTCAGGGCTGGAGAGATAGTTTAGTGGTTAAGGCACTCGCCTGCAAAACCAAAGGACCCAGGTTTGATTCCCCAGTACTCATGTAAAGTCAGATGCACAAGGTGGTACAAGTGTCTGGAGTTTTTTTGCAGTGGCTGGAGGCCCTGGTGTGCCCATTCTCTATCTGTCTCTTTCTCTCTCTCTCTCATAAATAAAGAAAGAAAGAAAGAAAATATTTTCTTTAAAAAAAAAAAAGAATATAAGTCAGAAGTCAGACCAAGGAGCATGAACAGTAAGAGTACAACAAAATGCAAGTCTTACAGAGGTGGTTGAACTCATTTATTAGGAAAAGCTATGGGGGAACTAGAATAGGAAAAGACATCTTGGGCGTGTTTATGAACAAGGACTCTCTACATTTAGTCCAAATTCCTCTGCTGCCATGAAAAGTGCATTCTACCTCTTCACAGTGAACAGATGTTCACTGACATCCCCATCAGTTCAGCTCCCTGAGGAAACACCAGATGGCTATATCATAATCCAGAACACTTAATGAATGTAGGAAGAGGACCAGGTGATGATCATCCACCTGAATTATAGAGACCACAGGTGAAAATAATAGCCACACTAGTCTTTTCCTTCATAGTCTCAAATTCTCCAAATTCTCAAATATGACATCAGCAACACTGGTATCTTGGAAAACCATCCCAATACACAGGGCAGGAAACATAACATATTAAAATAGTATACGTGGCATTTCTACTAGGACTCTCTCCCCAGCAAAACAATAGTTGCATTGGTAAGGATTATGCAAATAAAATAAATTATTTAAACTCTCTGGAAACTGGCCCAAGGGCACAGAGCAAATGGAGAAATGTTCCTTCAATATAATCTACCAAATGTAAGAACAGCATATCTGTGGCTTCTCAGCCACAACCCCGCTCCTTTACTGCCCTCTCCATCCTCCTTTGCTCCACATTATGGAAGCTGAGCCCTGAGCATGAGCAGCCAGGAAGGCAGGGGTGTTCTCTCCCACAGCGCAAGGTCTAGAGCTCTGACCTCATGCATGATGCTAGGGGTGGCATTCAACCCTCCTCACCCCTCACACATGACTTCAAGGTTGAGGTTGCCTTTCCCAGTCCTACGCTGGCTGTAACTCCTCTAAATCCTTGCCCTGGCTCACAGAGCAGGTTTCTACATGGGAGGGTTAAAAGCAGGGGCTCTCTCTGCACCAGAGCTCACCTGTAGAGCTCGAAGGAGAAAAGCAACTCTGCTTGAGGGAGCTGACAGCGTAGCAGGCAAAGGGGAGAGCTGCAAGGAAGGAGATGTTGTGGAAACAAGGCCAACCCTTCCTAGCAGAGACTATTTACAAAGTCTGCTAAGTGCAGCACACCAGCTGAACAGCAGAGAAACCAGAGCTGAGCTGATCCAACCAAAGAAAGAGCAGCCATGGAAAAGCCGCTTGCGTTCATGTCCACACAGACAGCAGTCTTCACTCACATGCGACTTCAATGCAACCTCTGACCAGATACCAACGTGAGCACTAACCTATCTTGATGCAAGGGTGAGTCGTCAGTAGCCAAGATTAAAAATAAAATCACACTCACCATAGACAACAGGAAGATTACGGGCATGCTCAAGGCTAGGTTCTCCTGGGAGCCACAAGCTGCAAGCTAAGCTACTAGCCCTTAGCTGAACACTGGAAAAAATACCTAATTCCCTGATAGCGTGCACACACACACACACACACACACACACACACACACACACACGGAAAGAGAGGGAGAGAGAGAAAGAGAGCAAAAGCCAAATAGCCATGGCACTTACGCAACCTCTGAAAAATAATTAGCTTATGCAGACCCAGAAGCAGATCCTGAAGTAGCCAGTCTAGAGATGAGAAACAAGAAAGGGATGATTTCTTATTTATTTATTAAATATTTTTATTTATTTGTTTATTTACAAGCAGAGAAAAAGAGAGAGAGAATGGCTGCCCTAGGGCCTCTTGCTACTACAAACGAGTTCCTGATACCAGTGCACCACTCTGTGCATCTGGCTTTATGTGGGCACTGAAGAATTGAACCCAGGCTACCAGGTTTTACAAGCAAGTGCCCTTAACTGCTGAGCCATCTCCCCAGCCCAGGAAATGTCCATTTATTTATTTGTTAAGCATTTTTATTTAATATTTGCAAGGAGAGAGAGAGAGAAAAACAAGGTGACATTTCTAAGGGTTGATGTTCAGAAGCTGCAGGTTATGGCAGAAACAGGCACAGCAAGATTCATTCATCTGAGTCACTAAACAAATAAATGACAAAGCAGGCAGCAGCTGCCACTACTAGAGGAAGAGAAGGGATAACGAGTAACCAGAGTGGACTGAGCTCTATTATCCAAAAGTCCAGTTTCAAAGAAAAGAAGCAAGGGCCTGCAAAGGCATCACAGTATTGAGTGCACTTTGCCCAAACCTTGGCTTCTAATGTCATCCCCTAGAAAAAATAGAAATGAGTATCTTGGTGAAATTACTGCTTCTAGGAATGGGGAGGAAATGTTCAAGGTGTGTCTGAGCTACTGTGTAAAGTAGTGATCTTAAAAATTGACATTGGGACCTGGAGAGATGGCTTAGTGATTAAGGCTCTTGCCTCCATAGCCAAAGGATGCAGGTTTGATTCCCCAAGAGCCACATGAGCCAGACGCACAAGATGACACATGAGTCTGGAGTTTGTTTGCAGCAGCTGGAGACTATGGCACACCCATTCTCTCCTTCTTCCCCTACCCCTCTCTCAAATAAATAATTAAAAATTCACATTGATGGTGTGTCTGTCACAGAGACACAGAAACACAAAGACACAGAGGCCCCCAACACCTCATCACTGAAGCAGACCAAAAATGAACCCAACATGGCTCAGGGAAATTTTGCGGAACAGGGGGCGGAAAGAATGTCAGAACCACATGTTGGGTCATGATATGCAGAGACATTTATCCTACCCATAACTGTGGGCTAACTCCAGAATGCATGACCCATATACCTCAACAAGGAGGGGTCAGGGTGAGGGGATAGGACATGGATGAGCCTAACAATGGTACCAAATTGACTGTATTCTCTTATGATTGCAGTTTGTTTATGTGTTTTGCATATTTTTCACATCCTTTAACTTTTGACCTATTTGTATGTCTCAATCTAAAGTGCATATCTATAGAGATAAAGATCAGATTATTATTATTTTTTATCAATTAGTTTTGTACTCAGCGAATACACATTCTGTCCCTAATGCATTCCTACTTATGAAAACTATTTACTATAAAGCATACATCATATTATACCAGTTGCAATATCACACATATGGTACTTGCCATGTCTCTTGATGGCTCAAGGGGCCACCTCAAGTGATGGACCTCCACCATGTAAGCCTGTATAAGTACACTCGATGTTCACACAGGTCTGAAATAACCCTAATAGTGCATGTCTCAGAACATTAATGGACACACAATGAACTATCACAAACCCTCTCTCAAGGAATTTTTCCAATCCAGTAGGAGTGAATGTATGGTGGCTAATGTGTGCAGAGAGCACTAAGGAAACACGGAGAATCTGACATTTGTATATGATCGTGCCCATGGAAGGAAAGATTGGACAGAAGCAAGATAGTGGAGAAAGGGTTATATATTTGGGGAATTGCAAGGTGTTTCATGTGCCTTCCTTGGAAAAAAAAGTGTTGGGAAGTGAGATGTAGGCAAATATCAAGAAAGAAGGAAGAGGAGAGAGAAGAGAAAGATTTACTTTACCTATAAATAAAGAGGGTGGAACATAAAGATTGTTTTTTAAAGTGCCAACAAGTGACATTTGTGTTTTTAAAGTTCCTTCTGGAAGTAGTATGGAAGATGGGCACCTGGACGACTGGATAAGAGACCACTGCACTGGTCCAGGCAGGAGATGATGAGGTCCTTCCTGAGAGCGGGGACAGGGCTCCTGCCAATGGAAGTGGAAGGGATGAGGGAGATAGTTCAAAGGGAAGTGACATATAAGGAGAAAGACGATCTAAAATATCAGACACTAGTTGCTAGATAATGGTGGTTCCATTAAGTGAAGAATTTTCTTGACCAAGCAAATATTATTTGGAATGAAAGAGGATGTGATCAGTGTGGACTTCCTTAGTTTGAAGAGTTGGCTGCGCCTGGGTGAAACTGTGAAGGATCATGCTGGATCCTTGGGGTCATCAGATTAGTCTAGAGGCATCTGAATATAGTGATTTAGGTGGTATGGCCGCAAGCATGTACCTGAAGGCAGTGGCATGAGTGATCCCCATGAGAGAGTTCATCACTAGAGTTGAATTTCTCAAGTTCTTTGCACGCAGACACAATTTAAGATTATAGACACATACACACACATACATATATATGATTTCTCTGTAGCCCAGGCTGACCTGTAATTCACTATGTAGTCTCAGGATGTCCTTGTACTCATGGTGATTCTCCTATCTCTTTCTCCTAAGTTCTGGAATTAAAGGCATGTGCCACCATGCCCAGCATATGTTCTTTTTTTAAATGTACTTATTTATTTACAGGGGGGCAGGTAGAGAGAGAATGGGTGCATCAGAGCCTCTAGCCACAGCAAACTCCAAATGCAGGCACTACCTTGTGCATCTGGCTTACATGGATACTAAGGCATCGAACCTGGGTCCTTAGTCTTTGCAGAAAAGCACCTTAACCACTGAACCATCTCTCCAGCACTAAGATGTGTTTGATAGACACAGAGCAACCAATGTAAGCTTATAAAACTCACCACAGGTTTTAAACATCAAAATTGTACATTCCGACTTCCGGTTAAGATGGCAGTGTAGGTACCACGCCAAAGCAGCCTAGGGGGGAAAAAGACCAAAAAAACTCAGCAAAATACACACTTTTACTAAAAAGTGAGGTGTATAGGAAATTGAAGAGGCAGCAGAGAAGTAGAAGAGTTCCAGAGCATCCAGAGCCTGCACAGGCGGGAAAAGCGGCTCCAGCAGCTCGGCCAACCGCCGCGCACCAGAAAGCCGCCGGACTCAGCTCAAGCCGCAGGAAAAGCCAGGTGCGGGAGCTTCCCCTCACACCGCGCTCTCTGCAACTCGGGAAACGTGAGGGGAGAGTGGCAGTGAGCAGCAGAGGAGCAGACCACGAGGTAGAAGAACACGTGGAGCAGCAAGAGAACCAGAGCAGCTGCAGCTCCCTCCCCTCCCCCACCGCCTGAGCCCAGCTCCATCGAACAGAGCAGCGGCCCGGGACCTGGCCACACCAACTTGGGCTGACAGCGGGACCCAAGCAGGAGCAGAGTTTGGCAGCAACATCAGCGGCTCCAGCACCGGTAACAGCGGCCTCAGCAGCAGCGGCCCCAGGAGCGGCAGCAGCGGCAGACTCGGCAGCAGCAGCTTCAGGGGGAGAAGCGGCAGTGGACACAGCAGCAGCAGCTTCAGCAGCAGTGGTGGCTCCGGCAGTGGCAGCTACAGCAGCAGCAGAGGCAGCAGCAGCAGCGGCTCGGTTTGCCCCACAGGAAAAGCAAGTGACCAGCTCCAGAAATCAGAACAGCAGCCCGATGACCCAGGCAGCAACTTGACCGAGACGAAAATCATCCAAGGTAACTGGGATTGCACCAGGGAAGGGTCTCACTTGGTCGCAAGCTGACTTGGATCCCTCAACAGACCAGAAATCTTAACCTCTTTGTTGATAGAGGATCTGGTTGTTATAATAACTACTCTTGCATACATACTCGGGGCTGTTTTTGATTGAATGTGTACAGTGTTTAGTTAAATTTTAGAATCTACCTGTATTTTATTCCACTCAGCCTGCTTGAATACTCCTATAGCAGGGAAACTCAACCCCTAAGAACATCTTTGTAGATACTCTGAGAATCTTAAGAGCCACACCTAACACCTTAAGGTCCTACCCTGAAAATATATTACATCAAATCAATTGATACAGCTAAGAATACACAGCTAGCTAGAAAATCCAAGCATTAACTTAATCCAAGATGCAAAAATATATACATTATAACACAAGAAACACTAAAAAGTAAGATGATTTAAATCCACCTAAAAGTATTAATGCATCAGAAATGTCCTCCAGTGAGAAAGAGTTACAGGAAATGCCTGAGAAAGAGTTCAAAAGAATGATTATAAATATGTTCAAAGAGGTCAAAGAACACATGAAAACAATCAAAGAAGAAATCAAAGAGGAAATCAAAGGAATCAAAGAAGATGCAGGACACCAATTTAATGAAATAAAGAAGGCAATACAAGACATAAATAAGGAAATAGAAATAATAAAGAAAAACAAGTCAGAATTACTAGCAATGAAGAACACAGTTAATGAAATAAAAAACTCTGTAGAAAATCTCACCAGTAGGATGGATGAGGGAGAAGACAGAATATCTAAGCTAGAAGACCAAGTGGCAGACCTAATGCAGTCCAACAAAGAGAAAGACAAACTTATAGAAAAGTATGAGTGGGAATTTCAAGATATTCGGGACACTATGAAAAGATCCAATATAAGAATTCAGGGCATAGTAGAAGGAGAAGAACTCCACTCCAGAGGCATAGTAGGTGTCTTCAACAAAATCATAGAAGAAAATTTTCCCCAAATTGGGAAAGAGGTGCCAATGCAGATACAGGAAGCCTTTAGAATCCCAGCCAGACAAAACCCAGAAAGAACCTCTCCTCGCCATATTATAATCAAACTTCCAAACACACACACCAAAGAAAAAATATTGAAAGCATTTAGAGAGAAAAATCAAGTTACCTACAAAATCAAGCCCATCAGGATTACAGCAGATTATTCAACACAAACTTTTAAAGCCAGAAGGGCTTGGAGTGATATATTCCAAGTTCTGAAAGATAACAACTGTCAACCAAGGTTACTTTATCCTGCAAAGTTATCCATTCAAATAGATGGAGAAATAAAGACATTCCATGACAAAAGCAGGTTAAAGGAGTATTTGAAGACAAAACCAGCTCTACAGAAAATACTTGATAGAATCCTCCATGCTGAAGAAAAGGAAAAGCACACATATAAGGAACCTAGAAAAAACAAGCAATACTCAAATACTAGTTAACAGAAGCGAGCGCAGGTAGAACCAGAAACACACACACAAAAAAAAAAAATGGCAAACATAAATACACACCTTTCAATAATATCTCTTAATATCAATGGCCTCAATGCCCCAAAGAAAAGACATAGATTCGCAGACTGGGTTAAAAAGCAGGATCCTACAATTTGTTGTCTCTAAGAAACTCACCTTTCTACAAAGGATAGACATTATCTTAGGGTGAAAGGTTGGAAAACGGTGTTTCAAGCAAATGGGCCTAGAAAACAAGCAGGGGTTGCTATCCTAATATCAGACAGGGTAGACTTTAGTCCGACGTTAGTCAAGAAAGATAAGGAAGGGCACTTTATATTGATAAAGGGCACACTCCAACAGGAGGACATTACAATCCTAAACATATATGCACCTAACATGGGGGCTCCCAAATTCATCAAACAAACACTATTAGAACTAAGGTCACAGATAACACTAAACACAGTGGTGGTGGGTGACTTTAACACCCACTCTCATCAATTGACAGGTCATCCCGGGAAAGAATAAACAGAGAGGTATCTAGACTAAATGAGGTCATAGAAGGAATGGACTTAACAGATATATACAGGACATTTCATCCAAAGGCTACAGAATATACATTCTTTTCAGCAGCACATGGAACATGCTCTAAAATAGACCATATATTAGGACACAAAGCAAATCTTAACAAATTCAGGAAAATTGAAATAATTCCTTGCATTCTATCTGACCACAATGGAATTAAACTACAAATCAGTAGCAAGAAAGGCTATAGAGCATACACAAAATCATGGAAACTAAACAATACACTACTAAATGATGAATGGGTCAATGAAGAAATCAAAAAGGAAATCAAAAAATTTATAGAGTCAAATGATAATGAGAACACAACATACCAAAATCTTTGGGACACAATGAAGGCAGTTCTAAGAGGTAAATTTATAGCCTTAAGTGCCTATATTAAGAAATTAGAAAGGTGGCAAGTAAACGACCTAATGCTTCGCCTTAAAGCCTTGGAAAAAGAAGAACAAGGCAAACCAAAAATCAGTAGACGGGAAGAAATAATAAAGATTAGGGCAGAAATTAATGAAATAGAAACAAAAAGAACAATCCAAAGAATTAATGAAACAAAGAGTTGGTTCTTTGAAAGGATAAACAAGATTGATAAACCCTTAGCAAATCTGACCAAAAGAAAGAGAGAAGAGACACAAATTAATAAAATCAGAGATGAACAAGGTAACATCACAACAGATTCCAGAGAAATTCAAAAAATCATAGGGACATACTATAAAAGCATATACTCCACAAAGTATGAAAATCTGAAAGAAATGGATGATTTCCTTGATCTATATGACCTACCTAAATTAAATCAAAATGAGATTAATCACTTAAATAGACCTATAACAAACATGGAGATCTGAACAGTTATCAATAATCTCCCAACTAAAAAAAGCCCAGGCCTGGACGGATTCACTGCTGAATTTTACCAGACTTTTAAGGAAGAGCTAACACCATTGCTTATTAAGCTTTTCCAGGAAATAGAAAACGAAGTAATTCTACCAAACTCCTTCTATGAGGCCAGCATCACCCTGATACCAAAACCAGGCAAAGATAGAACAAAAAAAGAAAATTACAGACCAATCTCCCTCATGAACATAGATGCAAAAATTCTCAACAAAATATTGGCAAACAGAATACAAGAGTATATCAAAAAGATCATTCACCCTGACCAAGTAGGCTTTATCCCAGAGATGCAAGGATGGTTCAACATACGCAAATCTATAAATGTAATACATTACATAAATGGGTTGAAGGACAAAAATCACATGATCATCTCATTAGATACAGAGAAAGCATTTGACAAATCCAACATCCCTTCATGATAAAAGTCCTACGGAGACTGGGAATAGAAGGAACATATCTCAATATAATAAAGGCTATTTATGACAAGCCTGCAGCCAACATATTACTAAATGGGGAAAAACTGGAAGCTTTTCCACTAAAATCAGGAACAAGACAAGGGTGTCCACTGTCCCCACTTTTATTTAATATAGTTTTGGAAGTCTTAGCCATAGCAATAAGGCAAGAGACACACATAAAAGGGATACAAATTGGAAAGGAAGAAATCAAGTTATCATTATTTGCAGATGACATGATTCTATACATAAAGGACCCTAAAGACTCTACTAGCAAGCTGTTAGAGCTGATCAAAACCTACAGCAATATAGCAGGATACAAAATAAATACACAGAAATCAGTAGCCTTCATATATGCTAACAACAAACACACAGAGGAGGAAATCAGAGAATCACTCCCATTCACAATTGCATCAAAAAAAATAAAGTACCTTGGGATAAACCTAACCAAGGAAGTAAAGAATCTATACAATGAGAACTTTAAAACACTCAAGCGAGAAATTGCAGAAGACACTAGAAAGTGGAGAAACATCCCTTGTTCCTGGATTGGAAGAATCAATATTGTGAAAATGGCAATCTTACCTAAAGCAATCTACACATTTAATGCAATCCCTATCAAAATTCCAAAGGCTTTTTTCATGGAAATAGAAAAAAACAATCCAAAAATTCATTTGGAATCACAAAAAAACTCGAATATCTAAAATAATACTGAGCAACAAAAAAGAGGCTGGTGGTATCACCATACCTGATTTTAACCTATACTACAGAGCCATAGTAACAAAAACAGCATGGTACTGGCACAAAAACAGACATATACATCAGTGGAACAGAATAGAGGACCCAGATGTAAGCCCAGGTAGCTATAGCCACCTGATATTCGATAAAAATGCCAAAAATACTCATTGGAGAAGAGACAGCCTCTTCAGCAAATGGTGTTTTGAAAACTGGATATATATCTGCAGAAAGATGAAAATAGATTCTTCTCTCTCGCCATGCACAAGAATTAAGTCCAAATGGATTAAAGACCTTAACATCAGACCGGAAACTCTGAAACTGCTAGCAGAAAAAGTAGGGGAAACCCTTCAACATATTGGTCTTGGCAAAGACTTTCTGATACAACCCCAATTGCTCAGGCAATAAAACCACAGATTAACCACTTGGACCTAATGAAATTACAAAGATTTTGCACTGCAAAGGACACAGTGAAAAAAGCAAAGAGGCAACCTACAGAATGGGAAAAAATCTTCGCCAGCTATATATCTGATAGAGGATTAATATCTAGGATATACAAAGAACTCAAAAAGTTAAATAATAAGGAATCAAACAAGCCAATCAAAAAATGGGCTATTGAGCTAAATAGAGAGTTCTCAAAGGAAGAAATACAAATGGCATATAAGCATCTAAAAAAATGTTCTACGTCACTAGTCATCAGGGAAATGCAGATTAAAACTACATTGAGATTCCATCTCACTCCTGTCAGATTGGCCACCATCATGAAAACAAAAGATCATAATTGTTGGCGGAGATGTGGAAAAAAAGGAACCCTTCTGCACTGCTGGTGGGAATGCAATCTGGTCCAGCCATTGTGGAAAACAGTGTGGAGGTTCCTAAAACAGCTAGAGATATATCTACCATATGACCCAGCTATTGCACTCCTAGGCATATATCCAAAGGACTCATCTCATTTCCTTAGAAGTACGTGCTCAACCATGGTTATTGCTGCTCAATTTATAATAGCTGGGAAATGGAACCAGCCTAGATGTCCCTCAACAGATGAGTGGATAATGAAGATGTGGCACATTTATACAATGGAGTTCTACTCAGCGGTAAAGAAAAATGAAGTTATGAAATTTGCAGAAAAATGGATGGACCTGGAAAGTATTATACTAAGTGAGGTAACCCAGGCCCAGAAAGCCAAGCGCCACATGTTCTCTCTCATATGTGGATCCTAGCTACAGAAGACTGGGCTTCTGTGTGAGAATGGAAATACTTAGTAGCAGAGGCCAGTAAGTTAAAAAGGAGACATAAAGGGTAGAGAAAGGAAGGGAGGAGGATACTTAATACGTTGATATTGTATATATGTAATTACAATGATTGTAATGGGGAGGTAATATGATGGAGAATGGAATTTCAAATGGGAAAGTGTGGGGGTGGGGAGGGAGGGAATTACCATGGGATATATTTTGTAATCATGGAAAATGTTAATAAAAATTTAAAAAAAAAAGAAAGAAAAAAAATTGTACATTCCTTAAATTCACATAGATAACAGGGATGAAGTTCTTTGTGCTATTACTTAGGCCTAGCTGCCCATGTTACTCTAGTTCAATTATGCAGGGCACCTGGTTCACAACTACAGTCACTGGGAATGGTAGCAGGTGCTTGATGGCTCAGTCAACTAGTTCTCCTGAAGGTTTTGGAGATTGTCTTGCTGAGACTAGCTTTGGTGTCCCATCAGATGTCAGAGCAACAGGCATACCACCTTTAAGACAAAGTTTGAATGTCTGAACAGGCAGACAGCAGCAAATAGATCCCATCTCTCTTTAGTATTGCATTTATCTTTTTACTTAATTTTTTAAAAGAAATATTTATTTGCAAAAGAGAGAGACAGAGAAAGAAAGAAAGAAAGAAAGAAAGAAAGAAAGAAAGAAAGAAAGAAAGAAAGAAAGAAAGAGAGAAAGGGAGAGAAAGGGTGTGAATGAGCAATGGGCACATCAGAGCCTGTTACTGCTGCAAACAAACTTCAGATCCATGTACCACTTTGTGCATCGGGCTCTGCACAGGTACTTGGAAATTGAACCTGGTTTCACAAGCCAGCACCTTTACCCACTAAGCCATCTCCCCAGCCCTGCCTTTTCCTCTTGAAAGCATTTGTCATTCTCTCTCATTTATGATTTTGAAATATGTACAATGGTAAGTCATTATGTTTTTCAACAAGAGAAGTAAGTCACTGATTGGGAATGAATTAAGTCAGTTATAACACAGGTTAGTCTGCTAAAACCTGCAGTTCCATCACTGGGAAGTCAGAGGTGGAGGGATGATATTTAAGAAGATCTCAGTGCTGTAGAGATGGCTTAGTGGTTAAGGTACTTGTCTGTGAAGCCTAATGACCTGGGTTCAATTCCCTGATACCCACAGAAACTAGATGCACAATGTGGTACATACATCTGGAGTTTGTTTGCAATGGCTAGAGGCCCTGGCACATCCATCCTCTCTCTGTATCTGTCTTTATCTCTCTCTCTCTCTTTATATCAATTAAATAAAATATTTAAAAGAACTAATAGGTTGGGCTTCATAATGAGATTCTGTATCAAAAGTTTTTATTTTTAATATTAAAAACCATGTTGCTCCTTGACTCTGCATGATACTGACAATATAGCACTGAAGATGTACAATTTGAACATACCACTCATGAAATTAGAGACAGTGTTTACTACGATTTCACAGTACCTGGAAAAGCTAAAGATATATTTAGTTGCACCATAGTCCCTTTATACATGTAAGCTGTACAGAACTTCTCACTCTGCAGAAGGAGACAGGACATAGAGTATTTCTATATTGTTTATAGCAAACAAAAAGAAAGAAATTGCCTAAATACCTGTCAACAGGAGAGTGGATAAATAAACTACACATAAAGAACTATAGGCCCATGGGTAAATCCAAAAAGCTCATGTTGAAGGGAAAAGATGTACAATTATGTTAAAGTACAATACCATTTATTTTGTGTTGTAAAATTTTATTAAAATGTGTGCTTTATTTATTAATAATATATGCATTAATAGCTTCAAAAAGGTAATAACAAATGCCAAATTAAAGACAGTGGTATATTTTGTTGGGAAAGAATAGGCTATAGAATAGCAACAGGCACACCCCAAAACCCCAGGGTTTATGAAATTATATTCCTTGCTCATCAGAGTTGAGGTTCATGTCAGGTGACCCTTGTATCTCTTTTTTTTCTAATAACTTTTTTTATTAAGTAGAAACTTAGTGTGGACACATCATGCATTGGTACAACATTTCCCTCCTCTGGACCCCCATTCCACTGAGGGCCCTCCTCAGTGGGATTGATGGTGTTCCCACGAGGTTTGCCGGTTATGAGATGTGAGAGCATCAGTTGGCCATTGTGAGGTGTGGGCAGTGCCTCTGCATGTGCCCTTCCACTCTGTGGCTCTTGCATTCTTTCTTTACCCTCTTCCTCAAAATTCTCTGAGCTCTGGTGGGTGTGTTTAAAGTCTACTTTAGTGTTGTGCTCTTAGCAGGTTCTGGATTTCTGCTTTGGTGCATTTTGAGTATCTTCAGTGTCTGTCTTCAGTGACCCTGATGCTGGTAGACAGGCTCACCACTGAAGCAACACTCTTGTTCCTGTCACCAACTCCTCTGTGACTTAGCCTGGGACCTGGCAGATGTACAAGGATGACGGGACACATGGCTCCCATGATGCAGCACACCCAAGCAGTGGGAAGGGGACTCTTAGTCCTAATACCTTGATCCTACAGTGATTTCTGTTCATGGATCATTAACCAAAACTTCATATCACCTTGGCTTCAAACGTGGTGAGTGATAACTGCCACAACAGTAACTTTTCAAAGAGAAGAAAGCTAAGGGCATCTGGGAAGAATTTATTGGAGGCTGGCAGATTCTGACGTATTTGGTACTTTTAAAAACCAGAAGATACTGAAGAAGCTGAATGGGGGATCCATGGATGCTCCTTGTCTTGTTCTGTACATTTTTTTGTACTATTTCACTAAGGTTTGAAAATCAGAGGTGGATCCATGGACGCTCCTTGCCTTGTTCTGTGCATTTCTTTGTACTATTTCACTAAGGTTTGAAAATCAGAGGTGGATCCATGGACGCTCCTTGTCATGTTCTGTGCATTTCTTTTTTTAAATATTTTATTTCTTTATTTATGAAAGAAAGAGAGAGGAAGAGGCAGGAGAAAGAGAGAAAGAAAGAGGCACAGAGAAAGAATGGGCACACCATGGCCTCCAGCCACTGTAAACGAACTCCAGACACATGCACCCTCTCTGCATCTGGCTTACGTGGGTCCTGGGGAATTGACCGGGGTTCTTAGGCTTCACAGGAAAATGCCTTAAACACTAAACCACTTCCCCAGCCCCTGTGCATTTCTTTGTACTATTTCACTAAGGTTTAAAAATTAGAGGTGAATCCATGGACGCTCCTTGCCTTATTCTGTGCATTTCTTTGTACTATTTCACTAAGGTTTGAAAATCAGAGGTGGATCCATGGATGCTCCTTGCCTTGTTCTGTGCATTTCTTTGTACTATTTCACTAAGGTTTGAAAATCAGAGGTGGATCCATGAACGCTCCATGTCTTGTTCTGTGCATTTCTTTGTACTATTTCACTAAGGTTTGAAAATCAGTGGTGGATCCATGGACGCTCCTTGCCTTGTTCTGTGCATTTCTTTGTACTATTTCACTAAGGTTTGAAAATCAAATACCATTTTTGCCTCATTTAAATCCTTTTGCTTCTTATCTAGCAGCTCTTTATTGGGATAACTAAGCTCAATTTTCCCCACAGCATCTTAAAAATCACAGCATTCATGCCATAATTCTGTTAAATTCACCAATTTTTAACTATTACCTTCCAAAAAGCAAATGAAGGAAGCATATTGTTTATCACCAGTCATTTTCTGGGAATGTTTAAGTGTGTTTTCCCATCCAGGTGCAACTTGTTTTACTCAGCCAACACTGACCAAATGTTTTCAAGCACCAGGCATTCACAGTTTCTAGGGACAAACAAGGCCTATATTCTGATGGAATTTATATTATAGGGGGAAAGACAGATGGTAAACAAGGAATACAAAGTAGGAAAAAATAATACCAGGGCTACAAGATCTGGAAAAGTATAACACGTGTTAATGAAGTATAATTTAGATCTAGAATGTCTTGGAAAGACCTTTGTGTTTCAGGCTTGGGCCTCACCTTGATACTATTGAAGGTAGTGGGTACTTTAAGAGGTAGGGCCTAGGGCTAGAGAGATGGCTTAGTGGTTAAGGTGTTTGCCTGAAAAGCCAAATAATCCTGGTTCGATTCTCCAGGACCCATGTAAGCCAGTTTGTCTGCAGTGACTGGATGCCTCCTTTCCCGCTCTCTTTATCTCTACAATCAATCAATCAATCAATCAATAAATAAATAAATAAATAAATAAAATATATGTCTTAAAAAAGAGGTGGAGCCTAGTGGGAGTTCTTGGGTATTGGGGGCATGCCCTCAAAGAGAATTTGTGGAATTTGTGTCTCTTCTTTTTGAACCAACATGAGATGGCATGCCCTACCACCATGCACGGATTCACCATAGGCTGATGACAACAGAGCCGCGGGCTGAAAGTTCTGGAATTGTAAGCCAAAATCCACCTTTTCTCGTCATTGGTTGATTACTCAGTGCTTGTTACAGAAACAGAAAGCTGATGAGCTGAGACAGAGAGCTGGCACCTGGATGACAAGAAGGAAATGACCATGATAAAATCTGAGGTCAGAATCTAGGGAGAAGGAACTGTCCCTTCTTGCTGAGCCCATAGCTAGTGCTCTGGCAGTGAACCCCACACTGTGACTCATAAAATAGCTGTCAACTAAACAAAATCTTTGAACAAGGATGATCAAACACTACTAGTTGGCATGTAATGTAATATGCTCATACACAACCTATGGATATGCAAGGAAAGAAATTCTGCTATCCTTCACACATGGTGTATGATTTCTTTTTAATCTTATATGTTATTGATCTTATATGAATTTAACATATGATTTGATAAATGAATTTTATTAATGCCCCATTGCTCTTTTGTATGGTAATAGTGTTTTCATTTATTCTATACCACCTTATTCTTGGAAAAAGTGTGACCTGTAACATTTTCCCTAGAAGAAAAGAAATACATCACTCTCTCCTTTACCTTCAGAGACAGATGTATTCACTTTTGTACCAGAAATTATTATTATGCAACTGCTCTAGAAAACCTCAAATAATATAACAGAGGACCCTGGGTTTTCAGGGGCTATGTACAGAAGTGGTATACTAATAAGACTAATAATAAATGTTAATGTTTCTTGTGCACACACTATATCCCAAGCACTGTGCTAAGTGCTTAGGTGGCTTATTTAAATCCGAGAACACTATGGGGGTAGGCATCATTACTGAAATTTTACAAATTAGGAAATTGAGGATTAAGATGCTTAAATAACTTGTGTATAGCCACATGATTCTAAAAGGACAAACTGGCTCAAGCAGGACATATTCACACAGCAAAACCAGGTGAGCCAACCACCTTTACTGTTCTCTATGATTCACTGGGGGTGGGTGCAGAATTAAGGGACGTGCCAAGGAAGCTTAAGGAAAGACAGTCAGCAAGGAAGGAAGGAAGCTGAGAGCATGGAGAGGGGCGTGGAGAGCTGTCAATAGAGCCGCCTGCATGGATGAGCACTCTAGCTCTTTATTTTCCTCAAGCTATCCCTGGCTCCAGAAGGTGCAGAACATTAGAAAATGAGACAGCTGCAGGGAGATGATCCCTAAGGGCCTTATGGTTATACTAAGAACTCTGGGTTTTACTCTGAATGAGATGGGATATCAGGAGAGAAGGATGTGCTGAGGAGAGAAATAGCAGGATTCAATTTAAGCACTAACCATTGGCTGTGGATTGATAATAAGGCGCAGGAAGGTGGGGGCAATGCAGGGAAACAAGTTAAAAACAAAACCATTGCAATAATCCAAGCACAAAGTGATAGCAACTTGGACCAGGTGGCAGTGGGATGCCAAGAAGTAGTTAAACTCTGGATAGGAAGAGCTGACACAATCTGCCATGGGATCAGATGTGGAATGGAAAAGAATGCCAGAGTCAAGGATGACAGAAGCATTTACCCTAATGTCAAATTTCCTGACACCCAACAAAAAAGCAATTTGGTTCAGAGCTTAAAGATGCTGGACGATCCTGGGTAGAGGTAGGGTAGAAGTGAGACTGAGCTACATGGAGGAATAAATGAAGGGTAAGGAAACAAATGTAATGAGGGTAAATAATGTGTATGTGTATGTGAAAAGGAAACCTGATAGAAGCTAAAGTAAAGTAGGTCAAGGAAGAGCGGGTGTGCATCCGTGCATGTGTGTGTGTGTGTGTGTGTGTGTGAGAGAGAGAGAGAGAGAGAGAGAGAGAGAGGGAGAGAGAGAGAGACGAGTATGTTTAGATGCAGAGAATATGAAACTTATAGAAAAAGAGCAACTGAAAGCACTAGGTACAGGAGAGGCAGTTAATTGAATGAACCTTCATAAGAGATGGGAATGAACAAGACGGAATCCTAAAACACACCTGGAAGGAGAAAGTCTGAACAAGGGGGGATTTGCATAGGCAGTGTGCAGGGTGAGGGGCGGATACCAAGACGCTGAAACAAACACTTCTGCTGGATAGGCTCAACTTCTGAAAATGAGAAGCCAGTATTTCAAGCCAAGTGAGAGACTGATCACAGGAAGAATGGTACAATTTTAAAGTATTCTCTTAGGAAATGAGAAATATAGGGTGATGGCTCACAGTGAGAGCCTAGGCAGAAAAAATAAACATAGATTGTAAATATGTCTCTGAATCAACATCAATGCATGAAACAGTGTCTATAATGTCAACCCAGTGACATGATGAACCTCAGTTTTGTTTCTAATGAACTGATAGAACATGGCCTATAGGGACAAAGGTAGAGTTTCTATAATTTACAAAGGAATGGTGGCCAAACTTTCCTATTGAAGTGATCCTGCATAACTACATCAAAACCTAATGCAAAAGTAGGTTTAGGTCAAACTCAGGTTCATTTCACTAAAGATCTCCAAGCCCTTTGCTGCTTCACACACTGTTTTGAAAAATGCATCTACTTCAATTTTCAGCCTCATCCATTTCAACATCCAATTTCTCTGGTCGTAATAGATATCACACGATTATGAAAACTTTTTTCATCTCACCTTATGTTATATTTTGTAAAGGCCAATATATTTGGTCTTGACTTGAAACATTAATCCCAAAATTAAACTTTCACATGCTGGAAACTTTTCTAGCTTTCCTTTAAGACTTCTTCAAGCCTTTCACTTAAGAAAGAGATAATTAAATGTAGCAGAAAACGGCCTTATCATTGCAGTAGTTGCATAATTTAGGTTTTTCCATTGGGCAATGTGCTTAGCAACTTGCACATTAAGCCTTCTATTAAGATTATATTAATATCATAAATATGCAAAAAGGAACCCACTCTGAAAGTTCAAAATAATAACAATAACCTCTCCCTTATATAAAACCTTTTACTACACGATCTCAGTACACTCTCCCAACATGCCTAAGTACCCTGACCCACCACTTTTACAAGGGATTTGCTCACTTCATTCACTGACACAAGTTGCTAGGAAGGACCAGTGGGAAGCAAAGCTATCGCCTAATGTAATCTCAACTTTAATTCTTAATGTTTCTTACAGAGGCATTCACAATCTTTATGAAAATTCAACTGTAGGCTTCTCTCGGCTCTATTCTACAGCCAGTAAAGAGAGAGGTTGCTCTGGCAAACTCCCACATGTGTGACCCAGACACTTTTCTCTCACAGAGATGTACATGATGCATACTGATGCGATCCTAGCTGGAAGTGATTCACATTCAGGGCCTTTGAGACAAAGCCCATGAATAACACTTCCTGAGGCCCAGGGGCAGCTTGGGAATTGGCTAAACAAAAACCATCCAAGAATAAAGGCCAGGTAGGCAAGGAGAGCCTGGCACCATGAACTGAAAAAGTGGCTGGTGCTTTCTAGGGCTTCAGCAAGTCACCTTGATTTGTTCCCAGGAAACGAAAGAGTGCCTGAAAGGGATGCTGAGCTTTGACCTGGGCCATCCATGCAAATTCACTGTGGGATTGTAGGGGACTTCCTTTCTCTGGGCCTTCACTTCCTCATCTCTAAAAGCGGGGGAGATTCTATTATGACATCAAGAAGAGCCCTTCCTCCTCCAACAGCTCATAACAAAATCACAGTCATCATTCCCTGTCCTTCCCCTGGAGAGACATAAAGAGTGTCGTTAAAAGGTATGGAAGGAATTGTGCTCCAAAAGAATATTTCAGATTTTTAGAGAACTCTGGTGAGATTTTCAGTAGGGTTTCAGCATTCTTCTGTCCACTTAGAGTAAGCCAGAACAGGCAGTGGGGGGGAAAGAGTTCCATCTTTGTCCATAGATACTGCAAATGCCCACAAAGGGCGTTTTATCAGCATGTGAGCCCTTGGTGGGGAGGCAGAAGAGGACATTCTCTGGTAACCTCAAGCATCCTGGACATTCCAAATATGGAGGAGACCTTGCCGCTAGGGATAATGCTGCCCAGTCACCCCCTTCTCTGAGACGTTATCTCTTAAAGCATTTTTCCCCTTAGAATCACATCCCAGGAAGTCGTTTATTAAAGCAGCAGCAAAAATCCATAAATATGTCAGCCTCATTTTTCACCTAAAGGAGAGATATAGAAGAAAGATAACCTCTCTGAGATTGGATCAACCTGGTCTAAACTAAAGGAAACTTTGCAACAAATATAAGAACAGTCTAGTAGCTGGAGAGATGGTTCAGTGGTTATGGTGCTTGCCTGTAAGAACAGTCTGGAAAAGGGAGGTAAGGAGGGACCCTTGGGAGAGACTAGCAGATGATCAGACCCAAGTGGTGTCGATTACACATCAATGTTCCAACGTCTCCGAGTTGCCTTTATCAAGTTGTGAAGAGAGGATTGTCACAAACATCATCATCATCATCATCATCATCATCATTATTATTATTGGTTTTCAAGGTAGGGTTTCATCACTCTAGCCCATGCTGACCTGGAATTCACCATGTAGTCTCAGGGTAGCCTTGAACTCACAGCGATCCTCCTACCTCTGCCTCCTGAGTGCTGGGATTAAAGGCATGCGCCACCACGCCCGGCACAAACATTATTTTTAATTGATGCCACTGGAATCCATTTTTCTTCCGACCATAGGGGGACAGGAGCTCTTTGGATGATAGAATTCCCACTGAGTTACTGGGGAAAGTGGAGGTGAGAGAAAGTTAATCAAGCTACTGGGTGATCACAATTCTGGGTTTGTTGAGTTCCAGCACTACTTCAGGCACCCCAACCC